>NC_132970.1:10196250-10830000 GCF_047496725.1 Anoplolepis gracilipes | reverse complement strand
GCTCTTAAAATTGTAAATTCAAAGCGACAAATAGATGAATTAAATGAGTCAACTGATGAATAGAATTACAGTAATTAAATAAAATAAAATTATATTATAATTATGTATTCATATATTATATAAGAGTTTCTTGCAACAATGATCTCGGTTAATTAATTTCGATGCCTTATTAAAAATTAAAGATAAGACATAGCCGGAAGGATATGCGATGAGAATGTTAGAAAGATGCGAAAAGAAAGAAATCAGTAAGTCAATAAGATATTGCGAGATGTTGCGTGGTAAACAAAATTCGAACTCTCTATTCGATCGAAAATCAAAAAGATTCATTAGCTATCGATCGAGTCTGCATGAATTATTCAGTTCAAGAAATTAGAAACGCCATACCGAAATAAGATAATGTATTCGCAAAGAATGAATATGATATAAAATTTAATATAAAATATATTACAAAATGTATAAAATACATTGTAAAATGCACAAAAATTAATTCAATGTTACATATAGAGATTTAATTATATCACAAATATATTTTACAAAATTTAATTAAAACGTCACCGAGAAAGGCAATTAGGAGCTAGTGCAGGTGTATACAAAATTTAATATAAAATATAATTTTAATTTTTAATTCAAAATAATTTTATTACATGGAATTATACGAAATATCCGAAATTGACCTATATAATTTATTAGAAATTTTTAAAACGTAATTGATATAGTCTATATTACGACCAAAAGATCGAATTATTAATAAATTTATCGATACGTCTCTCTCAATTAAGAAAATCTAAAATTTTAATGGAATTTTATGTTATTGTGCGTATTCTTCCATTTCGTGTAATTTTACTTTTTACAATAAGTATATGATAAATATAATTCATACATATAATATAACGCAACTTAAATCTATCCCTTACGCAATAATATCTTATACTATTTTAATAATATAATATTATATTTAAAATTCATATTTAATGTTCATATAATCTTATGCAATATAATATATAACATACCATAAATACAAGGTTATACCTGTATAATACACATCTTAATATAAAAGATATGCACATTATATACGTACATACAATAAATAAGTTACATTTTTTTACATTTTTCATAATTAAACTAAATTTTATTATAAATATAATTTTAATTTTTACGTAATAATGTTTTAATACTTGTTTTTACAGTTTTTATATGTAATTTATATTTAATTAATTTTTTATTTTATTGAAAAAAATATTAAATTTTTATATTTTTACAATTTTATATTATCTTACTTTTATATTTTTATATTTTTTTTCTTAAAAATAAATTTAATTTTATAATAGCTATAATTTTTCTTTTATTAAATTTTATGTCTTTTTTAATTGTCTTAATAGCCCTAACAGACCTAATTCTACTAGCTACATCAGCAAAAACCCGATAAAGCAAGATTTGGGGAGTCCTAATTGGAAATTTGCGATTACATATTTTTTACGTATTGTGGCCAGAATTGACCACGTGTTTTCAGCCAGTTGGACCTACCTTTTGTTGCTCCTGGCTATTCATTCTGACTCGATTTCTACGAGCCAGAACTTGAGGAAGAACAGTAACTTCTTCCTACTGCCGGTTAATTATTATCGTCGGTAAATAAGACGATTTATATTTGTTTAAAATCATACGATATTATAATCGTTTTGTAAACGCATTATTCAATCGTCAAAAGTCGTAAAAGATAAATATAATCGCATACATAAAAAAAATTGTATTCTCGAAATATATACTACATAAACCCTTTTAATATTCTAAGATATTCTTAATAAATAAGCATATTTTCTTCTTTTACGTGATATATTTTGAATTACCTTATTTATAAATTAAGTAAAAAACTAATGTATATATATATTTAACTTGTCAAAGTTTTAATAAATAGCAAATGTCTATTTGTAAAAATTATTTTTTAAACACGTAACTATTAACTGGGCAAATTATTTTTTGTTATTAGGATTAATAATCCTAAATATTAAATAATATAATAATAAAAAAATATTTCTCATTCAGCATATATATTCTTATATGTTAAAAATATATTCGAAACTATTCTACTCTTTATACGATTTTTCTCTTAAACTTAGAGAATGCTTTTCGCTTATTTTAAAGAAAAATATTATACATAGATAAGTAAAATATATTCTTAAAATGAGAATATAATTTTTCGGTGTATATATGTAAAATATATAGTATGCAAAAATATTAGCATGCATATTAACCCCTCTTTCGGCGGATCATTAAAGATTTGTATCATTAAAACTGTTTTATAAAATTCATATATACATATATATAATCAAAAAAATATTTCATGTATCTTATATAAAATTAAAATAAATATCATATATTTTAATTTTAAAAATATTTTTCTTTTTTCTATAATTTTTAATTTATACAAATATTATATCTATTTTAAAGTTTAAAAAATGAATTAAAAATATAATATAAAATTTTATCTTGGAATATAATAAGTGGAATATAATCACAAAAATAATTTTTTTTATTATTTAAAATTGACCCAAAGTTCGCCATGCACGCAGCTATCCCGCCGTCCGAGGGTTAAAACAACGGATTTATCTACAATCTATACATTTGTCTACACAATCTACACTCTGTCTGTATAATCTACAAATCTATACGCAAATCCGTTGTTTAAAAAAAAAAAAAAAAGGTTTTTTTGTTACTCACCGACACTGATGCGCAACAGCGGAGTTGTTGACATTGAAGCTTATCTGTAACATACAATATAATATCCAAATTATAGCAATGTTTAAAATAATTAATATTAAGAAATTATTATGTACTCATTAAATTTGATATTTGATAGATACAATAATAATACGCAAATATATGTGGAATAATTTTATAAATTAAAAAACTAAACTATTTTTTAAACAGAAACTTTTGTAAGATTTATGTAAAAGCCTTTATCGCTGACTCTCTTTTACTTAAATTATTCAAACAAATAAACTAAATTAATTTGTATAAGGTATTTATAATAATTAATGTAGAAATAATAAAATAAAAATAATACTTACCCTAGGGTTGCTCCGCCGGTGCAGGATGCCTCTCCTAGGCCTCCTCCTCCTCCTCTCAGATTGTAAGGGACGTCAGAAACTATTGTTTTATACGCGCGATATACTTTTTTTAATTTGTTGAAACCACACAAAAATAAAATCGCGAAATATTTTAAACCGTACAAAAGTAAAAACGCGCGATACTTTGACGGCACTCCCGTACTTTTACGCGCGATACTTTGACGGCACTCCCGAATTTCGAAACGATCGAAAATCCCATTTTATCACGCACGAGAATCATACTTGGAGTCGATAGGTCGGGCACGATCAAGCTCCGAAGAAAGAAAGATCAAAATTGGGATAAATGAACGAAAACACGATCGCGATCGCGACGAATGTCAAAAATAATAGCGCGCTATATGTCACTAAGGTCGAATGTTATTATTTTATTTCGGAGTCATTTTAGACGTACTTTAACACGTTAAGATTTATCGTAATATTATTACATATTATTCGTATTATTATTACGTATATTATCGTCGTGAGAAACGTGTACGGTGCGCTCGACCTCGAGGTGACCGAACGCGAAACGCACGTGCCGGCGCCGGAGTAAAAACACGTGCGCGCACTACGCCCACCGGAGAAAGAATGAATGACTCATGGCTGTCACTAGCTACGTACGCTGTATGCCGCGGTCCCCCTCTCTTACTATGGAATGCGTGACGTCAAAGACAAGGTCGAGTATGCTCATTCGGTCTCTCTCTCTCTCTCTCTCTCTCTCTCTCTCTCTCTCTCTCTTTCTCTCTCGCGCCAGACAATAACAAATACGCACTATACTACGTGATACAATTTAACGCGTTGAAATATGTACAATCAAATGATTCTAAAATACATGTAAAATTCCTTAACTAAAATGATATTATTATTCGATTTAATGCGATATATTTAAAATACATGAAACGCGATTACGAAATGTGTGAAATACTTTAACGAAAGCAATCTTATAACATTTGCCGTATAACTGTTTAACGATTTCTTTATTTATATTGGTTGAAAATTATATCAATGATGTGAACAATTATTTGTAAAAATGATAGAAATTTATATTATAGATACCGGCACATATTAAGTCTTCACAATGAAAAATATTAAATTTTAAAATAAAATAGTACAGAAAATAAGAAAATATAATTCTAAATGCTTTAGTAAGGCAGAGTACATTATTACAATATATCGAAGTAAAATTGATTTATCGATGACGCGTCAAAAATTTGGAGAGCAGATAGATAGAATCTCCACAACGAAAAAAACACAATAAAATAAAATAAAATAATATACATCATTATAATAAAATGACATTGTAATAAATATACTTCACGAGCAGGAATGTATTTTAAAACGCTTCAAAATTCGCTTCTTAATGATTAGGAAAACTTATTTCGCAAAGAAGGTATCACTACAGGCAAGGTCGGCGGCAAGAGCGATACCTTCTTTGCGAAATATATTCTCCTAGTAACTCAAAATAAAAATTTCCGAGCGTACCGCTTGAACTGAATTATTTCACGATCTCTCCTCGCAAAATATTTTCTAATAATTCAGAGAGGAATTTTCTAAAATATTTGACGGCATATTATTATTGTTCAATGTGCATAATAACTACTGCAGCATACCTTTTTGCGAAATATATTCTCCTAATAAGAAATGAAACATATTAAAAGATATGTTATTACTTGCGAACTGCATTTCTTTTACCTTGTTAAAGAATCGAGTTTTAAAAGTTGAAAAGAGTTTTATTCATTAGCAGTAATAATCAATTATTTCACATTTATATTGTATGATCGTCTAGAGGAGAAATTTATATGATTTTCGCATTATGTCATGCGAACAATCGCAATATTTTGGCAATATATCTTATTACTTAAATGTTAAAGACATTTTTTATATTTCACGGTGCACTATATTTAAAAATCTTATTAATGAACCGATTATATTTCAAGACTTTTTATGTACATATTGATATATAAAAATACTGTCGATTCCGCGACAGTCAACTGATCGTGAACAGCATTACCGATCTTTATACATATTGTTTTATTAATAAAAATCAGAAAGACGAACTTTCGAGAATGTTAAATGACGCATATTACTAATCGCGTACAAGTATGCCAACTGCATAATTGGCGTTAATTAGCAGCAATTAATAAAGTTTTCTCTTTTCCTGAAATTAGTATATCAAACGGATTCTGTTGTTAAAATTGTAATAAACCAAAAAGAAGAATTAAACGTGTCAAACTGTTGAATAAAATTATAATAATTAAATAAAATTAAATTAAATTAAATTATATAAATAATATGTATTTATATATATTCTAATATAAATATATATAAAATGCAAAAAAGGTATCGTTCTTTCCGCGTATTTTAGCGAAAACTTCTTTGCGAAATATGTTTTCTTATTCATTCAGAAGCGAATTTTCGAGCGTTTTAAAATACATTACCGCTCGTGAAGTACATTGTCGATATCTATGTAAAATATTTTATTAATAAAAATTGAACTTTCGAGGATATTAGAAGACACATATTATTAATCGCGTATGAGTATGTCAACTGCATAATCGGCATTAATTAACAGTAATTAATAAAGTTTCATTTCCCGAAATTAATATATCAAACGTTCTGCTATTAAAATTGTAAATTGAAAACGACAACTAGATGAATTAAATGACTCAATTGATGAATAGGAATACAATAATTAAAATAAAATTATATTATAAATATGTTTTTATATATGATATATATAGTTATATAAGAGTTTTCTGCAATAATGATCTCGGGTAATTAATTTTGAAAAGTAATATTTCTTTTCTTTTGAAATCACGATTAGTTGTTACAGAAAGTGTCTCGCATCAACTATTTTATTAATAATACAAGAATTTATAAGATTAAATATTATAAAATAAATTGTTTGTTTTTGAAAGAGAGAGAGAGAGAGAGAGAGAGAGAGAGAGAGAGTGAGAAAGAGAGAGATTAAGAGAGAATATAATTCATCGTTGTGTTTTCTAAATTTTTAATGTTATATATAATTATTAATGCTAAATATGTATATAAGAAACATATCTCTACATTTGTTTAAATATGAAACATATAATCCAACATATTATATTCTTCTATAGTAACTATATATATATATATATATATATATGTATATATATATATATATACCTATATATATAAATACATATTAATAATTTAATTTAATTTTATTTTATTTTATTATTATAATATTATTTATTAGTTTAACACGTTTAATTCCTATTTGGTTAGTAACAATTTTAACAACGGAATATGTTTCATATACTAATTTCGAGAAAAGAAACTTTATTAATTACTGTTAATTAATACAATTGACATATACTCGTACGCGATTAGTAATATGTGTCTTCTAATATCCTCGAAAATTCAGTTTTTATTAATAAAATATTTTACATAGATATCGGCAATGTACTTTAGGAGCAGTAATGTTTATTAAAATGTTCGAAAATTTGCTTCTGAGTTATTAGGAGAACATATTTCGCAAAAAAGGTATCGCTCTTCCTGTGGGGGAATGAGCATACTCGACCTTGTCTTTGACGTCACGCATTCCATAGTAAGAGGTAAGAGAGGGGAGACCACGGCGTACGCGACTCGTGACAGCGGTGAGTCATTCATTCCGACTTGGGCGGACGTATTGTGCGCACGTGTTTTTACTCCGACGTCGACGCTGGCATGTGCGTCTCGCGTTCGGTCACCTCGAAGTCGAGCGCGCCGTACACGTTTCTCGTGACGATAATATACGTAATAATAATACGAATAATATGTAATAATATTACGATAAATCTTAACGTGTTAAAGTACGTTTAAAATGACTCCGAAATAAAATAATAACTTCTGACCTTAGTGACATATAGAGCGCTATTGTTTTTGACATTTATCTCGACTTCGTCGCGATCGCGATCGTGTTTTCGTTCATTTATTCTGATTTTGATCTTTCTTTCGTTGGAATTTGATCGTGCCCGACCTGTCAACTCCGAGTATGATTCTCGCGCGTGATGAAATTGAATTTTCGATTGTTCCGAAATTCAGGAGTGCCGTCAAAGTATCGCGCGTAAAAGTGCGGGAGTGCCGTCAAACTATCGTACGTTTTTACTTTTGTACGGTTTAAAATCATGCGCGATTTTATTTTTGTGCGGTTTCAACAAATTAAAAAAGTATATCGCGCGTATAAAACAATAGTTCCTGACGTCCCTTACAATCTGAGAGGAGGAGGAGGCCTAGGAGATGCATCCTGCATCGGCGGAGCAACCCCAGGGTAAATATTATTTGTATATTAATTAATAAATGCCTTATACGAAATAATTCGATTCTTTTAGTTGAATAATTTAATCAAAAGAAATTCAGAGATAAAGATTTTTGTATAAATCTTATAAAAGTTTTTATTTAAAAAGAAAAGTTTTTTTAATTTATAAAGTTATTTCATATTTATATATATCTGCTTGTTATTGTACGCGTCGAATATAAATTTATTAATAATAAATTCTTTAATATTAATTATTTAAAATTGCTGCTATAATTTGGATTTTATTTTGTATGTTACAGATAACATAGCTTCAATATCGACAATTCCGCTGTTGCGCATCAGTGTCGGTGAGTGACAAAAAGCTTTTATTATATTTTAAAGCAACGAATTTATGTAGAGATTCTGGTAGATAGAGATGTAGATTGTAGATGAATCCGTTGCTTTAACCCTCGGACGGCAAGATATAGTGCATTTTAGTATTACAAAATAAACTATGCAGTATATATGATTGCTTTTGGCGTGAAAATGTAAGAAATGTTTCCTTTATCGTATTAGTATAGTTTAATCATGATAATTAATTGTTTAAAGCATCAAATTAACAAAATTATGAAAATAGTGCCAACCAGCCCCTATCATTAATTATATTCAAATATATTAAATATCCATAAAAATTAAAATTTTAAAGTTGTAAAACTTTTACCCAAAACGTTGAAATCTGGTGTATTCTTTATCTCGTCTTTTTTTAATAAGGCATACTTTCTCTTATTGCTTTTTTTCCATGTCTGCTTGCGTATTAATAAATATAATATTAACACTATCTATTATACAACTTATGACATCGAACACAAAAATAGAACTGTTTCGTCGCAACGTATTCGTAGAATAATTTTGTTAGGAAAAGAGATGTTATTTTTCGGAAGAACATAAATATTGATACACAGTTTAAATCTGACTATTTGTTTTGTGTCTAGTTATTTAACGATCTCTCGAAATTCACGCTACTTACCAACATAAAATAAATTAAAAAATAAAATTAATTGAAGAGTAACAACTAATATCGGTGCAGCAATTTTGTTATTATTTTGTCATAGGATACGAACAGAACATCGAACTTATTAAAAATTATGAGTTTTCAAATCAAATCGCATTCTTTTTAAACTTAAGTATATTCTTTTAAACTTAAGATCTACGATACGACTAATATACATATAAATTATTTTAAATTATGTAAAATTATAATTATAATTTGTTATATGCGCTGCTTGTGTATAATTATGTCTTTTATATCTTTTAGAAATGTGTTCTTATTTTCAATATATAATTTTTTAAATAGAATTTATGACATAAATTAGAATGTTTTCGAAAGTGTTTATTAACTATTACATATTACTGTAACTGAAAAACCCATTGCGTTCTAATGTCAACAGGTGGCATATGTGAAGCAAGTTCTAATTCAAGCATTACAATTGTAAAGAAACTAAAAAAATTAATATAATTTTGATATATACAATTTCATATATATGTACACTGTCTGATAATGATTCGTTCCATCTCTCTTGAAGGATAAAAGTAATATATGGAACATGCTTAAAAAAACGGAACGAATCATTGTCGAGCAGTGTACATATAATACATGTAAATACATATTAATTTATTTTATATATATATATATATATATATATATATATGTAGTATTTAGGGTAGAGTTGACAACCTACCTAATAGAACAAAACTTGTTACAAAAAATGACTACGGCCTTGCAAGTAGAGAGCAATGCAATAGTGTAGGCCAAGGTTCGCAATAAGTAGTGCCGTTTTAATAATAATAAAAATATATCTAGTATACGCATGTATACGCATGTACTAGATATATGTATATAAAGAAATTATAATATTATAATTATTAATTATAATTAGTTTAGATATTGAAAAAGTGTGTGTGTGAGAGAGAGAGAGAGAGAGAGAGAGAGAGAGAGGGAGGGAGGGAGACAGAGGGAGAGGGAGGGATTGATTGATCGATTGATTGATCTTTATTAGGTTTCTCAGCTATTTGTAGTACAGAAAATTACATAATTATTTAAGTTACATTATAATAAATAAGCTCCTCTAACCTACGCTTAAATGATTCAATTTTTTCACTTCTTTTTATTTCAGCTGACAAAGCGTTATAAATTTTCACTCTTTCATAAAACATACTCTTTTGCTCACTTCTTGTTCTACAAAGTTGTAATGCAATGTCCCCGGCTTGTCGTGTTTGCATTTCACTCTCATTTCTTACTATTTCTATCCTATTTCTTAACTGATTCGGTAACATATTTTTTAAAATCTTAAAAATAAATATGCACACGTTATAATATAGTCTCTGTCTTACGGACATGAACTGCAATGTTTGCAGTATGTGCTCTACTTTGATATACCTATCACATTGCAAAATAACTCTCATGGCTCGATTTTGCGCTATCTGCAATTTATCAAGTTGCGTTTTCCCTATATCTATTAACAACGTTGCAGTATTCAAAATAAGGCGCTACAATTGTTTTATATACAATACAGCTCGCATACATCAATATAAATTTATCTATTCTATTTAAAAAACCTGTTTTCTTTCCTATTTTTTTAAACATATAATCACAGTGATCTTTAAATCGGAGTCTATCATCAATAATTATACCTAAGTATTTTATTATTTCTACTCGCTCTGTCTCAGTTTCATCTAAACATTTTAACGCAAATCCTTTCAGTTCTTTCCTAATACTCTTGACTATCATGTATTTTGTTTTTTTTTGCGTTCAACCTATTTACATTCATCCATCTACTATACGAAATGCTATATTTATTATATTCTCTAACTCCGCACTGCTTATTCCAGTTACATATAATGTATCATCTGCGAACATTTTTATACTTATTCTTCTGAGCAGACTTTAATTATATCGTTTATATATACAATAAATAACAAAGGCCCTAAAACTGACTCCTGTGACACTCCATATTCAGTGACAATTAATTTTGACTATTTATTATTGAAACGGACCTGTTGTGTTCTATTATTTGAATATGATTTTAACCATTTTCATACCACTCCTCTAATTCCGTATTAATATAGTTTTTCTATTAATCTTTCTCTATCTATTGTTTCAAATGTTCTTTTAAGATCCATAAAAATTACTTCTATCATTTTCCCCTTACTAACTATCAATTTCCATTCGTCGATAATGGTTTGAATCGTCGTTTCCCACGAATACTATCTTCTAATGTCCAATTGAAGTTCCGTTATAATATCATTAGATTCAAGGTATACATTTCAATTTGTTTTTTTACTACTAATTCTAATACTTTTTCAAAATTTGGTAACATATTAATGGGCCTATATTTATTTGCTTTTTTAGCTTTTTCTATTTTTGGGATCGATATTATTGTCGATGTTTTCCAACTCTTTGGAAAGTAACCTTCTCTCAAAGAATTATTTATCAGCTCGACAAACTCCTCTTTTATTACGCAAGATGCTACTTTAAGTATATTACTAGTTATTTCTTTTTCCGTACCTCTTTTTTTGGCAGTTTTGTAACAATTTCCTCTAAATCCTCTATTTTAATCATTTCAAAATTTTCTATAATATTGTTATTATTTTCAATAACATAAATAGTTCTTTTAGTTTCCGGACTTTCACTCGGACCTGCACTTCTAAACTTTTCATTATCTATAGATTTTACAAAATTATTAATACTTTGTATATAATACATATTAAATTTATCAGCTATATTGCACTCATTCATGTCTCCTAATATTTCAAAATCTATATCTTCTATTTCTCTTGTATGCATTAGCTCACTTCTATTTCTTTTAAAGTTTTCCACATTTTTGTCGGGTCATTCTTGTTACAATCTATCATATCTTCATAATATTCTTTTTTTTTCTCTAATTAATTTGACTACTATATTTCTTTCACTTTTGAATTGCATCCAATTTTGCTGCGTATTATCGAACAAAGCGTTATTGTGACATGCGTATGTTACATCCCTTCTATCTGCTGCTATTCTTATATTATCTGGAAACCACTTTTTACTTTCTCATACTTTTGGAATTCTACATTTTTTCCTAGGTGCTATACTATCCAGTGTGCATCTTACTATATTATCGACCAATTTCTTCGCTCTCTCACTAACTTCTAAACCTTAACATTGCTCTATTCTGTTTTCTATTAATCTATTAAATTCATCTACATTAAATTCACTGTAGTTCTTACCGCTAAATTTTCAAAATTTATTTATGGCTTTACTCGCTTTTAATACAACTCTTAGCCATGCATGATCTGTTATTTTAAACTCATGCATTACTCGTACTTGTACCTTATTATTAGCAAAACATAAATCTATAATAGTTTGACTGTCCTTTGTAACTCTCGTCGGTTTATTAACATACTGTTTCATACCTAAACTTGCCGTTACCATTTGCAACTTCTTAGTGTAAAACGAATTAATCATGAAATCTCTATTAAAGTCTCCCATTACCATGCAATCTTCTTTTATTACTAACTCCTTTACTATATCCTCTAGAAACCTTGATCCTCACAAAATCACGATGCGATGCACTCGATGAGTAATATAATACCATTATCATACCTTTATACAATTTCTCTTTTATCTCTATTGCAATACACCAACAGTTTGACACTATTTTTTTCACTAATACTATTTCATATTTAAT
The DNA here is from genome assembly GCF_047496725.1 of Anoplolepis gracilipes. Lineage (NCBI taxonomy): Eukaryota > Metazoa > Arthropoda > Insecta > Hymenoptera > Formicidae > Anoplolepis > Anoplolepis gracilipes. The sequence continues at coordinate 10,817,914 of NC_132970.1, read as the reverse complement.
ATCGTCTCTTACATGTAAAATTGCTCCTTCTGTATTTCTATTTTCCGCATCATATTTAATTATAGTATAACCTGCCATGTTCACTTCATTAATTTTAATTTTATCAGTCAGCCTAGACTCTGACAGTGCTATGATTGCTGGATTCACTTTTTAGGAGAGAGAGAGGGGGAAGAGGGGGAGAGAGAAAGAGAGAGAGAGAGAGAGAGAGAAATCACTTAGAAAGATTTAAAGTTTATTAAATTTTGTTATTTTATTTTTTACACACACACACACACACACACACACACACACACACACAAATTATATGTTTAACATAAACAAAAACAAAAAAAAACTAAGTTTGCAATTGGTATAACCGTAACTGTATTTCATTAACGTAAGTAGGTATATTTTTTTAGATTACAGAGAATAATCATTATAATAGCGTGATAATTTATTGAAATATTTAATATTTTATTACGTAATTGAATTTCCTTAAAGTCCCACATCTAAGCAAATGATACGAACATCAGCACATTTGTTTACGTATAAATGTAAAAAAAAAGTAAAAATTGTTAGTAGAGGTATTTTACGACAAAAAATATTTATTCACACAAATGTAAAATATTTTTTATTGTGTTATTAGTATATAATATATAGGTAAATCAATAAGAATTAGACCTACCTACTTTTCACAAGCAAGCAATATTTTTACAAATTGTAATATTTAAAAAAATGTTATAATTTATAAAAAATAATTTTTTGTTAAGGTTTTTTCTTTTTCTTAATGTTTATGAGTAATACATAGTTTAATAAATACATTATTCAAGCAGTTAGTTTTGCATATTGTTGGTACCACATACAATTTTTGAAAAATATTGCAGGCATTTTAATTTTAAACCTTGTTTGCGAAACATGTTTTCATAATCATACAGAAGCGAATTTTTGAGTGTTTTAAGATACGAGTATGTCAATTGCATAATTGGCATTAATTAACAGTAATTAATAAAGTTTCTTTTCCCGAAATTAGTGTATGAAACATATTCTGTTGTTAAAATTGTAACCCATACAGCACGAATCTTTCAGTTATATTGCAACAATGTTGCAAAAATATTGTAGCAACATACAATATTTTTGCAACATTGCTGCAATATAACTGAAAGATTCGTGCTGTATGGAAACAAACCAAATAGGTGAATTAAACGTGTTAAACTAATGAATAATATTATAATAATCAAATAAAATAAAATAAAACTAAATTATTAATATGTATTTATATATACATATATATATATATATATATATATATATATATATATAAAGTTACTATAGAAGAATATAGTATGTTGGATTATATGTTTCATATTTAAACAAATGTAGAGGTATGTTTCTTATATACATATTTAGCATTAACAATTATATATAACATTAAAAATTGTGAAAACACAACAATGAATTATATTCTCTCTTAATCTCTCTCTCTCTCTCTCTCTCTCTCTCTCTCTCTTTTTCTTTTTTTTCAAAAACAAGCAATTTATTTTATGATATTTAATTTTATAAATTCTTGTATTATTAATAAAAAAAGTTGATGCAAGACGCTTTTTGTAACAACTAATCGTGATTCGAAAAGAAAAGGAAAATTACTTATCAAAATTAATTACCCAAGATCATTGTTGCAAGAGACTCTTATATAAGTATATTTATAATATAACCAATAGTATGATTAAAACGACCAAATTAACCTAAAAAATTCTTTATTTAATAGTACGACGTTTCGATCAATTGGTTGTGGTCCTTTTCAAGTGTCACTACAAATGAATACATTATAATAATAAATTAAGCATAGACAATAAATGTGATAAAATCGATTAGGGACAAAATTAATTAGTACGTACATTCGAATAAAACAAAAAACGTAAAATAACGTGTTGTAAACGTGAAAGGTAATTAACATTTCGCTGTTGTGAAATATTAATAAGACAAAGCAACACTGTAAAGAAACACGTCTTGTCAAAACGAATCTTAAAACTGAACTGACAATTTTTTGAAAATATTTTTAACTAGAATAAAACTAAATAGTTTATTTTATTTATTTTTCATTTTTTTCCACCACTACAATTTTAGAGGATAATGTGTATAAAAAATTTTTAAATGCGATTTTTTAACGTCAATATATATTATATACAGTCGGACCTCTTATCCTATGACATTTTTGGTCCGGAATCTTTCCCTTAAACCTCTGATCGTACGACAAAAATTTGAGAGTGGGGCTATAATTCCCCTTTCGCGGTCGTAGCATGAGAGGATTTTTTGTCGCAGGATAAGAGGTTTCATAGCATAAGAGGGTCGTAGGATAAGAGGTCCGACTGTATTATAGAATAATTTTGTATAACTCAGAACATTCAACAAATAATTTGCTTATTTAAAAAGAGGAAAGTGCTATAAATTTAAATATATCTTTTGAATGTATTTATTTTTAATTGAAATTGAAAACTTTTGACATAACAAGAGAATAAATTTGCTTATTTATATAAAAATACACAATTGAATTATATCAGTGGTGTCTTTCGACATCACCAGACTGACGTGTTAAGCGGGCAGCCATAACTCAGGATCGCTGAAGCATTGCTAAGGTTGAGCGTTGCTAATTACGTTTCAGATTAATTACGCCAACACCGATAAGAAGCGTATTGAAACAATTTCGCGTAAGAAAAAAATAATCAAGAAGTATATACATACAAAAAAATACTTTTGACAAAAAAAAATTGAGAAGAAAAGGTTAAAATTTATTTAATCTATAACTCTCGTGTACTTTTAAAAGTCAAACAGAAAAAACATGTGTTCGAGACCTTCAAGAACACTAGATCTACCAGATCATCTGATTTTCTATGGCCTACAAAGCCTCAAGATTCTCGAGATCTTTCAGACCTTCAAGATCATCGAAATCTTCCAGACCTTCAAGACCCACAAGGTCTCTTAGACCTTCAACTACAACCTAGAAAACAAAAGCCTTCAGTGCTTTTTATCGGAAAATCACAATTTTTTCTTCAACTTCTACTGTGGAGGTTGGTCTCGATAGATATTTAAAAAACTCAAAATTGTCATCACTATTCCTCCCAATAACTCCCAAGCATTCTTCTCCTTTAACGCCAAGGATAATTTAAAAAAAATAAAGAACATTTGGAAGAAGTTGAATATTCTAAAACCAAGCCTACTATATCTTATAGAAAAAAATTGTGAAATAAAAAAAATTAAAACTAGCCTGCAATATCTTTCGAAAATTGTATGTGGTACCAACAATATGCAAAACTAACTGCTTGAATAATGTATTTATTAAACTATGTATTACTCATAAACATTAAGAAAAAGAAAAAAACCTTAACAAGAAATTATTTTTTATAAATTATAACATTTTTTTAAATATTACAATTTGTAAAAATATTGCTTGCTTGTGAAAAGTAGGTAGGTCTAATTCTTATTGATTTACCTATATATTATATACTAATAACACAATAAAAAATATTTTACATTTGTGTGAACAAATATTTTTTGTCGTAAAATACCTCTACTAACAATTTTTACTTTTTTTTTACATTTATACGTAAACAAATGTGCTGATGTTCGTATCATTTGCTTAGATGTGGGACTTTAAGGAAATTCAATTACGTAATAAAATATTAAATATTTCAATAAATTATCACGCTATTACAATGATTATTCTCTGTAATCTAAAAAAATATACCTACTTACGTTAATGAAATACAGTTACGGTTATACCAATTGCAAACTTAGTTTTTTTGTTTTTGTTTTATGTTAAACATCTAATTTGTGTGTGTTTAATTAGAAAAGTTTTACATATAAATTGAAAGAAAAGGAAAAATATTTTAGGAATAAGAATATGTAATATTTATCCCAATTTTATGCAAGACACGTATTATAAAATGTAATGATGAATATGATGAATGAAATATACATAAAATATTTATTTCAATTATATATTTGTAATATGAGTTTTATAAAACAATTTTAAAGATACAGATGTTAATGACCTGCCGACAGGGGTACCTAACATACATGCTAATATATTTTATATGCATCGAAAAAACTATATTCTCATCTTAAGAGTACTTTATTAAAACTTTGACAAGTTAAATATATATATATATATATATATATATATATATATATATATATATATAGTTTTACTTAATTTATATATATAAGATATGTCAAAAAAGTATTACGTAAAGAAGAAAATATAATTTATTAGTTTATTAAGAATATATCTATAAAGAGATTTTATAAAAGTATATATTTCGAGAATATAATTTTTTCGGTATATACATGATTATATTATCTTTTGCGACTTTAAACGACTGAATGACGTACAACGCGTCTAGAAAACGATTATAATATCGTACGATCCTAAACAAATATAGGTCGTCTTATTTGCCGGCGATAATAATTAACCGGCAATAGGAAGGAATTATTTTTCTTCTTTGATCTTTGGCTAAAAATCGAGTCAAAATGAATATGGCCAGAAGCAACAAAGGTAGGTCCAGCTGGCTAGAAAAGTACGTGGTCAAATACTGGCCATAATGCGCTTAACGAAACTACTCGTACAGAACTAACGAGAACTCTTAATAAACATCTTGATTTTCTATGTTTTCTTGTACTTTAGAGGAGGATGTGCCGTGCTGAAACATGAAGTTAGCACGTCATTTTTTATTTTCGATATTTTTGATATTAAAAATGCGGAACTTTTTTTAATGTTTATCAGGAACTATAGAACTATGAAAAGTGCTACTGGAACTGCTATTATTTTTTAAAAATTAATAAAATGTCGTGCCAACTTCACAGACACGAATTTTGGTAGACACAAATAATATACAGTTAATAGCTTTAGCGTGCCTCTGGATAACTTATAAGCGAGAAATAACTAGTCATAAAATACTATCGATAATAAAATTTTTTATCCAGAGGAAAGAGGATTTTTTTATTATAATATTAAATAATTTGAATGATATAGTTTTAATATAAATGTGTTATACATTTTTCATCTTTAGGCGACTACGATAGTGGAAATGGCGCGAGATTTATACATAGGCTGGGAGAAAGATTTATTAATATACGAGAGAAAGATTATTTTAACTGTTAATTTCAATTTAAAATTTGCCGATCCTTTCTTATTACTTTTCTATTAAATATTGGACGTAATATGAGATAATACATATAATATATTGACTCAAACGACATATTATGTATCTACTAGTTATTTGGTAAAAAAATAGATATAAATAGTACATATAAATTATACAATACGATTCAATTTTTATTGTAGTTATAGTTAGTTATACGCACAAATAAATAAACGGTCCCTCTTTCTCATATTATAGCTCGATATATCTATGTTAGATGACAATTTATGTAATAAGCCGGTATATGTTCTGGCCATGGCTGCAGCTGAATCATCCTTTTGTTCTATATATTCTGATAATATTGGTGTGACGGATACGTGTCAATTTTGGAGACAAAAATATTCTTTTATAGAGTAAGAGAATTAATAATTTCCGCTTTTTATCTCGAACAAATGTATAAATTGTATCTTTCTTAAGCGACAAACATTTAACATTTTTATACGTTTTTATATATCATAAAAAATGCAGGAATCTTTAATCACAAGCACTTAATGTTTAACAGTCTGGTTTATCATGTGATAAATGTTTTACCAAACAAAAAGATAGTTATAAAAAAATATGTAATTATTAGAAAAAGATTAGATACTAGAATAAATGGAAAAATATATGTTTTAATATTTATTATTTTTTGTATTCAAGAAAATATAATTAGTAACACATTTCTTTCTGAAAAATTAATTTTTTAATTTCGCAATTTTTTTTTAATTAATTCAGAATGTTTTTTTCAGATAAGAAGAGATGGCGATGAGTTTTACGAAACAAACTATAATACGACAGGCTTTAGCAAATACATTTGATTCGAATATTATATATAAAAAATATTTGCATAGTAAACGCCGAAAAGTTTCCAACTTCCTTCTGGAAAAACTGAAAAAAGCTCTATTTTTTAAAAAAATTAAACTGAATTATAAATCGAAAATATATATTTTCAAATTATTAATTTTATTACGTTAATTATATAAAAATTATGTATAAATTTTTTTTTTATTTAATAAAGTATTTTTTATCTATATATATATATATGTATCTGGTATTTATCTTCTGTGTGTGTTAAATTCTTAACAATCGTTAAATCAGAACATGAAAGCCACTCGTGAATATACATAATATTCTAGTATTAAGAAATGCAAATTGTAAAAATGCTTTTTCTTTGTAATATTTTAAGGATATTTTACTTGTTCTTCATGTTTGATATGATATGATATCAGTTTCTTTGATCTTTTAAAAATAGAAAATTTTATTATACAAAATGAGTTGCTTAACATGATAATTTTAAATAACTTTTAAAATGCGTGTCGTACACAAGAATAGACATAAGTTACTAACATTTCTATATTTAATATTTATTTTTAAAAGATTTTATAAAATTATATAACGAGAAATAGGATATAAAATAATGTGTATTGTATGCTCGGAAAAGTATATATTTTTAATATTGAAAATTTAAGGAAATCATAGTTTCTTCTTATGTTGATAATCGATTTATAAATGTATAATCTCTGTCATGGCAATATGTCATTATAAACACAAGCGAGGTTATTAACTATGATAATATTTCTATATCTAACAGTCCTCTTTATGAGTCATCGATATGTATATGACCTCTAATGATAATTTCTTAGCAATTAGATAGTAGAAGCAATATCACATATATTATGACATCTGACATCCGTAAGCAACCAGGTGCTTTTAAATTTTCGAGTGCGAAAATTTAATGATTGCCGTAATCTTGTTGAGTACTTGCCCAAGTATCCCACTTGTCCCATGTGTTATCGGTGGATATCAATTCTTTCACATTGTCCTAAAGAAATAATATTTTTTTTGCTTACTTATATACAGCTGGTCAATATATTTTAATTAAAACTAATTTGTTTTATTCTAGTTTGGTTCTATATAGTCTTTCAATATTTATTACTAAGTTATTTTATTATAATGATATCTGTACTATTTTATTTAAAAATTTAATATTTTTTGTTGTGGAAAATATCTCCTTTCCAAATTTTTGACGTCATCGATAAATGTATTTTACTTCGATATATTACAATAATGTACTCTGCCTTACTAAAGCACGTAGAATTATATTTTATTATTTTCTGTACTATTTTATTTTATTTATTTTTATTTATTTTTCCTATTCCTCCCTTTCCTCCCCCTTCCCTTCCCCCTTATTTTGTGAGAAGAAGTAGGAGGGAAAGGGAGAAATAGGAAAAATAAATAAAATAAGCTAATTTGTTTTATTCTAGTTTTTGGTTTTATGTATTATAGTCTTTCAATATTTATTACAATGTCATTTTATTATAATAATATCTGTATTATTTTATCTTATTTTCTAGAGTTCTGAATTTATATTCTGTGTGTTTATTTTCGTTAATCGCATAAACCTATATTTTTAGATTTTACACTTAAAATACATTTATTTAGAAAAACATTTTGTGTTATACTTATTTAAGACACGCTATATACGTTTAAATGTATAATAGCAAACTCAAATGTTCTCCAATATTGTGCAAAAATATATGTTGCTAAAATGTATATAATATTATTTAAACCTGCTTTCCTTTCTGCAAAAATAATGTTATAACTTTTGAAAATTACGTTCAATAGAAATAAAGAGACGACACGAGCACTATACAATTTTAACATGTTTCTGAAATATTAAAAATTTTATAATAATGAAAATATAAAGATTCGAAGATACGAAGATGTCAAGGAGATAGAAAGAAGAAAAATATCAAAAAGTAATAAAAAATTAATTAAAAGTAAAATATATTTAACATAGAATATATAAGTACACATTCATTTATTTGATATAACTTTATTCGATATAGGTACTTAATATTGTCAATATCTTGAAACATGCTAATAGAAGAATAAATTTGTATAATATTTATACGTTTTTTTTCTATTTCCAATCGGAAAAATCTTTTTATGTATATTTATTCGAGCTATCGATTAAATATACATATTAATTAAATCTATTATAAATCTAATCAGTTCTAGAGTTATTAAAATTTAATAATCAAAAATATTCTGAACTAAATGGTTAGGCATATAAATTCTTCAGAATCATATTCTGCTTTATTATTACTTGAGACTCATCTTTGTTTCTTAATTTTAATAAAATTTTATACGGACATGCAAAAGTATGGAGAGATCTGAGAAAAGAAATTTTATCAGTTATTGTTTATAATTATGTTTTTATTTATGAGCTAAAATTTATTATACATATTAAGATTCCATTGCAAAATCTGATTATTGATTATTAATAAGTATCATAATTAGATCGAGCATTTTACCTAAAAAATATATCAGTTATTTTAGGATTATTAATAATTTTATTTACTCTATAACCGTAAAGAAATGTTCTTAAGCGATTACATATCATAATGTCCGTTTAAAGTTGAACTCTATGTAGAAATTTGTGTGTGTGCGTGTGCGTATGTATTATATATTAAATTTATAAACATATTTTTATTGCTAGACAAAGAATAAAGAATTGCTGTGTAATAAACAGAGCTATTTAATTAAGATATCGCACACTTTATCATAAACTAGGATTTAATTTGAAAAATCTGTAATATTTATTTCATGTCTCACGCATAAACATCTTTTTAAAATAGTTTGGTTCCATATATAAAAATGTTTATTAATTATTAACTATTTTTAATTTATTGATTCGAATTTCTCCAACCCAGCATCTTGTCTTTTCTAAATTACGTAAAACATAGAGCGTTAAAAGCGTGACAGGGAAAGGGAAGAAATAAAATCGCTTTTAGCTCGTCTGCCATTTGTAGTGAGACAAAGCCAAAACGATGGATTATCTTATTTTTGTTTGACTCTGTCTGATCTAAGTTCGGACATGAACCCATAGCACAGACGCGAACCATTTATCGTTACCGACGTAACAACATAGTTCACATCCACTTTTTCAGGGAGCGCATCAGGACAATATGCCCATTAAAACGCGATAGCCGCTCTCAGGCTTCTCTCTGCTGATACTCAAAATAAGAACCAATGCTGAATGCGCCTAAAAAGAATCAACCAATTAGAATTCTTCATTTCCCTCCCTCGCCCCCGAGCACTTACTCCAGTTCTTCCAGAACTCACTGATTGAAACAATAGTTTCATATCATTTATTTTGCATAGTTGTAACAAGTTTGTTTGTGTGACGTATGTGACGTGTGTATGGAAATTTGCCAAGGCATGTGCGGAATTTATTATCGAGTTTGTTGAAGTTTAAATGGCACGATTAAACGCAAAAAAGAACGATGTTTGATCGACATTAAATCGATGTGAGATTTTTAATGAAGTGAGAAATAGTATTCGAGGAGATCGTTGATAAAGTGCCAGTGAAAAAAAAACTGTAGGTTACGTGTTACTATGGCACAATCAACAACAAGCGGAACCTCCTCTCGGCGATATATGAGAGAGCACGAAATGCCCTCCTCCTCACGTTACATGGACAGCGAATGGGAATCCAAGGAGGTAATTTTCTTTTAATTCTATATATATATATTTTTATTATTCTGTATTATATTTTACTCTGACTAATGAGAAAATTATTGAATATTTTTTTTCATGGTAAATTTCAGAATAATATCTCAAGGAGAAACAATAATATATAGTATTCAGAGTTAAAGTTTTTAACAATTAATTTTTAGCAATATTTTAATAATTATTAATTGTAATAATTAAATCATAATAATTATACGTTACATTTAAAGGATTCAATTGTTTATTAATTTGATTGCACTGTATGTTTTTCCTTGTAAAATAGGCTTTACGACAAAGAGAACTTGAAGAGGCAAGAGCACGAGCAGCACAAATGGAAAAAACAATGCGATGGTGGTCAGATTGTACTGCTAATTGGCGTGAAAAATGGAGCAAAGTTCGGAATGAAAGAAACGCAGCTAGAGATGAAGCAAAAGCTCTTAGAGCAAAATTAGAAATTGCTATCAAAGATGCTAATACTTTCAAACATGACTCCCAAGAATTGGAATTGCAAAATGAGCAATTGAAGAAGGAGATGGAAAAGATACATATGATACTGTTGAAGCATGCTGGGCAGTTTGACCAACAGATTTTTACTATTTTAGAATCAGACCCACAATTGAGAGCTACCTTTGGATTAGACGAACAATTGGAGTTTTATAGTAACATTCAACCCAGTGATACATTAAATACACAAAGAAATATACTATCATGTAAAACTTTACATGAAGCATCAGATGTTGCTTCAGGAGGTCATAATATCTTACCAGAAAGAGATATCGAAGAGTATGTTTTGCAAGGTGCAGTGCCAAAACATGCAGTGGAGTTGTATAAGGAAAGTCCTAGTAATTCACTAGACAAAAATATCACAAAATTAGTAGATAATAATCATAAAAAAGAAGCACTAGAAAAACAACAATTGTCTTTAGATGTGTATGACAAAGAATCTCTAACACAGAAAATGTCAACTTTGCAAATTAAACTGGAAGAGGCAACAAAAACTATTTCTGTTGAAAGGGAGTAAGTTACAAATTAATGCTTAAAAGTAATTTGTTAATAGTACATAAGAATTATTTTATTTTTATTCTATTTATTTTACTTTTATTTTGTAAGGGAAAAAGATTCTTTACATCGTACTGTGGAAAAATTGAAAGCTGAACTTAAACAATTAAGGGAACAATGCGAAGAACTGTCTGAAAGCAAAACAGATACAATGAGAGAATTGTCAGAATTAAAAGAGCGATTTCAACTCGAACTTAATGATGAACATATAGCTGATTTAATAGACGACACTAATAGTGGAGAGGGTATGGATCGTCGTTTAAGTGAATTGAGAACAGAAGTAAGTAATCTACTAATATTATATATACTTGTAAGTACATTTTCTTTTGAAAAGGAGAAAATCATTTAAGGAAATTTATTAAGCTCTATTTCCAATATGTGTGTATTTTGTGCTATATAATTTTACTTATAAATATTTTTACATATTTATATATATATATATATATATATATATATATATATATTTTGTTTTTTAGTTAGAGAGACTTCAAGTTGAAAATGCATCAGAATGGAGTAAAAGGGAGAGATTAGAGACTGAGAAAATTTCTTTGGAACGAGAAAACAAACTGCTTCGTCTAAAATTATATGAATTGCAAGAAAAAATAGAATCGCGACGACCACGACCAGTGTCTACGGCTGACACAGATACGAGGCAATTACAGCATGAAATTCTAGTCCGCAATATGGTTCGTTATAATACATTCTATATTAAATTAAAATGTTTCTCAAAATCATTATCATTACTTTGCCTTTTTCACACAATATTTACAGGTATTACTTGAAGTCAAGCAGTATCAAGCGGCACTGAAACAATCCTTAGCAGAAAAAACAACAGAGTTATCGCACGCGATGAGACGATCCGAGCAATATGAAGTAGAGGTAAAGAGAGTGAGAGCGAGAGTTGAGGAGTTGAAGAAAGAACTGGCCGCTGCTCAAGACGAAGTTGATGCAGCTACGAATAGTGCACGAAAATTACAACGAACCAATGAGGAGCTTATGGAACAATTAGAATCTGCAAATGTACAACTCGAGCATTTTAGAAATAGGTAAATAAGATAATCAATTCAAATGTACACTGCCTGACAATAATTAATTTCATTCCCCTAACAACTTCATATAAGATATGTATCCTATATAACTCGCTAGGGGAATGGAACGAATTATTGTCGGGCAGTGTAACGTATATCATAATCTTCTACAATTGGATCTAAAAAATATATATTTATTTTATCAGCAAAAGCGGATTGTGTGCGGCAAATATCAATATAGATGGAGCAGAAGAACAAAAGTTCCAAGTAAATAATTCCGATGAATGTACTGAAGGTATGTTATTAAGTACTTTTATATGACAGATTTTTGTGCTTTTACATATAATATAATAATTAAATAAAAATATTTTAAAACTAGATCAAAATATTTTAATAAAAATTAAACAATATAAGTTAGAAACCTATTACTTATTCTTCCAGTTTATGATCAACAGCAAGCCTAGTATTCACTTGTGTCGATAACAATGACGTGTTTAAGACAAATAGTGAAATTGCAAATTGGATAAGCGATCTCTCAACGGACCTAAAATACACACTTTAACTTTTTTTTCAAGTTTATCCATAAACGTGATACTTCGACAAATTGTACATGTCGAATAATTATCGTGCGTTTATTATATTTGATGACAAACGTAAAACATCAATACTTCCAGTAGCATGTAAGTAAATGTATATATTACGAGCATATATTGACGTAATGTGCAATTTTAGTTACTTATCGATTGATAAGATTGATGGGTCGTTATGTTGCAGTATTTAATGTTTAATAGTCATATATTTACTCAACTTATTGTCAGAGAGATTGTGTTCATATTTATCATTATTTTCTGTAAATAATTATTTCATCGTCATTCGTAGTTTTTTTTATTTTTGTAAATTTTATGAACATACATTTTTTTATTATTAATGTATTTTGTAAACAGTTTACATTCCGCGTTATTATTTTATACATTCTCTTTTACACTGATGAATTTTAAGATATATTGTGTGTGTATATATATTTACATATACGATATACTAGATACAATGAAACTATGTTTCGTCGCCTCGAAAAAGATTAGTGAAATCAATTAATGAGATACAATATGTACAAGATACGATACCTGATATTTGTAATTGAACTTTTTATCTCAATATCGAAAATCTATGTAATATAAGTTAAAAAAAGCAATACTTTACAAATTTACCACATCACAGATATACTAAATTGTAGATAAAGATATAAAACGAATCTGCATACAATTATCTACATTAAATCTCGAGAGAGAAAGAGAAGATTGTTATTAATTATATTTATTAACTGGCGAGAAAAAAAGACAAAAACATTTTTCTCCTCTTTAAAATGTATTTTATTGATAAAAAACTTAATAAATAGCAGCAATTGATGTAGCATGTAACATGTTTATTATGCTATACAATCGATAACTTAGAATATCTCAATAAAAGAAATTATAATCTCAAAGTATATACAACATTTACAATTTTCAATCTTATGAATTTTTTGAAAAAAATTATAGTCTTTATTGATCCATAAGATTGAGGGTCTGTCGTATTTGTTTTATTTTCACAGTTATTTTAATTGTTGACAGCTGCTGAAGAATATAAAATTATCATTTAAATTTATGATAAAATGAGTTACAGTGCTGAATATGGCGCACGCATAAGCAATTGATTATTAATTAAATATGATCTAATTTATATTGTAAGCTTATACTTAAATTTTATTTTCATGCTACAGGTGAAGAGAAAAATGATTTAATGCATGATGTTTTACAGAAGCGATTACGATATAATATAAAGAAAATAATTATCGTCATATTTTGTGACGAATAAATCTTGGTCATTCAACATTTCATAGGCGTGCCATTGGGATACGTTGGCACTTTTGGCTTGCAAATCTTCGTTCTGCCATTGGAACCATACACGACATTGCAAGAGAACGTGAAATATCCACAAGTTGAACTCTTGGTGTAATATCGATGTTCGTATTTTCTCGCCTCATTGCTACCATTTAGTTTACCAGCAAAACTATTAGTCACAGTGTAATAACTTGGTTTTATAGCTACTGCTGGAGTAGGTTTTGCACGCTTATCAGAAGATATATTTTGATTAACAAAAGAACCTTGGCTCTTACTATTTGATGTATAGCGAGCGTCGTAACGTTCGTGATTGGTTTGAAGCGATCTAGTTTCCGTGACGGGGGACTTAGTGTTATTCTGATCTTTTGGTACCAAGAATACAGTCTGCGATTGAGACTTGCCGTCACCTTGAGCGATAGTCTTAGTACCAGAGGTCGATACTACTCTACCACGGAAACCAGTTGGGATAGTATATCCTGACACAGATTGTCCTGGTTGCAGAGTATCGCCTGTTCGTGGTATATTTGAATCTTGGTTGACACGAATGTCATACTGATTTCCCTTGGCGACCTGTATCGTTTGCATTTGATTGTGGTTTTGCTGTTGAGTAGTTTTACTAAGTTTTTGATGATCCGCACTTGGTAAAGTTTTTGGAAACTTTTCCTGGATTGTTAACCTTGAACCCGTAGAATAATCTGCTTCGTCCGAGTACTCCTCGTATTCGTCGTATGTCGTATCGTCTGCTTGCGATTTCTCAGTGGTTCGCGCCTTTTTATCATTAGATGAATTATCCTTGGTATTCACAATAACAGTCTGTTTTGAAGACGAACTACTTTGCAAGCCTTTCTCACGGTCATCTTGCTTATTCTCATAACTTTGACTTGCTGGTGGACTCAATTGCGCACTATCGATGTTTGCCGGTTTTTTTAAAGGAGAATCCGGTTTGTAAGGTTTGAAGAGATCGGTGTCAGTGATGTTAAAGTTGAAGGGCTTCCGTGATGACGCGGCGCCGGATCCGGAACCAGCCTGAGCCGCACCAGTATAGGTAATTCCGTATTGGAAAGAACCCTGTAACTGCGTCTGAGATTGACCTTGATGGATGCCGCTTTGGGCTGATGCCGTTCCGCTACCGCGAAACGGTGACACATTTTTTTCCACCTTTTCATCTTCTTCGTTCTTTAAGTATGGCTGGAATCCGATTTGTGCTTGACTGGAGGTGCTGCCTTCGCCGTTAGCTTGAGCATCTGCCATTCCACCTCTGGCACTTGCTTGTACCTGAGAATTAGTACCGTGATTCCACCCGCTGCTCTGGGCACCTGTCGATGTAGCTCCGGAATCGGAATCCAGCTGAACTTGTGTCTGACTCTTTCCACGATCGGCGATCCCTTGCGCGTTACTGGTAGCTCCTTCTTTGCCGCCACTGATCTCGGTCTGAGTACTTTTGTTGGCGTCGCTGGTACCGGCTTGGGCAGAGAAGGTACCTGAACCGCTGTAGGTACCTGTTACTTGCGATTGAGCCGTATCTGAGCCATATTTGCCTTGAGCTGATGCGCTCGCTTGAGTGCCTAACTCCATCTGCTGCACGGAACTTGATGCCTGCGACTCGGCACCGTTGTCTATTACGCTCACCGGTCCACCTGGTCCTCCAACTTGCATGTATTGCGATGCTTCTCCAGGTCCTACTGTTTCACCTATTCCTGTATAAGGTCTTCCTGGATATTGACCAGTGCCTATTCCTATTCCTTGACCATTGATTCCGCCAGGATACGGAGCGGGATATTGTCCAGCGATACCTGTTGTTTCTCCAGTTGTCGTTTGACCTTCAGTTGTACCTATTGGATATTGAATGCCTCCTGGTATGCCTATTCTTCCGGGAATTGCAGTGCCTGCACCTGGATATTGTCCTGGGTATGTTGATACTTGACCAACTCCACCAGGATAAATTGTTTGACCTGGAGAAGTAACTTGTTGCATACTACCAGGATATGTCTCACCTCCAGGATACGTGACTGGTATAGTAGCACTGCCGGGATATGTGCCCGGATACATAACTTGAGTACCTGGAGCACCACTTATTCCTTCAGGAATTCTACCAGCTTGAATTGTACCACTAGGAACTGGATAAATCGTTTGTCCATCTGTTATTCGACCACCTGGATGAGTTATTATTTGTGTACCAGCACCTACTGAACCTGTGGTCGTGACCATTTGTCCTGGCAAAGTACTTGGAACCCCACCAGGATAAAATACGCCAGTTTGTTGTCTATCACCCGGATAAATTCCTTGACCTATTGTTCCTGGAGAAACGCTGCCGGGGTATGTATCACTTGTTCCTGAGACGGCATCAGGTCGAACACCACCGGGATAGATTCCAGCTCCGGGATAAATTCCTGTTTCAGAAACTTCTGGATATGTTACGCCTGGTAAGCCTTTCCCAGGCACTGTACCACCCGGATATGTATTAACGCCAGTAACAGCAGTAGCACCCGTTGTTATTGAAGTAGTTACCACGCCATCAGAAGGATAGATGCCTTGTCCTGGTTGGACTCTAGGTTGATATATTCCTCCTGGAACCGTCTTAAGACCTGTTTCAACTCCTGTGCCAGGTAAAACTCTTCCAGGCTGAACAACTCCATATGGATATAATCCACGATCTCCCGTCACTAAAGTCCCATGTGGATATTTTCTATCATCTCCTGGTCTTATACCTCCAGGATATATTACACCAACTCCTGGAGTCACAGTTCCAGGTCGAACACCTCCAGGATATGTTACACCAACTCCTGGAGTCACAGTTCCAGGTCGAACACCTTCAGGATATGTTACACCAACTCCTGGAGTCACAGTTCCAGGTCGAACACCTCCAGGATATGTTACACCAACTCCTGGAGTCACAGTTTCAGGTCGAACACCTCCAGGATATGTTACACCAACTCCTGGAGTCACAGTTCCAGGTCGAACACCTTCAGGATATGTTACACCAACTCCTGGAGTCACAGTACCAGGCCAAACACCTCCAGGATATGTTGCATCACCTCCTGGTATCATAGTTCCAGGTCGAACACCTCCAGGATATGTTGCATCACCTCCTGGTATCATAGTTCCAGGTCGAACACCTCCAGGATATGTTACATCACCTCCTGGTATCATAATTCCAGGCCGAACACCTCCAGGATATGTTGCATCACCTCCTGGTATCATAGTTCCAGGTCGAACACCGACAGGATACATTCCATCAGTTCCTGGTGTTACGGTCCCAGGCCGAACGCCTTCAGGATATATTTTATCAGTTTCCGGTGTTACAGTTCCAGGTTGAATACCCCCTGGATAAATTCCTGGACTAATTCCTGGAACACCGAGATAAGTACCATCTCTTCCGGGAATCACGCCGCCTGTTATCTGTCCACCAGGAGTAATGCCGCCAGGATAAGGTGCACCTGCAGTTACTTCTGTCCCAGGACGTGTAATAACAGGTGTACCGCCAATACCTGGACCTTGTACGTATCCATCAATACCTGTGGGCTGTATCCTTATTTTATCCGGACCTCTCTCTATACCGGGATAACCGGAATATCCAGGACAATCTTCACAACCTGGACCACTTGACGACATACTTTGCGCTTGACCCATACCACGACTACCACCTAGAAAAGCCGATATGTAAGATACTTTAATATTTTGTAAAAAAAAATAATTGTTAAGTTTTAAATCCATTTTTATTTACACATTTAATAATGTGTCTCAATTTTAATTTCAATTCATCAAAATTTGAAATCACATAAATTATTTCAGTTTAGTTGAATTTACTGATTAAATAACGCGTCATAACAATATAAAATTATTAGATAACAAATAATTATACTTACTAACTAATGCGCGTGAAGATTGCTGAGTGGCTTCAGCTTCCGCCTTGCCTTCCTTTTGTTCATGATTACCAAGATTCAAATATTGAGATTGTGTTTGTCCGCGAAATTTTCCACGAAACTGATTTGTTTGTTGACGAACTAGTCGAATTCGGTTGGAATTTTCGTTCAACTTTTCCCGTTGTTCGAATTGAATTTGTCTCTTCATTCGAGCTTTCAATGGCGTTAAAACCACATCAGCTATTCGTCTTGGAAAAGTCTCGTCTACTTGAATTTCATTTAAAATAGGTTCGAGAGTTTGCTCAGGTACAGGTTTAGTTGTCTGCAGCAAGATGATCTTACGTCCATTGCAGAAATCAACAATTCCGCTTCCAGCAAGTTGCCATGCCTATTTATGTTTAGAATATTAAATCATATTTAATATTTTTGTAATATTCTTTCATTGATGTGTCCGATGATATAATCATATTTCTACATATAATTATTAAATAATATTCTATTTTTGTTACATATTTATAAAGCACCTGGGACAAATATAAATATTATTATGCAAATAATATAAATTTTTTTTTTATATATATATTATACATGTATATTACTTTTTACATGCATATGTAGGAATCTCTTGAAAAATTAACAAAACTTTTGTTTACATCATAATTTAGAACAATAAGATATAATTAAATTATAATTAATTATTATTACCTCCAATTTTGTGAGAGCTGTCGATGCATAGAGTATCTTTGGTTGCCGTTTCTTACGTGATACATTTTGATCTTGCTTAATATTCTCAATATAACAATCGTTCTCTTTCCTACTCTTGTAGGCAATGAATTGCTGTTTTTAAAAGAAGTTTCTTTTAATCTATATTTTAATATATTAAAACAATATAACTACTTACCGTTATGTTGTCAGTAAAAGACCATTGTTTTCCTATATTTCTCACTTTGTGTTCATCATGAATGGAACGATCGAAACGTGTCTTTTCCTAGGAATTGATATTATTTACATTATATATGTATATACACTAATCACTATAGCATTTTGCTATTTTTTTTTATTAAACAATATTGCGATTATATATAATATATATACATAT
Source organism: Anoplolepis gracilipes (assembly GCF_047496725.1). NCBI lineage: Eukaryota > Metazoa > Arthropoda > Insecta > Hymenoptera > Formicidae > Anoplolepis > Anoplolepis gracilipes. The sequence goes on along the minus strand of NC_132970.1, from coordinate 10,799,314 downwards.
ATATATATATATTTTTTTTTAATTATATAATTTTCAAATATCAAAATGTAAATATATAATTAAAATATTCTAGATAGAGATATATAAAGAGAATAGAATAGTTTATTGATTTTTACATTTTACACTTAATATTAAAATTGTTTTATTAACAAGAATACATTGAGTATTAAAATTTTAATATTTTACAAAATGAAAAATAAACAACCCTACATCGAGAATAAAACTAAGTATACACATACACATATACAATTTCCATCATTTGCTTTATCTAATGAACTTTGATCTCCAAATCTTTCTTAAACAGTCTTTCTAATCGTATGCATCAGCATGTGTGACCTGTGCTAATAACCTGCCATAATATAAATATTGTAATTGGAGCGACAGTTTTATTAATATAATAATTTATAATGCGTTTTGAAAACACATAAATTTAAGAAACATGTGTTTTATTTAGAATATTACAATCAATTTTAACATAAAATTAATTATATATATTTTATATACTATTCTCTAAAAATTATCTAAAAATATCATTGTTTTATAATACTTTTTTTGCATAAAAAAGTATTATTTTTTATATTATACATTTTATTCTATATTATAGATATAATTATTTAGGAATTAAACACTTTATAACTCTCAATTTTTAAAAATATATAATATTCAAAATATCTCACGGAGTGAATGAAATATCAAACAAAGTTACTTAGTGTGTAAGAGATCACATTTCTGCGTTTACGTTGCGGCTAAATGATACACGCAATGATACCGGCAATTTGCTGAATTTCATAACACGAAATACAACGAAATGTTCTAAATCGTAATTTTAAAAAAGAAAGATAAGCAGCTATCTATTATTTTGAGTGGGGAATAAGCGCGACGAATATAAAAATATCACTTTCTATAAATGTACGCGATAACCTAATTAATAATTTTGCAATTGAATAGCACACAATTTGAATTCCCCAGCAAATATTTAAAAAATAATCACTTTTAAAAGCTTGTACATTTAAAACAATCACGCGCTAATGAAATTCACAAACTAATATAAAACTAAATAGTAAAAATAATTTCATAAAATAAATCTCATAAATTTTTTATATAAGTTAAAGGATAAGAATTATTATTTGATTATTTTAATAGTGAGTTTTAAAATTTAAAATAATACACAATTTTTCATAAAAGTAATTTTAATTTTTATTGTATTTTTATTATATTTAAATACATAAAAGCTTTAAGTGTACTATATTATTCAGAATAATAAAAACTTGGTCATCTCTTGAAACATATTGCAAACTCTTTAAAATTCGTGAAATGTGACAAAATAAGCTCAATATTTTTTCACTGTCCAAAGGGGAAAGCCGTATCGAAAAAAACTTACATGATACCTGGCGAGTACTACACTCGCGAGGAAGATTATGATAATAGGATACGACTGCATGGTTTGAATCTTCTGCGAGATCTTCTCCACGACTGACGCAGACCAATGTCTTAATGATGATCCAACCCTGCTAGATCATAACTCCCACTGGTTCTTCTCACTTCTTCCTCTTCGTCTCTTCTTCGGTCTCATCATAGTTGATCCCGCGAAGTGTCGCTTAGAATCATAAGAAACCATGAAGCCATAAGGCGGGAGAAAGAATCGTGCTGGTAAAAGTTCTAAGAATGTGCGTCGTGATGTAAGTGCGTATAAACGTTTGTATGTATTATGTTATCTCTTTTAGTCTTGTCAGTGCGGATTTCATTACCATAAGATATGCGCTCATGACTGTTACTGATTCGAGGTATTAACGTACTTCAGTTAGAAAAAAAATGGAGAAACTGACTCCTTTACTATCCTCTATTGCTTATAAATAACAGAGTGTTTTAAATTTGTATTTTCACATGTTAAAAAAATCTTTGATGGATACACATTATCACATTATTAAAATTTTTCAGTTTGTGCAATTTAATAACACAAAGATGATTTGTTATATTTTATATTATAATTATAATTATAATTTTTATTATTCTGTCAATTATATATTTGGAAATATTTTTTATATGAAAAACAAAATCATGTATTTCGGAGATAAATAACAACTCGTTTCTCTATTTATTTCATATTATTAAAAGTTAATTTATGATACTTCCATAACTTAATTTATTTATGATACTAATTCATAAATATTCTTTTATTTTTATTTCAGATCATAAATGTTTATCAATTAGAAGCGACATGGAGTTAATTTGATATGATTGATTTATACGAGTATCGTGTCTGCTAGTCACTTTCCCTTTCGTTGGCCTAAATATTGAGTTCAATCTATTTGTTAAACACAGTTAGCCGCTGTTTATCCCACTACCAAGCGTAACTAATGATCGTATGGTTCATCGACTCGATAACGCGAGTTCAATAAATAAAAAGACGAAAGAATGTTGAACAGAAAGCTTTTGTAAATGCGTGTGCTGCAATCCGATAGATACGATATTAAATTATTATTACGATATTAACTTTTAAATATTATGTGATTTTTGTTTTTCCGATCATTTCACACAATAATCTTATTATATTTTATTTTTATATTAATGTTAATTTTATGTTCATGCTTTTATATCAATATCAATCTATTTTATATAATATATATTATAGCAAACACACACACACACACACACACACACACACACACAAACTACTTGATTAAAGGACTCTCGTTAGACATTAGAAATTTATAATTTAAATTGATTTTTAAAAAAGAATTTTATTTTTTTACATGAAAAATTTTTAGAAATGTGAAAGAATTATGGGAAGATGAAATAAAGGAAAGGGACAGGATAAATGTAAAGTTAATTCAAACGTATATCATTTCGTATATTATCTTTTCGTATATTTTCCTTTTACGAAGACAAGATTTTTACAATTCGTACAAAAATGTGGGTAAATATTTTATATATATAGGCACTCCGGTGTACAAATAGCACATATAATACATACAACAGGTATATAATAAGTCCAACTATCTAAAAATAGCTATACCAACGTCTTTCTCGCGTCCGAATTCTAATGTAAAAGTGGGAATGCTATTTACAACGTGTGGTCTCAACACGACTACGTCTTAATGCTAGATCAGGATTTCTATTCTCATTCATAGACAATCTATCGAATCGAAATGACTAGGACGCGTCCAAATCGCTCGTTAATAGAATCCTTTAAAACACGAGCAGATTGTTATTATTCGATAAACACAACACAATCGGTCTCTTGTTGCGTGACACATTTATTACACTATATGAAATCTTTATTATAACCGTCGTCATTCGCATAATCCGCGTAATCTTGCCGTCTGCTGAATCATTAAAAAAGAAATATCGATCTCTTTCTAAATAAGGTCCGTTGTGAAAAAATAAATTACAAAAAATTGATTGTCATGACGGCAAATTGCGTTCGAATGACGGAACGGATTCGACTAGTTCGACACTCTGATCGGATACCAATTTCTGGTATCAAGAAACAAACACGAAAAAAGAAGGCTTATTTATCATCGCTATAATTACTTTGCTGATGGAGAACAGACAACCTATGCTACGGCTCTAAACGGTGCGCTTGAATAACGTTTGTTTGTCAATGTTTACACATAATATTCTAATTGTAATGTAATACAATAAAATTTATTTCGTAAAATGGAACCGCTAATAAACGATCTCATTGGATTTAAACTTGTTTCTATGATATAAAATATATAATATTATTATTATTATTATATATAATATTATTATATTATATATTTATTTTGATAGATAAATTTTTGCATTATTTAGAGCCGGTTTTTGCTTTTCGCAACCGGTTGTGCAATTCTGAATCACAGATACACGCTCTCGTGCTTTTAAGAACGTCTCAACACTTGCATTTTAATGCATTCTAAATTTTGTCGATACAACCACAAGCTTGCACCGGATACTACATTATTTCCTTTGACATTTTATGACCGCAAATGTAACTTTGCTTGATTACATTCGGCTACACTATATTCGTGCGCATCCGTTGGGATTTATTCATTATGTTTTGGAAATTTGTTGTTTATACATATTTACATCTTGTCTAAAGTCGATAGCTGCCTCGAAGAGCCTCGAACCCTTGTCATTTAATTCTAAAATAACAACACGAAGGCACTGCAATTTTGTCCGCGTGTCGACAATTAATTTTAGTTGCTTAACATCGTGCGATAGCTACTTACGTCTTTATATAAATAGTTAAGGTCACAAGTTTGGCGTTTAACAAACTCTCTCGTCAGGGGCAACCTTGTGCCTCAAAAATTTCTTTTCAAGAATTCTCATCCGCATATATTAAGCCTGTTGAAGCTATGTCACTGTGTCAAATTATACGCACGCTAAAGAACATGATTTTATTTTTATAAGACATGGCTTTATATCGACAATCTCTAAATTAACGGCTTATAGATTTAATATTATGACTAATTACTACATGGTCCCTAATTCTTGGAAGATGCTTGGAATAGTACCTGTGGCAATATTCTGTTGTTTTCTTACTAATTCGCAAACTTTGTTTATCAGAAATTATTGGCATATTCAGATTATCAAAAATAATCTTCGTTCGATCGCAATAAAAAAAGGCTAATATAAAGGACAATCTCTAATAACGTCTGCGAAAACACTATCGAAAGTATGAGAATGTCTGACAATTACGAAAATCATCAAGCAATTATATATCGTATATGTTGAAAAATAATGTTTCAATCATATTTTAATGAGGAAAGATTCTACGTTGGTTATTTAAAAACTGATTAAAAAAAACGTCAATAATTTTGAGATATCTTATCGCTCTTTCAAATCAAATAATTCAAATGTTTTTTATTAATTTCTCAATTAAATCTTTTCAAAAGACTTTTATAAGAAACAGCAACTTGATTATTTTAAAATAAAAATTTGAATGAATAATTTAAAAAGTTCCTGAACTTTCTTGCTTTAATTTTTCACAGAAAATCAAGATTTAAAATCTCCCCAGGATATCTTGAAATCCTTGGAAATTTCGAGTGAATTTGAGAAAAATTTTGTTGGAATTTCGTACAAAAGTAAATGTAAAGTCAAATTTGAACCTTTTTAATACGACTTATTCGATCTGATTGTAAGTGTCGATTTTTAAGCAATGGCTAGGTTTAAAGTCATCCCGGCGGGTCTCGAGAAGGCCGAGGATCTCGTCGGATCGGGGTAATCGAACGTAGTCGATGAACTTTTAACATCGTTTTCGAAACGCAGATGCAGATGCTCCGGATTGGGAGATATCACCGACGTCCTGATAACCATCCTGGATACGTACTCCGAATCCTTCGTCGCCGAATCGGGATTCTGCCTCTTTTCGTTCGAATCGTTCGGACAAGGCGTCCTCTCTTTGCAGGATCGTTTTGACGATGTCGCCGTGTCTGTCGTCCTGGTGTGCCTAATGATCGCGGAAAATGCTGATGATGAACTCTTCTGGTCTCGGTCGAGTCCTAATCGAGGAACTATGACACTGGTGGGCGACGCTGTGATACCGCAGGGCGTTGTCTGCGGTCTATTTAAGGACGATAGTAATGGAGCACTCGATTTTATCGATAGCGATGTCGTCTGCTGTTCGATTTGATCGGACTTCTCCGTGGACGATCGGTGATGGGCACGCATACAAGATGACTCCTCGTGCTTGTAAAGGTAAGACTTTAGGGCAAAGGCCTTACCGCAACGACCGCACACATGAGGTTTGGTATTCGAGTGTGTTTGTATGTGAGCTCGTAAGTTCGATTTGTCGGCAAAAGCTTTGTTGCAAATGGTACACTTGAAGGGTTTCTCACCTAAAAAAGGAAAAATAATTATTAAAAAAAGGAAATATAATTATTAAAAAGTTTTTTTCAAAAATGAATTTTTCTTTACAATAAATAGGTGTTACAATAAAAAATAGCTGTACTTGAAAAGGAATATCATAAATTCCAAAATTTTAGATGATAATTATAAAGAGCTGGTTTTAAAAAATATTAGTAATGTTGTTGTGAATAAAAAAAAGGATTTAAATATTTTCTTTTTCACATAAACGGATATAAAATTTATTTAAAAAATAGAATGTAGAAAAAAAATTTATTAAATTAAAAGATAAAAAATGAAACAGAATTAACTACTCAATTATGGATTTTATATTATTTTATTTGCTTTTTTTCTTTGGCTTGAATGTTTGAATTAATTATTCTCAATGTACTTAAAGTGCTAAAGGATGTAGATAAATTGTTATGTGTCAACCAATCTTACACTTGTGCATCTATAATTTGCAGTCGGAATTAGTGCCGCATTTCTGAACGTGCCAAAATCACATTGTGATTAATTTGAACTCGTCTTCATTGAAATTGTCCGTTAAACTTTATATTTTTTTCAAGAATAGAATTTACCAGTTATTTACGTAATATCATCTTTTATTGTAAAAAAAAACATATTCGATTAGAAAGAGAAAAGAAATACAAAATGACAACTCCGATATAACAGTCTTATTGGATTAAATTAGAAAAATACGGAAAATATATATATTTAAAATTCCTCAAGTTTAGTCTTTATTTATATGTTTATTATATAATTATTATTTAATTATATGTTTATTATATTTATATACCTTTAATTATATATTAATTAGAGGTACATAATTATAATAAACATATAATTAAATAATAATTATATATTAATTTATACGATACTTTACTTATAATAAAAAATTATCATCGAGGATGGGAAATAAAACATCTTTTATATCAGAAGTGTATACCTGTATGGGTGCGTATGTGTCCCTGCAGCAGCCACGGCCTCGAGAAACACTTGCCGCAATAATGACACTTGCATCCTTGATTGTGGGTCCTCACGTGCATGCTGAACGCCGGCATGCTGACGTAGACTTTATCGCAGTGCGGGCACCTCCTAGCCTTTTTATCGCCCAACGACCTGTGCGTTTGACGATGTCTAGCCAGATTCGATGAGGTCGAGTATTTCTTGCCGCAATCGGGACATTCGTGATCCTCGTTCTCCTCCACCTTGGGCTCGGCGACAATCGTCTTTCGACCTTGGGACACGGTGGATGATATCGATACCGGTGATGGATCGACACCGACGCTAGAAACGATCGGTACTTTCGAGAAGCTCGACTCTTCCTGCGAGGGGCAGGAAAGATGTCGCGGCGAAAGACGAATCCCCAGGGCGGTAGTGTCCTTGGATCGATTATCCAAGATCTCCTTTTCGGTCTCGATTCGCTCGAAGAAGAGTCTCGTCCGTTCGCCCAAGACTTCCTGGTCCTGGTTTCCCATTACCTGGACAGTAGATCGGGATGCCAGGGTCCTGCTTTTCTCTGCAGGATATTGCGCGATTCTTGGCGACACCGGTCGCTGGTAGATGACATTGCTATGGTGAATCAGGGTGCCCGCCGCCGCCGCCAGACTCACTTCCGCCAACTTTGTCAGATTGTACAGCTCCTCGGGGCATTCGGACGATGTCTCGCTACCGCACTCGCTGGCGCCATCAGAAGTTGGCTGACCGCCGCTGTAATCGGCCAGTCTCACGCTTCTTTCGGGACTGAAATCTGATTGTGAGTGAAAAATTAAAAAGGATGTAATGATTGAAATATTTTAATAATCTCTTCTGAGAGAGAGAGAGAGAATCAACAGGTTTCACTATTAGTAATTTTTTCAATAGCGAATATTAATCCGCGACAGATGTTATAGATTAATATTTTAGCTGCTTTCTTATTTAGTGAATTTAAATAATTAATATTCTTTTCATATTTAAAAAAGATAATAACTGTTTTCCAATTTCTCAATAGTTGAAAATAGTTTGAATTATATAAGCTTTTTGAACTTTAATAAAACTCTGTTTAGATTACAGAATTTAGATTTACTTGATGCAGATAAACAAATAAAATTAACGAAAATTAATTTTAATATTTTTAATTGGTTTTAATTGGTATTAAAATGATTCTTAAATAGATATGAAATATTCTATACTTTAATCAAGAAAATACTTCTCTATAAAGTCCTATTAATTAATTTATCTCTATATTTCATGAAAATATCGAAATAAATCTCTTAAGTTTTATATCTCTAATGTCACATTTTATTACGCAGTTTTACGATAATAAATTTATCAATTTACATTTTATTGTATCTTTTTTTTTTTACAAACTGTACAGAGTATCATTTCAAGTCTTTCGGTAACTCTCGACTGACTGGCAGGGAAATTCGATGTCGACGCGATTCGTAAAACACGACATACACCTTCGGGAGGAAAACCTAACTGCTCCGTTTTCAGGGAGAACGGAAATAGAGCCGTACCGCGACCAACCTCCGCTCACCCGTTCTTAGTATATCACGTTTATTTTACGTATTTCTTAGTACCGTATACGTATACACGCGTTGTGTTTGTGAGGAAGTTTGCCTGTCTGCTTCATGGTGAGATTGACGGCATTGCGACGATATGCACCGTGGTGGGCCCTGATGACGCATCTAGCGTCCTATTCTTAAATCCGCACAATCCTTCGGCTTAATTACGAAGCAACAACCAACAGGTTTTCTCAACAAATTCGGAGAAAAGGGAATTTCTGTACATATAAAAGACGAGAATTTGACGTCGCGAGTTATTTTTTCATGATAAATTTCATATCGATTTTTTCATAGTTGAATAAATAACTGACAATTAGTATACTGAGATAAAAAATTTATTTTGAAAATAAATTTTTATTTCTATGTAAAATTTTCGCAAAAGACTTTTGAAAAATTCATATTCAGGATTTGAAGTATAAATTTGTGAAAGAAATACAAAAAATTTATTAAACATTAATTTATTGTGTGTTGTATATGTATATATACTATAATATATATATTTATATATATCTCTATGTATATTATAAATATCATATATTTTACTGTCAAGAATATATATGACTTATAATGTTACTGTACAAAAGTGTCTTCTTTATCATTCAATAAATCATTTAATAAATTGTGATAAATTAAATCTGTCAACGTTTTAAGCCTAAATTAAAAAATAAAATAATTGCCATTGTATTAAATTATAATAAAATTACAAAAAATCTGATAATTAATAAAGTGTTTTATAAATTAACAATTTTGCTACTAGCAATTTTTCTTGTGACTAATATTTAATCTGCGGCATCTATATTGCTTTGAAATCTAATATCTTAAAATTATAAAAGGTTTAGCGGTTTTTTTTTTAATTTTTAAATTGATAATTTATCAAAATATAATATATTCCATACTACTTTTGTTTAAAGTACCGTAATGCACCTAATTAACCCAACATACCTCTTTCAGATCCTCCGATTTCTTCTTCAGCACCGTTGTACCTGCGATGCGTGATCAGGAACGCTCGCGGCATTTTCCTCGTCTTCCTCTTTTTTCTTCTCAATGTACACAAGTCATACTCATTAATACAAGACTCACACAAACTAACACACTCGTCACACCGTCTATCTATAATTATTATCTGCAATAAGGATGTCAATACGAAGATAAGTCCGATGCTCGCGCTATTCCAGAAGAATTACAATCCGATTCGGTGGCGTGTACGTCGAGCGACGCAGGGGTTGCGTTCGCTTCGGCAATTTCGGGCGCAATAGTTGCCCCGGCTAAGATTCGGGGCTACATATAGCAACGCAGCCTCCCTCGCCCTCCGTCGCCGCTACCGCCGCGGCGCTCTTCGTCATCGTCATCGTCGTCGTGGTCGTCGTCGTCGTCTTCTTCTTCTTCTTCTTCTTCTTCTTTGCCTTCAGCTGCACGCGTCTCAGAACGCGTGCCTGCCCCCTCCCCCCCCCCGGTTTCCCCCGCGCGTGCGGTGGTCCCATTCGTGTGGCGGCAATGTGCGACACGCGTGACGAGTGTGTCTCGCGGGAGACCGCCGGATGAAAGGCCGCATAGGAGGAACCCGACTGGCCCCCGCAGCTCGCGCAGGGTGGTTGCTAACCAACCCTTCCCTCGACAAGTTGTCCCGCCATTATCACTCACGTTACTGAACCCCGTGTCACAACACGAGAATTTGCATTATATTTTTCTGATTGATAAATTAAATTGAATTAATACAATTTATCTGGCCCACACAGAATATATATTGTTAATTTTTAATTGAATACAACTCTTCACGTACAGAATTTTTAACTCTTCCATTAAATTTAATCAAGATTTAGATTCATAAAATAATAAATTCCATAAAAAAATTAATATACTGCAAAATGTTAGACAGCATTTTTAATATATAAAATTTTAGAAAATAAAACGCGATTTTAGTTCTAATATATGTATAAGCTTTATAATAATCAAATTTTGATTAACATCATTTTTTTTATTGCGGTAAAAAATACGATTCATAATGAAATCCTTATATTTCAATCAATCTTTATATTACTCTCAAGTTCTTCTAATTAAATCTTTTATTACGGTACTACAATATTATATGACATATTTAATTTTGACGAAACGGCAAAGAACAGAAGAATCGAAGGACAGAATGAATTTGTATCTATCGTGTATCTGGCAAGTTCAAGAAGATCGGTGCTATCAGTTTATCTTATTTAAACGAAGGATGTGATGGCAAGCGAATATGTGATAACGGCGTCATTTCGTTGGCGGCTACAGGGTAGGAGCAGGTTGGTGCGCTGAGTGGTTCTTCTGGCGCGACGCCAGGCGTCCGCCGAATTTAGCACCGCGGCGCTGACTAACTCGCGTGGCATTCATTCAATCGTCGACCAAAAAGCCCCGCTGCCTCTGTAGTCTCTTGCTCTTTGCTAAGGTGATTAGCAAAAGAAAAAGGAGATTAAATTTCTATTCTTCTGAAATTTCTTCGAATCTAGGTACGAATTATAATATACTAAATTAGCAAGTACTTATTCTGGATTATTATATATTTTTTCGACGATTTTGAAGCTGTTTTTTGCTCAAAAAGTTTATCATAATTGTTTATAATTATGAAATATAATCATTAAATTTGCATTGCTTAGTAATTAAATTCAAATATAAATTTTATAAGCTATCTTAAATGCTTAAGTCAAAATGCTTGAACTGTTGATTATTTCCTATTCTATTATTTATATTATTACTTTTATTAGTAAACTTATTTATTAATGAAAAACAACAATTTAATTAATCAACTGCACTCTGCGGCATACATTTAGTCTAATTTATGAGACTTGAAACGCAAATCTTCATGTACAGTTTAATTTATTAATAATATATTTTCTATTTACCTTTTATTATCGTTATTTATTATATATTAATTTGTTACGAATAACAAAACTTATAAATCCGTTTTTTAGAAAACTTACGATCTCTGCGATTCAAAAGAATTTATGAATCATTGTCAATTATTATATATTTGCCCCAACTCACGTCATTTCCGTGCTATATAAAAAAAGAAAATATTTGAGATGTTTCAAGGCGAAAAACGAAATTGAAATATTCTATATTAAATGTCTAGGTCAGGATGAAGAATTTGTAAGCTTTCGGAATTGCAAGAAATCTCTAGATGGGAGTTGCGGAACAGGTGTCTCGGCGACGATATCGTAAATCGTCGACGGTATCGTCGTCGAACGGCCAAAAATAAAGTCACGAGCTCCGAGAACGTCGAGCGAGCGAGCGAGAGCATCCTCACCACTGACGCAACTCGCAACTCGACAACAGATTGCCCGCTACAGATCACATCCATTAATGTAACCGGCATCGATAGTGCGAACACCTCGTGCCTCTCTTTATCCGGCGACTCATCCTACAGGTGCCCCAAAGATATTTTGTGTGCCCACTAATCGCGTATTTTCAGCTTTCTTGGAGCGTCTCCAGGTGCGAGGGAGGAGGAAGAGATACGCGACGTCGTCTATACCTACGGTGCGGAGGAGATCTTAACGAATAAATCGCGACTGGTGACCACGTGCGGCTTTCATGAAAGACAGCGAAAGAACATACGATTGCGAAAAAAACGACATTTGTTTAGGAATTATTTACAATACGTTAAGATCAAAGATCGGTAAAACCTGAAAAGTTTCGATGAGACGATCTTAATAACAATTAAATAATGATAAATTAATTATTTATACAAATTTACTACGACGGGACAAACTTGAAAAGAAAATATCTCCCATTTTGAGTAATTTTACGTTTGAAAAAAAATGGACAAGTATGAGGGCGGATTTTTTGCGCCAATAGTGGGATCGCTCAGTCATTAAGAGTGATTCCAAGGGACGGGCAGGATCGTTTAAGGGGAAAATGCGTGACTGTATCGTGTGTCGTCCCGTGTAAAGTATCCGGATATGCTCGGTTCCTCCTATAAATCAGCAACCTCCCGCGCGCTCCCGCTTTTCCTCGATGGCAGCAAGTACTTTCCGCGTGCCGGAAAAAAGGGAAAAGCACGCGATCGCTATTTAAAAGGCTGGTAGGTGGGCGGCTTTTTAACAGTAGTCGGGATATGTATAAAGGCGGCGAGCGCATGGAAGATAGAGAAGGGGAGAGAAAGAGAAAGAGAGAGAGGGCTTCGACTTCGCCGCTCCTCCGGCGGCCTCGGCATGGGGTTGCCATGCTATTTTCAGGCTCTGATGGCTCGATGCAGCTGTCGTGTTCTTCGGGTAAACCACCTCTCTTCTATTCCACGGCCATCCGCAAGACGCGACAAGGTAAGCTAAGAAGATCGGAATCCAGAATCTCGCGACGCGAGAGACTCACCATTGGTGAATTTTTCTTAAAGTCAGACGTTCGCCAATTTTGCTTCTCAGTAATCGAGACTGGCAGATGCAGGAAAGCATGTCTTTTACAAAATTTTGAAATTTTTTCTTGCAAAGAGAAAAACAGAGAGAGAGAGAGAAAGAATTTTACAAGGAGTGTAGCAGTTTTTTTTATTCCTTTCTGTATACGAAAGTCACGAGCAAAAAATTTTTTAAAACAAAATATAATTTTTACTAAATATCAGAATCTCGATATGATTTAAAAAATGAGTTTTCAATGTTATAAATACAGATGTTATATAACTTTATTTTTGTAGTAAATTTAATAAAGAATCTGTGCTATTTATTTATGTCATAAAGAGAAATTTGCACAATTTATATTGTAATGTAATTAAGTAATTGTATATCTATATCGAATGTTAGCTTCATGTAACTATTAAAGTTTTACGCCGTACAGAGAGAATCATAAATATTTATGGCAACGCAAATGTCATGAAATAATAACCAAAGTCTTACGATCTCCAAGAATTTTTGAAGAACTTTTCGCCTAGACTTTGCAATCGGAAGAATCTATAAAATTGTCAGATGCCGAGAATAGCAACAGGCGATGATGAGGACATGATGCTCTTCTACGAAAAGATGTGTCGGCGTGAAAGTGGGAATAAAAGTTCTCGTGGATCGTCTTCCGCGGAAGAGAGCTTCCACTGGAGAATGAGGGATGAAGACGAAGCTGAAGATAAGTCGCGAAGACTTGGCGGGACGCCAAACGACAGATTTTCAGCCGTCTACGTGTACTCTTTCAACTTTCCCGTCTGTGCTTTCCTTCGACTCCCCTATACATCCTCTAGGATCTAGGGTGCAATGACACCGGGCGGCGCAGCTTAATTCTCTATTCATGGTCCATGAATCATTATGCAAGAATACGTTTTATGCATCTCGATTATTCCTCAACATTGTCGTTATTTTTAGACGTAAGTACAAAGAGAAAACAATGTGCAATAATAGATGGATGTAAGAATAGAGAGTTGCAAAAAGGACGAGGAGGACAGGAAAAGAATGCAAGATAATTAACTGAAAAGAGACAAATTAAATAAGATTTAAAATAGACTGTTAATTGACTTGTAACTTTGTGTGTGGATTAATATAGATAAATATTTTGCATGTAAAGGTCTGAAATATTTGGACAAGACAAAAAAAATATAAAGAGTTGATACTTTCGATAAATCGAGGAAAAACATTAAAAAAATTTCAAGGAGTGCCCCTAATAGCAAAAAACGTCGACGGAACGACTCCTAATTTAGTTCTGGGTGCAAGAGGTTAACACTGGGTGGAGACGTCCGTGGAAGTGCCTCCCTTTAGGGGAGAACACCGTAAGACACGTTGGCTCGTGTTTGAAGCAATGTCCTCGAGGATAAAGGGAGACAGTTCCTTCCGGAGACAGCAATCACAGCCGCCTGTTTCATACCTCCTCGATCGAGTTCTATTCTTATAACATCATCGGTACGAATTCAGATACTTGCCTTTTTCTTCATATTATTGGAATATTCCTCATCGAGAGAAAACTATTCAAATGATCATTTATTTAATCATATTATTTAATCATGAAATTATGTGATTATTGACAAGATAAGATTAGAGTCAAAGTAGTGTAAAATTTTAATAGATTTATTAAAAATAAACAATTTTTTGACATTTTTATTCATATCGTTATGTACTATACTTAATCATTTCTTTTACGTTACAAATATTTTATATTAATATTTAATATTAATTAAATTAATTCAAATTGTATACACAACATAGATATTTTTTATAATCATTTGTAAAGATTGTATTTAATTGATCGCCAAGATTATATTATATTATTTTTTAATGAAAACTTTTAATAAATAATCTTTTATCTTGTCTTTTAGAGATAGATTACAATACTTTGATATAATTCAAAGGTGAAATCTTCTTTCGAGACACGATCACACCCTTTCTTTTTATTCGTGTATATTTATCTATTCATCTCTATCTAAATCCCTACCTCTTCGATGGAGATCGCAGACGCCCCGCTCTCAGCCAGTGTAGAATTTCGTCATGAAATTCGTAAATGAGCCCCCGTGACTCGCGCTTTTGAATGGAGACCGACAGGCCGATGGTTTTACGAAAGCTGCCACAGGATGCGGGTGCGCGGAATGGAGAAGGGGTGGCGACGCTCATTTTCGTTCGTTTCAGCGTTTTTTTCTGATTCCCTCTCCCTCAGTCTTGCGAAGATCGGAGAAGAGAAAAGGAAGAAATACCGCCAGCTGATCGCCGTCGACGCCGCCGCCGCCGCCGCCGCCGCGCTGTTTCTGAAAAGAAGGCCTCTCGCAAAATACGAGCACGTGCTCGTGTGTGTGAACCCTCCTTTTTCGGATTTGCATGCCTGCTTGCCACCTGCAAAGACGGCTCGTCTCGTGCAGTTTGACCCGGTCACAATTAATCCCGGATACTTCACTTTCTACGTCTTTCTTTGTCTCGGAATCACGTATATTTCAGAGCTTTACTTCCAAAATATTTATCTATATTAATCCACACACAAAGTTACAAGTCACTCAATTAACATTATTTTAAATCTATTTTAAATCTTGTTTAATTTGTCTCTTTTCAGCAAAAATTAGGCAAAAACGATAAGTTAATTATCTTGCATTCTTTTCCTGTCATCCTCGTTCTTTTCGCAACTCTCTAGTCTTACATCATCTATTAATAGATAGATATTAGTAGGATATTAATATTAATTACGGAAATATACAAAATATAGAGAAGGATCTAATTCGTATATAAAATCTATAATATATATGATTTAAGTATATTGATTAAATTTTTTAAATTACAATATTAAAAAAAAATTATACTGATAATCTCTCTGGCAGAATTATGGCAGAAATATCTTAACGATTTTAGAGATAATTACTCATCCAGAATGCTAGGAATGTTGATTGTTTCCGTTCTCGCTTAGAATTCTTGTGACAGAAAGTATGTCATTTTCACGACATTAATAAAAGGGGAGCTATTGAAACGAAGATCTTGTAAAAAAATTCTGCGAAATATGATTTTCCGAAATTAGAAGAGCAAGCTGTCTCTGCTTGGTCAAGGCTGTGCATTCGCGTGCCAGCGTCTTTATCCCCTTTCTTTCATCACCATTACCCAGGCGGTCTTTATGGAGGTGACAGGAAAAGGAAGTGAACTAGACAGTGAACAACTAAGGTCATGGTCTCGAATGATACAGTGACGAACAAGTACCGCATCATCATTAAATTGCTAACAAATAATTTGTAATATATGCATATGCTATAGAAAACAAATCATAATACAGCTTATTTTTATAGCCTATTATATACAGAGTTATGCAAAATGTTTAAACTCGTTTTAGACAATTTGTAATCAAATTGTATTTTATATGCTGGATATCTTAATGTATATATATTAATATACATTTTGTAGTGTATATTTTAATATAGATTCTGATATGTATTTTAGATATCTATGCATTTTACCTCTTAAATATTGGTTGTATTTATACGACACATGAAATAATAAATAGAATTTTATTCTCGAATTTTTTTAATAAATTATCTTTAGACTTTAAATTCTTATTTTATAATAACAGTATTATAGATACTTCTATGTAATATTGCATAAATTGTTTATAGTCCATAGGACGTCAATCAATTACATTTACTTTTTTTATATCTTAAATTCAGTTTCTCTTTGATCTTACATCAATCATCTTCGTCATTTATCGTGATAAAAAGAAAAAAATATTTTCATCGATGTATTAAATGTCTCCTCACGATTTTATTTCCGATTTTATCTATGATGTGTCGACGAGTGATCTTCATCGTTGGCGGAAATGCTTTTGTCTGAAAAGGTCTCCCCCGTGAGACGTTTGCCACTGGAAAAACGGCGAAAGGGCGGTTAAAGGGCCTTAAGAGGGTCGCAGATATACAGCCGAGTCACCGGTGGCAATAGGCACGCGACCGACACGCGCCCAGCCTCTCCATCTCTCTCCATCGTCTCATCTCCGTCTCGAGTTCCCTTTTCCATTGCCTTCCCTTTAACACGCGTGTATCTACAAGACGCATGCGACCCACGCGCACGAATATGGGCTCGGGCTTTACACCCACATGAATCTCGAAACATCGTAACAGTGCAGTATTACTTTATTGTTAGAGCAATTTAATTACATTTCTTTATAAAATTTAGTAGGAAAATCTTTCATACTCAAGACTAAGTTTTAGAAATTCAGAATTCTTTAACATTTTGTTTCATATAAAGAGATATATAATATAAACAAAACAAAAAAGATTTGAACAAATCAATAACATACCAGCATATATTTAAAGTAGAATTAAATTAAGTTGAAATAATTTAATTATTAAGTATTTTTTTTTAAATTCGCAAGAATAATTTAATAAATTATTGTTATTATATGATACATATATTTAAGAATACTTTATATCTTTGTAAAATTTAAAAATTAATTCTACATTGAATTATTAATCTCACAGTGATATGTAATTATATTTTATGATACGACACAAAAGAATTCGAAATTATTCGTATAAATATTGCGTCATGATGTGTTTCGTGTAGCAGTATAATATTAGACAAACGCTTAGGGGAGGTCGCATTTTTAGTGTGTGTTTGTTAATATCTTGCTGCTATAAGATCCACGGGAATATCGCGACGATGTGCGTACGCGTTTCGGATGCGTGTGCGTGCCCATTCAGGCACTCTCTTCTTTCTGGTGGCCCATTGAAGAATTCACTCGCGAGTCGGTGCGCTTGTTAAGCCGTTGTCTTAACACTTTGAGCCCCAAAGACACCGGATTTCTATCTTGCCACCGGCAATGTATGTTTTCCGAGATTCGTAAAATAAAATTCCAATTAAAAAAATATTAATAATTCTTTAATATTAGATTTGCACCACGTGTAAAGTAAACAACATTTTCCTCAAATAATCTGTTTTCATTAATATTATAGAGACAAATTTCTTAACTTATACAGAACTTTAATAGATTGAAGCTAGCAAAAAAGAATTATTAAGGTCGATGAAGTGATGGTCGAATATGTGATCTGTCGTAATGAGGAAAATCGGACATCTCTAAGTTTAGCTCGTATTTGTATGCAGATCAGGGACGGATTTGAGTTGCCAAGGCACCATAACATATAATCGAGATTTTTTTCAATAGACTTTTAAGAGAGAGAGAGAAAGAGAGAGAGAGAAAGAGAGAGAGAGAGAGAAAAGAGAGAGAAAAAAATAATATATAAAATACTTGTCAAGTAATAAATCTTTCATCTTGTTTTAATTCATATATCATTTTTGAAGTTTTCCAAAGAAAACATTAAGTTTTTCATTTTTGAATTCTTTTAAAGTATAAAACACTTCAAATCTCTCTACATTTTTAGTTTTTTCAATTTTTTAAATTCTTTATGCAAATGTTAATTTCTTAACTATTGGATTACATGTGCATAATTATTTATATATATTAAAATTTATTACAATATATATATCAATGTATTACTTAAATTAATATTGATATTATTTACATATTTATTAAATTAATATGAAAGCGCGAAATAAATGTTGTTTATCATTATTTTATGCTTGCAAAATAAAGTATTATATATATAATATTATGTATCGTATAGAAATTTCAATTTTTCCAGATTCCAAATATTTCATATATAAAAATATCTTAACATAGCATCAGTTTATATTAACTGTTAAATGATTTTTATCTTTCGGTATGACGTTAATCGGTCATTTGGCAAGCTTCTATAAGGAGTACCGATATTGCACAAGGACATTCCTTTACTACGATCTACAAATACTAATTTCGGACACACTCCACCAATTTATCTCTTTTCCATTGACGAAATACATAACGTAACAGGAAACGCAGCTCTCGTGAAGATTGTTAATTTCCAGATGTATTTACTTAGCATATCAGAGATCATCTTATATATCAAATCATCTTAAGATTTAACTTGAACGGTTGGGTAAAATTACTAAATAATATAGAAAAATAGGACAAAAAAATTTGAGCGACTTAAACATAAATAAATTAAAATACGTATAGTATATTTATTTTGAAGATGATTAATAAAGTTCTTATTTTCTATAATATGTCAAATTGTATGAAAAAAAAACAATTTAACTAATATATTTATGCAAATTATTTTATTTTTGTAATACCAAAAGAGTTGCAGGCTTCACTAATTTTACTTGTTTCTAATGTCATAAGTCAAAACATCTGACACAGGTGTGGCAAGTTCTTAATAGAAGTAGCAAATAGAGCGGACATGCACGACGCTGCTCGTGTATAAAATGTTATTAAAAATCTAATTAGCTGGAAGATATGTTAGCAGACTGACACTTTAGCTAGGAATCAAAATGTCGCAACTTCACACGGCTGCAACAAGTTTAGAGACAAATTTTGGCCAATTACCAACAATTAAATGATATATCTATAAATGACGACTACGATAGTGCAGCTTGGCATGACGAGTTGCACTTACATATGTAGCTCGATTTAACTATCGCCGTTATATTATGTTTGTGTCTACCTGTCGTCGACAGTGCGAAAATCCATGGATGCGACCGACTGACCGATGCCAATGATCAAAAAATAGGTACAAGCGCAACCTGTTCGAAATAGCCGAAGTGAAATCTCTATGGACACGTGGGTCTTTTAAATTGACGTAACGTTCGACTCTCAAATCTGTGGATCAATTATGATTATAATCTACGATTCATATAAAATAATGTAAATATTTTATATAATAAAATTAATATATTATTTTTTCAATTTCATTAAAGAATACACTTAATCAAAATTAATAAAAATGTATCTATTTACTTGAAGAAACGTGTACATGTTTCAATATTAATGTTAGGATTATCATAATAATTAATTTAATGTCTAATTAAATTTCTTTATTTTGCAGATCGAGAAGAGATCACTCGCAACCGCAAAGGTAGCTAAGCCCAAAAGAAAGAAGGAAATCTAATTATAGAAGTCGTTGTGCCGCGTGCTCAGCGGAGACGATGGAGGGTGTGAGTGCGGGTGCACGAATAAGAATCGGTTGTGCATTGGACGGTCATAAAATGCAGCCTGCATCCGCTCAACGCAGATGTACTGCGGAACGGGGTTCGTACCTCCTTCGAGGAGTAGTCCGCAAAGGATCTCCCGTTTCGGGGTTACGCGGCCTACCAAGATATACTTTGGGAGGACAATGAACTAGGAAAGATCCGCGAAACGTGATTAATCGAACCCCGTGAGTGAGATCTTGCTCGAACGTTTCGAATTAAAGTAAAATCTTTTCTTCACATTGCCTTACTTGCGCACAATGTTTGTTCAATACATTTTACTTATATTTAGATTGTAAATAATAAGGATGAAAAGAATGAAAAGAAAGCGAGGAAAAATTTTTTTATAGATAACATATAAAGATATAGTATCTTTTTGCGTGAATAATTAATTATACTTATTATTAATTTGTCTTCTCGTCAATATAAGATATAAGAGTATAATAAAATTATTTTAAAATAATGACTAAAATATGTTATAAATATATTGCTTGATATTTTTATAAATCAATTGTTTAATAAGGAAACAATAAGAGTAAGACCTATTAAAGTGATTAAGCATGTTATCTCAACATGCATAATGATACTCGGTACTTTATTGAGACGTTTTTTTTTTTCCAGAACGTTAAAGTAACGCGCTATCTTGTCGTATATGGAACGACTTCGTTCATTACGTCGTTCATTCATCCGGGAGCCATGTGTTTCATTACTAACCCGTGCGGTACTTCCTGTGTACCATGATAAAAAAAAGATTTTCAAGTTATACGCGCGATCCATATTTTACATATATCAGTATCGATGAGGCTCTTTGAACTTAATCTAATATATTTTATACATTTAAGATGATGAAAGAATCAAAATTAAATGATCACCTTTAGCGTTAAACATGGGTGTAAATTGAAAACACATGTAAAACCGTACATTTTTCTTATTTATGAATAAAAGGATAAAAAACAGAGAATACTTTTTGAAGAAACAATAGACGCTTTATTTTCTTCACAGATATTTTGCGCGAAGAGTAGATATTTCCTTTTCAACTTTGTTAATGTAAAATGCTTAGCTTTCGCTGATTGTTTCTGGAGTAAAGACCAACCGTGTCGACGAGTTCCAGCTGCTAGATCTCGCGCGTGATCAACTCGTGCCGGGCAAGCTGCGATTATTATTGTTTCCCTTTTTTTCTTCACTCTCTCTTTCTTTCTCTTTCTCTCGAAGTAGCCGAGTGCATGCCCATGACGTGGCCATGTAAGGGCTAGGCGGGGGTGCCACGTCGCGGGGCCGCTAATTTTAGATCGACTCCCGTACTTCCAGGAGTCGACTCGGCGAATCGGCAGCTGGTGATTCGACGAGCTGCCCCCGCTGCTGTTGCTGATGCCGTCTCGCGTGCGCACGTGAGTCCGGTACAATCGGGCAACATTCGCCGGTCATCCCTCTTCTCACTTCCCTTGTCTTGGAAAAGGTCGATGTTTTCCCTGGACCAGACCCTCACGGCTTCTCTGGCTTCAAAATGCCAGATTGATCATGAAAAACTTCTCATTACATGTTACAATTCGTTCGTTAAAAGAAGTCGTGCCAAACTAACTCCTGCGTAAATTTTAATTATTTATTTGTCACAAACTTGCAAACATAAATAATAATAGCATATACATATATGTAATATATAAGATACTATTAAAAATAATATTTAATAATATAAAAGAATATTTTTAATTATAAAAAGAATATCTTTTGTTTTTAGTGTGACTAGTTACAAGAGTTAATTGAGTTCCTGACTGATGCAGCTCTCGCACAAAACGGAACACGATGTCAGAACGAGAAGAAACGGAAACAGAGCGGAGAAGACTCGTCACGTAGAAAGAACACCGCGAGTAAAAATGCATCCTTTCGTTTCCAATGTGAAAAAGGGAAATGAGCGGACGCGCGTCCCTTTGAGCGCGAGAGCTGAAGCGGCAGGGGGTAAACTGAAAGATCTGGCAGCGGCTGGTGCAGCGGATGTTTGAAGCTGATGAAGAAAACGAGGCGGTGGTTCCTGTTGCGGCTTCCCTCTTGTCGTCGCTGCCTCTCGGTTCCCTCGCGAGGCCCTCCTTCTCCTCCTCCCGGTCAACGGTACCACACCGCGTAGGAAGCACATTTCGGCGGATGTGATGTTTAGGACAGAGAGAACCACCCTGACAAAAAGCCCAGCGCCCTGTATAAATAGGCAGTGGTTGTTGCCACCGCGGCCTAAAACGATATCGTGCGCTTTGACCTATATAGTCGGATTTGATTGTTTGTGAAGCGAGAAATGGACAGCCGCTTTTTTTTACAAAAACGTGTCTTCTCTTCCACATATTGGTGAAAGGAAAAAGATGTGTTTTAACCTTTAGTTATAAATACACGTTTAATAATTAGAGTTTAATTATTACTTGCATAGAGTAGCCCGTAACGTCAAATAAAAGTTATTAAAAATTAATAATCCTGTATAGCTTGAAAAAAACGACTTTTGCTAGAAAAATTGTTAGATATTGTTGATTCTTTCACCGGAAGAAGATTTGTATTTTATTTTTTATCCAGAAATTCTTTGAATTTCAGATGCCTGAAAAGGAAGAATTAAGTCGAAACTGTTAAAAGTGTATTCATAAGTTTTTTATCTGTCTAAGATGCGTGGGTTATCATATCTTTGGGCTCCTGTTACGTCAAATAAAAGTTATTAAAAATTAATAATCCTATAAAAGCACATAATATTATTTAATATTTAAGATATATTCAAGGTATATTTTTAGAAGATATAATATAAGATAAGAATACCTTAGAAAAATCATTAGATATTGTTGATTCTCTCACCGGAAAAAAATTTATATTTTATTTTTTATCTGGAAATTTTTTGAATTTTAGATGCTCGAAAAGGAAGAATTAAGTCGAAACTGTTAAAAGTGTATTCATGAGTTTTTTTATCTGTCTAATTATGAGATAATTGAATTACTAAAAACATATTCACGAAGACGCAAGTGAAATATGGAAAGCGGCTTTATTATGTATCAGTTCGATCATTTTTTATCGTCATAGATAAGTATATCATTGTGAGATAAACCGCTCGATTAATAACAATTGAAAGGAAGACTACTTTCTTCAAATTATATTCAGGATGTTCTTTTTGGTCCTCTTGGTATGTATTATGTCTTTCTGTTTTACTAATATTTCACAATAACGCTCGTATAAATTATTGATAAAGTACAACGCACATCGATATGATATTTTTAATCTGATAAAATAATAATTATCAGCATATATAATACAATATATAATTCTATTTTTGTATGTTATCGGGTAAATAAAATGGATAAAACTGCAATTCTTTTGTTGAATCGCAGTTATCAATTAAAACGATCAATATAAGTATGCCATAAAAACAGAAACATATAGGTATTCTACAAGTACGCGTTTTTTCTTAAACAAAGTAAATCTTTACCGCTCGAAAAATAGATCAAAATGCAAATTCTTCAGGACGCACATTGTTCCGGTCGAACACTAGCTACTATTTTGATCGCGTGGGTAACGACAGCAATGGTAGCTTCGATATTATTGCAATGGGAATACATGTGGATTGTTTTGGTGATACTAATGTTGCTCTTCTTATTGATCTGCGGATACACCGTCTGCAACGTGAAGAGGACTCACGCGAGAATTTTAATCGAGCAACAAAGAAGAGCAGCGATTCGGACTGTTTCGGGTATTATGGCCGCTAATCGCAGAGAGGTATTTTTTGTGATTTATGTCGAATTAATTATTTTTCGATATATGCAGGATGTTCTGTGAGAAGTTGTTGAAGCTAAATAGCTGTTTTTTTTTTAATTCACATATAGAGAGCTGTTATTTTTAAATTCACATATAGAGAGCAAAAAAACAAATATCTTTTGATAGAGGATATATTTGACAGTTTTATTTATATAAAAACTAAAGCTAATCGGAAATATTCTTATCATTTAATAAACATTTATAGAAGATGTCAAATATCGATAATTTTTAATGGCGTATATTTTTAAGCAACAAAACAAATATCTTTTAATAAGACATTTTAGGCAATTATATTTACATATGAACATATGATGATCGGAGATATTTTTATCATTTAATAATCGTTTATAAAAACGACAATCTTAATTATATATATTTAAAGTGCGCACTGTCAAAATTAAAACAGAACTCAAATCTTTTTATACAAAACTATAAAAAACTTTATCTAACATCTTTTTTGAGATGGCATCGCGTTGTTTGGAACTGTTTAAAAATATATATCATTAAAAATTATCGATACTTGACATCTTTTATAAATGTTTATTAAATGATAAGAATATTTCCGATTATCTTTAATTTTTATATAAATAAAACCGTCAAATTTGCATTGAAAAATAACATTTTTATTAATTAATTAATTTTAGCAACTTCCTATGAGACATTTTGTATATCCTGTAAGTTATATGCTCACCTTACAAACGTGCAAAATTTCTAATAAGTTCCTAAAATTCTAATAAGTCTCTATCATCTTTATGTTATTTATCCTTTATAGATGGAATCATCAACGTATTCGACTCACCATACAGATTTACCGCCTTCCTACGCGTCCGTGATAACTACGCAAACAACAACATCCTTTCGAGCATCCGGTGAAGACAAATATAAAGATCCCCCACCATATTCGATCGTAATCGCTTCTTTAAATAATAGGCAAGACCGAAATGCAGAAATTTCAAGCGAATCGAAGATGTTACCTTTCAAATTTACAACGAGTAACGCTGCTGATGTAGCTGCCACCACTTCCACTTCCACATCAGTTACGTGCCCACACGAAAGATGAGAGTACGCATTGAATGTATACAAAAGAGATGAACAATTTAGAACAGGAAAATGACAAATTATCTGTAATAAGCATGTGATATTACATTTTCCTTGGAAGATTTATGTACAAGTATTATTATGTGCATTGTTATGTAATAAAATAGTTAATATAAGTGAATTTGTTAAATATCAACAGATAATCAGTCGTTTTATTTAATTAAAAATTACAAAAATGCATATTCTTAGTTGAAATGATCCTCATCTTTTCTCTGAATTTGAATTAATATATTAATATATATAATATATACGATATTATTGTGTGCATATTTATGTATTGCATTATAAATGTTATACTATGAATGCATACATGATAGCGAATGGTTATAAAAAATATTATGAGTGAGTAAGCATCAAACTATAAAAAAAAGTTTTTTTTCTTAATTTTTTCTAAATTATTCACAAAATTGTAATTTAGATTAGATATCTAATAGTAACTTCAAGAAAAAATAATCGACATCTATTTCGCTAAAGCGAATCCTATTAGATTTAGCGAAATAGATGTCGATTGTTTTTTCTTCAAGTTACTATTAGATATCTAACCTAAATAACAATTTTGTGAATAATTTAGAAAAAATTAAGAAAAGAAACTTTTTTTTATAGTTTGATGCTTACTCACTCATAATATTTTTCAGGTCAAATTCGGTGTAGATACGTTTGAAAAATACATCGCCGAACAGCCAGTAAAATTCATCAACTCCATAGAAAACGTTCATGCATATCTTGGTGCCGTTGAGTTGTATATGCTGCGAAGAATTAAGACTAATATAGTAAATTTCCTGTTTTTAAATAATTTAATTGTAATTACTTAAATACAGAAAGTTGCACTGTAGATTATAAATTATAATAAATCTATTCTTAAGTATTTTAAGCCGAATTACGATCCATGATACTTACCTGAATAATATAATCCTCACTAGTAAGATTGAACTTTTTACCACCTATAATAAAACCAATTGGAGGCATAGTTGAAATTGCAATCCACTTATGAACAAAAGATAATATCAAATTAGTAATTTAACAAATATCAATTTTTATATTTCAATAACATTTTTTTCTATAGATTGTAGTATTGTGTAAAGAATGATTGTTGTTTACTTACTATTGTATTTGTAGGATCCTCATTATAAGCGCCAATTAATTTGTTAATGTATGAAATAATCTGTGCTGGTCCAGCTATTACCGATATACCTGTATGAACGCTACCTTAACACCCATTCACGCACAAGTTATTGTCACTGTCATTATCTATTATGATTCTATAGAGCGATAATGTTAATAATTTGTTAAAACATAATCTTAACCTGATATTAGCGTAATTTAAAAAATAACATATTCATCTATTTCAAAATATCCTCTTGTAATAACAGGAACATAAGTAAACTCGCCATCGTAATGAGCAGGATCGGAATCACCCAATATCAACTTGCCACTCATTTTGTCCAAAAATGTGCTTCTGCATATGTTGTATTATAATTTACATATACATACATATATATGATTGCACATATATTTATATAAATTAAAAACACTTTAACCAAATGTGCAGTACAGAGATATAAAGAAGAAATACATACATATTATAATAAATGCTAAAACTGTATGATGATATTAGCCTGTTGGATTATATTGTAGAAAGCAGGGAAAATAGGTGTTATTTTGATTTCACAATGTTTATTGGCTATTATGGAATAGCCGAGGCCCAATACACCATCATAATACCTAGGAATGAACATATCTGGCCTCCTTTCAAACATTTTCCAAAATGTTTGATTTTCACCAGTGGGATTAACAGTCTATAAAGATATTGATATTAATAAAATATTATTGCGTATAAAAATAAAAATATAAAAATATTTGCAAAATGTTTGCATATAGTTATATACTATCCGATGCGCAATGTACAAATATATGTTTAAGGAAAGACAATAAATCAGTAAAATTTATTTAAAATCTCATTTTTGTTAAGTATCACAACAAAAACGAACTCAGAACTTTCGATTTCTTTTTCGTCAAAAAATACGCTAGTAGTTAGTCATGAAACTATTATTCTGTATATTAATTGTATGCTACTTACAACAAGTTCTCATATCTCTAAAAGAGTTGCAGTATGAATTTGTTATCCAAAGATCTTCAGAGCCACTATCAAATACTATGCGAAAATTTTGCGGCGGAATTCCTATACTAATATAACCATGGTATTGTGTCTTTTCATAATCGAATAAAGATACCCTATAAGAAACTAATCGTTCGTTTACAAAGTCTCTGAAATATATTTTCATATGTCGACTGTTACTGTCCTTATACAATGAAATCCTTAAAATAATATAAAGAATATTTTACTAAATGCATATAAACATGTGTGCGAATAAACGTTATATATACAATGCATGCACACATACACATAAATTGTGCGCGTGTGTATATCCATATGTACATGCGAAAATATATATTTACTTATATTTTTACTGCTGATTAGAAAAAAATAACTTAGAAGAAAACTATACTTTAACTGTTTCTGAAATCGACATTATTTTGTATTTGCAATATAAATACAAAAAAATACATTTAAACATAATTATTTTATATAAATTATAAAATATATATAATAATTATGTAATATATTTATTTATATAATTATTTTAGGAATTTTGATTACATAAGTTAGTTAAATTTTAATTAAATTTTTTTATTAACTCTCTCTTTTTTCTTTCTTTCTTTTTCTCTAAATCAAATATATATGCATATATAATCTTTTTGAAATATATAATTTACGTATTACATATATTATTTAATTTAGAGCTTACAGTTTTAAAAAGAATCATTTTATAGCTTAAGAAACCTTAACTTTTCATTACAGACAACACTACAATCTTATTCAAAGAAATAACTCAAAATAAAATAACTATATATAATTATATATAATATATGTAATGTATAATTTACTGCTAAAAGTAAGATGTATACAGAGAGCATGAAGTAAATAGGTAACGCGAAGCAACTCACTGATATTTCTAGTTCCGCTTATGCGACAAAATATTTACAGTTATATGTTTACAATTAGATGTTTTGACCTTATATAGTGATATTTTGATTAACCGTTGTCATTTAAATATGTGCTTGCATCTAATCTGATTGTGAGTCTAAATAGAAAGTTGAATGCGATTACGAGAAAAAGGACAATTTTTATAATTACGATATTTATCATGACACTGAAAATATTTTCTCATATATTTTCTTTAAATTTGATGCTACAGTTTTGCAATTAAAGTTTTAATAACAATCAAATAAAATTTCTTTACAAAAATATTTTTGTTTCGTGGTCATTAAGTATATAACTCGGGATAAACAGCAATACACATATATATTGTTGTAATAAATAATATTATATATGTAAAAGGATAGTGTAATATATTTTAACAAACAACGGAAAAAATATGAAAATGACAAAATAAACCGAATATTTCTGTCCCTATCCACACTCTTCTCAGTGATAAATTTATAAATCACAGAATGTCATGAAGATAAATAAAAAAATACATAAAGAAAATTTATTTAAAATACATTTTGTACTGACCTGAAAAATTGCCCGGCGATCAGCACAAAGAACGCTGCAATCGCCAAGATAAAAAAGCGAAACATGTCCGAATTTTCATGCGACTGAATCGTTAAAAATTTCAAATAATGATTTACTTTCTATGCCTTTCTATACCTTGTGATCAAATAGAAAAATAAGCGTATTGTTCAAGCGTTCTTACTAATACAGTATCGTTATTCGATAGCGGTTTATATATGATAGCAAGCGTCGATAAATTAAGTGGAGTTAGCGCAAGGAGGGATTGATAACAAAAGCGCGATTTTAGTTAATATTAAATATGATAAGTTTCTATCGATCAATCTAACGTACATATATCATGTTTTGTACTCTTATTAATTATTATAATGTTTATTTAAATACATAAAACATTAATGTAATTAATAAAAATAGTGTTCAAGAATTATAATATTTATACAAATTTATTTTTTAAATTTTATGTGTGTTTGTCTATGTGTCATTATTTTTTATATTATACGTATATAAATAGTGGCACACCATTGTTTCTTCATTTTTTTACAACATATGTTTTTAATTTTTGATGCAATCTCAAAACAGTCGGTATTATTATTATCAATCCTCTACTATTTCTGAGCCCACCAAGCTTATTTGGTAGTTATGTAAATTTATTCCAGTGCCAGCGATCTTTAAGCCGTAATAATTTTTATACAAATAAAAGAATTTTTATATAAATTAAAAATAATTTAATAATATATTTAATAGTATTAATACCAATCGTCTTAAAATTATCGAACATTTTTTTAAGGGTAGATCTTTTGTCCAATTTAGGAACAATTTTTCCTTAGAGGAAAATGTTGAGACATCAATAACTTTTGAGTAATAAACGATTGAAAAAGTGTGTTCTGTAAACTGTGTGGACGTAAAAGATTAACACAAATTACATTTTTTAGTTAATTTTAAATGAAGTTTACTTTAATAATGGAATCACATTAATTTTTTTATATAAATCGATTTCTGGCAATATTTTGCCTAAAAAGTTATAAGGGTATGATAGCTAAAAAATAAATAATAGTATTTACGAGATATTTTATAGTTTATGTAAAATTTAGGTAAAATTAAAATATAAAATATCTCATATATATATATATATATATATATATATATATATATATATATTATATAATATCAAGTATAAAAAAAGAGAAGAGATGAAGATTCTAACAATAAGATGCGTGGGTTATCATATCTTTGGGCTCCTGCTGAGGCATCTCCTGAGACCTGAGACCTCCCGGCGTCCTACATATGCACAAGCAAGGGCCCTCCTCTTTGGTTTTCAAATTGTTTCATTCGTTCATCGGTCTATTATCCAAAGAATGCGTGAAAGAAGTCAGAATCGGACTCAAAGACCAACGCAAGGTTCACACCTCCTCGACATCCTGTGCAAGATTGTAAATAGATTTTTCTTGTGGTCGGCTTCGTGTGTAGCATATTAACACGATGGGAGAGAATGGGATCACCAACCACTTACTGATAACCACATGTCATTTTAATCCCGACAATGTAAAGTCCGATATATAAAGGGGATAGCATCTTATAAAAAAAATTTATATATAAATAATAACACTTTCTTATATATAAGACATTTTATATAATTTTGGAGATTTCCATAATTATTTTATAAACTACAGCGCGATGTGCAACTTTCTTTTTCCAAATGTTCAAATGTAAAAAAAAAAGCAGCGTTAACACAAAAATCACAAATGTACAATCGAACACAGTACATAGTCTCTTATGGGGATATCACCTGCTCTTATTGTTTAACCGTATGGAATGAGTCGAGAAAAAGAGAGGGAGAGAGACGTCCGGTGCTGGACCAGATTGCGACACGCAACGGCGCGTGCCCGATTCGCAGAAATCCGACACTCTTACTTTTATGACATTTTGCACGATGCAAAAGGGCTTACAAATCTCTTCAGAAAAGTTGCACCCGTCCTACGGTGCGACATACGTGACTGGAGGTATATTATGTTTGCATACATGACATTTTATTGAATAATTAAATTGTATCTTTTTTTAGAAAAAAATGTGCATATTATTTTTTACATAATTTTTTTTTTTTTTTTTTTTTTTTTTTTGAGAAACATAATTTTTCTTTACATATGAGATTGCAAATGAATAAGTTTTTAATTAAATTTTTTTAATTCCAGGAATACGAAAAGGTAATAAAAGAGTTATTATTAATCATAGATAAAAATTATGTTACTTTTAAAATTTTTTATAATTCTATAACTCTTTAAGAAAATAAATATATAAATATATAAAATATTATATATAATGTATAATTGAATAGAAATATTAATTTCAAATATTAAATAGTTATAAAAAAAAGAAATCTTAAAATGTGAAAGTTTTAAACAACATGGTCTTCATATCGAGAATATCGTAGAGCCATTTCGGTCTAAAAACTACATCCAACCGATGCACAAATTGATGCCCTTCAAAGACATATGTAACCTGTTAAAAAGTTATTTATGTTTTCAAAAATGCGTGTTTTATATCATTTAAAACACACCTATCTGTACTAAAAACTGTTTAACATTCTATAAGTACTTCAGATATTTAAAACATTATGATACATTTCTCACAACCTCTTAAATATTTATATTAAATTGTGTTATATTCAAACTCTGTAATAGAGTATATATTAATTAAAATGTAATATATTATTCGATATTCACCTTCTCGACCGATGCTTTTATATAAAATGAGGAAGAAAAAAGGGAAAAAGTTGAAAATATACATAAACTAACGTCGACTGGAAAGTGCGACGGCTGCACGCGACTTGCCGCGATACAGAAGAACACGCTGACAGTTACATATGGCTCTGGGTACGCCGGTGTAGGTATGCTCCAAAGAACGTGATACAAATAAAATTCGGCGGTCCCTTCTCTGTTGAGACCGATAAAGTTTACATGAAACATCCAGTTTCGTAAAGCCTGCAAAAGACATTAATAAAATGATTTGTTTTCTTTTTATTTTCGTGACAATCAATCTTCGTTTTAAATTGCACCGGTAATTGGTTCCATCTAAGCATCTCTTCTTTCACACATCGTAGACCGTTTCGCACGTTGATTTTTCCACACGTGGGCCATTTTGTTCCAGAGTAATTGAACGAGGATTGATAATCCTGAGTGTATTAAATCAATAGAAATATTAAATTTATAGCTGTTGTGTGTGTGTGTGTGTGTGTAATGTAAATTGTTATAATATTAAATTAAATATTATATATAAACTCAATTCCATAATATATTTGATAATGATAATAAATAATGTTTTATTAACATTTATCTTATCCGATCTATTTTTTGTGAGCCAATATTGCACAATAATTCGGGTATTATTATTATATGTATGTAGAAGATATGTACGAGAGATATCGTTCCAATGATAAAAACATATAGAAATTATATATAAAATTATATATATACGCTATAATTGACACACACATAAAGGTTAACGAACCATAATAGCAGCAATTTTTATTGCGACAGTAATAGCGGAATCGATAAATCTTCTCACAAAACGTGTCACATCTTGACAAGATTCGAACTGATGTTCTTTCGCAGACCATATATTATATACCGATCGCTTCTTATGCATAATCATTTTGATTAAATATTTTGTAGGGTAATGACTCTCAAAATATCTTCGAGATTTTTTTTCGATAATTTATTTTGCCGAATTTGTTATACGTATATATTTTGTTACCAATATATATATGTGTATATATATATATATAAATGATAACATATTATGTATATATATATATATATATATATTCCTGGGAAAAAAAGTTGACCATATATGGATTTTGTCAATATCTGATCATGTCTTACCAAGTACAGTCATATATGATATTATATGATAATTAAATAAAATTATATGATATCATATATGATTTTATTTAATTATCATATTATTATATATAACTATATTTGGCAAGATATGTTCAGATATTGACAAAATCCATATATGGCCAATTTTATATGGACTTTTTTTTCCCCGGGTTGATAACAATTTGTTACATCGCGTTAAAAAAAAGAGCTCGTTTTTACGTAGATTTCATGCACTCGCCATAATTATATAAGAAAATTTATCATAATATACATACATTTACCTACAATCGTATACAAGATACCTAAACACATACATATGTACGATAGTTAAATATGTATAAGATATGCCGACTTTAATCCAAACGAACGATTCGTAATACTATATTATTAAAGCTCATATTAACAGTCGGTTTTAGAGTGATTAGAGTGGTCATGTTGATTGCGCGCAGCTTTCGTAGACGCTTCCAATCCTGTCACAGCCGCTAGCACTTCAAATAGGCTTTCCATCAGTCTGCCAAATATTTCTGACATCTCGTCATCTTTCCTCGTCACTACGAATATGTCTAAAACATTTATATGAAAAATATGCAAGTCAACATTTATTTCGCTTATTTTTATATTCAAAAGTGCAGGTTATGTAAATATCTAAAAAGTTGTCAGCAAGTATATATTGGTTGCGTTCCAACGTTCGCTGTACATGACGTAAACTATAAATTTTCAGAACTGGCAATGAATATCAAAATACCACCATCATATATTATGCATTCAAAGCTCCTTCACAAGCTGCATTCGCGGGAGATAAGTTTTGCGATTATGGTAAACCTTAAATATGGAATTTTTTTATAAAAATCAGGCTTCTCTCCATTGAGGATTAATTTTCATCAAGAATTCACAAAGATAATAGAATAGAAATTTAACTGAAAATTGAAATTTTGACCGTGAATACGAATTTTTTGATTACAAGTAAAAAGAGTGATTATTCCACGATTACTGAAAGTACCACAAATACAGAAAAACTGCGATTAATGAAACCGCGAATAAGGAGCTTTAACTGTACTACTTTAATCTTTTTCCATTAAAATTATGTTACATATTTTCCTTATTGTCATCTTTCTTGTTCAAATAATATAAAAATATGTAACGCAATTATAAACTCACCCGATCTATCCTGACCTATGTATTTGCAGTACATATTAACGGCAGTTGTTACATCGTCGTCATCATGAAAAGGATCTCCGGGCCATTGTGCCCTATGCAGTCTTACAGCTTCGAGTGCTGGGCACCATCGTGCATTTCTCAAAAGTTCGGCCACTCTGGCGACTTCTTCTACAGCTCCGGTACCCGGCAATGGACTAGGACTGGGTGTCGGAGTAGGTGTTCCTCGTTCGCTCTCGGTGCTTTCTTCGAGCGCTCTACTTAAAGCTATTTTCATATTGGCGATTTCGATGGACAGATCTTGGAGAGGAATCTGTACGTTCCTAGCAGCAACCATTAATGCTCCTAGCATTTTGTTTGACGCTTCGATTAACAACAGAAGCTGAAAATGTAACTTATAAAGCGCTCTGCCGAGATCCAACAACATCTCTTCAACGCCCGCTTCTGTGGTATGACTATCGCCTAACGCCTGAAGCTTAGCAGTTGCTTTAGCTGCCTCTAAACACTGAAAAAAAAGAATAAAAAAAACAAATGTGATTATTTGTTTTAAATAATGTTTGCAAAGTATGAAATGTGAAATTTACTTCTGTGGCATGGTCCTTCCTATCGAGAAATGTCTCCAGATGTTCTTGCACTTCCAACATTCCAAAACGCAACGTCTCGTTTAGTCGTTGATTCGCGAATATAGTCACTGAGAACCACACCAAAGGTGGTTCAGCTTTTGAACTCAATAACTCGGCATGACTAGATAAATGGCAACCCAAATGAGACGAAGCCGGGCTGCCGTTGCAAAGTAAAGCACTCGCTTCGCGCGTTAGACCAACGGATTTACTGCTCACATCCTAATGAAACATACTTTCATAATAATTTTCCACAAGAAAAATGAAAACAACTAAAGATTATTTTGTAAAAGTTTAGTAAAAAAATTTATCAATATTAATTTTTATAACACTTTTTTACGTTTCTTATAGTTTTCTCATAGTCTTTTTCGTACTATTCTCACTATTCTCATATTCGTTTTTCTTTTACTTACTCTCAAGATCTTGCTCAACAATTGAAAGAAACTCAAAGTATTATATGGAGCTTGAGTAATAAGACTTTGAATTTGCTGTCTCCAGATCTCTTCAGCGTCGTCTCGTACCACCTGTCGAAATGGCATCAATGCGGACAGATTGGGTGACGCGTTGCAAGGTGTTACATCACCAAGATCTCCCGCGCTCGAGCCACTATAGGTGAAAAATTCAAGTGAATCGATTAATATACACGTTTCCAAAAATTTTCACACAGAAACTTACGATGTGTCAGACCTTGTGGATGAATCATGACGTGTACGACTAGGTATCAATGAGAGAGAAGATGGCGGGAACATTCCCGGGATGCTGTTTGCCTCCTGGCCCGTTCCGGAAACGCCTCCTGGTACTTCGTCCAAGGGTGATTCTGATCCGGCTTCATCGTCCGATGATTCTTCGGCCACACCACGCTATATAAAATTTTACAAGTAAGAAAAATTTCAAAAAGAAAAATAGAATTCACGTTACAAGCAAAAATTATTATTATTTAGTTTTATATGTACCCGTGTTGTATGTTTGCTGGATGATAGTGTCTTTTCACTTAAACTTTCCTCGAACTGTCGTAAACTGGGTTCTCGTTCTTCTCCCTCACTAAGAGGGCGACGTCGAACTCCCCAGTTGAAGTTATCTGTACTCTCACCCTGTAAAGTGTCATAAGAAACGATTGAAATAATATTCTTTATATATTCTCAAAAATTGCAATACAGTATGAAGACTTACTTCAACGCTTTCGCTTTCATATTCAAGGAAGTCAAAGTCCTTAAATACGCCAAATTGCTCGTCGTCTCGTCTAGATCCTCCGCTCAAATCATTATTCGCACCAGAAACTTCTTCTGTTGATGAAGCCATGGATGATTGTCTTTCCATCAAATCCGAACTTTGACTGAATATAACCTAAATTAAAAATATTATTGATAACACATGAAACATATATATATATATATAAGAAAATAAATTGAAGAGATTAGAGAAGCAAATATATACAAGTGACAATTTTGTAAAATAAAATCAATAATGTATAATGTCTCATATTATTAGAGAGAAAACATTTTGCAATAATTTAAATATTGCAATGTGCACTTATATTTTATTGCTTCTTAATTAAATCCCTCAATTGATAATTGCTTTGAATATAATATCTCAATTCCAACTATGTGGGTTTGCTCAAGATATTTAGCAATTGTGCATATATGTGTCTTACAATTACTAATTATATATGCAGAGTGCTCTGCAGTTATATACTTGTTTTTGCCAGATTCTAAGAAATAAATAATTTTAATATCAAAGAATAATTTTTTTTTAACTTATAAGCCTACAAAGATATTAAATGATACATCATTTGTATTTAATGTTAAAAAGTAAAAAATAGTTACATATATTTATCATCAAATTACTAAGGAGCTAATGACTAATATAATAATAATGAAGCAGCCTGCATATAATAATAATCACGGACAATGATATATTGTTTATATCAAAGCAATTGTGCTGATATAACACATTGTCGTCAAATGATAATAATATCTGAGCCATTAAATATGTTACAAAAAGTAAAAAATAATTACATATAACAATTTATCATCAAATTATTAAAGAGTTAACGACTAATATAATAATAATGAAGGAGCCTGCATATAATAATAATCACGGACAATGATATTGTTTTATATCAAAGCAATTGTATATCAAAGTAATGTATATAACACGTTGTCGTCAAATGATAATAATATCTGAGCCATTAAATATGTTACAAATGATTATTGATTATTAGATTGTGTCAACAATAATACAATCAGAAGCTAATTTATTCTATTTATAACTATCCCACATTATATTCATTTGTAATGTAATTAATAACTTTTCTTCGTATATATTCAGTAATTTTATATAGCAATGATTATACAAATATTTTCTATATAATGAATTATTTTGCATAATTACAGTAGACGACAAAGTGTTACGAAATAATAGACCTCAGATGTCTGTATTGGACAGTTACATTACTACCACTCCATAAGATCCTACACAAACGTGTAAATATTTTTTGTTCCTGCAATAGTGCACCAAAATTTTTAAAAAGCTAATTAAAGCATGACAGTATGATTTGCAATTAATTATAAATATTTTGCATTGTGGATAACAGTGGATGTGTGCTGGTTACATTTAAAAATGAACTTTTACCTTGCTATACAATGTCATTGAACTAATGTGCTCATCCTAGAAAGGGGTAATGAGAGTAATAATATGAGAGTCAATTGTCTTTGATAAGGTATATAATCCGCACCATAGGAAAGGAACATTCACACTACTTGAATTAATAATTGAAAAATAAATCGCTAAATAAAAACATACCGATGGGCTCTTTGGTAATCCAACTCTCTGGCCACACGTTGTCAATAGATTTACTAAACACTCTCTGACGCGGCCCTATTGAAGAGCAAATTTAATTTTACATTTTATATACAAAATTTAATATTTGTACATAATATACATTACATCATATTAATTAATAACTATACCTGTGACATCCAAGGTCTCTTCCATCCTGAAATGGCGCTATTGTCAGCTGGCGACAAAGATAAGGAGCAACGTGGTGAACTAATTAATTTTTCTTCAGCACCTTGACGAATTAACCAACGTCGACCGATTACTGGCGTTTGAGATAAGTCAAATGTGAAGTCCATTGTCCTTCCTATTTATAAAAATAAAGTAAACAATGTCTAAATTATAAATATATAGAGAGCTATATGTAATAAGATTAATACCTCTACATTTTTATGTATATGTGATAATAAATAATGAAAATAATCTTTATTGCATTTCTTTATTATATATATATATATATATATATATATATATATATATATATATATATATATGTATATAGAATAGAGAATATATATATCGAACTTCTTAACTCGATTAAAAAAGCTTTCAAATATATATATTTGAAAAATTGAAATAATCATAAATATAGGAACATAATGTATTTAGAGGAATATAATATAATTTGAGAGACACAGTTTAAATTCTCTCAGAAAAATATTGTATTATATTTTTAATTCATAAAGCGATTATAATTTATCGCTATTGTTATTCTTATCGCAACCTGGGTGTCGTATAATAAATCATCCGTGCCATGCATGCGTCGCAAAAAGGAAAAAAACAAAATTGATAATATATCCAGAAAAAATAAATACATATAAAAATAAAATAAATCATTAATATATAGAAATGTGGACTTACCCGGTAGCTCCTTTTTCGTAAATATCTCTGTATCAGTGAAACTAGGATGTGGTGATGCCAATGAAGAGTCCCAAGATGAACCGTGCATTGACGTCGGTGGTGCTACAAGTGTCGATGATCTTGTCACTACAAGCTTCAAGATTTTAAGCGCTTCTTTCCAGTGAGTGCCCTAAAATATTAGTTTATTGAATTATACAAACAAAATTACACATATCGTAATCGATTATAATGCAACATATTTTTATAATAAGTATTGAATTGATATTCTCGCGCGCGACTATGAAACTAATTAAATATATTTTGTAATTTTACCTCAACATATTTAGAGATCACTCTCAAAAGTTCGGTATTAATGGGTTGTGCAGCCGGAGATGCCAGATCCACGTAATGTAACATGCAATGTATAATACTGAGTACTGACAATGCCACACTGCTCGGACCCTTTTCTAAGACTTCCACAAGGAAAGCAAGCATATTGAAACTAAGATGAGCATACGAATCATAAAGATATTTCACCACGCATTTAGTCCATTGGAAACTTTCTTTGCTGAAAGTACGTCGGCTATATAATGTCATGACTGTACCAAGATTTTCCAATTTCTTTCCTTTTTCTGCGCTTACCTATAAGAAAAAAAAAATAAATAATAAACAGCATAATACAATAATAAATTACACAAATTAATTACTACATTATATATATATATATATATATATGTAATGTAGTAATTAATTACATATCTATGTAATAATTATATACTATGTAATATTTAGTATATTATATAGTATCTAATTACAATATCTTTTATTTGTTAATATAATAAATAAAATATTAATGAACAAAGTCTTACTTGCGCAATATTTTCGGCGCTTCTGATGCAAAGTTCGTTAGCATCTTCATAATTCAATAGCATATACGGTAACAACGATACTACATTCATCGGGAACGCGAGACTTTGCGTAGGATCGACTACTGGTAGATCCAATAAAGGGGTAAATTGAGAGAGCAGTGTAACAACTGGTTCATATGTATTCGGACTGGTGCAGCCTTTCAATAAGAGTGCATGTACACCAGGAAACGATGTCCACCGTAATTGCTGTTGCAATTTTTCAACTTTATCTCTGGCATCCGGTCGGTCAAGCGGGAGTCTGTGTAATACGCGACTAAGAAGTCGCAACGCCAAAAGGAACTCGTGTTCATAATCCGACTCAAGTAGAGATACCGCTAACCAAAATAGTTGTGCTAATATCGTCATCTTGTCGTCTTGCGTTGCGGAGTCGCCTAATAATTTCAGGGACTGTGCTGATCTTGATCTCGACAGATTCGAATTAGGGAATTTATTACCGCCGACTCTGTTGTCAACTTCTGCAATAAGAATATTCTTTGAAAGTCTTTATACTATTATTATTATTTAAACTATAACTAAAATTTAATTTATACCAAATAAAGAAAGTTTACAATGTGATTACTGCAAGAAGCATTATATAATAATAACCTTTCATATCGTTGGCCGCAGAATTCCCACCGCTGGATCTCTTCATGCAGTAACTGACCGAGTAGCTAGTACTTCTTGTATGCCCGCCTTGATTTAAGTGAGAGAATATATGCGGTCCAACTGGATAACCATTTCCTCCACCTGGACTGCGCTTTCCTCCAATTACATTTCCTGACACAGGATCTTTATTGTTTAGATTAGGTGTCGATTTGAAGATCTCTTTCATAAAATCGAGCGGCCTAAAGTCCGATTCGAGCGAATCGACAGCCGCTTCTAGTGTTAGTAACAACTCTGTTACGTATCCCTGATGTACAAAAAAGCACGTATAAAGTATATATGATGTCATGCTTTTGCTCGCATTAAAAATTTAAAATTATGCGTTGAAAATGTTTAACAGTACCTGCATATCCTCGCCTTGTTCGGCGACTGTTTCCACCAGCCTGGATAAGATGTCGGACAACATCCTAGATGTTATAGGAACACGCAATGCACGAAAAACTTGCAAAGATCTTCCCGCGTAGTGTCTGGACGAGCAAGAAAGACCCAATTGCAGCGCCGTTTGCGCCCATCTTTGGCTGACTAATGCATGAGGCAACGAGTCTCTAAAGACGCGTAACACATGTCGTAATAATACTGTGAGTTGTTCGGCACTACGGACCCACCATACTTTGGCAGTCATGTCTTCGTAATTCCATAGCGGTTGATTTGTCCTATTATCATAAAATAATTTTGAATTAAAAATTCTATATTCGACCGTACATAATTAATTATATGTACCTAGATGCTAGAAAATTAATTAAGGATTTAATAACGTCTTGTATTGGCATATTGGGACCCGGTTGAGGGCCGGTCCAATTGTTCGCGTCCTCCGGTGTTACAATGACGGGCGGTACTGTGTTTGTCGCTGTTCCGCTCGAAGTTGGCCAGCTGTTACACACTGCTGATTCTGCAAATTTTTTTTACTTTATTATTTTTATTAATTTTTTATGAAAGTGCAAAATAGAAAAACCTTACCGGATTTATAAAAACATATATATATATATATATATATATATATAAATATCTTACCGTACGCGTGAGAATTCCCATAATCCTTACTGTCATCTGTCAATTGAGTAGCGTGATTCATCGACATTGGCGGAGTCGATGTCGAATTTGATAAAGACGAATGAGTAGGTGTACTGTCCGCAACTGAAGAAGAAGGTAACGGTGGCGGAGGTGGAGGAGGTGGGGGCGGTGGAGGTGCCGGCGAAGACGTAGAAGAATCGAGTGGCATAGGTGGTGGCGGAGGTGGCGGCGGAGGAGGTGGCGGTGGCGGCGGCGAAGAGGGTGGAGGCGGTGAAGACGACGGTGGTGGAGTTGTGGGTGCTGGGATTGATGGAGGACCATACAAATAACTGTCGAATTCCGGATCCATTTCTGTAAAGTTATGCTCCAGTACTGGCAACGCAGGCGTGGATAATCCCAATCCCAATTGCTCCGTCTTGGAGGCGAGGAGCACACGTGCCACGCCAAGGTGATCGCGATGATCACCAAGCACAACTAGTAGATTTAACAGCAGGCAACGACAGTGATCTCGCACCAACGGCCTCGAGTGATCGAGGCCAAGAAAGACTATGTGCAACATCAAGGGGACATGTATGGCCCAATCTAGCTGAATTCCGTCGACGACTACATCAGTAAGTAGCATCACGGCAATATTGCACCTAAGAGTTACGACGAGAGAAAAATTATTAATGTGCATTGCTCAGCAAAGTAAGCGAAAGTATAAGTGTTTGAATTTTACCTGTGGAACCCGCTTATTGGTTGAGAACTGTCAGGCAAATACTCAGTTAAAGGAGCAAAATATCCGCCGTATTCCGGCATCGGTAAAGGATGCGGTTGAGGAATATCGAACTTCTCATCAACACATGGCATTTTGCCATTCACTCCAACGGGTCCGTTACGAGCGGCGTAACATGATTCGTCGGTAGTTAACTAAAAATAAGTTAATTACTTTTGTATTAAATTGTTATATAAAATTAATATCTTTTTGAACTTTCTATACAGTTGAAAAATGAAATCTTTCAATCGTATTAATCCTTTATAATGCTAAGTATCACCAAGTTTTAATTGAATACGTACCTCGGCTTCCGTGGTCGGAGTTGATAGATCGTCTGGAAGAACTGGCGGACCGCTTGCAGTCCTCGTCTTTTCCGCCCTTGGAGTTTGAAACCCCGCGAGTGCTCGCAGCGCAGTATCGGACTTGGAACTATCGAGAAAATACAAATTTCAAGAAACCATATTAAAATCTACATTATCATATATTTTAAGATAATTGTTCTGAAAACATTTTTTTAGAAAGTTATAAAATATTTTGCAGAAACTTAAAATAAGAATTAATCTATGGAATCTCAATAATTTCAATAATAAATTTCAATAGATTTAGCTATTTACCCGGTTTTGACGGGATCTTCTCCGGAATGTCTTTTCGTATGGATGGTGCCTTTCTCGACGCCGAGATCACGGGGAGGATTGGCGGGGTCGGCTGCAGGAGCATCGCTATGTGACGAGGCCTTCCGCATGCTGGTAAGCCGATAAAAGGGTGGCGTTTCCGTCCGTTCAATCAAACAATTTAGAGTCTCAACCGTTTCTAATTCCGTCATCATTTCATCCACGAGACGATCCGGACGAGCCCGCGCCAAATACAATACCACGCGTTTTGCCTGATAAATAATATATATTTCGTCACTATTTCCATCACTTTGCCCAGTCGCAAATAAAATAATCCAAATCGCCAATAAAAATTTCACTTACATATGGCAACAGCTCTTGAGGTGCCATCCCTGAGATGATAATCAAATAACGGATTATAACTTTAAGATTGTTCGGCCAACAACCACACAAAGTTGCCCAGAGTTCCTCTGTCTCTTTAGGATGCTCATCCGAAAACTGCGGTGTAACATTTAATGTGATATATATCACGTTAAATAAAATTTAATTTATGAAGTTGTTTATGCAATTGAAAGTATTTTAAGTACCTTCGCTGTGATATAGAAGAGATTGTTGAGCACCATTTCCGTTGCTTCTGCGCTGCCCCAGCCTTCTCGACGTGTTCCTCCGCGTGTTACGTCACTTGTGTAATACTGTTAAAAAACGTTAACTATTATAAAAAATATGGCACAAGGTAAAATCTTGTAAAATTTTTTTAGATAATGTTTGGATAAAAAATAACCAATAAGCTTTATACAAAGATTTAAATTCTAGCTATGCTACGAAGATTAGTTCATTAAATTTAACGATCTGTTTGCAACATATGACAGAATGGTACTAATATTAATCATTTCCCCATCATGATATTATTACTGCTAACAATTGTGAAAGTATCAAAAAGGTGTGGGTATCGGAAATCGATTACAATAATGCTTGGATGCAAAACGAATGCTCTCGATAACCATTTGAATTATTTCTCTCTTCCTAGACTCCTCCATTTCTATTGATTAAAGCTATTATCAGCATTAATAATCGAACAGTTCAAATGTAAAATAAATGTAATGGATGTATTATGCTCGGTCTCCCTCCCTCTCTCTCTTTATTAAGTTATCTGAATACCTATAGATTTTACTAAAAAATCTAATGCACAATCTACGCCACTTAAGTCGCTTTATCATTTATATTGTTCGCAAGCAAGCTAGAAAAAAGATTAATCATTACTCCGTACTATTGTTTTTTTGACACCTTTTAATCGTACAGGTAGATAAGTAAATTTTTGATAACTTTATTAATGCGTAAAAGTTTTTTAAAAAACTGAAAAATGCAAATATCTTCTTTGATTCTCCTAAATAAAGAATAATAAATTAGAATAGTAAACTAGAATAATAAATTTGAAAAGTAATTTGCTTAAGTCTATTATTTTACGATTATTCGTTGTCGAAAAATTGCTGTTAGAAAAATCACAGACCGAAATAACCCACCAGTATAGAATAAAGATTAAGATCGTTGATAATCGTGCTGATAAAAAGAAATCTTGGAGACGCCGGGTATCGATCCCGGTACTTCTCGCATGCGAAGCGAGCGCTCTACCATTTGAGCTACGTCCCCGATGTTCGACATGATAAAGAGAATGATTACGATCGTCGATGATCTCGTATGATAAACAAAATTATCAAAAAAAGATATCTTGGAGATTAATCTCGATACTTGTCACATACGAAATCTACTATTAGATACCTTTCATGATTACGATGATCAAAAAGATCACTTTATTGATAATTATGTAATATATAAAATGAGATTTTGAATACACATTTTGAATATACATTTTGAATACAGCTTTCCTACAGTTTTTTTGCATGGAAAATGAATATTTTTAATATTAAAAATTTAACTAATCTTAGAAGTCTATAATTAATAAAATTGAGATTATAATTGTTGATAGTTGTAATCACGGTCTTACATACGTATGTATGTAAGACCGTGGTTGTAATACATGCCAAAATTTCATCGTATATTCTTATCAAAATTTCTGTTTATATTTTTAACTATATGTGAATGTACACATGTATATATTTTACTATAAACTTTTATAAATCATTTTTTATATATGATTTTTCTTCACAAAATTTTTATATAGTATATCAATTTGTATATTTTTGTTGTTATCGTGGATACATTTTCATATTTTTAGCAAAATTTCTCTAGTGTTTGTTTCATAAAAATATTCTTTGCAAAAGAATCGACTATATGTTTATCATATTTTATCATTAAATTTCTAGTCATGCATACTATGCGCTATTCATCGCAAATTAATTGCATTGAAATTGGAATGCAACTTTGTTTTTAATCTACTTTAACGACCATTCAACAGTTATTTCTAAAACTATATTCACACACATATACATACATGCATACAATTTCCTCGAAAGCGAATCGACTGTCAAAAAGATTTGAATGCATTTCCAAATTTATGAAATTAATTCGTCTTAATTAAAAATATATATTTACATAGTGCATCTATTACGATTCTTGGATAAAAATCATTGATGTCTAAGATAATAAAATCAATTTTACAGAAGGCAAATGAGAGGAAGTCCTAGATTGAGATAGTATATTTGTTTTGTTGCAAAATATGATTTGCCAAGATAATATTTAAAGTTTTAGCCAGAAATAGATCCACTTATAACTTTCTAAATATTCATTAAGATCAAATACATCGGTGATAACTCATTAATTTTACATGTACGATGCACTAGATGTAATAGTATGAATGTTATGCATGAAAAACTTTTACCGTCATGTCTGAACTTTTTCTCATCAATCAGAATTCAAAATGACTATTAAATTCAAATATGTTACGTATGTGTGTATCTTGTGTACAAAGATGCAAAGCGGCAAGATAAATACTAGGAAATTCTTCTTCCGATTATATCTAAAGCTTCCTTATAAAAAAAGTGGATCACTTATTATATTAAAAAATGGCCATTAAAATCAAATATAACCAGGGGGCGTAGCTCAGATGGTAGAGCGCTCGCTTAGCATGCGAGAGGTACCGGGATCGATACCCGGCGCCTCCAAGATCACTTTTTGGATCCTTTTACTAAAAGTGGATCACGATCACGATTCAAAATGATCCTGTCCACAATCCAGATCACAGGGGGCGTAGCTCAGATGGTAGAGCGCTCGCTTAGCATGCGAGAGGTACCGGGATCGATACCCGGCGCCTCCAACTTTTTGATCCTTTCACTAAAAGTAGATCACTTTTATGAATCTGATCGATCTTGTTATAGAACTATATCATGGGGGGCGTAGCTCAGATGGTAGAGCGCTCGCTTAGCATGCGAGAGGTACCGGGATCGATACCCGGCGCCTCCAAACTTTCCTTTTTGCCCTTTTGTT
Organism: Anoplolepis gracilipes; assembly: GCF_047496725.1. Taxonomy (NCBI): domain Eukaryota; kingdom Metazoa; phylum Arthropoda; class Insecta; order Hymenoptera; family Formicidae; genus Anoplolepis; species Anoplolepis gracilipes. Next base: position 10,754,321 of record NC_132970.1, on the reverse strand, counting down.
GAAACTAAATCCTTTATGAGTACAATGTATGCATTCATAACAAGAATTTAATTTATATCAACCGAGTAGAGCACATTTCATCCAAGGAGATTTGAAATCATTTCTCCGGCACCTTATAACACGTGTAATATCTTCTTTCAAATAATAATCTTGTTTTTAAAAGTTGCTATTGTGTTATTTTCTGTGTTTGTTTTTGAATAAAGAGCTGTACTCGCTATGCATCATGGGAAATGTTGTCCAATTAAAAGTTTGTAAGGTTCAGTTATCTCATCACCTTTCTGATAATTGAAATTATATGATTGTTAAAGTATGACAAATTCCAATTCTAGAAAAATGTTGGCTAAAATATATGAATGTTTGTACTGTTTTCTATAGTACTTGTTTTATATATAAATTAACTCTCGAATGATAACATTATAAAATATATAAATATCACTTTCAATGTGGTGATAATCTTTTTCGATCATATTATTGGTTTTTTTAAATATTTCTAATATTTAATTTCAAATTCTAATTTTCCACAATGTTATTATCCCCTTGTCCTTCCCAGAAATGATTATAATAATGAGCTTTATTCACCTGGTAATAACTCAACGGATTAGATGGTGGTGGTACATTAGGATCAACAAGTTCCATGTTATGCAACCAAGGTAGCAAATACTGCAGCAGTAATTGCCGAACTTCTCTTCGGGCTGTTTGAAACCGATGTGTAATTTCTAAAACATATAAATTATGGAGATATTAAACGAAAATCAAATCACATCAATAATGTTATTCTATCTCGACATATTTTCTCTTATTCAACATTAATTGAGGTTACACATATATTGAACTATCATTGACACTGCAAACTCTGTTACTTATGTGAATCAATATTTATCATTATAAATTTATACTATATCTCTCAAATTTTTTCTCATTCTGTTTATTATTTAATAAATAAATTTAATTAAATAAATTCAATTATTGCATTCAAATATATCTATTAACGTGATTGTTCCCGATAATGCGAACAATAATTTAATATTATTGTTCTTACCGAATTTAATTTTTGCTCTTATTATATATCTTTTTTCTTTAATCTGAAATTATTTAAATATATGACGTCATTGTTTTGCCTGAATAAATTTAATGTAAATGACATTATTATTATTATTATTCTCTCTTTCTCTCTCTCTCTCTCTTTTTCTCGCTTTCATTTTGCATTTAATTAACTCGTATGCCGATTATGTGACAGTTAAACATATTTGCAATATTGCTTTTTACGATATTGATATAACGTTCCATTTAAAATAGCAAGAACATTTGTTAATTTCGTCGGCATATATAAATAGCATTACAGAGCATATGTGCAAGCGTAAAATCACATGGAATTATTTTCATGACTGCTTGCAATTATATACAGTTGTTTCAATAATGCCGCCTACTCCTCTCACTGCACTTCTGTATTTCAAAAGTATAAGTATAATTATATAAACAATTAACATCAATATTTTATTCTCTTTTATAATTCTTTTGCCTTCTGTGATATATTTCTCACGGGATGACATTACATCAATACAATAGCTTTATTATTCTGTTTATGATAATTATACAGATATACGTATATAGAGAACTATTCACGATTTCAATAGTTTTCACATATGTTATTAAGATTATCATTTTTCGATTGTGAATAATGTTGTGGAGATTTTAATAGGCTCATTTATTTCTTAAAAAATTTTAAAAACGAGATGTAATTATTCGTTCTTGCGGAAAGGAGGAGGGGGGGAGTCAAATAGCATTTTAATGTACAAAATCTCTAATCTAACCCAAACTTAATTTTAATTTAAAATCAGAAATAACAAAAATCCCCGTCCACACATTTTCTGTCATTATACAGTTCCACATGGATTTCCAATTTTTCATGCGAAAGAGGTCGCACAAACCATCCGGTTTTACTTCATATATATTTCATATATACACACATTCCTATATACACATATATATGGTATCAAAAAATAAAAACAACTTTCAACGAAATGTAACATGAAAACACATAGTCTATATACGATGTCACAGAATTACATATTATTACATATTCATTATATTTTTTCAAAAACTATTTAAGAAACAACGAGCGCCGATTCAAACTTTCACATTACTTCGAATGATGACCTTAACAATATAAGTGAAAATTATTGAAATTGGAAGTGTTCTATATAATTACTAAATTTTTTTTCATATAATATAGATTATATGAAACATAAGTCTGTTTGATCGGAATTAATATCACTTGTAAATTTTCTCTTATATATTAGCTTTTCAGTAATTTCCATCAAATAATTAGCTGTAATCTAACAAATTCATTAGTTTATATACATCCAAATTTCAATTTCCCGTAGTTGAGAAAGAGACTTTATGATTAATACTAGCTTCTGTTTTAAACAAATTATATTCTGTATCTACGTTACATTTATTCTCATTGTTATTGTATGTAATTATCTCGTTTATACATTTTTTATTTTAATTAATTTAAAATTAATTAATTTAAAATATAACTATCGAAAAAATATACAAATGAAAACAAATAAAAGATTTTTCCTTTGAATAGAACTGTTTTTTTCTTGTGCTGCAAACTGTTATTGAGTGCGATATCATAATATAGAATTTCGCGAGATAAAATTGCAATTTCATGTTACATCGTTTCAGAAACAAAATATTCGTCGCTTCAAGTGCAATAAAGCAAACGAATGTAACTAATTTGTCAGAAACGTGTAAGATAGTAATTCATGCAATAGAATTATTTTGGATCATTGTTACACGAATTTCTCTCTCTCTCTCTCTCTTTCTCGCAAACACGTGCGTTGCATCAATCTTTCATTCTTTTTTTAATATTCATAAAATAATCCGTGGCATGAAGGATGCGTGTCATGATGCATCACAAAATTAAAGCGAAGAGTAGCAATTTATTATGTAAACGAAACAACGTTGCAATTTGATGCGTCTTATAATTCATTAAAAGTGGTAATTGTACTTAAAAGGTTAAATTCAAATAAGAAGGGTCACGGTTTCTCTCCATCTTTTATGAGTATGTCGTTCTTGGATTTTATTCAAGAAATCTAATTCCGCGAACAACAATGCAAAGAACATTCTCTAATACTTCCAAAATCTTGTGTTTTGTTATTAATTAAAAATTAAATTTTAAAATTAACTAATAAATTTTAATTTCAAACTCTTCAATCTAATTTTTAAATTAAAAAATTTAAAGTTTTTAAACTTGTAAAAATTCTGGAGCTTACTTTTTTAAGAAATTTTTTGAAAATATGTGAGTATTATTTTCAAAGGCAAGAACATATATACTTTCTTAAGTTCTAAGAAAGAAAGTTAACTCACTCTGCTCAGCATTTACATCATTAAATACGTAACAGCACAAAAAAAACAAAAATATATATTCTTCTTTAATAAAATTTAGCAGTAAATATTATTAATCACAGTCACTGCAGTAAACGTGAAAATCTCTGTATTCGAATTGTAGAGCTATTATATTAATAAATCAATCATTGTTTTATATGACAGATAATTAAAATGCCACGTGTTCAATAGATGCGATCTTTCAACTCCATCAATCAAAAATTTATATCTTTTTTCTTTATAAATTTTTCTGGTATATCATACAAATATTATTTAATTTATTTTTGTGTACAATTTTGTATTACAAATAATTGTACATTGTGCGTTTTATATATTATAATATTAAACAAACTTTCAAGACATTCTTCCGTTGATGCGCTACTCTAACAATGAGTTATAAAATATAATTTGATGCAAATTTCTCCACAGGCGTTAAACAGATCAGTGATAATTCAATGTTTATATGATTTATGCAACACGCCTCTGAAACGATAATAATCGATCAGAGCATGTGAAAATTGTTATATAATTAGCATTCTTTATTGCATTCGCATAATTATCTATGCAAATATCTATAATTTTATTAAGATTGCATGATGCCATATGAATAATTTGTAACTTTCTATGATAATAAAAGTAAATTATTCTCTATTTCTTTGAGTAACTCAACTGCATCACGTTATTTACAATGCAAAATAAATTGCATTGTTTTCAATGCAAATTCTTTTTCATATGTCAAACCTTTTAAAAAACAACAATTTTTTATCATAACATAAAGTATTTTATATTCTATAAATGTATAAATTATACCCAAGCTAATTTTTAATTCGATTTAAATAATCTTTATTTTTCATATATATATATATATATTTTTATATAGATACATTCATAAAATTTTGTGTATTTATTAAAATTATAACAATAAAATTGCTATATATATGTAAAAAAGTATTGTAATTTTAAATTATTTACAAAAGAGATTCTCTTTGAATGTTTTTTTAAATATTTATAGTTTTTAATGTTATTAAGCTTTTGATGAAATGAAGTAAGTGAGTGTTATAAACACGCTATTTTTTACAGAAATAATATCAGCTTAGAGAGAAAGAATTGTAGGATTCTTATGCAATGCGTGTGTCTAATAACTTATGATTAACACGTTCTTTATTATAATTTTTATTTCATTGTTTCTAAAACATGTTTTCGCGCGTTATAATGATATATTAAATAAATAAAATAAAATTATACATGTATCCCAAAAATTTAAATACTAGAAAAAAAAACAAGATTTAATCACGACTAAATGATTGTAGATCACACACAAAACTTCTTTAAAATTGAAGCGTTTAAAGCATATTTCATACGCCATAGACTGGAAAGTTTTTAATTATATATTGTACATAGTGATTGTAGATTGACAAATGATTGTAGATCACACACAAAACTTCTTTAAAATTGAAGCGTTTAAAGCATATTTCATACGCCATAGACTGGAAAGTTTTTAATTATATATTGTACATAGTCTATGTCATATACTGGACTAATTTAAAATATATTAGACGCAGCATGATATTAGAATTATAGAAGAATGATAATGAAGCGATGTTTAACTACATTTTGCATTTTGTGGAATCAATCAACACGAGTAAATATGAAGAACTGTAATTAACTATATCAAATATGCATATAAGTGATAAAAAATATTAAATCTAAAAAAATAATAAAATTAATTCTCTTTTATTTAAAAAAGGTACTCAAAAATTAATAATGGAAACTATTTAATATTTTAATTATAAAAAACAGTAACTTTTTAAAAATGATTCAGTTATTACATTTTCATGAAACTATATTAGGTATATTACAAAATAAATTTTTGAAATTAGGGTTGAAATTTATTAATAAAATAAAAAAGTTAATAATATATTTATAAAAAAATGCAGAAATTCCACTTACCGCTAAACATCGGCATCGTCAGCTCTGGATGTAACTGAGCCAATTGTCGTGAAAGATACATTTGATTACGGCAATAAGTGGTCGATAAGAGGACATCTAATGTGCCACCTCTAATTGTGCCACCAGAGGAAATTTCACCTGCGGGATTACTTTGTTGACCTGGCCCGGAAGTTACAGTTGCAGTGGAGCTGGCAAGAGGGTCATTGTGTCCTGTTACAAAATGTATAATATTAAGAATTTTGAAATCGATAATATTTCTCTCTTTATTAATAACTAACAGAATTGGCAAATTGATATTTACATCATTTATGTTAATAGCAAATTAGATTGATATTTATAACATATACATATAGTACATGATTTTTTTGTCTCAAAACACATATTATAATTATATGTCTATTTTATAAAAAATATTTTATATCAATAAATAACTTTTTCTCCGGCAAAAATCAAATACATATCTTTACAAAAAAAAGAATTTTTCGGACTTTTTATGTTACTGTATTTTCTGTATCAGATTCTTTTTCAACAAGATTCAATGTACCTAATATAAGTACAATATAAAAAGTATAAAAATATATATATGTGTGGGTGTATGCGTGATATGTATAACATTTTCATACACGCACGCACACACATATCTCTATTTAAGAGTATGATTTCAAACTCAGTAGATAAAATCAATGTAAAATGCATGTTTTATATAATAATTTGTCTAGTTTTTGATTAACAAACTCTCTATGTAAAATGAGAAAAATAACGTTTTCTAGAGAAATATAAACGCAATTATATAATGTATTAAAGATCTTTATCAGCATAATAAACGAAATATGGACACAATTCTTTATGCATAAATATTGCAAATTATATTAAAAATTATATTAAAAATTAACTTTTATTTTACAGCATATACATTCAAGTTTGATTACTGCATGATCTGTTCGCGTGCAAAATATTATTATAGTAAAATACATATTATATATCAATTAGATAAAAAAAAGAGACCAAATGCTTACTCGAAGTTTCTGAAAATAAATAATTATGTACACAGAGAGAACGATTTGTTTGGATTTATTTATTTCATTCAAACAACATTATGTCATATGAAACATTATTTTTGACTGAAAAAAGTATTATTTCGTTGAATTAAACAATATTATATGATACATATTTATTTTAAAAATCCAATAATCTTATTAGTTTCTTAAAGTAAATAGCTTTTTTCAACTATTTCAAGCATCAATTTTATTAAATCTAAAGAAATTTTTCTCTCTGTGTATTATTAAAATATTTTTATCATGCAAGAAAAGGAGATCAATTTGAAGCAAGAGGTTTTTTTTCGTGATATGACAGAATAACATGCGCTGCGAAGAGCCGGGAATTTATATATTAGTTTGATGCGCAGAAGCTAGAATGCTGGATGCACCAAGCTTTATCAGGAATGGATGTGTCGGGCACCTAGCAGAAATAGCTGAGACAGCATTCGGATACATTCTCTAAAAGTGCATATAGTGCCCGAAAAAATAAATGTTTCAAGTATTAAATTATTCCATTGTAAAACTCTTAATATCATAATTCGTTGCTTTTTTAAAAAAATAAAAGTATAGTGAAAGATATTGTGATTATTATGTAATTCACTTGATCATTTATATTTATATAATGTTAATAAATGATTGTGTTATTAAATTAAAGTGTCACAAATATCTGCAATAAAAAATTTATTATTTCAGTGACTGACTGATAATCTTGTACCGGCACTGAACATGACACGTGTTGCGCGTTTAAGAGGTTTTTTTTTAAATATTTGCGAAACATTAGATCTGTGTATAATACGTAAGATTTAGATATATTAAAACATTCGAAAGTGTTTAGCACATCGCGGTTAAAAGCAGCTTTCAAAATAGTGTCATAAATTGTGTCTACAGAAACTGGATAGTAGCCCAATAAATGGTTTGCATCTGGCACATTTCGCAAATAAACCATTGATCCATTTATTGAAACTCAATAAACAGGTATGCTTCAATTTTTGATATCTAAGAGTTTGATGAGCATTTCCAATTGACAATGAGTGAAATAAAAAAAAGAAACTAAAAAGAATTCACATATTATGCAATACTTATAAAAAAAAATATAAAACATATATATATATATATATATATATATATATATATATATATATATATATATATAAGGACAGATAGATTGACTGAAGATATTTAATGTAAATTAATATTTAATAATTAATTATTTTATTATAGTACTACTAATTATTTTAATATAGTACTACTAACTATTTTATTATAGTACTACAAATTCCTGCATAATTATTTTTTTATAATTACTTCAATGAGAGCAAATTTTTTATCTTTCTGTATAAAAAATTTCTATTCTGTCAAACTGATTTATGTCGAAGTTTTATTTTTATATCACATTTTCAATTAAATGTAGAACTTAAAATTGAAACTAGTTGTAAGAAAAAATATAAATATTTGAAACTGAATTTCTCCGTATAAACAGTTTTTAACGAGTATTCTCGAGAGAATTAACCATTTCATTACCTTTATCAAATATTAATATATATCAAGAATAGTCTCCTACATTAATATGCACAATTATGTGCATTTAACGAGTATTATAGCTTGTGCTATTATTGTTATTATAACTCGTGCTATTGTTATTATTGGTATTATAACTCGAGTGCCATTATAATTCGCAAAAAACATACGTCAAAGTTAACGGCAAACTATATCGGATTTTCAGTGTTGCAGCATAGATAAGAATTTTTTTCATGTAGTTATTATCGTAGTGTAAAGTGATTCTTAGTTAGTTTAACTTAGAATTTATCGTTGAAAAGGTAACGTATCAAAAACATTTACCGAGTAATAAAAATTTTTTCTTGTCAGTTTAATGATGATAAAGTGTTATCTTAACCAATATCAAAGTATTCATTTAATTATAATGACTTGAATTAATAGTAAGTTAGTATAGCTACTGTGTGTTAAATATTTCCATGTGCGCGTGATAAGCGCTTTGTTTCCTTGTAGACTTATGCTTTAAAGTAAACACTGATACTGCATTTTATAATACATGAAAACACATTTATTTGATAAAATCATTGAATAATTGAGAAATCTATAGGGAATACCACATGTCGCTTGCATTTTTTTATATTAAGAATTAAATTAAAAATTAAAATGCAGACGCATACATATGAGGATACTTGAGAATTAATCAATTACAACTTTGACAGTTACAATACAAAATTAATTCCATTAAAATCTATTGAAAAGCAATTCAAATAGAAATACTCTAAATTAATTATAAAATATAAATCTAATAAAATATAATTTTTATCTCTATTCAAAATATGAAAATTATTTATCTAAAAAAAACTCTGATTTTAAATGTCCTTGTAATTATGTGAGGTTTCGAAACGTGACTGCTCATTTAGTTTCTAAATTCAGTCTAAATCTCGATGGCTTATAATTAGAGTAAGTGCGTTTGAAATCCATATTCTATATTTCTCTCTCTCTCTCTCTCTCTCTCTCTCTCTCTCTCTCTTTCTCTTTCGATATAAAATACTAATGCTCTTGCAGGTCATCGTGCATGACGCAAGTTGTTATGCTCAGCGTGGTTTTGCTACATTCTGCTTCTCTTCTCATTGATGACGACAATTGCAGACAAGTTAAAATTGACACGCGAGGATGGTCGTTGGAAACAAAAGTACAGTAATAGAAGAAGACGCGACTAACATGATCCTACAGGACATCCAACGGTATTACACGCCGGTTCTCGTACATTTGGGTCTACTGGGCAACTGTCTATCCGTATGCGTATTCTTCGGTACGAAGTTACGCTATTTCTCATCCAGTATTTATTTGGGTGCGTTGGCGATAAGCGACATCATCTTCCTGGTGACAATCTTTGTAGTCTGGCTCACTATGGTGCAAGTAGATCTGTTCAATCGGTGGGGCTTCTGCCAGTTCTTCATTTACCTCAGTACTCTCTGCAGTTTCCTTAGCGTGTGGCTCGTAGTGGCGTTCACCGTCGAAAGGTACGTGGCAGTCAGATGGCCACTTCGTCGTCAGTCTTTATGTACGGTCGCCCGAGCGAAGACCGCAGTGATCAGCCTGACAGTATTAGCGATTCCGGTGTGCAGTCCCGTAGTTCTGTTCTCTACATCCAATGAGAACACGACTGGCTGTGATTTGGACAATGAATGGGAATCCTGGGCAAATGTCTACAATACCTTCGACACAATCATGACGTTCGCCTTGCCTTTAACCATGATAGTGATCTTTAATACTCTGATAGCGCGCAATATTTACAAACTTGATCATGTCCGACGAACTTTGACTATAGAATCCAATGCTTCCAATGATAAAGCTCAGACTCTTCGAGATAGAATGCCGCAGACTAAGGTTACGAAAATGCTTCTGCTCGTTTCGAGCACATTCTTCTGTCTCAATATGCCATCGTTCGTCCTCAGAGTGATCGCTTTTCTTTATGTACGTATCTACATTTAATATGTTAAATCGATCGATATAATATCAATCATCACATATATATCTACCATTAATACTTTATTAAATCACAGTTTATATAATAATTGTATTATATCTAGTATAGATTTTGATTTGCACTGTTAATTTATATATTGAATTATACTTTTTTGATATAATTTTTAATATTTTACAGTACTAATAATTATTATATCTGTTAAACTTAGGAACATCACAAATCACCAACATGGCTCATTCCGGCGCAACAAATGTGCAATTTATTATTCAACACGAGTTTTGGAATAAATTTTGTTTTTTATTGCGCAAGCGGACAGAATTTTCGCAGAGCGATGATCCGCATGTTTAAACGTTCAAATGTTAGGAGAAATGGAACTCTTATGCAGATGACGAGCAATGGAAAGCAGTATGGTAAATAATAATATAACGATAAGATAACAACGACAAATATAGATGCATGAATATTACATTAATCGAGAAATATATTCGCTCCTTTTTTTCTACAAAGCGAACTAGATTTGCAATCAATTTGAAAGAAGTTTTGTATTTTTTATCAGTTTCAGAATTCACACGTAGATGCAATTCGACGAAACAATCGCACTTTGACAATTCACAACAAAAAAATTGTCAGAAAACGCAAAAGCTTTCAATAAATAGAAGATTATGATACAGTGAAAAAATCGTTTCATTATAATTAACCGAATAAACTATGTGTTAAAAGTGGATGGTTAAAAACTGATATATTATAGTGCACACGGAAGAACAAGTTACTTACCAGCCTCAAGTTCTGTAGCTGAAAGAGGACCTACGTTTCCGAAAAAGCGTTGATCCAACAGTTGAAGAAGTTGAAGCGCCGCATCGTGGACCGGAGCACGAGGACATCCTGTATTCATCAATGTGACATTAATGACGCTGGTGTAGTGATCGCAAGGATATTCTCTGAAAAAGACAAAATTATAAACATTCTTAATGTTTACGAGTCTTATTACTACATCGCGATATTATATCAGCGCTTCCATTGATACAGAAATATGCGTCTTATAGTATTTACTCGCTATATGTATATATCATATTTTCCCCTACTCAATAAAAACGTGATTTTATATGATATATTGATATCTAAGATATATACATTTTTAAATTTATGCGTACCTGGCGCTGAAAATTGTTGCCAAAGCGAGAAAGCAGCCGTCGGCTACTTGCGGAGCGCCAGTATAACATCGATCCACTACCCAATCCAAAAGTGTACCAATATCAGGATTTCCCTCGAGCAACAATACAACGGTTTCACGTGCGAGTGCATAAATCTGCAACAGAGGTATGACATTAGACAAAATATAGGATATCTTAATTCAGCCGGCAATGAATTCAATATGTAATACGTATACTATTAATTAGTTTTATATATATAATTTTAAATATTAAGATGATGACAGAAAATAACGTTTACAGATAAAAATTTATACGAGAGAGAAATAATTAATTTACCTTTTCATCTTTACTGGCTAGTAATGAATCCAACCATTGATATAAAATGGCGCCTTCTTCTGAAAGTGATTGCGGATTAAAGCATGATCCACAGCAAAGTAATCCGCTCATAGCTTGCAAGGCTGAGAGTTGCAATTCTGTACAAGATTTTTCCTCCTCTTGCATAGATGACGTGCTTGTAAGCGGTTTACCATAAACACCTGCCCAACTGGCAAAGAGCATAAATAAATTTCTTCTCAAGTCCCTCTTCAATAAGGTGTAACATGTCTCCACTAAAAAAACAAAAAATGAACAAAATAATAAATTACTCAAGACATTATTTTATTTCAAAATTCAGAATTATTCAAATAAAATTACTTACGTGAAAAACTCTTAATCATTTTCCTGATGAAGTTACAAAAGTGCAATTTAATATCTCGTACAGCAGGTGCTTCCTTATCGGTCTCGTTTTCTAAATAAATGCGCGCACCATCTATGTATTCGACAAATGTAGGATGTAAGGATTGTGTCTCACGATCTAAAACCGCTGGGCTGAAAAAAGATTACGGTGATTTTTTTAAAACTTGTTCATAGAGTGCAAACAAATAAACAGAGGAAAAAATATATATATAAGATTGTATAACTCACCAAATACCGAACGTTCCGTATTCGGCAATTAATTCCAGTACTCTTACTAGCTGCAGTCTCAAAGCATCGCGCCTTCTTCGCCGCCTCATATTTTCCTGTTTCCGATCTACCGCTTCCCGAATATAAGGAACCAATTCTTCCATCAAGTCTCTGTCATGAACATAAAATCGAAAAATGTTTTACAATTTATTCTAACTCTTAGAGAATTTTTTAAATGAGGACGTGCTTACTTTAAAGCATCGGCATTCACTTTTCCAATTGCCTGCACCGCAGCATCCCTGACGTCGGCGGCCTCACATCTTAGTAAAGGTACAGTCAGCTTGTACAAGGCTGCCGGGCTCGCGTTTGTGCCCGGTGATTTGTTATCACCGCGTTCCGCGGATAAACTGTCCGGCGAAGAGCTACGGAAACAATATTACTATGTTTTATCATTTCCAAGTTTGTTACATTAACTTTCTATTATACAGTTTGTAGATTAATAATTTTTTGTGTGCGCAAAATATCCGCCAGAGTTTAATTTTGAAAAAAAAAAGCGATCGGGAACGGTCGTGAGGCTAGGTAAGGGTGGCGATACATAAGTTCGCGCGGAAAGAATTGTTAGGCCGGTAAGAAAGCTCGAGCACGAAGCTGAAAGTTCAATAGAAAAAAAAATATCAAACTGTATTGCGTTATATAAAAGAGTAAGAAAATAGACAAAGATTCAACAGTGGAAGATATAGAGTGCGATTACCAACGACCGTTCAAATCCCGGGTGACATCGAAGGAAGCGTGGTCGTTTTTGTTCGCGATTATTAATCTCTCAGGCTCACCTGGTACGCTTGTGACGAGTGTAGATGCCGGAAATGGACGGTACAGAGAACCGACCCGGCAGGGTCTGCGCCCCGCCGAGATTCTCCAGGCTCTGACTCAACTCCTTACTCATGCACAACACACCAAACTCCACCGTATGCTGACCACTAGAGTATGCAATACAGTGTACCACCAATGCTCCTTGTATCAGACATTATTTACTACTCAGAGAGTCTACTACTCTAATATCCCAGAGAGGGAGGGAAAAATGTACATGTACGAGACATAGAACGATAGGAGACAGCATGCGAGAGAGATGTAGTGTTGCGAAAAATAAAGCGAAGTGTGTATATATGCATAGAGGAAAAGGACAGAGCAGATATGGATCCCGCTCCCGAATGCAAAACGCGAATTTGGTACGAATTGGTGGCAGTGTGTGTGACGGCAGAATTGCCATTGTAAAATGTGCACAATATTAAATAGAGTATATATTGTGTATAGTATCAGGTATATTTTCTGTGCATTTAATTAAAAAGATATTGTAAAAAAATATAATATAACTCGATAACTGTGCCAGTGTACAGGATTAACATTTAAAATGGAGAAAAAAAACTATAAATATTATAATTCTGTAAAATATTTAATGTAACATTTCCTGAGACAAGTAAATAAATAAGACGTTTCTATAGAATGACAGGCACTGATGTAAATATGACCCAACACCAATTGATACCATGTGATATTGATTTTATTCTGTGTGATTCACTTTTCTTAGACACTTAAAGCTCTAATATATTATTCTAAACGTGAACTTTTAATTATTCACATTCTTATTTGAGTATCTCAATAAACTCTACGTGTAAATACAAATCGCACGTATAGCTTGTGTTGATGCAAATACATTTAAGCAAAGTGTTTTGCTTAAATGCATTTGCATTGATATAAAAGCTATACGTGCGCTTTTATTCATTAAATCTAAATTAATTTAATTATATCTGCAACGAATGTAGCAATCCATACAATTACACGTATTTTTTATTGAGTGATACATAATAAGCATGAATAATCGTTTAAATTGAAGCTCTATTGGAAAAATTAAATAATAATAATAATATGTAAAGATGATATATATATGAATATTTAAACTTCTGACAAAATTTTTATATGCTAACTTACCTGAGACTGAGATCTGGACTGGCACATCGAACAACCGGATTTGGCACAGGTGGAACCACTCTATATCCAAAAGTCAGATAATTTTTCCAGATGTGCATATAAACGTCTCTCTCGTTTATCGGTTTTCTCACTGTTGTCGAACTTCTCAATAATGAAGCTCGGTTGTCATTTACCGGACTATATACAATTTAATGAGTTTTAATTATTTCAAAATTGAAATGTATAAATAATAAATTAAGAGATATAAATTTAAATTTAAACTTACGTAGGATCCACTACTGAAAACAGAGAGTTTATACGAGTAAAGACAATGGGCCAAGAATGAGCCACAGCATTTGGACATAATGTGAGTACTCTATCTTTTTCCAAAAAGGCAAATAAACAACTGGCCCATGGATCGGCCCCGTTTAAATTAAGCGAAGAAGAACTCTTGGTACTATTTTCATCATGAAATCCTGCAATATAAAGGGAATATAAAGATAATGTTTCATATGTACAAACATATATATGAAAATGGTAAATTAAATACTACCAGCTGTCCAAACGCAACTACTTCTATCCGCTATCCATTGTAAATCCACGTTAGACGTAGATGCGGCGGCTGCTTTTTCAGCTGGTGGTAACATAGGATAACATTTTTCCAAAACGGCGGGACAGCAAGCATCAATCACATCAATAACAGACTGATCATCTTCAGGTCCTCCTATAAGAATGATACATATGTAAAGTATATATTTATATAATGCATTGTAGATATAATATGTATAATATAGTTACCTAAAGTCTTCATTAAAAGTTTAACTTCGCGAAGGATATGAACAGCCAGTCTTCGAGGATAAAGTCGACAATTGCAGAGCATAACCAATGCAAATCCTTCTACTAGATAGAATATATTCGACACCGGTTCTACTTTCTGTGTGAATAAAAAATAATATAAACATATATTTCATGTACGTATTTTTACAAAATGTTACAAACTAAAAATTAATGCAAACCTGGCCTGCTTCGCACTTTTTAATGCCAACGTCCACTCGTATATTCATTCGTGTGTTATCTACTGATTGTTCCTTAGATCTTATATTGGAACTCGTAAGAGCATTCTTCCAACTGGTTAGCAGTTGCAACAACATTCTCGAGCCATTGTCGAGAAGCTGCGGGAATGTATCTTGCACGTCCCTAGCTAGGAACTGTGTAAATCCAAGCACGACGTCCTGTCGCCAATCGGGAAAATCTAACACTAGGGTCTGCAAACTTTGATATGCTAACGCACGCAATTCCTCGTCCATGTGTACCGTCAAACGAGACAGTAAATCAACTAATTCTGCACCGGTCATTCCATCAGGAATCAGTCGTGGAACAGCGGCAACGCAGGTTCGGAAGAGATCTATTCGCGGCTTGCGCTCCCCGGTGATCATCTCGTCTGGTTCTTTGTTCATATTTTGAGTGCTGGTCATCATGAGAGGCCTGCCATAATGAACATCCAACGCACGCAAGATATCGACAAACACTCGGCGTACATGTGGGAAATACGAAGACATTCCTATGCTTCGTGCAGTATCTTCTGTCAGCATCTAAATTATAAAAGCATATTAAATTGCAATTATGCTATGTTTAATAAATGCATAAATATTACATGTATCAATTATACATATATACTTTATTTAAGAATGTCTTCTTAACACGCATGGTGTTTCCGCTTGGCAATACTCCCATAGTACGCGGCATTGGCGGCTCTCCCTCCTTTTGCTGCAAACTATCGGCTACAACGAGGAATGCTCGAAGTCCGATGCTCATACGTTCAGGAGTTAATATTATTTTTACCGGTCGTCCAACAGACAGCAAATCGAACACTATTTCGCGCATCGCAAAGTCCAGTCTCTCTTGTGCGATGAACTGAATAATCTTTACGAAAATATTCAATGGAGTATCTCGCGGTACTACCGCCTTTGATCCTTTAGGAAACAAAGAATTCACTATGCTTTGTAGTCTACTTTGTGTAGCCGAATTGCTCTCGCACTTTATTCGTATCATATAAACCCAGAGTAAACGATACAAAGCCTCTGTAATACAAATAAAGATATATTTACTTCTCTTTTTCATTTTTCTTTCTTAGGAAAATAATGCATATAAAATTTTTAATCATACCTAATGCAACTCGACACATCTTTGGATCACGATTCTTCAAGTGAGACAAACACATAGCTAAAAAATAATGCCAATTTTGTAAAAAGAACGTTTTCTGGCTGACACAAAGCAAGCAAGTTACTAATGGAAAAAGTGCCAGTCTGTGTTTGGACTTTGTACACATGTCTAATGTTGTTGAATACAACATTTCCACAAAGTTTTTCAGACATGGTACGTTTACTTCGTTTTTTACTGCAGCAGCAACTGGGACAAGTATCTCAACGAAAAGCCCAGCTAAAGCATGTTTAACATCTTTGTCTTTCACTTCTAAAAAGTATTGAGCACATTCTTGCATAAATTGAAATGATGCCTCAAACTCTTCTATTGGTACCATTTTAACTCGGAAAAATTTCATCCCCATCAATAGAGAAATAATACTCTGTGTAGTATGAGGCCCTGGCTCTTTAGCTCGTAATTCTTTGAGTTCTACCATAAAACGTTTTCTCACTGACATAAATCTAGATTGCGCCAAAACTCCGATTACTTCGGCATAAAGATCAGCAATAATATGGATATTAGCTGCATTTGGTTCATTTTGTATGCCTTCTCTATATTTAAAATGTTTGAAAGCAATATTTTCGATATAAGTTACTAAATCTTCATGCCCAGGATGAAATGGTAATTGGCGTAGAACCTCAATCAGCATTAAACAAAATATAAATTCAACAGCAAGATCTCTACGCTCTTGTAAGAGATCTGCTTCACTTCTTTCCACTGTTTCTACACTTCCCGATACTATTGTATACATAATGCTAAAATATAATGCATTTGTTATTAATATCTGTAAAATACATTCTTTTTAATTTTAATAATTACCTTTTTCCTTTTTGGTCTTCCTTCCCAGGAGCAGGTTTCTTATGATCACCGCCTTGTTCTACAAGTTGACGTTCGTACCAATTAAAGAGTGCTTTTAATATTGACGGCAAACAGTGCTCGGCAACGGAGCCAAAAGCTGATAAGAGTTGATCAAATTGTGGATCTTCTCCCCTTTGCAACACTTTTGATAATTGTTTTTCCTGAAAATAAAGCATTCAAACAGTGTTACTTCAACAATTGTTTCAATGATCACTTACATGTTCCGTCATGACGGCTTCCATCTTTTTTTCCGCCTGTGAGGTAAATTCCGCAAACAAGATACGCATCACATACTCTCCTGGCCTTAGATCCATGTCTCCTATTTGCTGTGGCTTCACTGTCTCCTTTTGAGCACCCCAAGGTAACACGACAGTTATTGCACTAACTCTACTTGAACTTGATTCTAAAAAAGTAATGCAATTATTTATATATGTATATATACATATATATATATATATTTTATTATTAAAATCTACTTACCGTTACCAGATATCGAGGTACTTGCAGTATAAATGCTAACTGCATCACTGCTTTCTCCTTGCATAGTTCCATGAACTGTAAGAAGCTCTTGCATAGATTCAATAGCAGTTTGCGATGTTGATTCCACCGCTCCTTCATGTAATCCTTCGCTATTTGTAGCTCTTGGTTCTAAGGCTTCTGTAAAAGTATAATATATGTTCTTTAAAGTTTCTATCTATTTATAAATCCATTTTCATCAAATTTTAAGTTTTTGCTTTAATATACTGATACTTAAAGATATACAAAATATTTTTTAAATTTCTTTTGCATCTCAATAAAATATTAATTTTAGAAGATCATTAACTATATTTACTTATATTAATATTTGTGATATGATTATCTAGTATAAAGATATTTCCTCTGTTTAATGAAACAATCATGAACATAATAAAAAATAGATTAAAAAAATAAAACCCTTCTATTATGTAACATAATATAGATATCTATAACAAATACTAACTCAATTATATCAGGTTTGGTATCCAATTGTGTGCATATATACAAATCATCAATAAAATAGTAACTTACCTGTCTGGGGCTCATTTCCCGCATTCGGTTGGATTTCTGCACCTGTGATGAATAAATTCATTAGTTTATAAATTTATTATTGTATAAAATACTTGAATAACCAACCTTCAGTCATGTTGCTGATTTTTGTCTCCTCCTCAGATAGCACTTATATGTCGAATATCACCATGATATAATTTCACCTATAATTTATAAGCTTTATTACAAAATAATATCAACATAAAAGCACTATTGACAAAAATTAATGTCCATTTTGACAAAAATAAAAAGAGAGTTATTTATTTCGCCCTGTTATGTCATTGAATAACCGATGTTTATGTAAATAAAATATATCTTATCTAACAGATATATAAATGTATATTACATGTAATTAATTGTATATTTTGACCAGGTATCTTTAATTAGAGTGGTAGTACAATTTATAGACCGTGTAATGTGACGTTTACTGTAAACGTCAGATTGAAAAAATATCTCACGATACAAATTACATCCCGGATAATTACGTAGGTCAACTATTTAATTAATGCGCAGCGTTGAAAATACGGAACTCGGGATATGTCAAATCATAAAAATCACAAAGCGATGTAAAATTACAAAGACGCTCACTGTAAATTCGCGCCGATGCCACTGTGACGTTTCGCGAATCTCGCATCCATTCGCACGTACAACGAAGTGTATAATTCGTCGTAAAAAAGGACAATTCAACGCATCGTTCGACAAAACTCCGACTCGATTCGTACTTGCTGTTCCGTATCAAATCAGTCAATGCTCTTCGCCTCACTCCACCTCACTCGCCACTCTGTCTTGTTCGAAGAGTTTACGACTTTTTTTTTATTCTCATACTGTTCATCGTCTATTAGTAGGCTACCACTAGATAGCGTTGAATGTTGAATCTGTTTTCTAGCATGTCAAATGTACCAACAGAGTTTCTCGCGCCATGATAATTTTAATAATCGAGTGAGGAATCGAAACCAAATGATTATTTATCGAACTAAATACAATTTTTTACTTTTGACAACGTTGAACATTATTACAGTTGTTAAAAGTTATATCTTACTAAAAAATATGTTACATATATATATATATATATATATGTTTCATATACATATATATATATATATATATATATATATATATACAAAGTTAAAAATATATATGATATAATACTCGTAGAATTTTTACTTCATTGAATAATATAATAAAAATGTTTACATATAGAATATAATAGAGTAAGTTAAAGGTGTGTGCTATATAATATTAAATTTTGGCACGTCATATTTATTTTTACGCGGAGATCTATTTTTATATGAATTCACGCAGGTACAAATCGAAGTAGCACACTTTTTCCCATAAAGTTTTAGAAAAAAGTACAGAAAAAAATGTTTTCTGTAATCTACATATATTTTTTTATGTACAGAAAATTTGGTAAAAATATTCATATAGCATACTATACATATATGTAATAAAACTTAATAACATGCAGAAATAACTAACTTATCATAAATTATTCGTGTTCATAATTGATGTAGGAAATAACGAAACGTTATATAAAGGCATTGCATTATAATATTTCTATTTAAATATTCACACACACACACACACACACACACACACACACACACACACACACACACACACACGCACGCACACACACACACACACACACACACACACACACACACACACACACACACACACACACACACACACACACACACACACACACACACACACACACACACACACACACACACACACACACACACACACACACACACACACACACACACACACACACACACACACACACACACACACACACACACACACACACACACACACACACACACACACACACACATACATATATATATATATATATATATACACATCAGCTTATCAGGGACAGCCAACAAATCGATTGCAACTGATCGATTCATCTCATAAAACAATATTGTGAAAAAAATGTCTCTATTAAAAACGCGAACTTTTAAATCTACTGATTTAATTAATCTTCCGATTTAAAATTATATTTATTGATTACATTTAGTAGAGATTACTATGTTTATATATATATATATATATATATATATATATATATAAAATAAATAATTAAATTATTTTTAAATAATACTTTATAGTTCTAATTAATTAATTCTAATAAATTTCCTAATTTGTTAAATTTTATTATTGATTTTCAGTTAACAAAGATTCACACGAACCGTGACTTATATAATGAAAATACGAGCAACCGTTTTGAGCAACGTCAATAAAAATATCGTTATTTTAGAGAAGGCAATAATCACTTTTGCGATTATATTACGCTCATGAAGTCGAAACTCATGACAATGACTTGTTCGTTTTTCAGTATCACGTGTGCCGTCCAAGTTTTGCAATCACATATGACTCGTAATGATAACAAGAGACTGATTGACTGAGGAAGGTTTTTCAGGTGCATTGATCGTTCATCGAAAAATCGCTGGCACGAGACGATTACGCAGTCATAAAGTGTGGCAGTCTATCTCAAGGTCGTCATTTAATCCAATACGCGACATTCGAGTCCCCGAGCCCGGGTCCGACCTTTAACAAGCCCGAGTTGATAACACCGCAGCACGTGGTCTGTCGTGCATTCTTACGTACTATATGTGTATTGATACGTAGAAAATTTCATTGAAATCTCTTTGCTCTTATCATGCAACTTCTTCATCTATCTTATCTAATCATGAAAGTTTTATTGGACACGTTGGGAAATTCTTATAAATGTACAAAAAACTATTTTTTTTATCTAAAAATACTTATTAATAATATACATAATTTTCGGATTAAAATTACAGAATTTTATATCAATAATAATTTTAACACAGAGAAGATGCATTACTTATTTAGCTACAAAATGGCATGAATAAATTAATAATTACATGACAAAAACGCACGTTATACTATATGCTAAAATGTTATGTAGACATGGTTCAGGTGATTTTAATAATATTATTAAAGTCTGCCAACGGCTAAATAAAAGAAGCGTATCTTTTCTGTTAAAATTATTATTACACTGTAAAGTTTTAAATGGATGAATGTCTTATTTTTTGTAAAATTTGTATTTGGCATACATCATGCAAGACACTCTTTCTAATTTTTAAAAATTGGAATCCTTTATCATTGATTGTAAAATCTTCAAAGTTTAGCTAATTAAAAAAAAATATATAGTCATTTACCTAGTAATAATATAATATATATAATATATATGCTTTCTTATTAGGTGTTCTCTTTATCATTTAAAATGTGATACTAATCTTATAATATTGACATAAATAAATTATTCGATGCTAACCTGAAAGTGTGTAAAATGCATTTAATCATTGTTAGATATTCAAAAGACTGCTAACGAGATTACTGTACAAACAATAAGCAAACAAGTATAAATTAATGACAAGATATTTTTCAATTAATTTTATTTAAATCAATTTTATTTCATGTTTTATTTATAAATTGTTTTTTGTTCGTTAAAAAATGTTTAAAAATTAATGAGTCGCAATAAATGTTCACTCTCAACATTTTCATAGTTAAAAATAAGGCCTAATTCCACAACCTATTTTAACCGAAGTTTAAACTCTTTTAAAGTAAGTTGTGGAACTGAGCCTCAATCGACTCTAAATATATCAAAGAATAATCTACTTGAAGCATCTTTTCTATCTCAGTCACCTCGTAGGTTCTTCTAAATTTAATTGTAAGGCCAATGTCAAGTATAATTCGAATTATATAAAACGTTATTTAAATCAAGCTCAAATCAAAAGATCAAAGTAGTCGCATTTATTCGTGATTTGTTCTTCAACGTATAAAAAAAATATATATAAATGTCGGTGATTTGCGTACGAGCGGAAAAGTTCGTAATCGGTATCGATATGCGTGTAGTACACCACGTGTGTGTGTGTGTGTGTAGGCGAGAGACAGCTGATTTTAGCATCGTCTATTCCGCACGCGCGCGCGCTTTTCTCACAACTGTATAAATACACTGCTTTTTTGACGTTACCCCATTGAACTCTGGCGCGATCCTCCGCAGCGCGATGGCTGTAAGCCAAGATTACGCAAGATGCGTCCCGTTAACCTCCTTCTTCGGGGAGAATCGACCTTGCATTTCGTTCTTGACAGGAATGCAAAGCTCACTCACAGTCACTTCAAAGGATTAAAGTGTACGATCAGCTGGCGTCCTGAAAATAGGTAAAGATTTGACTGAAGAGGGATACTCGTGCAATTTATTCATACGATCACGTGCTCGTGATTGGTTTTGTCATTTATAAATTGGCAACAATGAATCAATACGAATTCGAACTTTTGTGGAACCTTGATCTAATCAATAAATTTAATCAATAAGTAGGCAATAAATATTAAGTTTAATTTTTCTAATGTAGTACCTAAAGTCTAGAGATATATTACAATTTAAAGGATAAAAGTTCTATTAAAATTCTTATTTTAGTAGTCTGATAACTATTTAGATTGTGCAAAATCAACGATTATAATTAACATCAAGAACGCAACCTGTCACACCGAGGTGTTTATTTGTTATAATTGCTAAGATTGTTAATTTTTATTAGCCTTTTTGATTAATATATTTATAGATACTCAAACTTCATCTCTTTATAATATTACACGTTTCATTGTATTATAAAATTATTCAACAAAAAATTCTTTTTTCTCCAGTCTCTTTACTTTTTCTATACATACACACACACACACACACACACACACACAGAGAAAATAAAACAGTTGACTATTTGAATTGTGTTGAAAGTAAATGGTAATTGCTTCGAAACAAGTAAGCTGAAAATAAATAAAACGTAAGTTTTATTACTATATAAAAAATATATTTAAAAATATATATTTTAATAATTGAAATACACATTATAAAAAGAGACACACTTTTGCTTGAACTATATTTAAACATGTTTTCATGTTATTCATCGAAGTCGGCAGAAAACTGCAACCGTTTGCAAAAATTTTTGAAATACAGATAAAAAAATAACTAAAAATGTTATTTATATTTATTTTTATATATCTTTATGTACACTTTTTTATTTGAAGAATAAATGAAATCTTAAATATGTATAACATACTTCTGAGTGTAATTTCGTTTGAAACTTTTTTACATCAAATTTACAATATTTACTACGAAATCCACGATACGTTACGGTATAGTTTTTATCTTTATTGTAGAAACTGATAAAAAAACACTTTTCCTTCGATACTTAGCGCATTCATTTTGACTTGTAAACCGACTTGTAAAAAAAAAAGTTACAAGATTCAAATACCAGACCGATAGTCGATTAAATGACGATATTTAAAAGGGATAATATGACCGGTTTTTTTACTTTTAACACAACTTAAATGGTCACTCGTTATATACTTGTAATAACCTCTCTATTATTAATCGAAACAAACAATTGAAGAGGCGATAAATCGCGACATTCTTATTGCGCGCATTCCAAAGTCAATTTTCCCGCCGTTCGAGGAAGTTCGAAATTTCGAATACCCGCGACACCGATCGGGGCCGCAATAGGCCGGTCGCAACCGGATGGGACGTCGTTGCGGCGCGAGAAGGGGCGGCTTTCGAACGCGGAATTCGCGCGGGTGGCGAAAGATCGGCAAGATGTGAAGAGTAACGCGGCGTATCGCCAAAAAGTCGACCGTGAAAAGGTGAGGTCGCGAATTCAGGCGGAAGCACGGCTGACCGAGTGTCACAGTGACCGTGTGTCACGGTCGCGAGTTGACCGGCGAGAAGGCGGTGCGCGCGGCGCGCGGTGCCGTGTGATTAGTGATTTCGTAGTTGCGCAGAGTGATACACGTGACCTGCGCGGCTATTCTTAGCGGAGGGTCCTGTTCGCTCGTGACGTGCGATCTCTGCCTCGTTCACTCGTCGTCCGGCGCGCGTCCGAAACACTTAGACATCGGGAGTCCTCTCTCCTTTACGTTACCTGTATCTCACCACACGTATCCACCCCACGATGTCTGGACTCGCGGATCCCGTGGCGTTCGCCAAGGATTTCATCGCCGGCGGTGTAGCCGCGGCGATTTCCAAAACCACTGTCGCGCCCATTGAGCGTGTCAAGTTGTTGCTACAAGTACAGCACATCTCCAAGCAGATCTCCGAAGATAAGCGTTACAAGGGTAAGTGTGTATGTGTGTCTATATCTTTTTCTTTCTTATCTCGTGTCCTAGAGTCATGCGAAAAAGTATCAGCCGTATCTCGTGCACACGGTAATGATACGGTAAGGGTAATGCGAGAGAGGGACGAGACGTAGCCATATCGTACCGAAATCGTCTCCGGAGAACCCGGTACCGTTAACGCGGTGCGTGGCGGAATGGCAAGAATGGCAGCTCTACGGAACATGTGTGACAGAAGTCAGTAATCTCGAACGTGCCACTGTTCCCAGGGTGTTCGAACACGGAGAGTTGCAGCGTGACTCGATAGAGGAAGGAAGACAAAGATATGGTCATTATGTAATGCCGTTAG
The DNA here is from genome assembly GCF_047496725.1 of Anoplolepis gracilipes. Taxonomy (NCBI): domain Eukaryota; kingdom Metazoa; phylum Arthropoda; class Insecta; order Hymenoptera; family Formicidae; genus Anoplolepis; species Anoplolepis gracilipes. The sequence continues at coordinate 10,729,784 of NC_132970.1, read as the reverse complement.
AGACAGCAACGGATGCCTCGCATGTCCTACGCGCGATAGCCTCGTCGCGAGCCGCGAGTCGCGAAAGTATATTTCGCGCATTTATGTAACAAAGGTCAAGCCCAAGTTTCGGCGGCTATTACTTGTATTACATAACTTAGGCCACGCCGAGGCCGATCGCGACATAGACGTTCCTCTCCGGTTCCTCACGATGGATCGATATTTCAATAAAACGCATCGTCCCGAACCAGATGGCAGCGCGTGGCTTCTCTCCTTCGCTCTCTTAACCCCGATCGATGACGATGCGGTCCAACATGGCCGCCCTTTCGTCGACCACGAGACCGGATTCTTATATCTACTTTCACGCGTCACGAATTCATGCCGTCCATTAAGATCTTAAGCTGATTCATCCATGCCAAGCAGGAGACGCGTTATGACAGTTTTGTCTCGATGACGCTTTTCAAAAAAATGATTAGAAAAATGTCACTGTCTGTGAAAAAAGTCCGCGGTACAATTTAATCGGTACATTAAACAATTGCGATTATTGAATAAAATTGTTCGATGGAAAAAAAAGCCATAACTAGAACTATTTATCGATTTGCGATCATCGTTTTACTCGTTAATTCTTCATTATATATAACTAAAACTTGACTATTCGTCAATTTAGCCAATAAAATTATATATATTAACTTTTAATATTATGTAAAACTCTTGTATTTTTATTTCTAATCTTTGAAACATTTATATATTTATATATTTATATTATATATATAATTTTTTTTCTAGGTATGGTGGATTGTTTTGTCCGTATCCCAAAGGAACAAGGATTTTTGAGTTATTGGCGTGGTAATTTTGCTAATGTGATCAGATACTTCCCGACACAGGCTTTAAACTTTGCTTTCAAAGACAAGTATAAACAAGTTTTTCTTGGTGGTGTCGACAAGAACACTCAGTTTATGCGTTATTTCCTTGGAAATCTTGCATCTGGTGGTGCTGCAGGAGCTACCTCTTTATGCTTTGTCTACCCACTTGACTTTGCCAGAACTAGGTAAATTATATATAAAGAAAATTATTAATTAGTAAATAATTAATAATAACTTAAAGTTAAATTGTACAAATTTAATTTTATCTATAGATATTCTCCTTTTTTATATAAATTTAAATATTTAATTAATGAAGAATAATATAGTCTTGTTTATTTATGTGAGTAAGTTGTATCAGTAAAATGTCAGAAAAACATTAATATTATTAATTCGTTTTAATAGATGAATTTGTATATATTCTAGTAATTAAAAATTTTTTTAATTTATATTATTGATACTAAAAATTATTGTTACATTGTTATACACTAGGTTAGCTGCTGATGTAGGCAAAGCTGGTGGCGAGCGTGAATTTACAGGATTGGGTAACTGCTTAACTAAAATCTTCAAAGCTGACGGACTCGTCGGTCTATACCGTGGCTTTGGCGTCTCGGTGCAGGGTATCATTATTTACCGTGCATCTTATTTCGGTTTCTATGACACTGCCCGTGGTATGCTGCCAGACCCCAAAAAGACTCCATTCCTTGTCTCATGGGGTATTGCCCAGGTGAAAAGATGACTTTAATTTTATTGTTCATGTAAATTTGTGCAGTTTCGTTAAACTGGTTTGCTTATTCATTCAAATCTGTTGCAGGTCGTAACCACTGTCGCGGGTATCGTATCTTATCCCTTTGATACAGTACGTAGACGTATGATGATGCAGTCTGGCCGTGCTAAGAGTGACATTCTGTATAAAAATACTCTTCACTGTTGGGCCACTATTTATAAATCAGAAGGTGGCAGTGCTTTCTTCAAGGGCGCATTCTCCAACGTTCTCCGTGGTACCGGCGGTGCACTCGTACTCGTGTTGTACGATGAAATCAAGAATCTGCTTTAAAGCGCTAATACGATTCTCGTTTCATTACTTTCACAGTCACAAACATCGTCATTATTATCCATACCATCCGATTTGATAGCGATTCCCAGAGACAGAAGACTTGCTGTCGGTAACATGAACAAGTAATTCAGGCCGAGGACGTTTGACGTAGCAGCTTGTAAAATGCATGAAACTCGGCAAAAAATGTAAACATAAAAAAAATAGAAAAGAATCTGCTTAACTTATTGCCGGATTCAGTATTTTCCTGCAGCGGTTAACATTACGTGTATTTTCATATTCTATTATCGTAAAAATGACGAGGATAAATACACTCGCGAAGGTATCGCGAACACCTGTTACCTGGAAAACGTTCCACACATGCGCGTTGAAATAAGTAGACCGGTCAGAATATTAAATACTGAAAGTAATAATTTCCTAGAGAATCGAGTCAGCGCAAAATCAACGAGAGAGGGGGACGCGCGACGAAATATCACGACGACGGCGGGGCGCGTAGCCTGGGCCGCCCCCCGCCCTTATTCTCGGCCCGTTGTAGATAATTCATAATTCATAATTAATGAAATATCATTTTAATGGTACCAGCCAGTTCATTAAACTTCGATGGACGATAATTTAATTTCGCACTCCAGACGATTTATGTGTAAGATAAAGTGGTTATTCAGAATGTATGCATCTAATCTGTTCATGTTAGGATGCATGCAGGGAAAGCAGCAAATCAATAAAAACTATATAAAATTTCATACATTCGGAAATTTTTGTTTCACCCTGTTAATGTATAACAAAAATTTATTTGAAAAATAGATTTAAAATCGCTTCTTTTGTTTTGTACAATTATATCTAAAGTGAATTATTTAACTAAATTATAATTTTAATAAAAATAAAATTATTATCTTGTCCAATAAACTAATAATTATTAAATCTCTTGTCCAGTATCCTCTTAATATCTTTGTAAATTCGTCAATTTAATTTCCCTAAAAATTTAGGAAAAGATTTTATACATATAAGTATCATCAAGTATATCTTTCTTCAATTTTGATATGTAAAACATTTTATTAATCTTATGATCACATTAAATACATCAGTTTATTATTTTGTCTCACAACATTTATCACCTGATCAAGAAAAGAGTATGCTTTATTTTAGCAATTCACTAATTTACTAAACGGATCAAAAGAAACTTTAGACTCACTTTCTTTTGATAAAATTTTATGGAATGCTTCACATACATGCAATTGAGCATACTCTTAACATAATCAGATAACATACACACAAGTCATATGTAAACTAGAAATATATAAATCAATTATACATGTGCTTACTGATATTTTCTTACATTTACAGGAGGTAAGTTTTATATATATATATATATATACTTTTTTGTTTGTACAAAAATTTCTATCCGAAAACTGATATCGTAAAATAGGAATGAGAAAAAAAAAAAGAATATGGAATATGATATATATGATTGTTTTATATACAAGTTTTAAGCAAAAATGTGTTGATATTTGTAAAGTTAAAAATGTGTAAATTATATAATTATCATACAGTTGTTCTATTGGAATCACCTGCTATTATGTCCAAAATTCGACTTATTCCAGGCATATTCAATGCAGTTCCCAATAAAGGTACTCTTCGTAGAAAATTTATTGCTACTGGTAGAAAGCCACTAGAGAATAAAAAAAATATAATAAATTAATATTTTGACAGAAACAACTCTTGTTTAATCTAATGTTAAGTTTATCAAAGTACATCACTTACCTAAATAGCAATATAAAACCATAAGTTTCTAAAATCATTCCCACAAGAGGCCAGCCCATAAGTACTACAAAAACACCTCCTAAGAACGAGGCACTGGCTTTCATTTTATGTCTTTGAAAGAAGAAATTTAAAGTTCTCCATGGTCCGATTACACACGCGAGTCCCGATATAAACAATAGCTATAAAGGAATATACAATTTAAGAAAGAAATCAATATAACTCTGTAAAATTTATACAAACAAGTAACAAGTATATAATCTTACATTTCCAATAGCAAGTAAACCCTTATCGAAGAGCAATAGTACACCAAGAAATAGGAAAGAAATACCAAATCCTGCCAATCCTACCCCGATTTCTGAAACACATCCCTTATGATAAGATCAACAGCGGTTAATCGCCATTTCAGATTATCTTTGGCTTATTGTGAAATCAATATTGGTTCGAAGAATCTCTGCACTCACTCTGTGTGTCCGTGATTTCAAACATTATTTACAAATTATTCTTCGTGAAAAATATATCCAAAATAATTGATTTTATTTAGTTGCATGTACTACATGCACGAGCGTAGGAAAACTTAACCTATATCCACGTCATTGGTTATGATGAGAGCACAAATTCACTCTACACGTAGGTTATTATGGAACTTGATCAGCTGTTTCGTGAACGCCCTTTATACATAATACATATGCGAATAAATTTCAAACATTGTTTTTTGATAGTTTTTATTACATTCATCTATCTCATCTTTCTCTCTCTCTCTCTCTCTCTCTCTATCTCTTTCTCTGAAATCATACAAAATCATATTTTTTTTTACTTCTATAAGATGACTGGACTCAATCAAAAGTTACAGCTTTAATTATGAATCCTGATTATTCGGATTTTGATCTCAACTCTCATTTCAATTGATTTCGATCACTTTTTATTTGATGTGCACATTATTATATATATAAATAAATAAAATACTCATATTTATATGTATATAAAATCATTTATTCTTCATTTAATCATGAATTTTAATTTATTTCTTACGCTTTTGATTTAAAAAAATTAAAAATAAAATTATTAAAAAAATTGCGTTTATTTAATAAATTTCAAAGATTTTATTTTATAAGCGTTAATCGCGCGCAAATTAACTTATAAATTAATTGTATATTAATCATATATGAAAAAATGACATTTTTAAAATGTGAAAAGCAAAGAGAGCAGAAGGAATGCGAAAGAAAGCAACTAAAGAACGAAGAACGAACAAACCCGACAAAGTAAACTCTCTCTTTCTCTGCGGTTCAGTGTGCACGTCTCGCAATTCGCAAGCTGATAGAATATAGAATACGTGTTTTCGCTTCGCGATGTTGGCATCATTGCAACAAATTGAGTTCATTTTAGAACACGAGAACGCAGCAGGCAGCGCACAATCGAGTTGCGATCGTTCCGTGTGATACGCAAGCGGACGATTTGGCGATTCTCGTAGTAGTCGCTCCGCGAAGAGACCGAGCGAATTAAACGATTTACGAAGCATTTATGTGAGAACGCAATCCTACACATGGTGTCGGTGATGCAGCCATATATGGTGAGTTTGATGACATATCGGATTCGTACGCGACCTCCAGTAAACTGTCTTTTGGGGTTCCAACAGATCTCTCGTAGAATCCTATTATTACTGTATTACTCGTACGACAAAATTACATCACGATCTTCTCACGATCTTGCAGGACATCGAGAGTTCCAGGAGTTACATCGATGAACTATATTCACCAGACCCGCAAAAATGTCTGGAGGCGATTATGTGAGTGTAAATTGGATTTAATCTTAAGGATGTAATTTATCTCCTTTGATAAAAAATTATTGACAGTTCTGTTTGTATAAATATATTCTTTTTTCTAATACATAAAAATTGTATTAATTTTTCGCACATGAATATTATCTTTCTCTCTTAGATGCCTCAAAAATTCGGTGATTGGCAGCAACAGACAAAAAGGTTCGGTTATAGCTCAGGGTGTGGTACCTCGACTTTTGCAATTGCTCGGAGATACATCTGGTACTATAGGCGATCGTGTAAGATTAGAATCTGCAGTAACATTGGGCTCTTTAGCCAAAGGCACAGACCAGCACGTATTGGCGCTTATAGACTTAGGTGTAGTTCCATTACTTCTTCAAGTCTTGCTTTCTACACCAACTCCTGAGATCTCTATAGATGGCAAGACGAAGGTACTGGACCAATTGAACGAAGCCTGTTTGCGATGTCTACGTACAGTATTCCAGCATGTATCAGCGCCAGTTCATTCAATTTACCAAGATCCCGAGTTAGTACCACGATTGTTATCCTTAGCAAGTCGATCGGTTACTTGTCAAATCTGTGTTGCGACGATTTTAACTACAGCATGTAAGGTAAAGAGATAACATAAAACTTATAAAATAAAAAAAATACTAGGAAATTACAAGGAAACTAATTTGCAAAATTGCTTATTAGTCAACAGAGGAACAAAACGCTCTATCCAAAGGCGGAGCGGTAGAAACGTTGGCGATGCAATTGGATTCCCCTCTGCCTGACATTCAGTTACCAGCTTTGGCTTGCTTAGCAAACATGTGTTATCAGAATCACATGGTGTCTGTTATGGTCGCATCAGCCAGCACGAATAATACCGTCCATGGTAGATTGGTACCCGTGGCATTAGGCCAATTAATGGGACGCGAAAAGAGCTCGTTGATACAATTAGAAGCGGCAAGATGCATCGCGTACATGCACAGAGCCGGCGCATTGCCGTCTACCGATCCACGAGTAGTGTATCGCGCATTACCGTGTCTCGTTCGATTATGTCATCGAGAAAGACCACCGCGCGAGAGAGTCGCCGCGGCCGAGACACTTGCGTATCTTACTGAAGTTGACACAGATCTACAACGTTTAGCATCTATCAGTAATCATCTGATACCGACACTGGCGGAGCTGCTAAGACCACATCCACAAGTAATTCACAATTACACTATAAATGTGTACAAATTACAGTAAAATATATATATAGAATCGATCAACTATATTACTATATTATATTATTTTTAGAATTACGTTTGTGTAAAAATGTGCTATACTTTTTTTTTTGCTCAGGTCCAAGATGCAACATTAACGCAAGATATGCGACAAGCCGCGTTTAGAGCATTCGCGTCTCTCGGTGCTAACGATGAAGACATTCGAAAGCGTATTATCGAAACGGAAAGTCTTATGGAACAAGTTGTCTCTGGTCTTCAAGATCCCGGTGGATCCCGCGTTCGTTTAGCTGCGGTTAGATGTTTGCACTCCCTTTCAAGGAGCGTGCAACAACTTCGTACTACGTTTCAGGATCATGCAGTGTGGAGGCCACTTATGCAGTTGTTACATGGAGCAGACAAGGGGTTGGAGGGTAAAATATGATAATACATTTACAATAAGCATATTACAGATTACGCTAAAATAGACATTGATAGAGACCTCAATGAACATGTATCTTGTATGCATATATTGCATGTGAGATACAGCATAGGTATATTTAGTCTTAAATTTCGAACTAACAATTTAATCAAAAAGAAAGAAAAACTCAATATTGAAAAAAAGTATTCATGTACATTGTTAATTATTCTTTCTTTAATCTATATAAGAGCCAAAAGAACTGTAGTTAAATAAAAATACACGTATCAAAAAAAGTTTGTCACCTTTTAAATTTTTTTGTCAAAAGTGGTTATACATATTATACATATTAACATTTTATAAACAAGCAAGTAATCTAGCGAATATTTTTAAGTACAGCAAAATTGACATATGTGAATTTAGAATGGGACAACATATTTTTTTTATGCGTGTAGATAAAAATAATCCCTATTTTTTTTCTCTATCTGCATTGTAAGATCATTTTTTCAAAAGAACAAAAGGAATAAAGAAATTAGTGCTTATAATTAGCTGTTATTATTAGCTGTTATTATTCGATCGCCAATTATGAGTTATACTATTAACATTGTTATAATTATTGTACTATAGGTAGAGGCGAAGGTGAAGGTGATTTATTAACTGTTGCCTCGAGTACTTTATGTAATTTACTATTGGAGTTTAGTCCGAGCAAAGAACCGATTCTTGAATCCGGCGGAGTAGAATTGTTATGTTCACTCACTAAACGACCCGAATCGGCACTCCGACTGAACGGCATTTGGGCCCTAATGAACGTGGCTTTTCAAGCGGAGCAACGTGTAAAATCGCAAATACTCTCGTGCCTGGGCACTGATCAAATCTTTCGCCTCCTGGCCGATCCAGAGTTGAGCGTTCTGATGAAAACGCTGGGGCTGTTACGAAACTTGCTCTCTACTAAGGCTCATATAGATCGTATAATGGGCGAGCATGCCACTCACGTTATGCAAGCGGTTATCTTAGTATTGGAAGATCCGGAACATCCGGCGGATGTCAAGGAGCAAGCACTTTGCATTTTAGCAAATGTCGCTGACGGCGACCGAGCTAGAGATCACATTATGGCTAATGACGATGTGCTTAAGAAACTCATGGATTATATGGTTTGTATTGTTATTACAATACTTCGATATTTTATTGCTTCCATTAATAGAGCTTTTCTTGGAATTCATGGATTTTACGAATAAACCGGCGTTACTTATGCTTATGGACGGCAGTTTTATTTACAATAAGATAAAATAAAAATCTTTTGCCTTGATCGCCATAAGCTCGGTGATGCCAATGTTTATATATATAAATCGATAAAACATTCGCATTCTATCTATTCATTTAATCTAAGTTCTATTTATTAATTTCATAATTCTCTTGAATGTCGATTTCGATTGTACACATTTGTATACATTTTATAGTATATGTACAAAATATATATTTTATGTAGATGCATAGCAATGTGAAACTACAAGTCGCAGCGATTTTCTGTGTATGTAACCTAGTCTGGAGAGACGAACCCGGTTCTGCGCAACGGCAAGCACGCTTAAGAGAATTAGGAATTTATCGTATCTTACAACAACTACGTCACACAAAAGATACTCAATTGTTGGAGAAGTATGAATGATAAATGTTATGCTTCGCCGATTATTGTCACTAATTACAAACTTTTATGTTTAACAAATTCATGGTCATTTCCATTTCAGAGTCAAGACTGCCCTAGCGCAATTTTACGAGCCTTGAACTTGAAACGTTGCGGACGAAGATTAAATTTCGGATGATTTCAAGTGTCTTTTTTATATTTGAAATACATTACGACTTTAGCATTAATACTGTGATTACCTCGGTTGATGATGTATAAGTACTTGAAAGTTATAAACAAGATTGAACAAATTGATATTTCTGAGCCTATGCCTGTAACTCGTTTGTATAATATTTATTTAATTTAATACAAAAAATAATGAAAAAATATATTATATATATACAATTTCTTTGTTTTTCTTGAAAGAGATGTATTTGATATCTATTAATTTAAAATATTAGTTTACAAGCAGAGGCTTCAGATGTTATGGATTGATATGCAATAAGAAAAAAGTTAAAAGAATAAAATCATGAAAAGAAAACTTGAAATAAACAGAAAGCACGTATACTTATGTACTATACTTCCATTCCTGTGTGTGGATATGTCTGTTAGAATACTACGAAGAACTCCATAATAAATTTATTTATATTGAAGATTTTGTAATATATATTTGAAAGAAAAAAAAATATATATATATATATATATATGACTAGCATAATGTTCAATAAACATTAAATTTTATATCTTTGGTATGTGTCTCTAGCTTATATGAAAAGATTCATGTAATTTAAATAGTTTTGATTCTTATGACAATTCTATTAAAAAAAAATCTGGAATGTTAAGTTTCAAAGTTTACAAACTGTAAATACTGATACAAACTTATACCAAGAAAAAACATTGAATTATGCATTCACTGTGTTATGATACTTATTGACAATAAATGATAACTTGATTAGTTTTCCTTATTGTTATAAATATCAAGTAACCAGAGTGTCAGGATAATATTATTATTAAAATGCATTATGAATTAAGCAGAAGCATTACTATCGCTGGAAATATTCTCCATTGGATTAGCCAATGGATCCAATTCTGCAAATAAGTCCAACCACGAATTACCTTTTTGCTTTCCAGTCTTGTTCTTTTTCTATGAAAAGAATATTGTGATATTAATTGTGCGGAGCGCGAGAAGGGAAGGAAAAGGGGTTATTACTATTTTTAATTAAATTTACTGATACTTACTTTGTCGTCCATGTTATTAGTTGTGGTACTTTTCTGTCCCATACCTAGCGCTGCATCTCCTAAACTTTGTTTCAAAATGTTTGGCGGCAGAAAAGTATCATTTGATATGCCTTCCCAATCATTATTTGTGCATTGTTGTTTATCATTCAGAATTTCATCAAATAACGCTGCACTTTCGGAAGCCAATAAATTTAACGATTGCTGCTGTTGAGCTTCTGATGATAACAATGGTAAATCAGTTAAATTAAAATCTGTATTGCACTCTTCAAATATATTCATTGCTAATTTCTGCTCTTCAGAGCTTTTCTTAAATGTGGAATGATTATTTTCCTCGGTTTTTTTAATAGATTGTCCAGTATTATTTGAGACATCTTTTTCTAAGATTAGATTTCCAAAGAACTCTTCAAGACCTTTATCATTTTCTGTATCATTAGTATTCACAATTCCATTCCTCGAAGAATTTGCGGGCGTATCTAAATTTATTAATATATCCTTTGGTTCATTTTCTATATCCAAGAGCTTCTCATTTTGCTTAGTTTTCTCTGATATACTTTCTGAATTTGTAGTAGCTTCTTGTGCCTCCTCAACATCATCATGATAATCCATATCAAAAAATGGTAATCTATAAAAATTGATATCATGACAAAAATGACAACATGATATTTATTTTCATTTTATAACTTACTTATCCTTATTCTCTGCATCGTCATCACCACCTGTTTCTTGTGCTAATTTACTAGAAGTCTCAGCTAGTTCTCGTACAACTGTGAAATCAAAATGTTGATAGCCTTTGAAGCTGTTTGCTATCGTAGAGTATGCTTGTGCAGATTTCTTTGTAAAATTCAGAAGTGTGGTTTGATATAAAACTAAGGCATGACTGAACATATTGCACCTTGCCGCTGCTAATAAGTCAACCTTCTGAAGACAGTCAAAGGCCAGATTGTCAAAAGTTAATTTGCCCCTAAATTGACAGATAAAAAATTTTCTGATATAAAAACTTTTTTTGAACATGTAATTAAATTTATAAAAATAAATAGCATATGCAATTAAATATAATAGATAAAAGAAAGGAAATTGAGACTAAGTCTCTGTGATCATATTTTATATGCATATGCAAAATCACATACAGGAATGGGAATAAATGTTACATGAATGGAACTTACTGTTTGACACGTGCTTGAACTTTTTTAAATCTCTCTACTTGTTTGGATGTATCTGGATCTAAATCTTGAGAAATATTTTTCATCCATGACAAAGCAGCTCGATATTCTGTTCGAGCTTTTTCCATCGCTTGCACATTTTGTAATGTATCTTCAATAGCTCTTTGCCTAAATGTTTCTACTTCTTGATACAATCGGCCTAAAGGAGCTCTCAAGGCAAGTCTTTGTTGACCTGAATAGGATAAGGATTTTCCAACTGCTGACATCATTTTGCCAGCACGAGTTTTATCTTGCTTCCCAGCATCTTTCAAGAAACGTCCCATTGCATTTTCCTCCTGAGCTAAATCTATACAGAATGTTTAAAAATTATTACATTATCATAATATTCTAGATATATCCTTAAACCTTATATTTGTTAAAGAAAAGATATATACAGATATGTTAGAGAGAATGATAATATTAATATATTATTCTTTATTAGAAATTGTGTTAAAACGCACTGCATAATCTTTCTTGGTATCTGTCAATAACCCTTTGTAAGTAAGAACAAGATTCTTGGATACTGCGAAACAATTCTAGCTTTGCATCCAGTTCAGCATCCGAAGCAATTATACATTCGTCCTCTTTCTTTCCTAATTTCCGAGACAAAGCCTGTTTTGTCACCCAGAATTGATGTTGCATCTTTGTTATAGCAGAATCATCATGTATATTATTCTTTTGAACCCAACAATCAAAGGTATTTCCTGATATACCTGGAGTACCTCTGTTACTATATACAGGATATAAAGAAATTTTGTATAAGTTTTATCAATATATATTATTGTTAAATATATTAATCAATATGTATTATATTAATATAATAATAATCAAGTACGATTAAAGAGAATATGTATGTGAAAAGAATTTAAATGATAAATTTAAATCTATTTCTATTATTACAAAAAAATTAAATATACTAAAATATATATCTAGTTTTATTGGTGTTGAATAATTATTCAAATAAACCTGTTGATTATATATATATATAATTTTTTTTTAATTAATAATGTGAAATATGTTAAATTTACAAATTTATAAAGTTTATAGATAATATATCTGATTTTTTTAAGCAATGGCAATGAAGAAATAAATTCATAATGTAAAAAATATAACCAATTTACACGATATCTATTAATAACATGATAAGATGATAATACCATATTGATTTAGAATAGTTAGAACTCATTTGGATTAAAAAAATGACAATTATTATCTTGCTTTCCAAGCCCTTTTTTCGCCTCTGTACTTACATGCAACGTGCTTATCAATAAAATAACCCCAAGCCAAGCATTATAGGACAATGAAATCTAGATAAGAAAAAAAAAGGAAAACTTACTAAGCATTCATAACGGAAGACCTGCTGATACCTGGATACGAGTGTGAGTTAATGTTTACACTCACAAAGCATGAGCTCGAAACTGTATTGTCATTCAATTGTATATCACATAATGCACATAACTATTACTTGCACGTTATAATTGAATTTGTACTGCACAGTTGATAGTTAAAGTGTTTAATAGTATGACAATCGGAGCATTTCTACGATATAGTATGATAGTTTATCAAACAGGAAAGCCACGAAGGCTAACTTGTCATGTCCGACGAGCAACTACTAGCTTTAGTCAACCAATATTGATATAATAGAATAAAATATAGAATATAGATGAGATGTCGTGATTGAATACTCGAAATGGTTTACGTTACGTACAGTAAAAGCTAAATAATAGGATAAATTAATTGTATTATATTGTATGAATCAGCTGTTAAACTTCTATCACTTCTATTATATTTCGTGATCCAGTGTAATTTTACACTGAACCTAAATCGATAGATAGCACTTCTTATCTTCAGTCGATTAAATAGAACACGACAAATAAAATGCCAGCTAACAAAGTTTATAAATGTTAGATGGCGTTGGTGTAACTTCGTGTTATATTTTGTGTATCGTAAGAGCTATTTTTATCGTGCTTTTTCAGTAAAATTGTTTGCTATTTTTGTTAGAGTCGTTCGGAATATACATATATTTTACGAAGATCTTTATAAGTAGAGTATGTAGTTTTATATTTTCGGTCAAACATTTTGATTGAATCAAATTTATTGTCAACTTATATCTTCCTTCTCATAATTGGTTAGGTTTTAAGGAAATTTTTTGAATCTTTTATTCTATTTCAAATTTTTATTTTTTGATATGAAAATAAAAATATTATTATTCATTATAACAATCTAAGAATATTCTCTTTGCTATGATAATGAAGCTCGTCGCATTAAAATCTAGAAGTTATGTAATGATGATATAATAGTAAATGTTTATATTTCTTTATCTGCAGGTATTTTCCATTTAACGTTTGGCTTTGTGTGTGGGCTATTACCATAAAACAAATTGAAGCATTGCCAGAAAAATAAAGTATGCATAAAAAAGTAAGTTTAATAAATCGTATCTCGCGTTTTCTCGAATATTAAAGATTCTTCCCGTCTGTGACAAACGCGATTGATTTTATTCTAGCAGGCTCTATCGCGTGATTTCTTTCCATTTCTAGAAAATACGCGAATGATTTTATCTAATATCTATATGTATACAACTAATCGATATTTAACAAACAAGCGTTCTTTACTGCGTTATATTTCAACGAAAGGAATAACGTAATTTACGCAGTTAATTATAGCCGTGGGCCGTGGATATTCTATATAGCATGTGACTTGGTCCAATATTTTCCTACGTTCATGTATCTTTATCCCTCTTTTTCTGTCTCCTTATTTCTCCTACGTCTGACGCATGCGCTGGAAACATCTCGAGGACTCGAGAAATCGCGCCGCGATTGGTCATCCGCAGAAGCTTCTCGAAGCGGGCGATTCAGTATATTAAAAGCGAGTCGCGAGGCTCGCGTCATCAGTTTTCTCAACGAACGCAATAAGTGCGAGTGTACTCAAGTGTCTAGATTTTAGTATCGACTCGCAGAGTAAATCATCTACGTGATAAAAATCCTGCAAGGTGAATATTTCGTGTCCTGTATTCAGCTTTAAAAAAATTATAGTTTCGTGTAAAACCAATAAATCGCAGGTTAATTCTTTTCTGATAACTGCGTCGTAACTTTTGCTTTCCGCGAAACTTTTCAAAGTAAAGATGTTAAAACTAAATTTTTAAGTTTCAGTTTCTTTTGTGATTATTAAAATTTGTTTATTTTAATAGATTTAATGTGTATATAATCTCTTTTTTTCTCATTATATAAGTTTCTGTTGAAATTTAAAATTGTATTTTAGATGTGTAAAAAATTATGTGGAAGTGCAATTTTATCAGAATTTATTTGATTTATAACTAAGGAATATTATTGTTATTACCTTTAAATGATAATTTTTTGGTTTCATAATGTTTAACATACCGTTTCTAGACGAAGAATGTAACGACGCAATATGTAATTAGTCGTAATGGAAAAGCGCTTTTACAAAATTATAGATGTTGAATAAATGATAAATTTACCAACTTCTTACAATAATATTATTTAGAAATATATCATAATATAATTTTATAACTATAAAAAAGTAATTCTATCAAGGAAATTGTTGAGAAATTAATCGATTATTCGAGAAGCATAACAATAATGTGTTATTACAACGTCACATTATTTCGAACGCGAAGTACTTGACAATTCAATCGATCTAACTTTAATCGCTTGAGGTTAAATTAATTAAACTGTTTTTATTATAATGTACATCTAACTCATATCATATATTACGATTTCAGTATCTAATAGGGATATTACTCGTAAGAGAGAAGGATAACAATGTCGAAAGCACCGGCAATTGGAATCGACCTGGGCACCACGTATTCTTGCGTGGGTGTCTTCCAACACGGAAAGGTGGAAATTATCGCCAATGATCAAGGCAACCGGACTACACCAAGCTACGTAGCTTTTACCGATACTGAACGGTTGATCGGTGATGCGGCGAAAAACCAGGTTGCCATGAACCCCAGCAACACAATTTTTGGTAAGTGAAAAGTTCTCATGCAATGTGCGTGACATTTATACATATTGCAATCGTACGACATATAGTAGTTTAATAAGAGTTTTGATGTTTTATCATTTTATATATCTTAATAAAAAAATCTTATTTTTTAATGGAGAGTTTTAAAATTATATTAAACGTGTATGTTTACAACTTTGACATATTAGATATAAAAATTATTTTAATACCAAGATTGTCATTTGCTTTTTTTCGATTCTTTCGAATTTATCGACCTTAAATGACTATACTATACTATACTATACTATAGTATGTATCGATTGTGTATCTTACTGCATTGAGTGACCTTGTACAACCTTGCAGCACCTATTCATTGTGCATGCAATTTCCTCTTTTTTTCCGCCTGCTCATTTTCATCCTTTACATTATAACCGGGCATTTTGACGTTTATATACGTCACAGTTTTATATAATCCTAATTTACGCCAGCGATAAACACTAGTTACTGATTCATGTTGGATTGAAATCAAAATGATGATTCACATATTTTTTGCTAAATATCGAACATTTATTAATTTTTACGTAATGAACAAATTACGTAATACGTTTTTACGAATATGCATATTATGTTTAACGCATAATATTTAAAAAATTTTTATTTATTAATTATAATTATAATTTTTATCTATTATAATTATTTATAATTAATAAAACTTGCAGTAAGTAAATTACTTAAATTTTTTCCTTGAATAACATTTTCTTTAAATAAAATTACTTTATAATTATACAAATCAAAGCTGGCAAATATTATATATTTTTTGATTAGGCAATAATTCACCATTCTGCACTATTCCTTCAATATCCGATATAATCCACATCTTTATTTCTAGTTACTACACGACATATTTTTGCATGGCAAGAAACGATTTTTAAAAAAAAGACAACTTATAATTTTTTATAATTTTTTATCTCTCTAAAGATGCGAAGCGTTTAATCGGTCGCCGGTTCGATGATGCGACGGTACAGAGTGACATGAAGCATTGGCCGTTCACGGTAGTTAATGAGGGAGGCAAACCAAAGATCAAGGTGTCTTACAAAGGCGAGACGAAAACTTTCTTCCCCGAAGAGGTGTCCTCAATGGTTCTAACAAAGATGAAGGAAACGGCAGAGGCATATTTGGGCAAAACCGTGACGAACGCCGTTATTACTGTACCAGCTTATTTCAATGACTCTCAAAGGCAGGCGACGAAGGATGCCGGCGCTATCGCTGGTCTGAATGTTCTCAGGATAATAAATGAACCGACGGCGGCTGCGATAGCGTACGGTCTCGATAAGAAGGCCGCAGGCGAAAAGAACGTCTTGATCTTCGACTTGGGCGGTGGTACATTCGACGTGTCAATTTTGACAATTGAGGATGGCATCTTTGAAGTAAAATCTACGGCTGGTGATACGCATCTCGGTGGCGAGGACTTTGACAATCGAATGGTGAATCACTTTGTGCAAGAATTTAAGAGGAAGTACAAGAAGGACTTGAGCTCTAATAAGAGAGCTCTGAGACGTCTGAGAACAGCTTGCGAAAGGGCTAAGAGAACATTAAGCTCGTCGACGCAAGCGAGCATTGAGATTGACTCGTTGTTCGAGGGTATAGATTTCTACACGTCGATTACTAGAGCTAGATTCGAGGAACTTTGTGCCGATCTGTTCAGAAGCACTCTTGAACCAGTCGAGAAAGCGCTTAGAGACGCAAAGATGGACAAGGCTCAAGTTCACAGCATAGTTCTAGTCGGTGGCTCTACTAGGATACCGAAGATTCAGAAGTTACTTCAAGATTTCTTTAACGGCAAAGAGCTGAATAAATCCATTAATCCGGATGAAGCCGTCGCTTATGGTGCAGCAGTTCAGGCGGCTATTTTGCACGGTGACAAGTCCGAAGAAGTTCAAGATCTACTTTTGCTAGACGTAACCCCATTATCATTGGGTATTGAAACCGCTGGTGGTGTCATGACTACTTTGATCAAGAGGAATACGACGATACCAACGAAGCAGACTCAGACGTTCACCACGTATTCCGACAATCAACCGGGAGTACTTATCCAAGTCTACGAAGGAGAAAGAGCTATGACCAAAGATAATAATATCCTCGGCAAATTCGAGTTAACTGGAATACCACCGGCGCCTAGAGGTGTACCGCAAATTGAAGTTACTTTTGATATCGATGCGAATGGTAAGTTTAATATATTTCAAATATTAATTTTTTTATAATAAAAAAATTATTTAATATATTTGATTATTAAATTTAATATAGTTCTTACATTTCTATATTTTATTTTATAGGCATATTGAATGTCTCTGCGATTGAGAAATCTACAGGCAAAGAAAATAAGATCACGATTACTAATGACAAGGGACGTTTATCGAAGGAGGAGATAGAGAGGATGGTAAATGAAGCCGACAAATATCGGTCAGAAGATGAACAGCAACGAGAGAGAATTACTGCTAAAAACGCTCTCGAGTCGTATTGCTTTAACATGAAGACCACGATCGAGGATGACAAGATTAAAGATAAGATTGATGCGTCCGACAAGGAAAAAGTTATTTCCAAGTGTAACGAAATTATCTCGTGGTTAGACGCTAATCAATTAGCGGAGAAGGAAGAGTTCACCGACAAACAGAAAGAACTGGAGGCTATTTGCAATCCTATCGTTACAAAGCTTTATCAAAGCGGTGGGGCACCCGGTGGTTTCCCCGGAGCTGGAGGAGCAGGACCTAACCCTGGCGCCGGTGGTGCTGGACCGACTATTGAAGAAGTTGATTAAATCGATTATTACTTTCTTCTCGTACAGCTTAAACAATATTACATTATATCTCATTTTACAACGCGTATTTATGTCTAATATAGTCATTTCAGTTCATATTTTGTAAAATAAGATTTTTTATTTTTAAAGATTGTTATAAGAAGAGTTATTTTTTGGTATAATAAATTTATTATAATTATAAATAAAGTTATAAATAAAGTAATATTTTAAATTTATTATATTTATAAGATATTAATAAATTAACATAATAAATATAATAAATATAATAATAAATATAATAATAAATATAATAATATAATAAACATTTTGTTTAGTTTATATGTGTATATATGTAAATATTTTTTTGTTTCTCATTTTTAGTGTTATTTAAAGCGTGATACCTACTCAGCGTTTGCTATTGAGTTATTGTCATTATTGCTATGTCCAGGTCGATAAAATTGAACGAGAATTATTAAGTAAGTAGTAATCACACCGATAAACTGAAAAAGAAATTATATTATTATTATTACTTATTTTATTATGTTAGTGTGTGCTGTTAATTATACATACTAGGTATTATAAACTACAAAGCTAATCTGTTTTATAGATAATAATGATCGTATATACTTACACCAGTAAGTAGAGCATTATTCATTTCGAAAAAGTTGCAAGCAGTAATTGTTACTCGATGCTGATGCTGTTGTAATTGAATCGAAAAATCATTGACCTCGTTTCTGACATATTTTTGGTCCAAAATTTTACGCTGAAACTTTTCCATGACAATGTAGTTTACATTGTAACTGCTGCTTCTATTAGAATTTTGTTCAGCGTCTTGGTTTTCCGGTAGTATTTCTAGACTCGATTGATTTTTCGTGTCCTTTGGCTTGTAATTTAATAAAATCTTATATATAATATCTCCAGTCTTGTCGGATTCTTGACGCGCAAGTGTACAGGTCCAACATAATAGACTGAATTTCACGGCGTATAAAATCCAAAGAATATTGTTTATCAGCATAAATGCATAATTTTTTTCTACAACGCCCATATAAATTCTAAATAGCGTAGCCACGACCATGGTGAAACAATTTGCCGAGCAAAAGAGCAGATGAAGACCGTAAATATCATTTAGCGTGATGATTAGATCACAAATTCCTGTACAAAAAAAGAATTCTCAATTCGATAATGTAATATCAATGTTAAGATTATATGTTTGTATAAAAGTTTCTCGATCTGCTAGGATCGATTAATAAAGAAAGCTTGCTTTTGATCTTGCATATGCGGACTTGTAAGTAAAGAAAGAGGGAGAGGAGATCCGACTTTAAAATTAATTTTTTAATATCGTATACGGACAATAGTAACATTTTATTTTTAGTTTGTAGTAAAAATAATTTTGTTTATAGTTTTGTCCATTAAAAAATACAAAAATTTTAAAAATAGCTTCCGATATTGAAATATTTCGAATTCGCTTGCTGGATTTAGACTCGTTTATAATGTTGTTTTATTTGTAACTTCATCGTTCGCGAGACATAATTATTTATATAACAATTTTGTGCTACAGAGGAATTTTATTAATTTTTAAGATTTTGGAACTAGAAACGACTAGCGGGACTCGATTTAGAATCGTTTATATATATAGTTGTTTGTAGTGATTTTCCTTTCATTTGTAATTGCATTGATTTGTTTTAAGATATCTTGAAAAGACAAATTTGCCTTGTAACACAATTGTTTAAATAATTATATCTTGTGAACATACAATTATAAATGAAAATAAAATTTACAAACTACAAGCTTTACAAAATTTATAAAATGCAAATAACTACAAATGATTACTACAAACGATTCTAAATCGACAAAAGTAACAATAAAATCAAGTTTCGCAAATGGATTTGAAATGTCTTAACGACGGATCATTTTTCAAAATTTTTGTATTTTTTAATGGATAAAACTGCAAACAAAATTAGTATTACTATCAACAACTATAAATAAAATATTATTAATTATTATTTTCCGTATTAAAATATTAATTTTTTAAAAGTCTGGTGTTAAGTTCACATAAGTTGATGCAAAAAAGAAAAAAAAAAGAATGGACTTGTCGTTCAAAAGTTCCACGTGACGGAAGTTCCATGTAACGCAAGTTTCCATAAAATGACAACAAACAAAAGAAGACATTACTCAGTGCAAAACAATAATATAGAATTATAATAATGAAAATGATTTATAAAAAAACTTTCTTTTCTCAACAATTAAAATTACTATCGATATTACTATTTTTTTAATAAATTTTACACATTTAAATTATATATGTATAGAGTATCGAGAGAGAATAATGCTCTCTCTCTCTCTCTCTCTCTCTCTCTATATATATATATATATATATATATATATATATATATATAGAGAGAGAGAGAGAGAGAGAAACAGAGCGACATTCGCTCTATCTTTATATATATATAAAGACTTTAAATAATATTTATCTTAAAAAAAAAGAGATTGTAAAAATATTTTTAATAAAGTACATGCATTTACCTGTGTGTAATTCTCTGATGCGTCTGATTTTAAGTGTAATCAATGGTGCACTAAGTTGCTTGTCTAATTGTGTCATTAATTCATTTATCGTTTGAAATCTATGATACAGCACATAGACGATAACATCAAAAATAAAGCTGTTGATCAATGACTGAGCTATCGTATAATAAAGCAGCAAGTCAGATGCAAAAATATCTTCGGGACGTATAAAGTAATAATACACAGCATGTATAATTAGAAACAGAGGTCCACAAGCGAATGTCGCGAGAATAGCCAGTAGTTCGACATTTTTTATCGGCTGATTGTTTACAAGCGTTTCTTTTCTGATTTTCTGATCGAGATTCTTCATTTTGTTCATTAATTCAGGCCACTTATCGTATTGTCTAATGCCATGATAAACATAATAATACGCCGATACATAACACATCACTTTGTTCGTGTAGTACATAATCTTGAATATGTCACTTTTGAAGACGTTATTAAAGGTGTAGAAATCTATCGCACCATAAGCCACGATAACGGAACATATTGCAAAGTGAATGATACGTAGAATTATCGTAACAGCTTTTGGACACTTTCGCGGACGTGCAACGCCAACGCCTAAGAGCCAAGAGACAAATACTATTGGACGTAAAATGTGCTCTATTGAGGACGACTTGTCTTCCGTTTGTATTTCCACTTGCACAGAAATTTCTTCTTCCATCCTTTGCCTTGAATCTCCTTATTAATCGATACGCTTGCAATTCTGTGAATTATTATATCGAAGTTATATTTTTGATATAGAATTCTGTCATAATTATATTTTTGATACAGAATGCTTTGAAGGAAAAGTGTTGAAATATTGAGTTTTTCTGGAAGCAGTGTAAGACACTCTGACAAGTATATAGTACGTTTTTACTGATATATCACATAGAACGATACTGTAGAACATTACTATTGTAATATTAACGAAGCTCAGATTACGTGCTATTAACTATTCTAAGCATAACGCGGTTTTAGTAAATTAAATCGATCTTTAGGCAAAGGGAGGACCAGTATACATTAATAATGCACAAGATTTTGAATAATAGAAACCTTATTAACTTTTTGAGACATATGTTCTTTTCGTAAGTGTTATTTTATATTAACTTATGTTATAACTTTTTAACACAACACAATATTTAAAAAGACAGTTTAACAAATTAACAGTTGATGATAAAATATAAAAAATACAGCAACATAATGTGTACTATATATTTAATATTTATATATAACACAAAATGTGATAAAATATTTTAATTCTTGTATCAAAATATATCTATGAAACATAACTTTGTTATAAGTAGGACTTTAAGACTTTTCTCCAGGACCTGTATATATAGTTACCTCTTTGTCGAAAACTTCGAAACTGTGTCTCAAGATTGATACAGTTCAATAAATACTTAGATCACAAGAAGAAAAAGAGTGACTCACTTAATATTAACGTGACGTATTTTATCATCAATTAACTGGACCATATCAATCCGACCGAAATAGTATTACTTTGTCGTGTCTTCAATCGCTTAATATGACGAGATTGGTATGCGAATATATAGGCGGGACTTCCACTATTCAAGGAACCATTTCCGAGTTCCAATACGTATTTTAATATGTCAGTTCCGATTATATTGTAGCAACAAATTGCCACTTTATTAACTTGGCATCCCAAGTAGAACAAAAAGTCACGAGAGTGTTAAAGTAATGTCAATTGACGTCAAAATGACGAGAATATGACTGCAAAAACTCACTTTTCGATCATTTTTTAATCATTTTGATATATTTTGACATTATTTTGTGACTTTTGTTCTACCTGGGATGTGATCATTCAGTGTACAAAAATGACGCAATGGTGCAACATTTTATAATTCTTTATCGTAATATTTTGAAAATCTTTTCGGGTTTTAAATTAGATTTCAGATTAAGTAATCTTTTCGTTTTTTAATTAAATACAGCCTCAATTAAATCGTCTCTGTTTAAAAATATGAATCTTCAATTTGAGCATTTCATTAAATATGCTATTGAAACAAGATTCAAACAATGACTATGTATACGCCTTAGAACTCTTTGATATATTCGTTCTAATTAATTTAGAAATTCTATTTCCTTAGTTAGTTCAAAAATTCTTTGACTGAAAAATTATCATTGAACCTCAAGAGAACTAATAGTAGTTTAAGGATTAGAATTAATTTCTACTGTCGATATTTTGCTTGTCTTTATAATACTATATGTGAAATGAAATGATTACATGTATATATACTTATATCGAAAAACGAGCTTTATTTAGCCCAACGACTATATTACAATCTTATGGTACAGTAAACATTTAAAATCGGGATAAAACGATAACGTTGTACATCGACTTTTATAAATCAGGCGGCAAGTCGAGTATCGAATATTTCGGAGAAATGCGGCCTGTGTGTGATATAACTTTATATTTCCTCTCTTGCATTAATGATAATAGATCGATCGACTACGATCGAGCCTAATAATCAGGTGCGATCGTTGCCGAACACGTACGTTTAGATATTTTGTGTCAAGTGTATATGGATTTGCGTGTAAATACATATGCCTATACAGCATTCACGCTATGCAGCATGTATGAGAATGAATGTATGAACATCCTCGAGTTTAACGCGACGCGCTCTCTCTTTTTCTCTACATTCATCTTTTATTTATTATTTATTTGGAAAAGGCAGCGTAAATCATCCGAACACGAGAATGCCGATATACGTTTTGCTATAGTAAATAATGTCTCTCTGACGTTCGTCTGATTCCGTAAATCTTTATTACGAACGTGATTGCATCGTATGATACCTTCTCCTAATGATTTGTATTACTACGTTTTATACATGACTCTAGCGACCAAAGATTATATTTTAAAGGCTTAATGATCTTGAAATGCATTACGATTATGTTTTAACTGTAATAGTTAGAGCCACACACCTTCGTTTATCAATATCTCATCACATAAAATATGAAATATGCAATCGCAATAGAAAAGATCTCACAGCTTTCTCACAAGTCACCATTTCAAGTTTCAAACATGGAATACACAGTTTAAAAAGTTTCAAGACTGATTTTTCGTAGAACATACTAGTAGCTATTGTTCGAACAACTATGGAACTTGGTAGAACAGACCTTTCCTTACACATAAAACAATTTTAGATATTTAGCTCTTGGTGTAATGGAACGCGTGGCTTTGTGTTGTTCGTTGTCGATGTCATGACTTTAAAACATAAAGTAACATACTGAAATTAAGTCTTGTATTAATCCTTCGTAGGCACACTAGGTGTTTGATTTAAGCCCAGATTTTCTTACTATTTTAGACTTTCAAAAAATCAGGATTACCCAATAGGCTTTTTTAAGTCAAATATTTAAGGTAAAACTGAATTCCCCTCCACCCTTCTTTCATATCAAAAAAATTTTAAATTGAAATTTTGACTATGCCTTTAAATCTCTAGTGTGATTACGAAAAATTAAACTCGGAAAAAGTGCAATGATGCAAATTGCGATGAAGTTATGGTGATGAAGTTATGAGTCGTATTACGATATTCGAATGATTTGCATGATTTCACGATGAATTTTTCGGTCTGTTCGCTCTCATCTCCTCTTTCCAATGATTTACGACGTAGTATGATTAATAATCTTCATCAATCGCAATTTGCTACCAATGCATACGTTTCTGTCGTATTTCTTCCGAATTTAACACAAAACTCAATTGCTCCAATTTTTTAAAATTGTGACTTCAGCAACGAGCAATGCATTACAAAACCACATTTTATTTCACCATGTAAAGTTAACTATCTGAAATTTGTATATATTTATTTATTTATTTATTTAAGCATGATATACAGGAAGACAACATAAACAAAAATTAAACAGAGTTAAATTTAGTATTAATGTTATAGAGGAAGATCTGTTATATAATTGTTCGAGAAATAATACTACTAATACGTTTCCTACAAAAAAATCAGTCTTGGAACTTTTTAAAAGCAATATATACTATTTTAAAAGTAAAATTTTTCTTATTTTTTTATTCAAAAATATAATGTATTATATAAAGATGTAAACTAAAATTGATTGAATTAATTTTTGAACTACAATTAAGACAAATATCTGTTTATAAATAATCCAAGTTATTCCGTTGTTAAAAAAATACAAACAGAACTTGTATATATCGTATTGCGCATATGCATATTTAATAAATGAACAAGTCAAAAATTCTTTTTGATGGACCAAATTAACGAAATGTTTACATTGGAAGGAAAAAGTCTGTAATAGCAGTAATGTAGTGTGAATTTTACGATTTTTAAACCAGGATAGTAGATTACTTTTAGATTTTTCTCGCTTATGTAAAGTAGAAATATATTTTTTAGCCTCAGTCCACTCGAAATTATTCTCTTCCAACAGCTTTTTTATCAAACTAGAATTCTTTACATTGAAAGATTTAAGACAATATTCATGATGATGATCACATTTGATCGAAATCGAACGGAATGCTTTAGGACCTCTTGATATGTAGTCACACTCTGATAAACAATTTCACAAGCTCACATGCGAGTTTTATGCAAATTGATTTAAACAAATGATCATGTAACGATTATATGCAAGCATTGAACGGATATATTGACACCAAAATGATTTCTAGTTTAATCGCGAACTTTTTACATAATAATATAATTTATCTTGTTAAACATGATAAGAATAATCATTATTGTGCATCACAAGTACAATTATATTGATATCATGATAATCAAAAAGGTTACGAAGCATTGTTATAGTAATGTTGTTTTAGACGAGTCAATGCTTTCAAATAATTTTTTATATATATAATTATACAGTAATATATATTTTTATATGTAAATTATATAAAATTGTTTTAATTGAAATAATTAATTGAATTCTTATAATGAATTTTTTGATATAATTTATTTCTGATATAGTTGATTTGTAAAAATAGTCTTTGCTGAACTATATAAGATTATAAATCTTTGCATAATCAAAAATGTTTCAATACAAAAAAGAATTCAATTATGAAGTACAAATGTGATTTTCATTTTACGAACATAATTTTTGTTTTATAAAACTTTTATCCGGTACTGTAGCCCAGTTCAATGATTTCAAAGCATTGAAACGCTTTGGTTTTTTTCTTATTCTTTGCTTAATTTGGAATATCCTGTCATCAATTTCGAGAATCCTTGTATAATATATTAAGTATCTAAGCGTAAATGCACTTTTTTCACAATCGGACATTATAAACAGTTGCAATATTTTTGTTTGTATCTACTAAGTCATCCAACGAAACATTATTTTGTTATTACGTTGATTGCTTCGCTTAATTAAGTCATTAATTCTTGCTCTTCTTTGAATGTCTAGCTGCATTCTCGTAAATATTTATCTGTCTGTGCAAGTACCGAGTAAAAATATGTTTTGTTATGTTTGTCACCTTCTATAACTCGTTTAAGTACACTTGTGCCCAAGTACATTCACTTAGAAAGTGCCTTTGCATTAATACTCTGTTGACATTACAAAGTCAGCTGCAAAATATCAATTTCCAATATTATTCGTGAAAAAAAACGGCAAATTAAACAAATTTTGTAATTATAAATTAAATTACTCAGATTAAATATATATTTATATATATAACTATATTATTTTGAAAATTGTAAAATGTAATATAATACTTTAAAAAATAATATAAATATATAATTTTAAATATAATTTAAAATTCTCAGAAAAAATTAAAGAAAGAAAGAAATAAGAAAGTTAATTTTGGCGTTAAATATCGCAAATATGTGTTATCGTTTAAGAAAAGAATTATTCATGTAATCAAAAAAATTCTATTTACAAACAAACTCACTTTTTAATGCAGACAGAGTATAAATTTAGCTTAGTTTCAATTTATTTGTGCATGCCTATTTATATATTAGAATTTCTCGTATTAAGAGCAAGTGATTGCTCTTTTTATGTATACACCTTCAACTTCGTGCTGTATGTTGCGGTTGGTTCTTGCAAATACGATAAAAAGGTCGTTAATAAATTGTAAATCCATTGACTTCATCATATTTTGACGAAGATTACACTTGAAAAATGTCATCGGAAGCCCGTGGCGCAACTCTCGTGCCGAAAACGGATGTCGTTGGCGTTGCCATAGGCGCAGTCTCACCTATTCGGGTTGTTGTTACATTGGAAGTTATTATCGTCGTCGTCATTATAGTCGTCGTCGTCATCGGAATGATGTTTGATACATCTGAAGTCGTCGGTACCTGCTGTAAGAGCAATCAACTCTTATTTAAAACTCGATAGCACCTAAGTAGAACAGAAAATCACAATAGTGTCAAAAGGCGCGTTCGGGGAAACGCTATTAGCGCTAACAGCGTCGTTCTATCTTTGTTCAACTTTTAATGAGTAATAAAGATAGAATGACACTGTTAGCGCTAATAGTGTCTCCCCGAAAATAATGTCAAATGACATCAAAATGATGTCAAAATGACGAGAATATGACTACAAAAACTCACTTTCCAATCATTTTTTAATCATTTTGATGTATTTTGACATTATTGTGACTTTCTCTTCCTGGGCAATTGCAGATTAATTGTACAGTCTACTTTGTATCATCAATATAAAACTGGTAAACAAATTTTGCTGAAGTGAAAGTATATGTTGATGACAAATTACGAGAGACATCTTGAGTGGAATATAGACTGACTTACCTCGTTGTAAAAGACTTCTTTTCCCTCTTCAACCGAAGGCAGCAATTCGTCTGTAGAATGAGGTGTTCTAGGACTAGGCGTTGGTACTATTTGTTGTTGCTGTTGCTGCACTTGCTCTCGCTGTTTTGCCAGTCGGAGTTCCTGAAGCGCATGGCGTTGCTCCTTATCGTTTCTCTCCTTCTCGAGTCGACGGGCGCTGTAGCTACGAGACGAGGAGGTCGAACTATGAACCGAAGCTAAACTAGGACGGCGGGAACCTACGCGAAGAGAAAAATCACACATAGGGATATAGTCTATGATAATTCTATTTTCTACGTTAGAAAAAAATATAATGTTGAAAGAAAGAAAGAAAGAATCTATCACAGTAGATAATTTCTAAACTGAACCTTCTAAGGCCGTAAATTTCTAAGTGCGAGATTGTAATATATATATTCTTGCGATACCTTTATCGGCGCGATAAATATTCGATGAAGCGATGGGAGTAGAAGCTTGCGAAGAAATGTAGTGCTATAAATTGAGCAAATAGGGATATGAATGAACATACGAGAATGAGAGTAAAAATAGCAGTGGATTATTAAATATATGTTTGTCTGCTTTTGATGTTTTTTTGGAAAAAAGATTTAGATATTGTAGGCACATGCTAAATTCATTTTAAAAAATATTACACTTGACTACAAAATGTTTTTGGTATAATTGTATATTTTGTAATATAATTGCAGATATTCTGGAAAAGAATTCATGCATGTGATAAATTGAATTAAACAGAGGAAAGCGGTGTCATGTTTATGCAAACCGTACATAATTGAAAAATTGATAGTATTGTAAATTATCATGAGATATTAATAATGTATAAATTGTAATACTAGAATTATCTACAAATTAAATAATACTGTAAATAAAATTCTCCTTTCTGATTATAAATATTTGCTAAAATTAAAACATATTAATTGAAAAATTATTATTGTAGTATAAATTTGATTAATAGAAACAATGTGTTAAATATCTGTAAATATATAATTTGCACGTAATATTCGTAAAATGCATATTTTTATCTCACATACAAGCACATTTTTACAATGAGATATCTAAAAACAAACTTTGGAGGAAATACATAAGCTAGCAAAGCGCGAGCTATTCTAAAAAATATGGTATATATTATTTTAATATATACATATATAGATGTGTGTATTGTATGTGTATTTGTAAAGAGAGCTTCAGTTTTCCGGCAAGAAAATTAAAAATGTATGTCAAGTGAGTAAACATTTGCTCTTTTGTCACCGTTAATTTTTTAAACAATATAAGTAATTTTACGAGCTCGATATCTACACCGAGAAACTGGCTTTGTTTATTAATGATTGTATATATTTATGCATATATGTGAGTGTGTGTATTGTGTATGTATGTATGTGTGTGTGTGTGTGTGTGTGTGCAGCGAGCTAGCTAGTGCGTAAGGATTTCGTATCTTTTCTAATTGTAAGTCTTACCAGAAAACATTCGTTCATAAACGAGCAACGAAATCGGCCGCTGCCATCTTGCTATCTCGTAACACACTTGTGCTGCATTTTATTTGCAATCTTATGTTTTTTCGCGGATATATAGATAGATCTACTGTCTATACGGTTTTAAGAGAAATACCGTATATATGTGTATATCATAATTACTTATTTATTTGAGACGTAGATAGATAGCTAAGGAAACATGTTTCTTATTTTTAAGAGAAAAGATCATCGTGAATTATGTATGTACATATATGTACATACATATATAACTGACACTTATAAAAATAGCGTGTTAAAAGAAAATAACAATTGTGTTACGATGATGTAAGAACAACTAAATACAATTAGCGAAAATATTGCAGTTAGAAGAGGACGATTGTATCCAAAGTTGAAAAGTTTCTCTTGTATATATTCAAATAAGATTATTTATGTATTATACATGTGTTTTGTAGAACAACTATTAAATTTGTCCAGCGAATAAAACGCATTACGGACAAAATTACCAAGGGGACCTCCAACGAAATGCGAATATCTAAAACACCTATCGACAACAGCCAGTTATCATAGCGACAATGATGTAATTTGCCATGAAGCTGAATTGCTACCGCATTGATACCATCAATCATCGTTATTATTAATTTTTCTTTTGTAGTTACCATCGCTAGCACAAGAAGCGAATTGCATTGACGAGCACAGAAACGAAACGTAAAAAAAAAAAAAAAATAAATGGAGAAGTATGAAAAAAGAACTAGAGAGACAGATAGTTGAGAAACACATAGCCACGACGGATACACATGAATCTGTATTACTGTCAGAATAACATTTGTGTGAATGAACACAATGATAGTAATATCGACAACGAGAACAGGCAATATTCTTACAACCTCGTATTACGTTCGTGATACTCGAATCACGTAATTACAAATGGAATTCGCGATATTTGATGTAATATGAGCGGATCGATAAGCAAATAGGAAGACGGAGCGAACGTCAAAGAGGAATAAGGGACGTATTCGTATGTATACGATGGAACGTGAGATATTCAGAAAGAGAAAGACAGAGAGAAAAGAGAGAGAGAGAGAGAGAGCGACAGAAACAGAAAGAGATCATTGATCGTCTACCGAGGCCGTCGGACGATCCCTCAGCTACGTCACTAAGAGTACGTCGATGCTTGTTGTTGTCTTTGGTCGCTTGAAGGTGACACGATATAAGCAAGATAGCGGCGGCCCGTGCCGCACCTGCTCTGGATGCCGGTACCAATGGTCCGCGACTGCCACCGCTGCTAGGCCTCCTGGTGAACGCGCAGCTAAGGGGCCCAGCGCTGTTACTCCGTTGACTCGATCGCGAGGACGGTCGTCCGTGTAGCGTCAACGGTATGCCTGTGAAATTATTTCCGGAGAATTACTCTTGTGTATATATATATATATATATATATAATAAACTGCGATCATTTGGCTGTTGATCTTTGTGCACTCATTTGACATTTCATTTAATCTTTAACGGATGTTCCACTTAATCTTTGACGAATGTTTAATCTGTATTACTGTCAGATATTTGTGTGAATGAACTCAATGATAGTAGTATCGACGACATCTCCTAATGAGAATAGGCAATATTCTTCGAGTGCAATATACCGATGACATTTAGGATAAGAATATTTCGGATATTCTGTATATATTTAATATGCTGGATAAATGGTGGATATACAGATAGCAGAGCATATACATATATGTATCATATAATTTTAACATTTTTCGATATAATTATATGAAAATACACATATAATTATATGAAAAAATTAAAATTAGAAAAATCATGAAAAATTTTCTTTATTTCATAAAAATTATAAAACTGTACAGAAAAAGATGTTTGTGATAATATTTATTTATTTTGTACGTAAATTCTAAAGTGATCATTGCTGTTAGATAATTTGTCGATAAATAAAACAATTAATTTTTCCATCTTCAGATTATTTTTATCTGAGAGATATATTTAACTTTTTGATGTGTATGTGTTTACAACCTTTCTCTTATATTTCTTGAAATTATTATTTAAAATTTTGTTTTCTTGATGCATTTGGTTTCGAAAAGTATAGTTTAATCTTTGACGTTGTAAGTGACGTTATAACACAAAAATAGATTTCTCTTTGGAACATACTATGCACCTTATCGATATATAGATATCCTTTATTGATTTTGTAGGAGTAAAAGTAGGTTTTCCACGAAAGGGAAGGAGTATATTGTAGAATGTAGGAGATTGAAACTTTGTGTGTGAATCGTATTGCATGTTAAATGCCAAAGTATATTAACAATAAGTATGAAATTTTAGAAAAGTTATGAAAATTAAGCAGAATAACTTGTTCACATTTTGTTGATAAAAATAATGATTGCATCATAAATTTTATACATGTATAATGTGTTACATATATGTGTGTGCGTATGCGTGCGTGGGTATGTGTGTGTGTGTGTGTGTGTGTGTGTGTGTGTGTGTGTGTGTGTGTGTGTTTGCGCGTGTGCTGTGTGTATATGTGTGTATCCTTGACTATATCAAATTAATTTAATATTAAACTTGCAATAATATTCAATTATTATATATTG
Source organism: Anoplolepis gracilipes (assembly GCF_047496725.1). Taxonomy (NCBI): domain Eukaryota; kingdom Metazoa; phylum Arthropoda; class Insecta; order Hymenoptera; family Formicidae; genus Anoplolepis; species Anoplolepis gracilipes. The sequence goes on along the minus strand of NC_132970.1, from coordinate 10,698,594 downwards.
TTATATATATATATATATATATATATATATATATATATATATATATATATATATATATATATTGAGATATAAATTTGTTATACTAGAATAATAATTTTAATATGAAAGAAAAATAAAAGATTTAAAAAAATATACAAAATCCAATTGTATAATAAAAAAACATATTCGTGAAAACTTTTTTTTTTTAATTACAAGAGTTGAGTGCTGTCATGCATTAATTAGGATTTTAATTTTAATTTTAATTTTTTGTTTTAAAAAATAAAGATTATATTATACTTTTGTGCCCATTTTTTAATTTGAGCGAAAAGATTTGATTACAAGAATAAATCCATAGAAATAGGATCACTACTTGTGTCATTATAATTAACATTTCACTTCAGCATTAATAAATATTTCTGCAATTGTAATATTAATTACCATTTCTTTGATATATCTCTTTCTGCAAAATCTCTTCGTGTTAATTGATCATTATCCTTACCTGTATCGCTGGAAAACAGCATGGATGGTGCATGATTGGTGTTGGCGTAATGCCGCGGCCTTGAATACCTCGCGCGGCTGAATAGTTTGAGTACGAAGCATATCATTGCCGTGAAGATGGCTATCCCCGATGCTATGCAAAGTAGGGTCGGGAGGTCCGTAGATATCAGCACCAGATCTATTGGAGAAGATTACGCCGAATTAAGAAGGACGCAACTCGATGACTCGTCGCGGATCGATAGCGGAATAAATATCAAGGTTCGCTTAATGACGAAATTTATTTTAATATATTTGCAGTAATCAATCAGTTATTTATCGGATGTTAGAATCTTTTTAATCTTATACGATAAAATAAATAACAATGATGCTTAAGGCAAGGATTAAGGAAACTTTTATTATAAACTATAAACTGATCTCGTAACAAAATTATGGGAATTTTTCGGGAAATGTTTTGAATAAATATATAAGCTTAAAATATACATATTGAGAATAAATGGAGCATATACCTTCTGCGCAGAAAACCTTTTTATTAGGCCTAGAAAGGGCAACCCTGTGATATCCTTCCTCACAGTCGCATACTGCATTGTGTTGAACTTGGGTGCATGTCGAATGCTGATCCGTAAAAGTGCACGTCGCACGATAAAAGCACTGTTCTCCAAGTTTTTTGGCTGAAAATAAGAATCGATTGCTGGAAACGACTTTACTTATTGGGAAGATTATCTTTTATTCAATAGAAAGTAAATCAAAGTTTCATCTACTTAAATATACGATACGTTCAATCTTGTCCCAAACTATTGATAGAACTATTGAATTTTGTTCTTTTTCGAAATTTTTATTGTTATATTTGTTATAATCTTTTTAAATATTTAACTAAACTTTAATTTATTTAAATTCTTTAAAGTTTCCTTGCGTTTTTTAATGCAATATCGAACGCAAACGTTTAACATAATATTATATTTTAACATAATATTATATTTTAAATATATTTTAATGTTGAAATTCTCTCTCTCTATCTCTCTCTCTCTCTTTCTCTCTCTCTCTTGCATGTGAAATAGGTAGTAAACAATAATATTTTAATAAATTTCTAAATTTATTTAAAGATTTGATATAGAAAATAAATGAGAATGCGTAAAGTCTTTTCACACCACACGTCGTACTTCATTCAGACCATCAGGAATATGCGAATATTTATTTTCACCGACCGTTACCATGGAAGTTATGATATCGGAACGACCTACTTGTTAGGTGTACGAGGGTTACTAAAGCCGTTAGCTTTTATACATACGTTTGGCACATCCCTTAGCAGGTCCGAGGCGAACGGGGTAGAACTTTTCACATTCGCAGAGGCCAGTGATTGAATCACAGAATACGTGTTGTAATTCGGGATTGCACATGGTGGCAAGATCGCAAGGCGAACCCAGATATCGTCCTTTTTCTGTAAGAAAATCATGAGAATAATTAATTATGTTTAACTTAATCTCAAAGTAATTTATATATATTTCTATGCTGACATTTGTCATTAATAAAGGCAAAAGAAATAATAACTATGTGATTTTTTACAATAGCAGTGAATTGTTATATTTAATTGTTGTATCATTATATTTTAATAATTCTATTTCAACTAATAAAAAAATTGATAAAATGTGGATAATGAAATCATAAAAAATCTTATTAATTTTGCAATTTATTTATTCAATTGCAAAATTTAAGCATAATCAATTGTCAGCACGCCAATTTATTTATTACGAGTTCTTTGTTGGATTTTAACTATATTACACTATATTCTCGGCTCGTTTCACGTTAGTAGGGCAAGCAATAATCGCTAACTCTCTTAGCACACTTTTAAACTGCAATGTGAGAGAATCTAACGATAATGTTACGATAAAATTTCCTGTATGATTAACTTAAACTAAAAATTAATTTTTTAGAATATGAAAATAAACTTTTAATATGTTTAAATTTAATTAAAATTGTTTTATATGTTTAAATTAATGAAGTGTCACACACATAGGTCCTCTCTTTTTTGTATCTTTAAATTTACTATCTTTAATTTATTAAGATATTCTATGCTTATTGTTAATAATTTTTTATATCATTATCTAAATAATATTTCTGTTTTAAATAGACATCTTTATTTATCAGTTGCTTACGATTTACTTCTTTTTGGGTTGTACATGTTATTCGGATAAATCGCTTTAACGACGACAGCCGTAAATGATAAATGTTTCGTGTCATTTAACGGCACCATGGACGCTTATGCAAACGCAGAGATTTCAATATTACAGAATTCATTGTTTTGCGAATAATAGCGTCTGCGCGACTATAGTTTGTGTTCGATTTGTGATGAGCATATATCGTTTTTGCGTTTTACGATTAGAAAACGACGTGTAGCCTCTCGACAGGACTTCTTTATCAGACCATATTTTATTTCATACTGATTAAAGTTCATTGCACGCGTACGCGTTACGGTTACTTCGCGTGCACTCTATCGCACTTTCATCGAGAATTTAAATTAGCATGATTTACAGAGAGTTCACTGCAAGTTTTTAATAATAGTTGATGGTATAGCACATGCAGTTGTTAAGTGTAATTAAGTGTAGTTAAAAAACTATGTTCGAGTTATTAAAATTGTCTTTTGATTACTTGGATTAAATACAAACCAATTAAGAGTTTGAAAAAATATCAAATATGCAAAGAGATTTTTTTTTAACATTGATTAAATATATATGTGCTGTCTCGCTAAATTATTAATATCATATAATAGTGTATTTCTATTATCGACTTACATTTTTTAATTTGGCAATTTAGTGAGCTTTTATTATTTTTTTATTATTATTATTATTATTATATATATATATATATATATATATATATATATATATATATATATATATATACTGATTTTTATATTATAACTAAACGACTAAGTTTATTAATCTAATTTGTTTCCGTTTGATTGGTTTTTTTCAATTGAAAAAGTGCAAAGCATAAATAAAAAAAAGTACAAAATGTATATCAATAATGCATTATTTTTTTCTTATTAAGTTTTATTCTCACTCTAATCTCTTCCGAAACTAAATGAATAGAGGTATAATGTGCATTTTAACTCACGTACATGGACCTGCAGAGAATAGTGCTTGGTAGCATCCATTAAAATCAATACTGGTGGTATATTTGGCGCGAAAATCAAGAAGAACGCATTTTCTCCTTAGTCGCGTATACTAAATCTGTCTATTAGAAATACTTTTAATTTCTTCTAGAATCGTTCTAGTAGTATCAAAGTAGCGTTATATATGTATAAAATACAAATCGAAAAATATAAACACATATAAGAAAAATAAAACAAAATGCGATAATATTTAAAAATATTAAGTTTTTAACGAAATGAATAAAAATATGTAATATTCATTTTAATTAATATTCATTTTAAGTAATTTTAGATTACTTTAATAAAGCATTAAAGTTAAATAACATTTAACGAATATAATCTTTAAAAATTGGATAGAAAATATTATATGATTGGAAATAATTGATTTAAATAGTTACATTTTCACATTTTTTGAGCAATATATTTTTGTTATCGTTTTTTAGCGGTAATAGTCTCAAACATTATATTTATGTAAAAAAAACATATTTTACTAAAATTAATTGAAAAAGTGATATTATGTTTTCACAAAAGTTATAATACCTGAATATTCAATCAATAAAATGTCAATCATATTCCAGGACAAGCTACATTCGGGGAACAAAGCTGCATACATATATATACTTTAATGAACATTCTCGAATGTGTTTGCACATTGTGGAGCAAGCGCAAGGAGAACTTTGAGATACATTGTCTTTGATTGTCTTACGTGAAAATAGAACATTGCCGTGCATATTTCGATTGTAAATTATATTAATTATCGAATAAATTTCGTATAATACATAATAAATGTTTTATAGTTAATATAAGTTCTGTTATATATTACTTGTATTTATTCAAAGGTCTCTCTTTAGCGTTTGTTTAATGTTTTCATTGTTTTATTGTTATTTTATTTATTTTAAAAGTGCAAATAATTGTTTTACCGTAACATTGCTTGCGAAACGATATTTTTTTCGAACACAATTTAACTTGCATAATTTACTTTTCAATAAAATATATGCTTTTTATTTGTATATTTTGAGTATTTGATTAAATAATCTTTATATTTCATCTCCGTTTTCAAATTTGTTTGTTTACGATATACATTTAATACGTTAAATTAAAGACTAATTTATAAATTCTTTTGTAAACAATTTTAAACAGCAAACAACATAAGAAAAAGATTCATGAGATTTATAACTTTTTCATTTAAATTCTGAATATTTCAATTTAAAATATAATAAATGTATAAAAAATACAATACAATTTCAAGTAAGCTTGATTGCAATTGAGATTTCATTTTACATTATTAAATTTTTTAAATAAACACATATTTTATATAACGCGTTGAAAAAGGAATATTTTCATTTTTTATAGATCTTCTATATTAAAAATAAGCATATAAAATATAAATATAAAATCAATATAAAATAAAATAAAGATTTAATTTTAACTCTATAGCAATAATACTATTTTGAAACAATATGTTATAAGTAAATTTTGTATAAGGATAAATCTAAGAAATTTTATATCTATAAAATATCTGTATATTCGTAAACTCTTGAACGCTTTGATCAATCTAGACCAAAATTTACGTAGTTAGTCTCTAGGACTGCGAAAAATATAGGTTACCTTAAAATCTGAACGCACCATCTTCTCCCTTTCTTAATTCATCCCCTTGACATTGTGATAATTTAAGAAAATTTATGTTTTTTTCATTGGTTTTTCAACTATATATTATTTGCTTCAAAATAAATACTTATACATTTTCATCTTAGAAGGAAAAACCAAAAATATTGTGTATTGCAAATCATTAGAATAATAAAATCGCCATGTTGCAATAATACATGTATGCACTTATATTTAGTATAAATGATATTCATGATATGAATTTGTAAATAATATATCATTACATGTCATTATAAATTAAATGTATCACTATAAATTAATTTTAATGTTATTAATCGGTTATACACCGATTTTTCATAATTACAGATATAAGAAAATCGGGCAACATCGTGTAACTTAAGCTACTTTAAGTAAAATAATGTATTAATGTATTAATACATAACATATGTTATGTATATAACATATACATAACATAACATTATAACATAACACGCATATAACATTGCGAAAACATGACATATAATATCACAACTGTTGCAGTTAGAATAATATTCTTGTACTGAAAAAATTACAATGCGGATATCATCAAAATTTATGCATCATGATTAGATATCTCTTATTAATCTTTTATAAATATTATATATGTAGTAAGAAATAATCAATATTATTATATCTATATCATGATTATTCGAACAATTCTTTTGTTACTTTTACAAATACTTTGCAATAGGGATTATATATACAAGGATAATAACATAATTTTTTAATCTCTAATTTAATTTTTTTATTGATAAGTTTGCACAATTTTTTTTCTTAAATTTTGAAAAAAAAACACAAATTTATTCATTGCCAATATAATCCCTTAGAAATTTTATAATGTTATCTTCAACGACATTGCTAAATTAACGCATTACAACTATTAAGCTATCCGAACAAATCTTTGTTTTTCTTCTTCAGAATGTCTAGGTGATTGATATTGATTTGTCATTTTAGAAATTACAATTCTCGTGCATTCATGTCTTTTAATAACACTGTTTAACACTAAATTTGTCTTGACATTCTATAAGTCGTTTGCAGTTGATTTTATAGCGCTAATTACAAATTTATAAAAATGATGTATTATGTTAAATTTTGAGAAAATCTTAGAATCAATCAAAGTTGCTAAAATAGGCGGTTTTTCTATTTTTACGTCAGTTATATTTGACAGGGACGTGTTCCAGAAAGCAATAGAGTTCAAAATAAAGCTTAAGACTTATTATATATTTCTATAGTTTATATATTTTATATTTATGTATTTTATAAAACTCAAGACTTATTATATATATTTATATATTATATATTTTATGATAAAAATATCACAAGTTTCAGGCAAAAAAGGTTTTCCTGAGAAAAGTGATCGAAACATAAGAAACATTACTTATCATAGTGTTCCCTAGTTATACGTCTTTAATTGCTCGTTACTAAATTTAAAAAAAAATTATTCTAATCATGCCAATGCCAAAAAGTAATTTCGTTATTAAGATAGCAACCACACACATTTATATTAACTTTCATGATTTGAATGATTTTTGTCATTCTGCATTTTCCATTTTTAATTTTGAAATTTCAACACATGATTTGTGATGAGTGACCAAGCAAATGTACACATGTCAACTTTCATGATTAGAATAATTTTTTTTTAATTTAGTAATAAACAGTAAGGCCCGATTGCATCAACATTATTTTGGCTTTAAGCGAGACTTAAATATATGTCTGTCTTTATTAATTTAGAAAGAAAAATAAAAATAGACACATGTTTAAGTCTCACTTAAATCCAAAATAATATTAGTGCAATCGGGTCTTACAATTAGAAACGTATGACTGAGGGATATTATGATAAATGATGTTATGTTTTGACTACTCTTTTTTTTTTTTTTTTTTTTTACGAAAATTTTTCCTGCCTAAGATTTTTTGCATTTTTATCATAAAGTATAAGTCTTAAGCTTCATTTTGAACCGTCACTGTTTGCATCGAAAAATATAACTCACGTAAAAGTAACAAAAACATCATTTTAGTAATTTTGATTGAGAAAATCTCAATCAAAGTTACTAAAACTTAATGTCAGATTCGTAATCAGCGTTAAAAAGTCTACTGATAAATGACTGATAGAACTTAAGGAAAAAAAAGTCACATTTTGTTGGTCAGTGTAATCAAAGAAGTTTTGATTAATGATTTAATGAAGATATATTTAAGATAATTTTTAGCGATTTAAGGTTTTGTTAAGTATAACCACGACTTACCTCTACGAGTCACCTCCAAATTATAATCTCGATCACTGCCATCATCGTATTGAGAACACAAGTTAATAATAATACTCACCTGCAGTAATATTTTTATCGAACCAATTTTCGAAGTCGCCATTGTCACTGGATATCTGCTCGTCGTCATAGACGTCGGGGTCGTCGAGATAGCTGGACCCGCGCACGAACGCATCACCATCACCTCCTGGCCGTTCTCGTGTCTGACGTAACACCTGTCGTGGCGTGTCGCTGGTGCAGGGTGCAGGTATCAGAAAGACGACGAGACAGGTCAGCAGGAGCCAGCAGCAGCAGCAGGTCAATCTCAGGGTGGAGGGAAGTGCGCTCATCGCCCCCGCGGCGCGAGTCAACCCCCGAAACCGACCACCGACGGCACATCGACATCCTTCCCCGTCGCCTTCCTCTCTCTCCCCTCCCTCCCTGCCGCCCCCTGGCGCACCCTCTCGCCTTCGATGCCCCAGAGAAGCGCCTTATACCGCGTTTGCTGAACGTTGTACGCGTCTGTCCGTATCTACTGCGTGGCGTTAGGATAAAACGTCCGCTACACGGAACTGTCCGCTGCACCCTCTTTAACTTCCACGCGTTCGCGATGCCGAGCACTCTCTGTCAAGAACGTTATTATTCAGACCCGTTCGAAACCGCGCCGCCTCGTTCACTGAACGCCGTACTCCTTGCAGGGAAAGCGAGGACGCAGTTGCAGCTGCGCGCGACCGCTACTTCGACGCGGAGGCGGCCGACGAGCGTCGTGGCGCCTCGCGTCGCCTCGTTTCGCCCTCGTCGTGCCATGTCGATCGAGAGGACAGGGTTAGTCGTCGTGAGTCTGCCTCTTCGGAGAGCGGAGATGGCGAATGCATGTATCAGGTTAATTAGTTCGACACTAGTGGTTTTCTCTCTTTCGCTCTCTCTTTTTCCCTTCTCTCTCTCTCTCTCTCTCTTTCTCTCGCAGAGATTTTCCCGTCACGATTTTCACAAATCGGCAAACATATCAGGAAAAATATTTTACTCTCTCGAGACGAATTTACCGACACGAAGAAGCGTGTCAACATTAATTTGCGGTAATTTACCAAAATCGATTCGCGTCCGGGTGAAAATAAGAAGCAATGGGACCATGCTTCTCTCTTTGTTCTAGTTGGAGTTAGGTTTTATCGCGAAATGACGTTTTGCTGTTTTATCGTTGGCAGACATCTACGATTGTAAGGGTGCAACTGGGGCAGTAATTATAGTTTAAACGAGGTAACCGATATATCTTAACCGTTCCAAAAACTGTTTCAAACCAGCAACAATATTTCATTATAGTTGTTTAACGCCAACAGTATCTTGTATTTAGATAGCCTATTTACGCAAATCTATTCATGGAAAGTTGACAATATTAACAGGCTATAAATCGCGTGTTACTTTCTTTTGCATTGGATAGAATTTATTCTAATTTTTTATATAATTATAACTTTTATAAGATATTATGATACATTTGTTTAACAAAATAATTAATTCTATCATCTCTTATATATACATATGTGTGTATGACAATTTAAAATATTACTAATATATATATATATGTATATATTATTAAAACGATTTAAATGGAATGTTACTTAATTTTTTTTATGAAAAAATAATTATTAATAATAAACTACAATCTCTAAGAAATTTAACATTACAACTATTTATTATTTTTTACTTTTTTTAATCACTAACTTATAACTTATAACAATTAAAATTCTTAATGATGATTTGCATGGTGTTTCTTTCAAAGATCGATCACGTCTTCAGGTAATAAAGATTCGGTGATGAAAGGTTCTCGCACAAAGAGGATTGTCGACGTACGTGCTGTAAAACAAATCTCTCATAATAATAATTATCAATTACTTGCCAAGCAAATGAGAATAAAAATCTAATTATGAATAAGCTTTCTTTTTTAGCATTTATTATATAACGATAACAAGAAGCGTTATTATTATATTATAACGATAAAATGAAATGTTAAGTGATTTGATGTTGAGGAGTGAGAACTATGAATGTTTCTCTTATAATTCACGTGAAGCGACTCACATGATTGCCTCTCTGACTTATCTATTTGTACTGACGGAAGTAGGACGTCACAATTATCTTTTAATAATATTATTTGTTCAAAACTAAGAGAGATAAAAACTATGTAATTTTATCTATTATATTTTGAAATATACCTGTAATCAATTTCTTCTCTTCGCGTCTGCGATATATTAAATATGCTACCGGTATTAGAATTGTCGCAATTAATATGGCAAGAGCCAGGAAAGGCCAAACTATTTTGGCAACATTAATCCAGGCGCTGTAATGAGGTTCCAGGTAACAAGGTAAATCTGAAAAATAAAAATGGAATAAAAATAAAATATATACAAATTACTATTTTGATCAATAGAATGTAAATTCTCTATTTTTCAAATAATTTTGTATTATTTTGATCAATTTTTAAATAGTATTTTGCATAGCTGATTTTTTACGTTAATTTTATAGTTTTTCTATAAATTCTCATTTTTATAAATTAATTAAAAACATTACATTATATTTTTTATTGTTTTGTAGAAAAAGTAAAATTCCGATATTTTGTGAGAAAATAATATTTCCACAATTTTAATAACATTAGTTAGAAAAACAAGTAAATATTCTCTGCCAATTCCTTTTCTATCTTTATTTCTCTCTTTTTTTGTTATAATATAGAAATATTATATTATTTATGTTGTATAAAGCAAAATTTTTTAAATGTTAAACAAGAAAATCCATTCTTGTACTAAAGATGATCACTCAAAACAGATAAAAGTTAAAAAGAGAATGAGAAATATAAATTTTCCTATAATTAGTATAAATAATAAAACACATTAACATTTTTGCTTATAATTAAATGTATTATTATTCTCATTTATAAATGAAAAAAAGTAAATAATTGTTTGCTCTCCCTGTTCTTAAAGTGAAACGCAAATACCTGTATTAAATAAGCAGCCAACGATAGAAGTATTGATTTTATCAGAGTGTATCATGTAACAGAGTGATTCTTTGTTAAGAAAATTGTCGCATTGATAACAATACGGCACGTTCTCGTAGGCTTGCATAATTATGCTATTATTTGTATCGTTACGGATTGTGATTCTGCAATTACATATCATGTAATTTATTAAACAATTTATTAATTATTTAATTAGCGATTATTTAAAGCTTTTTCCACGATGGGAAATCTGTAATATTCACCTATTGATATCGCTGCTATTGAAATCCATTGTTATGATACATATTGTCGGTTGATCGCAATCCCACCCTCTCCAACCGTAATGACATTTGCAGCTGTACGCGTTGTCTTCAATAATACACGTACCGTGGCCACTACAATTACGAGAACACACCGGAATGCATTCTGTCTCAAAACTAGATCCGGTATTCGGCACAAAATTGTCGTGACAAATGCAATAATTTGGGCCGACACAATTGCCATTCTGACACCCTCTTTCGCAAATCGGCTCGCAGAAGCTTTCGTTTTTCAAAGCGAAGCCCGCGTTACACGTGCAATGCTTTGGAGCTGTGCACGTGCCGTTCGAACATCCTTGAGCGCAGTAGGGTACGCAGGAGTTTTCATAAAAATTCCGTATGTAACCTTCGTCACACTGGCAAATGAGGGATGCAATACATATTTCATTATTCCCGCATGAAGGGTTGCAAGTAGGTTCACCACGTGGCACACAAATGCGCGTTGTGCTATTGTCTAATGGTAAAGACAGTTGATGCGGTTTGATCCACGATGGTTCATAATCTTTGTCACAGGTACATACATTTGGCGCGGTACATGTACCCTTGATGCATTTAAAATTGCAAACTGGTTCGCAGTTTCGGAATTGATAGTCACCCCATTTATGTATTTTCACTTCCTGATTTTTTATCGAAGGAATAACAAATATAATTTTTTTCAATTACTTATGATTCAAATATTATATTCTTAGAAATATTCGTAATAATACGTTTTTTACGGGTTACTTAGATAATTATAAATCAATAAGTACGTATGTTTGTCGCTACCAATTAATTAAAAAGCAACCTTTTTTAATATTAAATAAAATGTTATAAATAAATGTTTAATATTAAATAAATGTAATAATATATAAATATGTATGAAAAAATCTTTTTCTTTTATATATCAAATTTTGATAATAAAATATATAAATATTAACTTTTATATTTTATCATGTATGGTTATATACTTGTTGTACTTACACTAAGTGGTATAAGGTATGATATCCGTGATAGATTTGTATTCAAACGTTGTGATGGGTGATATCCCTCGGAGCAAGTGCATGTATTAGGCGACGTACATATCTCATTCGGTCCACAAGGTATTGCGCAATACGGCTTGCAAACTGGATTCGTCTGATTGTCATAAACAAAGCCGTCGTTGCAGGTGCATACTCCGGGTGCGACACACGTGCCATTGCCACAGTCCATTTTGCAAATCGGTTCGCATAAGTATTTGGAATTTCCATTACGATGTTCGTGACCGTCGTTGCAATTACAACTTTCTGGTGCGATGCAAGTGCCCATTTTACAGGGTTTGCTACAGATTGGCTCGCAAACGCTCGAATTAACTGCTTTGTAACCGTCGTTACAGAAACATGTCTGCGGCGCCATGCATGCGCCGAAAACGCAGACCTCGTCGCATTTAGGCACGCAGGTGAAGCGATTAAACTGGTCCACCTCGTAGCCATCTAGACATTTACAGACATTAGGTGCTGCGCAATAACCGTTTTTGCACGGACGATCACAAATAGGTTCGCACGTGGAGTCATTTCCGGTTTTCTTGTAACCGGAACGACACGAGCAGACATGCGGTTCGTAGCAATATCCGTAGTTACGTTCGCATTCCTCGTCGCAGACAGGACGGCAAGTAAATCCGTCCGAATCCATCCAGTAGTCCTCGTTGCAGCTACATATGTCAGGTTCGATGCACGTGCCGTTGATGCAACCATTCGTGCATACTGGCACGCACGTTTCTTCGTCGGTCGTGTCATTTAAAGCGCGATATCCTGTATGACATGTGCAAACATTCGGTTCCAAACAGTGTCCTTTCTTGCAAGATTGCGGGCAATGCGGTACACATTCCGTACCGACTCGAACATAATCTTTGCAGCATACGTGTTCTTTGATTTGTATGGTGGAATACTGTAAATGTAATAAGTGAATTAGAAAAATAGTAAGTATAAATAGATAAGAAGAAAGAAGGAGAGGTAAAAAAATATTTATATAAAGGAGTTTAGAAAATAAAATAAAATAAAATAAAATATTACATATTATCTGTAATGTGATACAATTCTTGCATTGTTTAGATATTATTATTTACTAATGAATTTTTATTAAATTTTCTTATCTAGATTTGCCATAAAGCACAATAGTTGATTAACCCATAAATCTGAATATAGCCTACAAACAATTAAATATCTTTTTTTCTGAGATTTTTTTTATTAATTCAATTCAAATCTATGCTTTATCTATTAAATACTGAATTTGATTAATCTGATTTCTACAATAAAAATTTACAATTGCAGGATAAAATAACAGTAAGACAAATGCATTTGACACGTATTTGAAAATTATTCCTTTTTAACTGTTTTTTTACATTTTTTTACGAGATTTTTTATTTCTCATTTCTGTTTTATTTCTTATTATGTGTATTATTTATTGGATTAATTACCTTGTTCCTGTAATTGAATCTTTTGGAAATTTTATATAAAAGTGAATTCCTTTCTCTATACATATATGTTTCCATATAAGGAACGTATTGTGACACATTGTGGCTGCAATAAAATTAACAAAATTATTATGTATTTTAAAAAGTAATATTGAAAAATTTTAGAATCTATATATATCAAATTCAGAAGTAAATACTTGATAGATATAAATAGAATACAATTTCGATATACAGAAAAAAAGATCGTATAACATACCTAACGTATCTAATACACGTTGAATTTTTATTAATTCTGTTCACAGAAGAATTATTAATTGATGAGTGAGGATGAAAATTAATTATGGCCTTAGCATGGTTTATTTCAGGTAGGAAAATTTCACCATTTGTATACAATTTGTTTATTTGTAGAAATAATAGTCTGGCAATTAATAAAGTGATCAAACTCTTAAACAATCCCATAGCACGTTGTTTTTATGAAGTTGACATTTGCTCCGTGAAACTTAAACTGACTATTGTAGCGCTTTCTTTCCATGTATTATCTCCTTTATCTTCTGCTATGTTGTTTTAATGAGACAGGATGTGCTATGCTATCAGAGAGTTTACTGAAATGTATGTGTATTTGTAGCATAAAGTTCAAATTGAAATAGTATAGGATAGAAAATAAGATTACTTCGTATTTCAAAAGGCATTTTATTCTAAAAGTCAAAAATAAGTTGTTTTTGTACGTACTTTTTTATACATAAAGATAGCACAATGTATATATCTTTTATTTTCTTTCTCTCCACGAGAACACGTATGGAAAAAATATTTCGTGAAATTCTATAGCGAATAGATAATATGCAAGAAAATAGGATGGCAGACGCATGTATCAACTCCAAATTGTCAAAAGAAAGTTTAAAATCGCATGCAAAAACTTTGCATTTTTCATGATGAACACAATTAGCTCAAAGCAAATAGTAAATAATCTAGCAATCATTTTATCAACTGCAGAAGTCTTAGTAGTCGAAATCTTGAATAAAGCAAAGTTTTTGCTAAATTATCATTTAGCACGTAAATTTGTGGCAGTGACAAAGTATACTATAATATAATGACGATAATATATTTCATAAAGCTAGTCACTTGATGTAACGCTTACACAATTTGTATAAGAAAGAAATAAAATTAATTAATATATACATATATAAGCTTTTACAGTAAAAGAGAGGAGAGGAGCAAACGCGGTTGTATTTTTCTAGTTTACATCTCGCCAAATTTTAATTTTTGTGACGAAAAAATTGTCAAACAAAATATCACAAAACAATTGGGAATTCGGAACGCCTTTATTTAAACTCTTAATTATAGTTTATTGAATATATATTAATGAATATATACATTTTTAACTTTAACAATTAATTAATTAAATTAATGACAAACAATCATTTATCATCACTATTATTACAGAAATTTAAAAAATGTTATATTACGCTTTCCATTTCAACATTTTTCATATTAAGTAACATTACTCTGTTCAAGTGGTTCTTGTGTTAATGTACTGTGTCTGCAAATGGGAATTGCCTGCTCATCACCTGTTAATAAGAATAATTTGATGAGTATATTTATACAATATTAATCATATGTCATGTTTCTTTCAAGAATATTGGATTATTAAAAAAAAAGAAAATAAGTTATATACTCACTAATGTATTAATATAACAATTATATCTATACATGCGTCATCAATATAATTTCAAAAATATAAAAAAATGATATTTATAACTTATACTCTATGTAGTGTAATTTATATATATATTCTATTTTAATTCAACATTTTTTAAATAAGTATATATAATTGAAAAAGTATTTCTGTAATTATTATTGAATAATTGATAATACCTAGACCAATTTGTCTGTTTCGACGTTTTCGTAGGACTACATAAGCTATTACAGCTCCTATAAGAAATAATATTCCGAAACCTGCAATTCCACTTAACTTGATAATTTCCTTTTCGTTTCTATACTGACTGCTCAGTTCGAGGCATTCTATTGTAAAAAGTGATAAGTCTTTATTAATTTGTCATGAAATATTATGAGAAGAATTAAAAATTTGACAAAAAAGACAGATATATATATAACAATTATTAAAAATCAATCTATGTATAATATTAATATATTTTTGGTATAACACACAATATAACTTATGTTGCGGATATCTAAAGAAAATTTGTATTAATTTCGATATTTATATATTATTGTATGTAATCAGAAAAAAATTATAAAATTTTATCTTTCTGCTTTTTTCTTCGAGATAAAAAGAAATGCATTTTAAATAAATTTATATTTATAACAAACCTTTATTCATTAAGCAACCAATTTGTGTTTCATTCTCAGTGTCATTAATATGCATCTTAAAACACAAAGTCTCGTTGTTTATTTTATTAATACACTCGGGGCACGCTGGGTTATTTATAAGTACATTCTCGATAGTATTATTTTGTTCTTCTATGACTTGTAATCTGCAAAAAAATAAATAAGTCACAGATTTATAAACCACTCATTTTAGATATTATTACAATATCAAAATTTCATAATATCAAAGTCTATCCTGTTTAAAAAGAGAAATAAAGAGAAATGTTTTATCCTATTTATTTATTCAGTAATAGATGTTACCTATATGTAAATAGGTTAAATATATTTATTGGTGTTGTATCAATTATTATTATATCTATTTAATAGAAGAGTGTAAATTTACTTAATATAATATACTTAATATTTACGACTCGGTACGATTATCTTCGTCGTTTAAAATCGAGATACACAAGGTTGGCCGGTCACAATGCGGCCCAGTCCATCCATAGTTGCAGTCGCAAATCCTGCGTTCGTCGATGCATTCGCCATGAGCGCCGCAGCCACCTTGGCATGCGTGCACGCAGGTAGCTTCGATTCTCACGAAACCGGTATGACATTGACACTCGTTCGGTGCCACGCAGTCGCCATTGTCGCAACTCTCGCAATGTGGCACGCATCTACTTGCGTTTTGCCTGTCCTCAGAAATTGAATGAGATTCCTGGCCTTCGTATCCGATTCCCGAATCTTCGAGAATGAATCCGTCGTCGCATTCGCAGATTTCGGGTGCCACGCACGTGCCATTGTTGCACGTTGAACAAAAAGGCTCGCATCTACCCATTTCTCCATTTAGATAACCATCGAAGCACGTGCAGAGATTCGGAGCTGTACACGTGCCGTTTCCGCAGTCAACAGTGCAGATTGGTTCGCAACTAAACGGAACATCTTTTCCGTCATAATAAATCATGCGATAATCATCCACACAAACGCACAAGTCGGGCGCCACGCAAATTCCATTTATTTCGCACGCTGGATGACAGATAGGATCGCATATATTTATAGAATGCGTCGATAGACGATAGCCTAAATTGCAATTGCATACATTGGGTTGAATGCAGGTACCATTCTTGCAGCTCGGATTGCAAATCGGTTCACAGAGGTTCGTATTTTTCTCAACAGGTTGATAGCCGAAGTTGCAGGTGCATTCATTTGGCGCGCTGCAATATCCATTGATGCAGTCAGTTTCGCAGAAAGGTTTGCATATGTTTGAAGAATTGTTCTTAGAAAGACGATAGCCTTTGTTGCATGTGCAAGTTTCGGGTGCGCTGCAGATGCCGTTTATGCAATTCTTGCTACAGATAGGTTCGCAGATAGAGATAAGGTGGCCGCCTGAAGGTTGATAACCAGTATTACAACTACACATATCAGGAGCGCTGCAGAATCCATTGATGCATTCTGTGTGACAGACTGGCTCGCATATTGAGTTATCGGCAAAATATGATATAGTCTGAAAATCAAAATTTTTTACGTGAGTACAAAAAATTATTTTATGTAAATCTAAAGCGTATATACGATGTTTTTTTAAGCTATATTAGAAATAGGGTGCGTTCGAAAAATACTATCAACGTTAAAAGCGTCGTTCAATATCTTTTTACTTACTAAATAAGAACAGAGTACTAATGATGTTTCCTCGAACGCACCCCATAATCTTGTGGCGAATTTCTCTTTTTTCTCTAATACTAACGGTTTTCTTAGGTTGGTTCTTGTTAACTAGACGATATCCTTCAAAACAAGTACAAACATTTGGTGCGGTACACATGCCGAATGGTTCGCAAGAAATTTCGCAGTAAGGTTCACAAATGTGTTTCGTTGATTCATCGCCATTCAGTCGAAATCCCTCGTTGCATGTGCATACTCCAGGCGCAGTGCATTTCCCATTGACGCAAGCTTTTTCACAGACCGGTTCGCAATTGTGTTTTGAATTCTCAAGTAACCCATAACCCTTGAAACAGCTACAACTTTCAGGGGCCACACAAGTACCCATGATGCAAGCTTCTCTACAAATTGGTTCGCACATACTCGGAGTTTTTAAGGAATAACCTTTGTCACAAGTGCATACATTGGGTGCTGTACATGTACCGTAAAGACAACCATGTTCGCACTTGGGTTTACAGGTGAATATATCATCTGGATCGAGCTCATACCCATTATTACAAGAACAGGTGTCAGGGGCGATGCATTCGCCGTGAACGCATGGATTTTTGCAAACAGGTTGGCATTTCTGAGAACAGAGAGATGCGAATTTGTCAATATGTGCTGTTTTCTTCTTCTGTGTATTTGTTTTCTTCTAATATTAATATCTTTCTAATTGAGAGACAATAATTATTTTCATGCGATGCATAGAATATAGAATATAATCTTTTAATTTCGATTTTACGTTACCTACATTAGATACTCTGACATCTTCAAGAATTATATCGGTGTATCCATTTAGACAGTCACAATAATCGGGTTCGGAGCAATATGATCCTGTGAGACATTGCGAATTGCAAACAGGTTCACAAGTATAACCGGCCATATTCAGTGAATATCCATGATCGCATGTACAAACGTTCGGCGCGGTGCATTTACCATGCACACAAGTGTGAGTGCATGTAGGAACACAGATAGTGTCAGAAAATAGTTTTTCTTCATATCCATAATGACATTGGCATATATTTGGTTTGACGCAGGTGCCGTTTCCACATTTAGGTTGACAAATTGGTTCACACCAATTAGTTAATTTAAGCTCATATCCATCACAACATAGATATTTTTTGCGCCATGATACGTAATACTAAAAGCAAAGTTTTAATTCATTATCAACATTGCGTTATTTATATGTATAAAGAAAATCATTTCTATATTTTAGAATATAAGAAATAGAATTATTTGGTTAATAACTGAATTAGATAACAAAAAATAATAATTCTTATGAAAAAAAAAATGAAATAATATTTCTCTTTTACTATAACACTTTATACATATACATATTATAAATTTTAAAATATTAATATTAAATGTCATAATATATTATTAATAAACAATTTTATTAAATATCCTCTTATTAGCTCTATTCTTTACATATTATATTTGTATATAGATTCCCATTAAAAATTTTAAAGTTAACCCCCGTCTAAACCATAATTGATGTTTAACAACCAATTTTTAGTGATTCCTGAAATGTTATTAAATATTAGGAATACTTTATTAATTTGAATAAGTAAATGTTTATTTTATAGAAGATATTTTTAATAAATTAAATAAATCAGAATAAAATTGTGATTTTGATTTTGTGTGATTATTTCCGCGCTTCAAGTAGCTACAAGTCTACACTTCAAACCGTCATATTTTTTTATAGAAATATCTACCAAAAAACGTTTTGGATAAAATTAATAATAAATGGCGATCCATTAATGCACATTAAAGGTTATTATTGTACACAAATTTACAACATAAATATAAGTACTTAAAACATTAAAAGAATTATAATAACATGAATTATTAATATCATTATTTGTATTCATCAATAATAATAGCTCTTACAATTAATTGTTTTACATCTTTAATTCCTTATGTCAATATAAAAAATTTGTGTATAATAATCTTTATGTGCACCTGTGCGTCCTAGTACAGTTCAACCGAATTCGCTATAAATTGTTTTCTTTTATAGAATAAAAAAATTTAATTTTGAATAAAAGAGTTCCCATTAAAAATTTTAAAGTTAATCTCCACCCCATCTACGCAACAGAAGTTTGGAAATCAATTTCCATTTACATATGAAGACTTATCAGACCTATACAAATTCTAAATCTAAATCTTTTTTAAAGATTTTAAAAGAAAATATTATTTGAAATTATATAGCTACAAAATAAGACTGTTATACTTTTTTACATTTCTGAAATTTTAATCTTTAAAATGCTATTTGTTCTAATTTTTAGACTTTAAAAATTTACATTATGACATTTGTGTTACGGAAAAATTATTTTTTGTCAAAAAATATTATGTGTGCCACAAATATATTTATTATATTTTTCTGTACATTAATAATATTTATTTATTATTTCTATTTTATTGAGAAAAGACAAGTCATGCGTCATGCGAGGGAACAGAAGTTTTACATATTCAAATCTTACCTCGAGTCTATAATTCCATCTAGTTCGAGTCTTATAAAAAATACCCCACGTCTTTTCTTTATATGTTTCTAAGTATGGAACTGTTCGAGTTGCATAAAAACTATAAGCAACGTGTAATTTTAGTAAAATTAGTTTATTTATGCAGTGTAATTATATCTAATGAGTACTATTTTAATTTGTAAAGACAGAAAAAGAGAAAATGTGTGACCTATATCTTACCTAACTGTTTGACTACATCTTCCTTCTGATGCAAGAATTTCTGGAGGGTCATCATCATTCAGAAGAAATCCATGTTCCAAAGGTATATATAATAATAGAACTTTGGTAATCAGTCTGTTTTCTAGAATAGCAAGAATAAATATAGCATACAAAAATTTCATAATTGCTAAATATAGAAAAATTTATTTATTTTCGAGAGAAGACAACTAGCAAGAAAGAACGATAAACGCTTGGTCAGTTATATATCACGTCGTAAATTAGACTAGAGGCTTCTCTTCCTCTTTATTATGATGTAGCGCGTTATCAGGTTCAACAGGATGTTAGCTGTTGTCAAGCAGCAATAATTAAATTTATATGAATTCTCAACTTATATATGATAATTTTATCTCTTCAAATTAAGTATTTCTATTTCGCATAAACTATTATAGAAAACTCTTTTTTTAATTACATGTATTGTGTTTTAGATTAAAGTTGTTAATTTATTTTGAATGTATGAGTAAAATGTTCAAAAAAAATTCAGATATTGATTTACAAAAATTCTCCATTAAATAAAAAGCACGTATTTTGCTTTCCTAATTCACATTTTGCAAATTACGTTATATACAAAGTATTCCTAAACAAATAAAAATTTTAGTTAGATTACTTAAATATAGCATACGGTATACTAACTATATGATAGTTGTAAAATATCTGGTGTTCTGTATTTAAATACATATTGCATCGAGCTGTAAAAACTGCATAATTGTTTTATAATGTAAACAAATTGTGTGTTTAGCAGTGTATAAACGGAATATAAATTTTCTCGAGAAAACTCAGTTGAGTTGACATACTAGGTCAAGGATGCAATTTGCAGTGACCCATTTATGATGTAATAACATTGGTTGTATGCAAAATGAACAGTTGCACAACATACGATTGCATTTATATTTAGTTTAAATATATTTTCACGTGTTTTTAACATTATAGTTATTTATTGGTTAATATTCTTTTGCTAAAGTTTTTTTATCTGAATCTTTATTTGTTTTAAGAAAATTATATCTACACATTATTTTATACAATGCTATTCAAGAATTTATGTATGGTATCAGTCATATCAAACTAATTATTATAGTAAGAAATTATACAGAAAATTTAATTATATATAAAAATGTGATAATATTCTACCTAAAAATAAATTATTGTTTGATTCTCCAAAGTCGCTTTACAAATATATATTGTAAAGCAAAAATGTACGTAACATTATTCTATAATTTATTTATGGATACAATTTCTCAGTTGGTTACAATGTGTACAATTTTTGTCTTGTCAAATTAATCTAATGTAAGTATCAATACATTTTGTGACATTAGTTTTTCTTTACATTTCGGAAACAGCAATTATTCTGGCGGGGCACACATGTGCCGACCATTTTCCTTCCGGTACCCGAAATTACAAATACAGACATTTGGCAAGATACACATGCCGTTTGCACATCCGCGTTCGCATACTGGCACGAATCTCGAACGTGTGACATCACTTGGGTCGTGAGTGTATCCTTCATCGCAGATACATTCGTCCGATCCAGTGCAGTAGCCGTTCACGCACTGGCAAAAGATATCAGATGTATTAGTAATCTCGTCATCTTGGATGCACCTACCCGTCACAAAATCTGTACTGAATCCCACATCACAATGGCAATCGTTATCTGCGATGCACATCGTCCATTCGGGCCGCAGCCATATTTACATTGCGGTAGATCTATAGGGAAAACACATTCACCAGCTTTATTAAACGATATAAAACCAGGTCTGCATTCACAAGTATATGGCGAAATTAATTCCTCGTCTTCATGAACTGGACAATAAGAAATACAAGACTCGCGGTCATTGTAAGTGTTGAGGTATCTGTAAGACAGTTCATTTAATGTCAAATTTTTCATGTTTAACGTTTCGTTAAAATATATGTTGAAAATATCACAGTAAAACGTTCTGTATATTGATACTGCAATACAAATAATTCAAGGCTTTTATTTTATATTTGTTTAAAATTTTTGTTTGCAAATTTATTACATATAAGTCATACTATCTGTATCTCAAATATAAATAACATTAATTACACAAATGTCGGTGTATATGTATAAAAATTAAAAGATATACATATTTATATGCCTGGATAAAATTACAAGATCTTTAGTTACTTTTATAACGTAATATCGCGGATCTGTTCAATTAATTTAATATTCGTTATCAACTATACTTATATATCTTCTCATCAATTAAGAAATTATATATTAGAAGTACAATTTCACTGTTGGCAAAGTTTAACTATCGCGTAGAATATTACGCTGATACCAGGTATATTTCGTAGTTGCTGATCATAGGATATTTAAAAGAATAAGATAATTACTTGTGACAGGAGCATTTGCTGTCATAATCATACAGGACGGTTCCTGGCCTGCATCGACAGATACCTGGAGCCACGCATTCGCCGTTTTCACATCCTTCGGGACAGACTGGCTTACACTGGTCGTTTACTTCCTCATAGCCCAATTTGCACGCACATACTTCTGGAAAGGAACAGTAGGCGTTCTCTTGACACTCATACGTGCAGACGGGTATGCAAATGTTATTCGTCACGTTGCGCTTGTAGCCGTCGCAACAGTCCAGAATAGTGATCCAACTATCGTTGTACTGAGATATACAAAAAATTCATCTATTCTTATAATTGCCATTTTATAGGAGTATATTATAGTTTAAACTTGTCTGAGCTTCTTATATCTAAAACATCAGCATTTGTGTAAATGTTTAAATTAATGTATAGTATTTACAAATTACAAACTAACTCACAAGTTCATATAGTATATTACTTCTTTTGCTATATTAAGTATTATATATTATTGCAAGTAGCTAATTTATTATTCTAATGCTTTGCGATACAAAATGTTTTTTTTTTCTTCCGGAAGAATGTATGAATATTTTGCTTCAAAGCAAGCAACACATAGTTGATCATAAGAAAAACACAGACTTTCTTAAATTATCACACGACGCCAAGCGGATGAAATCGGGGAAAGTAGTTAGAATGTCCAAATTTTATAGAAGCCTATATTTTTTGCAGGTTTCTAAAGAGTAACTATGCAAAATTTAGTGCAGATTGGTCAAAGAGTTTGGAAGTTAAAAGGGAACATAAGGATAGACATTCTATTTTATATATGTAGATTAAATAATTTATATCGAATTTTAATGAATGCACAAATGTTGCATTCAAAGCTTTTGTTCTCTAAAGAATTAATTTATTATGTTATTTATCAAAAATTAACACGCAAAAAAATTTCGGTTCAGAAAAGCAAAACTCACTGATTGATTATTTCCGGGTGGTTGCGAAATGGTACTTTAAAGTGATTCACTGGAATTCAAAACCATAGCATCACTGTATCTACAATAAGAACAGATATATTCGTATTATTATTAATGTGAATACATATTAAATATAAAGAAGATATGAACGTTGAAAATGAAAATTATTAAAATTATTGTCAATTTTACACTTGTTCCAAATTAAAAAATTAATTGCTTACGGCATCGTTTTGTAACAAAGAGCATTTTGCGAGAAATTGGTCCATAAAAGTTGGTGATGGTCCCTGTTTGTACGACAACGCGATTGATGTCCACCTTTTACCCCCTTTGTTGCCCAGGTGTTGACAAATATGTACAACGAAAAAACCAGGTAAATCAATAATTTTATGTTGCATGAACGGTCGCGAATTTACTACTGTTCTTGATTCGATCGGAGAGCGACTATCATCGCGAGATAAGAGTGTTTAAAGGTCAGTTGTTTTCGCCTTCTCGATTAAACGCAATATTTGTTAAAGATGTAAGGAAGTAGTGATTAGATGATTATATATTAATGTCACATATCGACAAATGAAAAGTCTTAATGAAGTAATAAAAATAAAATTAAAAATTCATAGACTTGTTTCTTTTCTTTTTAGGTTAATTATCGATTAAATATTATTAATTGGAATTTTTAACTATTACGTTTACGCCATTCAAATATTAAATTACAATAAAATACAAAAATAAATATAATATATATATATAAACATTAGTATAATTGAGAAACATTTATTCATTTACTTTATCTGAGTTAGATTATCCGAAAAAATAATAGTATTGAACTTAACGTTATATGCATATAATATTATGAAAAAAAAATTTTTTTTAGAAGAAATTGTTTTAATTATAAGTTTGGGACAAACATTAAATCATTAAATATTATATTCATAATCATTTATCATACTTATATATGTTTTCTGAATCTATATGTGTACTTTATCTGTTCCGTCTTACATATTGGTGTTTATACAATCGGTTTGATATCATCTGGGAATGAATGAATACGTGCTCGCTTTGTCAAATTATTAATCTTTTAAGTATTAAGATGCTTCGTGTTATGCTTTCGTGTCACGAAAAAGAGAAAATCTTAAGTGGCGTCACGGTTAGCCCGTTTACCGTATCTATATCTGAACCAATTTTCACATCATGTTAACACACTTGATGATTCTACCGCGTATCGTTATTTAAATACAATAAATTATTAAAGATGGATTTTTCTCTTGCAATTAGTAGATTCCAAAATAAATTACATTCGCGGAAATTGGAAGTATACGTATATAGCACGTCATTTTCCGTACATCTCGGAAATAGTATTTACTCTTGCGGAATGCATCTTTGTCGACCTTTAATACTGCTTTCTTTCCGATATAAGAAACTGCAAACTGCAAGAAATTCGGTAAAGTGACGTTTGGGTATCCGCTCACGCATATTGATACGTATATTGAGCGTGTGATGTCACAAGTGTCACGCGTATAATCCTAATTGCAGGTGCATAGATTCGGTCCCATACATTGGCTCTTCAAATACCAATGATGGCACACGTTCCGTACTATGTCGTATTAGATGCATCTACCTGTATCGATGCAGAATCTCGGATCGCAGACATACGCGTTTGAGACGACGCACTATGCGTTTGGATCGTAATCATCTGCATTGCGAACTGGTTGCGTTGGAAAATGTCAGAGGAACGCATCTACCATAATCCAGATTGATCATGAATTCCGGTTGGCAGGAGCATCGGTTATGTTCAACGCAAGTGTCGTGATAATCGCATTTATATCTACAAGTAGTCAGACTATATAATAAGGTAGCTGGTGTTGATATGAGAATAGATCTATCAGTTTCTGAATCGACAATACATATATCTATATCTGCAAAGAGCCAGGACTCTTCGAGAGAACTAGTAGAGCTAGCGGGACACATCGACCATTGTAACAATCCCGGATGTGCATACAGAAATGTTCGTGATACATTCAGTGCTATTGTTTGGATAATGAGAGATGTCGTAACCGGCAAAATGTTGTATCTGTAAAATAATTTAGAATATTTTATCAAAGAATATGTTGAGTTAAAAATATCACAATCAGCAAGTATACTTCAAAATGTAAAATAATAAGAATTTAATTGATGAACTCGTAATACTTTGTAAATGTATTATGCACATCACGCCAAATGTAATTATTTATATCTCAAATTCTTTAGTATCTGTCTTTTTAATTCAAATAATATTACTTACGCAAATGTCGATATGCATGTATAAAAATTAAAGGATAAATTATTTATATATCTGCATAACATTAGCAACACAGCGTATAATTATTTGCATAAAATTGCGTATTTGAATTTAATATTAACTTATTATAAAATCAATTTACAATTATGCGTAGATATCTCTCCGCATTTTTACATTTTCCCGAGAAGTCGAGTTGACTGATTGAAGGATGCAGTTCACTCTATTTATGATGCATCAGCTGTTTGTAAATAAATAATTGCACTAAAAGCAATTGTTTGTTAGTTTTATTTTAAAAATATCTTCACGTGTTTTTTAGCACAATAATATTTAATGATTAGATAATATATTTATTTGGCGCTAGAAATTTTCTTTTATCTGACACTTTATTTGTTCTAAAAAAATTACATCTGAAGATAAATAGAATAAATGCATTTATTAATAATGCATTATTATGTAAAAACATGTTAATATATTAATATGTTAAAGAAGGGTAAATAATATTTATATTATAAGAATCGCGCGCAACGATGACATACGCAAATAAATTATTTGTACAATAAAATAAAATTCAATTATTATATCTACTAATTGTTTTATATAATCATTACTCAAGAATGTACAATATAAGTCATCAAAGTATATAATTATTATTACGATATAGAAACTTTAATTATATATAAATGTGAGATAATATTCTATCTATACATTATATTTTTTCAAAAGTCATTCTTGTTACAAATATATATTGTAAAAACATAAATGTTGTTTTACAATTTATTATAAGTTTATGAATACAATTTCTCAATTAATTATATAATGCGTAAAATTTTCATTAATTTGTTAAACTAGTTTAAATAATGTAAGTATTAATACATTTCGTGTCCTTTTTTTACATTTCGGAAACAGGGTTTACTCTTGCATATATCTGACTGTTTTCTTTTCAATTTCTGAAATTACAGACAATTGAATGTGTGCACACACCATTTATGCATCCGTCTATCGGCACGTATGTTGTGGTATCATCAGTGGCACGAGTATATCCTGGATTGTAGTGCATTAATCTAGTCCGGTGCAATAACCATTTAACCACAGATGCGAACAGATGCACTATTATCTCAGCTGCACCTATTAGTCAAAGAATCGTTACTGAATCTCAGATCGTACTCGTACAATTCGTTTGCGATGCACAGTGGATTCGGGTCGCAGCTGTGTTGACATTGTGGAGACTTTGTCAGGAAAACGCATTTACGGATCTATTGTAATACAGGCTCTGCATTTACAAATGTTCAATACGGAATATTCGCCACTACAGGCGGTCGGACAATGAAGGATGCAGGACTCGCGGTCATTGTAAGCGTTGGAATGTCTGTAAAACAGTTCATTTAATGTTAAACATTTTTAAGTTTAAAGTTATGTCAAATATATGTTGAAAATGTCACAGTTAGTAATTACGAAACGTTTCGCATATTGACAATGCAATATATACAGAGTGTCCTGTTAAAGGTGAGTAATTTCTCATGTGGGGTAGGAAAAAATTATTTGATGCATTCTTCAAACGTCGCATATATCGTTAAAAATATATATTGTAAAGAAAAAAATGTACATAAATGTTATTCTATAAAATATTTATGGATACAATTTCTCAGTTGATTACAATGTGTACAATTTTTGTCTTGTCAAATTAATCTAATGTAAGTATCAATACTTTTGTGACATTAGTTTTTTTCTTTACATTTCGGAAACAGCATTTATTCTGGCGGGACACACATGTGACGACCATTTTCCTTCCGATACCCGAAATTACAAATACAGACATTTGGCAAGATACACATGCCGTTCGCGCATCCGCGTTCGCATACCGGCATGCATTATGAACGTGTGACATCACGTGGGTCGTGAGTGTATCCTTTATCGCAGGTACATTCGTTCAGTCCAGTGCAATAGCCGTTCAAACACGGATGCTGACACTTGTTCTTAGGTGCACTATTCTCGTTATTTTGGATGCATCTAGCCGTCAAATCGAATTCCGGATCGGGTTTCGGATAGTATTCCTGGTAATCGTTATCTATGCATTGTCCATTCAGGTCGAAGCCGTTTTTACATTGCGGTAAATCTATAGTAAAAACGAATTCACCGTTTTTATTGAATGATACAAAACCAGGTCTACATTTACAAAATTACGGTGAACGTAAATTTTTAAACTTTTTATCTTATTCTTCTGTCAACTGGACAATAAGGAATGCAAGACTCGAGGTCAGTTAAGTGTAAGTGTTGTTGTATCTGTAAGACAGATCATTCATTTAATGTTAAATTTTTTTATGTTTAACGTTTCATTAAAATATATATTGAAAATTTGAGAGTAAGAAACTACGAAACATTCTGCATATTGCATACATATAATTCAATTTCGTTTTATAAAATTTTTGTTTACAAATTTATTACGCATCTAAAACCATGCGTAACTATGTATCTCAAACATAAATAACATTAATTACACAAATGTCGGTGTATATGTATAAAAATTAAAAGCTATACATATTTATATGCCTGGATAAAATTACAAGATCTTTAGTTACTTTTATAACGTAATATCGCGGATCTGTTCAATTAATTTAATATTCGTTATCAACTATACTTATGTATCTTCTCATCAATTAAGAAATTATATATTAGAAGTACAATTTCACTGTTGGCAAAGTTTAATTATTGCGTAGAATGTTACGCTGATACCAGGTATATTTCGTAGTTGCTGATCATAGGATATTTAAAAGAATAAGATAATTACTTGTGACAGGAGCATTTGCTGTCATAATCATACAGGACGGTTCCTGGGCTGCATCGACAGATACCTGGCGCTACACATTCGCCGTTTTCGCATCTGTCAGGACAGACTGGCTTACACTGGCCGTTTACTTCCTCGTAGCTCAATTTGCACGCGCACACTTCTGGAAAGGAACAGTAGGCGTTCTCTTGACACTCGTGCAGACGGGCATGCAAATGTTATTCGTCACGTTGCGATTGTAACCGTCGTAACAGTCCAGAATAGTGATCCAACTATCGTTGTACTGAGATATACAAACAATTCGTCTATTCTTGTAATTGCCATTGTATAGGAGTTATTAGTTTAAATTATTCGACATTGTTCGGGCTTCTTATATCTAAAACATCAATACTTGTGTAAATGTAAAAATCAAACATTAAAATTAGTTTATAGTATTTACAATAAATACGAAAAAACTTACGAATTCATATAATAAATTTCTTTTTTTGCTCTATATAAGTATATTATTGCATGTGGCTAATTTATTATTCTAATGCTTTGCAAAAATAATTTTCTTTATTTTTTCTTCCGAATGTATAAATGTTTTGACGTGCTCTGAAGCAACCAATACATAGTTGAGAAAAGCACAGACTACCTTAAATTATCACAAAGTGTCAAGGGAATGAAATTAGGCAAAGTGGTTAGAACATACAAATTTTAAAAATATGTTTTCCGCAGGTTTATAGAGAGTAACTATGCAAAATTTTTGGTTTAGATTGGTCAAAGAATTTAGGAGTTTAAAGGAAACATACAAATACACATTCTGTTTTATACATATGTCTCTATAATTTATATCGAGTTTTAATAAATGCGCAAATGTTACATTTAAAACTTTTGTTCCCTAAAGAATTAATTTATTATATTATTCATCAAGAATTAACACGCAGAAAAATTTCGGTCCAGAAAAGCAAATACTCACTGATTGATTATTTCCGGGTTGCGGAATGATATTGTAAAGTGATGCGCTGGAATTCAAAACCAAAGCATCACTGTATCTACAATAAGAACAAATATATTCGTATTATTATTAATATGAGTACATATTAAATATAAAGAAGATATGAACGTTGAAAATGGAAATTATCAAAAATATTGTCAATTTTACACTTGTCCCAAATTGAAAAATTAATTGCTTACGGCATCGTTTTGTAACAAAAAGCATTTTGCGAGAAATTGGTCCATAGAAGTTGGTGATGGTTCCTGTTTGTACGACAACGCGATCGATGTCCATTTTTTTACCTCGTTCGTTGCCCAGGCGTTGACATATATGCACGAAGAAAAAACCAGGTAAATCAATAATTTCAGCATGTTGCATAAACGATCGTGAATTTACTACCGTTCTTATTTTCGGTCGTAAAGCGATCTTCATCGCGAGATAAGAGTGCTTTAAAAGTTGTTTTCACTTTCTCGATTAAACTACGCAATATTCGTTCAAGGAAATAGTTATGGTTATATGTTGAGGTTGCATATCGACATGTCAAAAGCTTTAATGGAGTAATAAAAATAAAATTAAAAATTCATAGATTTGTTTCTTTTTCTTTTATCTTAATTATTGATTTAATTATTGTTATTAACTGGAATATAATTTTCTCTTTTGACACAGTTTTAATTAATAATTTTAATAAATTATTCATTATGCGACTTGTAACTTTATAATTAAAGTGAAAGGAGTTAATTTATCATAATTACATTTTAGTTGAATAATATTACCAGATATTTCGGATTAACCAGATATTTTAATGATAAATATTATGCTTTTACAAGATTTTTCTGAATTAAAAGTAAAAGTTGCAAAAAATAATTTTTTTCTTCAATTTTACGTTTATGCAAATATTAAATTATGATAAAATATAAAATATGTATGGAAATAACTATTAATTAAAAAGCATTTATTTAGTTACTTTATTAAAGTTAGAATATCTAAAGGGACGATTATGTTGAATTTAACGTTTATATGCATATAAATGTTAAATTCAATATAATCTTTTCTTCAAATAATCAGATAACGTTTAGAGAAAAAATAATTTTTTTTTCATAAAAAATTAATTAAATTGTGATTTTAAGATAAACATTAAATCATTAAATATGATATTTATAATCAATTGTCATACAATATGTATGTTTTTTGAATCTATATGTGTACTTTATTATGCATTTCACGTTACATTTATTAGCATTTATACAATCTAATATTATCTGGGAATGAATACATATGCTCGCTTTGTCAAACTACTAATCTTTTAAGTATTAAGACGCTTTGTGCCATACATTTTTCCGTACATTTCGGAAACAGTGTTTACTCTCGTGGGACGCATTTTTCTGAATTTTGACAGTTTCCTTTTCGATATCCAAGACTGAAATACAGAAATTCGTCAAGGTAGCAGGGATATATCGTTGGGGTATCCGTTCACGCATATTGATACACGCCTTGTCACGAGTGTCACATCATGAGTATCATTCATAAATATGTTTCTGATTGAGAGTACACAGATCTAGTCCCATGTATTGATATTTCAAGCATGAATGGCAAGCATGGTGGTACATACTCACATTCGTATTAGATGCATCTGTTCATACCAGAATCGATGCAGAATCTTAGATCGTAAACGTACGAGTTGAAGGTGACATTCTATGCTATCAGATCGCAACCTTATGCATTACAAACTAGTCACGTTGAAAGATACCAGGGGAACGCATCTCTCGATATCGAGATTGATCACGTATTTTGTTTAGCAGAAACTTCAGTTATGCTGAACGCAAGTAACATATAACCGTAATATCTAGAAGTTATTAGAATCGGAGAAGATGACGAATGTTGATACTACATACATCTATCAATATCAGAATCGATACTGATAGATATATCCGTATCCGCAATGAGCTAAAGATAATATTTGGGCAGTGTGAGACACAAGAGTCATAATCGTTAAGGATTGATTGTATCTGTAAAATAATTTAGAATGTTTCGTCAATGAATATATTTAGGTGAAAATATCACAATCAGCAAGTATACTTCAAAATGTAAAATAATAAAAATTTAATGCCTTCATTTGATGAACTCGTAATACTTTGCAAATGTATTATGCACATCACGCCAAATGTAATTATTTATATTTCAAATTCTTTAGTGTCTGTCTCTTTAATACAAATAATATTATCTATGCCAATATCGATGTGTATGTATAAAAATTAAAAAATAAATTATTTATATATATTTACATAACATTACACAGTATAATTATTTGTGTAATATTGCATGTTTGAATTTAATATTGATTTATCATAAAATCAATTATATAGAGATATCTCTCCGCGCTTTTATATTTTCTCGAGAAAACATCGAGTTGACTGATTCAAGGATGCAGTCGATCCATTTATGATGCATCAGCTGTATGCAAATAAATAATTGCACTAAAAATGATTGCTTGTTAGTTTTAAAGATATTTTCGTGTCTTTTAGCACAATATGCTATTATTAGATAATATACTTATTTGCTGCTAGAGTTTTTTTATCTGACACTTTAATTGTTCTAAGAAAATTATATCTGCAGATAAATAGAGTAAAGGCATTATTGTGTAAAAAGACATTACTATGTGTGTAAAATACATACATGGGTAAATATAAGATATACATACCGCGCGCAACGATAACAGAAGCAAATAAATTATTTGTACAATGAAATAAAATTCAAATATTATATCTGCTGATTGCTGTTACATAACGTTATTCAAGAATTTTTGTACAGTATCAACCATTAAAGTATACAATTATTATGATATAGAAACTTTAATTATACTTTAATTACAAATGTGCAATAATATTCTACTTCATTCTTTGATACATTGCTTGATTATTGTTTAACCATTGTTTGATACATTTTTTCAAAAATCGTGTATAATATAATTGTTATAAATATATTATAAAATATAAATGTTGTTTTTGAATTAATTGTGAGTTTATGAATATACTTGCTTAATTAGAGTTATAATGCGTAAAATTTTCATTAATTTGTTAAACTAATTTAAGTAACGTAAGTATTATTAATACATCTTGTGTCATTTTTTTTACATTTCGGAAACCGGATATACTTACGGAACACATACCTTTCGACCGTTTTCTTCCCGATACCCGAAATTACAAATACAGACATTCGGTAGGATACATACGCCATTCGCGCATCCGCCTTCGCATACCGGCACGCATGTTGTAGGGTCATCAATGTCCTGAGTGTATCCTTGATTGCAGATGCATTGATTCGGCCTGGTACAATAGCCGTTCAAGCACGGATGCTGGCAAACACTCACAGGTGCATCAGTCCCGTCATCTAAGATGCACCTATTCGTCAAAGGATCGTTAGTGAATCCTAGATCGCACTCGCACAATTCATCTGCGATGCACCGTCCATTCGGGCCGCAACCGTATTGACATTGCGGAGGATCTGTCAGGGAAACGCATTTACCGAATCTGTTGCGTGCAACGCCGGACCTGCATTTACAAATGTTCAATGCGGGGCATTCGCCGCTGCAGGCGGCTTGGGCAATGAAGTATGCAGGACTCGAGGTTATTGTAAGTGTTGGAATGTCTGTAAAACAATTCATGTAATGTTAAACTTTTCTATGTTTAACGTTTCGTCAAAATATATGTTGAAAATATTACAGTCAGCAACTACGAAACATTCTGCATACTGACAATTCAATATATATAGTTCAATACTTTTGTTTCATAAAATTTTTGTTTGCAAATTTATAACGCATATAAAGCCATATTTATCTATACTTCAAGTATAAATAACATCCATTATACAAATGTTTACATACGTGTATAAGAGTTAAAAACTAACTTGTTTATAATACGTAAATTTATCAATATAATATTACCAGATGTATAATTACTCTTATAACTGAATATCAGAAAATTTAATATTTTTTATCATTTATATTTTCCCTTTTAAGAGATTAGAAGTGTAACTTCCACAATTATGAGGCAAAACTTCATAATCTTGTAGAATGTCATGTTAATGCTAGAGCTATTTCATAGACACTGAAGATTGTAGGATATTCGAGAAGAATAAGATAATTACTCGTGACAGGTGCATACATGTGCCTTGCATGTACTGTATACACAGCCTTCTTCACAAGCGCCTACACATTTGTTGTCATAATCCAGCCTGGTTCCTGGCTTGCATTGGCAAACGCCTGGCGCCATGCATTCGCCGTTAATGCATCCATCAAGGCAAATTGGCTTACACTGGTTGTTTACCGCCTCGTAGCCTAATTTGCACGCGCACACTTCTGGTAAGAAACAGTAGGCATTCTCTGGGCATTTATACGTGCAGACGGGCGTACAAATGTTATTTGTCACATTTCGCTTGTAGCCATCGCAACAGAATAGTGACCCAACTAGCGTTCTACGGACAATGAGATATAAAAAAAATTCATCTATCCTTGTAATTACCATTTTTATAGGAGTTATTAGTTTAAACTACCCGGCGTTGTCCGGGCTTTTTATATCTAAAACATCAACATTTGTGTAAACGTATAAATCGAACAATAATATTAAAATTAATTCATAATCTTTACAAAATAAAAAAGAACTTACAAATTCATATAAATTAATTACTTTTTTTTTGCTATACTAACAACAAGTATGTACATATATTATTGCATGTGGCTAATTTATTATTCTAATGCTTTGCGATACAAAATATTTTTTATTTTTCTCTTTGAAACGAATTTATAAGTGGTTTGGCGTATTCCAAAGCAAACGCAACATATGTTGACCATGAGAAAAGCACAAATTTTTGTAAATTATCATAAAGGATCAAGAGAATGAAATCAAGAAAAGAGTATAGCTATATTTTATGGAAACCTATGTTTTCCGCAGAGTTCTCTAGATAGTAACTATGCAAAATTTGGTCCAGATCAGTCAAAGAATTTAAAAGTTTAAAGGGAACATATAAATAAACATTCTATTTTATATATACATATAATATATAGATTTAAATAAGTTATGTCTTAATAATGAATGCACAAATGTTGCATTCAAAGCTTTTGTTTCCTAAAGAGAGAATTAATTTATTATATTATTTTTTAAAAATTAACGCAGAAAAATTCTCGGTCCAAAAAAGCAAATACTCACTGGTTGGTTATCTCCGGATGGTTGTGAGATGATTTTGTAAAGTGATCCGCTGGTATTCAAAGCTAGAACATAACTGGAACTACAATCAAAAATAGATATATTTATATTATTATTAATACGCGTACTTATTAAATATAAAGAATGTGAAAGTGATAATTAAAATGTATTAGTGTCAATACTACACTGGTCTCGAATTAAAATGTTAATTACTTACGGCACCGTTTTGTAACAAAGAGCATTTTTCGAGAAATTGGTCCACTGGAGTTGGTGATAGTGTCCGTTTATACGACACGGTCGATGTCCCTTGTACGTTGCACAGATGCTGACACATATGTACGTAAAAAAAAACTAGGCAAATCAATAATTTCTGCATGTTATATGAACGATCGCGTATTTACTACTGTTCTTATTTTCATTCGGAGAGCAACCATCATCGCGATAAGAGTGCTTTAAAGGTCAGTAGTTTTCACCTTCTCGATTAAATTGCGTAATACTTGTTTAAGGAAATCGTTATGCATATTGATAAAGAGATCATCTTCTTAATAGAGCCAATAAAGCATTCATGTGTTTGTGTCTTTATCCTTTCCTTAATTATTGATTTAATTATTGCTATTAACTGGAATATAATTAACTCGTTGGACGCAGCTTAATAATGTTAATAAATTACTTAATAATGTTAATAAATTATGCAATGCAACTTGTAACTTTGTGCTGAATGTGGAAGAAGAAGATAATTTATCACAATTAAATTTTAGCTGAATAATGTTACCAGATAATTATAAAAATTACGCTTTTGTCAGATTTTTTTTAATTCTAAATAAAAGTTGTAGAAAATAGGTATTTTTTTTTAATTTTACGTTTATGTCATGTACATATTAAATCACGATATTAGTATAAAATGTATAAGAGAAAATATGAAATTTAGGAAAATCAGTATGATTAAGAAACATTTATTCATTTACTTTATCTTACAATTAGTTAGATTATCCGAAGGGATAGTGAATTTAACGTTTATGTGGACGTGTATAATGTTTTAAGAGAAAATAATTTTTTTTTAATTAATCAAATTGTTGTTTTGAGATAAACTATCACATGAAATATATCTCTATGTTTTTTTTTAAATCTTTATGTGTACTTTATTATGAATTTCGCGTTACATATTGACATTATACAATTTGTCTGATATCTAGGGATGAATATATGCTCGCTTTGTCAAACTGATCTAAATATTAGGACCCTTTGTATCATCAGTTCTTCCGTTCATCTCGAAAACAATGTTTACTCTTGCGGAACACATCTTTGTCGACCCTTGACACCGCTTTCTTTTCGATATCCAGGATTACAAATGCAGAAATTCGGCAAAGTACATACACCGTTCGGGCATCCGCCTACGCATACCGGTATGCATCTTGAACGTGTGACATCACGTGGGTCGTGAGTGTATCCCTGATTGCAGGTGCATTGATTCGGTCCCGTGCATTGGCCGTTCAAGCACGAATGCTGACACACGCTCACATCCGTACCATCTCCCTCATATTGGATGCATCTACCCGTATCAGGATCGATGCGGAATCCCGGATCGCAGACGCAAACGTTCGGGCCGACGCACCGTGCGTTCGAACCGCAACCGTATCTGCATTGGGAACTGGTCGCGTTGGAAGAGGATGTCTGAGGAAAGCATCTACCGGTACCGGGAGCGATCACGTATCCTGGTTGGCAGATGCATCGATAGTTCCTATCGCAGGTGCCGTGTGGACCGCATCTACAGTCGCCAGAAGGCGATGGGGGAGTGGCGGATGTCGGTGCAGGGATGCATCTACCAGTATCAGGATCGACAGTGTAACCGTATCCACACTGCGATGAGCCAGGGCTACTCGGGACGCATTGGCCGCTGTAACGATCCCGCGTGTATCCGGATCTGCATGTACAAACGTTGGGCGCGATACATTCGCCGCCGTCGCAGCCACCCGGACAGTCCGGCACGCAACCGCCGGTACGATCATGTGTAAACCCGGGTTTGCATCTGCAAATGTTTGGTGCGATACATTCGCCACCGTCGCAGTTGCCTGGGCAGTGAGGGATGCAGGACTCACGGTCGCCATGAGGATTGGCGTATCTGTAAAATAATTTACGACCTTTTGTCAAAGAATGTGTTGAAAATATTGTATCACGATCAGCAAGTGGAAAATGTTCTGTATACAGTCTTGTCTTTTGTATACAGTAACCAAACAATTCCATATGCACAATAACAATTTTATTCTCTCCTTTGATGTGTGCGTGTGTGTGTGTATGCGAAACTCGTTTACTTCGCAGATCTAATACGCATGTCACGCGGGACGTAATTATCTATATTTCAAGTTTTTTAGTATCTAATACAAATAACTTTCATTACTTACGCAACTGTCAGTATGACTGTATAAAAATTAAAAGATAAACTATTTATATGCTTGCATAAAATTACACAATGTATCATTATTTGCAGCATAATGTTCGATAAACTTAATCTTGATTTATCAATTATACATAGATATCTTTCCGCTCTTTAAAAAGAGATTACAAAAATGTACAGGGTTATAAGTACGGCAAAGTTTAATTATGTTAGAGATATTGTGTAGTCACCGGAGATTGCGTGAAAGGATATTCGAGAAAATAAAATAATTACCCTTCGTGACAGGTGCATACACCCGGCGCGTTACACGTGCCGTGTGTGCAGCCTCCCTCGCAAGCGGCTACGCACTCTTTACGCTCATTCAGAACATATCCTGGTCTGCATTGACAGACTCGCGGCGCCACGCATTCGCCGTTTCTGCATCCGTCAGGGCAGATTGGTTTACACTGACCATTTACCTCATCGTAGCCTAATTTGCACATGCACACTTCCGGAGAGAAACAATAGGCGTTCTCTTGACACTGGTATATACAGACAGGCATGCAAACCCCATCCTCGGGACGCCATCCCGGCTGACAGCTGCAAGTATTCGGTCCTGTGCAGCGGCCACCGAAACAACCGCGATCGCAATGCGGTTCGCATAAACCGTTCGTTACATTGCGCTCGTAGCCGTCGCAACAATCCAAAATAGTAATCCAACCACCATTATGCTAATAAACAGGAGATTTATCTCTTCTTATAATTGTCGTCTTAAAAGACCTACTCGAATAGTTTATATCGAGTTTTGTAATGAATGTACAAACATTGCATTCTAAAATCTATTTTCTTATTTATGAAATTTAGTTTATTATATTTGTCCAAAATTAACACGAACATGAGAAAATTTTCGGTCAAAAGAGAGTTACTTACAGATTGTCCTCCTACTGGTTGAGGGATGGTATTATAAGGCGATGCACTAGAATTCAAAGCCAAAACATGACTGTATCTACAATAAGCAGATATATTTTGTATTATTCTTACAATTAGTGTACGTTTATATTAAATACAAAGAATATTCAAGCAAGAAATAATATTAAATTGTGTTATTGTCAGGATTATTGCGCTCATCTCAAATTAAAAAATTGATTACTCACGGCACCGTTTTATAGCAAAGACCATTTTGCGAGGAGTTGGTGCTACCGTGATAGTTTCCGCTTGTAGGATAACGCGGTCGACCCTTTATACCGTTCGTGGCCCAAGTGCTGACACAGAGGCACGTAAGAACGACCAAGCAGATCAACAATCTTTGCATGTTGCATGAACGATTTCAAATTTACTACTGAATGCTTATTTTCGGTCAGAGAGCGGGCATCATCGTGATAATAGTGTCGCAGAGGCCAGCGTTCTTCATCTTTTAGATTAAACTACGCAGCACTCATTCAAGGAAACGGTTATCAGTTATGCATATCGATATGTCAAAGAGCCTTAATGAGGCCAATAAAGCGTTCATGTGTCCATTTCTTTATATTTTTTTTTCTAATTATTGATTAGATCATTACTATAACTGGGACAAAATTGACTCATTCGAGGCGATTTTAATCGCGTGAATAAATGATTCAGTGCAAGCTGTAACTTTGTACACAAGGTGAAGAAAAAAGATAACTTATCACAATTAAATTTTAGTTTAATAATATCGTTAGCTATTTTGTAAATTATGTACAATTGTATTAGCTGTTATGTAAATACCGTAAAAATTACTTTTGCAAAATCCTTCTAAATTTAAAGTTAAAATTCTAAAAAAATTGTTTTTTTTTAATTATACTTACGCCATGTATATTAAATTATAAAGTATAAGAAAATATACATATGTAATGAATATGGAAGTTATTACAATTAAGAAATGTTTATTCACTCATTTTATCTAAGTTAGGGAAGGTTATCGGAAGGGAAGATTATACTGAATTTAACGTTTATATACATATAATGTTTTTTGAGAGAAAATAATTTTTTTTCAAAAAAAATAAACATTATGGTCTTAAGAGATAAACTAAATTCTTATACAAAACATATATGTTTTTTGAATCTGTATGTGTACTTTATTTTGAATTTCGCTTACACGTGTATAAACAACGCCGATATGTACGAGGAGTATATACATATTGGCGTTGTTTACACAATCCATCTGACATCACCCGGGAATGAATGCATGAGCGAATCAAAGTGATAATAAGACAGCGCAAGAATATGTTAAATGTGATAAATGTACACAACATTTAATTATGATAAGCTGACTACAAATAACAGTTCTTTGAAACGAGTACAACTATTTATTGTAGAATGTAATTTTTTTCATACTTAATTAAAGGGATCAGATTATTTTGTGATATAAAGAAGGGCTTTTTTATTTTCTCTTTCCATAAAAACTATTTTTTATATAAAGATGAGTAGAATTTTTTAAATTATTATCAACAATAATAACTTATAATTTGATTAATCCTCTTTCAATGATTCCAAATTTTTAACAAAAACATTTCAACATACAAAGTTAAGGTAATGTTTTATAAAGCATTAACACAAAAATATAGCAATAATTTAAAAAATTAAGAGATTATATTAAGATTTATATATATTATAGATATTATATATATATATATATATACTTATATATATTTTAGTACATAATTTATTTAATTTATTATACATAATTATTAAAACTTTTTTTAACTTTTATAGAAATATATATTAACATTATATTTTTCTACATTGCATATACATTGCGTCTATTTAATTAGGATTTTAATTCTTTGGTTTTATTTTAATACAAAAAATTATTAAGTGTACTTCCTTTTATGATTAAGAATTTATACCATTGCTTAAATTATCACTTACTTACATATCACTACTGATATAACTCGGAAACGCAGTATATATATTATTAACATGAAACGTGTGAAAGATGTGTTGGCGTAGAAAAAGTGTTACATTTTTAGGAATATATATATATACATTCTATGAAGTAATTTTAAAATTTATATAAAAAATTTATAACATTGTTAAAAATAATGTTATAAAAAATTTATATATTAATAAAATTTTTAAATTAAAAAAATACAATGTTTGACTTTGTTCCGTGAGTAATGCGTCAATATTTAATGCAAAAAGATTGCTCGTATATAATACTAATTGTGACAAAAATGATTAATTTATTAATTTACGCAACATAATTTAATAATATAAGAATGTAACTGAGTAAATTACGCCAATACGGAGTAAAATTGTCAGATTTATCAGGCAATTTATTTTCGCATTATTATCTATTTATTCATAAGCAAATAGCTCCGCATCAATTATACAAATGTTTAATACTATCTGGATAATGATAGTACGTCACGTCACATTTCCTGCTTGTTACATGGGACTCTATTATTTCGCGCTTTCCATCTAATTGCGCATTTGCGCGCAATCGTAATCTAGTGCATTCTGTCTCGCTTAGTTTGACGTCATTCCGTTGAAATAGTTTATTCAGAAAGTTACACGCTCCACTGGTTAAATTCTGTCGGCGGTCATTGACAGTATGATGCTTAAACGACTTGTTTTTTTGCTTATCCTACTTAATTATAATTATGTTCAACCTTCAAACTTGTTCAACAACTGTGCGTAAGATCAGAAACCAGTTTTTTCACATTTTTCCATATAATCGAACGATTGACTTTTCATCGATTATTTGCCCATAACAGATTTCGTCTAAAAATTCTTCATGTTTTTTTCATATAACGATGTTGCATTATTAACTAAGTAGATTTGATCATAAATATAATGTCTTTATCACACATCCTTGCGATTGGATAGCGCGGTAGTTTGTAAAGGTATTTCATCATATAAATGCTCCGTATTATGATCAAAGTTTGTTTGTAGACGTATCAGAGTTGCTGATGGTCGATCGTAATGGCCGTCTTGTAACAGATCTATGATTTATAGTAATACAAGTTAAATATTTTAAGAATAATGTCAATAAATAAGAATTTTTAGTCTTTTTATTAAAACAACAATATATTATAATAATATTAAACAATATTACAATTATAATTTCACTAAAATATAAAACTATATTATATAGATTATTAACTGTCACATTAGCTATTATCTATTAAATTTTTTTATTAATTTAGCTAATTTTCTTAGAAAATTAGCTAAATTAGAAGATTAATTTTGTACCTATTATGATATTGCGTTTAATGAGGTAAATTTTCTTAATTTAAAAAAATTGGGAAACTTACCACGAAGGTTACCGGAAATTCGCAGACCGATTGTAGCGGCACCATTAGCATAAGTATTCAAGGACTCGATGCCGTCGACAGTCAATATCGTTTCCGGTTCCGTAGTGGCAAATATCGGATTCACACGAATCGGAGGTGCTAAAATTGTAACGAAATCGACAGATATATGCACATTTGCATACAAGAGAGCTGATTAGCGATTGTGCAAAGGAATTAGATGATATATCGCATGATCGATTATAGTTTCTTCGCTATAGTTATGACGGTCAAGACTATGATCGTGGCTGTTACATGGCTAGACCACATCAGGGTCAAGGACATAGATTTCACTAACAATTCAGAAGAGAATGTTGCATCAAGTGAATGTAATGCTCGATACTCACGAGGCAGGCTAGCGTTCACCACTGTGGACAATCTTCCGTTGTTCACGCTTTCGCGTTCTTGGCTCTTGGTTTTCTCGTCGTCATAGATGCCAAGACGAACGGTCTCGAATAGTTTGGAACGCATATGAAGGACCATAACCACCGCGAGCGAAGTCAAACCGAGGGAGACAATCGCAGCCACGACAATTAGAGCGATGTCCAATGGAATCGGCGTAGATGTCTGAATGTCGTCTATCGTCAAGAAAAATACTTTGTTTCAGTAGATATCAAATACAGAAATGTAAAGATATTTATAATTATTTTTAAAATACCTCTCGAAATATTATCTTTATGAATAGTTTTTACATAATCGATATTTGGCACGTCGATGCTTCTGTCATTTTGCACGTGTCTGAGAAACGT
This sequence comes from Anoplolepis gracilipes, assembly GCF_047496725.1. Lineage (NCBI taxonomy): Eukaryota > Metazoa > Arthropoda > Insecta > Hymenoptera > Formicidae > Anoplolepis > Anoplolepis gracilipes. The sequence continues at coordinate 10,656,654 of NC_132970.1, read as the reverse complement.
GTCCTTTGTTGCAAACTTTTGCCTATCTTTTTCGACGTCCCTTCTGCGTTCAGGAACAGAGACTAGTACAATTACAGGACGAGCAGTAGTCGAAAGATTTTTTGTTCTTGTCTCGTTTGTTGTTGCTTTCTGAGGAGGGATCGCGATCGAAGCAGTTGCCGGACTCGTTGTTTCCGGAATGTAATTCGTATTATTCCAACTGTCATTGATATCTACGAGTAAAATTAAATATTATAATACATTATAATAATATCGTTAATCTCTATTATTAATTATTTATTAAATTATATTAAACCTAAAAACAGTTTATCATTTACATAACAAGAGTACTGTCAATTACGGTAGTCTGTCAAGTAAACATTATTAACAAATAATTTTTTCACGACGCACAAGGAGAGTAAGAAATATGTAATTTAGTTAATACTAACACTTTAACTAATTTTTTAATAAATTTTAATTAACAAATTTTTCTTGACACTTGTATACAACTGTATTTAACGTTTAAAAACTGAAGAGTCATTTCTACATCCGTGGAGGAAATAGTTGCGCAAAGCGCACATAAATACTTCCTTCGATAAACGTATTATCTCACCTTCTGTCTGGCGTTCGGTAGTCTCACGCGGCATCGAGACAAGTTCTGTATACTCCATGTTGCTAATTCTGGGTGTTTGTACGCGTTCAGTGGTAGAGCTCCGCACATAATAAGCGGGTGATGTTTCGACTAAAGAGACGTCATCCTTTGTGCATTTTCCGGTTACGGCATCGCAGTTATTGTCTCGATTTTGACATGTGCAGTTGTTTGCACAATCTGGACCCCATTGGCCGATGGCACAATGCTCTTGGCAGCTGCAAAAAAATAATCATTTTCACTGCATAATTTTTACCTTAACATGTTAAACATTTTGCTGTCTTAATTTCTTGACGAAAGCATTTGTTTATGCGAGTTTTTTAACCGCTTACTGTGGTCCTTGCAATCCTGGGGAACATTGACAAGCGCCATTTATAGGATCGCAGATGCCATTTATACCGCAATTGCACACTTCCATACAATACAGACCCCAGGTTCCTATCGGGCACCCTGAATGAAATTAATATTCAATATTTTATAAATATGTATATAATTCTTTAATACTTACGTTATACAAGAAATAATGTCTAATATATTTATTCTACTAATATTTATTTCTCTTCTTAAAAAAAATATATATTTTAAATTACAATGTCAATATATTTCATGAATATTTTAGGCTATAATTTAATACATTTCCGTATAATATATTAATATTGGAAATTTAGCTAATGGAGTAACACAGATAATTAAATGTAATTGTTGAAATTAACAAGAAATAGATGTAACTGTATTTAAGAAATATTTTTAAGATGAATGAAATTATTATTGTGCGCATATCTTTTATAAAGCGTTAATATCACGATTATGTTATATGTTATGATATCGGACGTTGTATCTGATCGACTCCATTCCGCCCACGACCTTCTTGAACATTCATGGGAAAGTAACGGCTTCGTAACTTCCGGGCTTCCGCAACTTTCGAAGCCCTCGATTATATTGATGCAACAGTTGCATGCAACTTTTGCTTGTTTGATAACGCGATAAATCTATAATTTTTTATTATTAATTCCAATACTCATGGGGTCTCACAATAAATAAATGTAAAATAATTTCGGTAAATTTGAAAATGGTAAAAAACGTAATTAATAAATTTTAGTAAGTGTTAACATAAATAGCGGAAAAATTAAAAGCTGATAATGTGAAAAAAAATAAATATTGCTTTAAAAATCCTATATGCATTCTATTACGCTAGAATAATTAATATTTAATGGATTGCCGCCTTTGTTTTATAGCAATTTCGATTATAACATTTTACAGAGATGTGTAATATAAAGTTAGTTTTAACGAGATGTGAAAATAATGAAACCTACTCATTATTATTATATATTGAGTTACGTGGAAATATTATTTATTTCTGAAAACAGTCACTTCATATATTCGTTTTTTGTGATAATGGAAAGTCGGTTTGTTTTGTAGAGCGTGAAATTTTACGTTATATGCGCGTTTGTCCTTATCCGTTTCGAATTTATCCCCTCAATTCCTCTTAATTCTTTTTTACAATCAGGTACACATCGCTTATTTTTTCGCTTCAAACGTATTTATCAAGTGAGGATTATTTCGAAACTGTCGCTGAATTTATAAATCGCACAGACCTTGAAAGTTAGCAGTGAGTCTATTAATTATACGGACATTTTAAAGTTCTTCGAAGGTTTACTACACGCGACTTTGTATGTATATTTATAACTGTTTATTACCTTAGTTTACATATATATTTTTTTAAATGTCACAGCGAGATTCATTAGCATCTAATTAGCACTGCAAATATAATTCCGTTTCGATAAATAGATATAACAAATATCATTAACTAAGGAGCTTTAACAACCTTCTAAAATGTCTATCTTTTTTTAGACAGATCTTTGTAAACAGATTGTTTTCATATTTACTGAGATGTTATAGATGAAACTAGTACTGCCTTAAGTAATCATATGTGTTGAAAAATTAAATTAGTAAATTTAAAAGTGCTATACATATAACGAGAAACATGTAAAAAGAAATACAATAAAATTCGCAAATACAACAGAAAAAAAAATTTTTTTTTTATTTCTTTTCTCAATATCTTCAATTGTTCAATCTTTTTTAGAAATCACACAGAAAGCAAAAAATAATTATTATAAATAATACATCATAATCATATTATGTCATAATTATATATTATAGAATCTATATATGAAAATCTTTAAATATATTTTAATTGTAAATGTAAAAATTACAATAAGACGAGACGCTCATATAAAAATTAAATGTTTCTATTTCGATTTCTATTATGTACTTTTTACATTCTTTAATAATTTCGAATTTGTCATAATTAAGTCATTTAATTTCACCGTTCACACCGCTTAATTATTATTGTTACGGCGTTATGACATCTAATTTAACAATGTATTAAATCACCGTATTATTTGTATTACACATTAATGGCTCATTTATTGCCTTTAACTGCGTTTTTCTTTAAAAATTACAAATTTAAACAATAATAAATTACTAAATTAAAAATTATATCATAAAGAACGAAAATATTGATTAATGGATTTTAATTTTGACTCACCATGGGCGCAATCATTTCCGTGATATCCAGGATTGCATTGACATTCGTTTGGCGCGATGCATACACCCGCCAGACATTTTTCGCAGAACGGTAGACATCTCGCATCCGTATCGTGTGTATCGTCGTGAGTCATCAGCATTTTGTATCCTACGCAGCATTCTTTTACAGTTTTCGATTTCTCCTCCGTCTGTAATACATACATATTTCACACATAATATATGTTGCGTATATTTCATGATTATATTTTAACTGAAATACAGACAATGTTGAAAAAATATTTTAAAATTTAATAAAATTTAATTTCAAATTTTGACAGGTTCTTAAGTACAATTATTTTCCAAGAATCCTATGACGTGATTTGTGCTTAATTGAGAATTGAATATCGAAGATTCGAAAATATATAAATCCTTTCTGATATAAAAAAATATGCGCGTTTAAATCGGTGTTCATAATTAAGACTGTTCCTTTTTTTATCTACATTATTTTTTTTATATGCAAACGTTATTATATTTCGTCGCCGTTCACTGCTTCTGTGGCCCAGAAGTGATCGCGTTGCGTGAAATTCACTTGAAATATTACAGTAGCTGATGCTAAACAATCGGTTACATTCTCTCCTTTTACTTTATTATGAATGATGTTCCGTTCACAAAGTGCGCTTATGATTTCGGCAATTATTAATAACTTTTTGCTGTCGTATATTAATAATTCGTTGATTTAAATGTTTAATATTTACAGCATTAGTATGAGATAATATTTAAATATATTACTATTAAATAATATTTCGTTCTATTTTTTTTATTTCGAGAACGCGCACGATTTCACCGATGATTCCAATTTCGAGAAAGAATTCCGGAGATAAGACGATCGTTATTTCACTCTCTAAAGCATGAGATTCTGATCATTAGTAAGAGTAAAAGTAAGAATGCTGGCGTGGAATGCAGAGAGCACGCGATGAAAAATGAAGGGGGATCACAGGGAACAAGATTAAAAACATACGCGCGTAACAAGTTCTTTGCATAATAAATTTATTTATAATCATAAAAAACAAAAAATATAACAATAAATAGGAATAAAATGTATGCAAATATATTAAATTAAAAAGATAATAGTCAAATTAGATTTTTTTATTTTAGAGTTTTAATTATTTAATTATTTATAAGTGATAAATCATATTTTTATTTACAGAAGCACATTTGAGAGAGACAGAGAGAGAGAGAGAGAGAGAGAGAGAGAGAGAGAGAGAGAGAGAGAGAGAGAGAGAGAGAAGAGATTCATAAAATATATATTATATTATATATATATATATATTATTATATGTTGTATTTTGCTGTCAAATATTTTTCACAAATTTTGATTTTTAACAGATCCTTAAATATAATAATTTCATCAAATCAATTGAGTATCGAACATTAGAATATATATATATGTATATAAATTTTCTGTGGCGTAAAAGGATACGCACGAGAAAATCGGCTTAAGGATTTATATATATATGTATCCTCTGTGACGTAAAAAGATACGCACGAGAAAATTGGTGTTCACGATCATAAATTAAGACCATTCCTTTTCTGTTCTATATGCAAACGTTATTCATTTTGCCGCCGTTCACGCTTCTGTGGCCGAGAAGTGATCGCGTTGCGTGAAATTTGCCTGAAAGATTGCAGCAGACCAATATCGAACGGTTGGTAACATTCTCCCCTTTTACTTCATTACGAATGATGTTCCGTTCGCAAAACGGACCTTTAATATATATATATATATATATATATACACCTTTAAAACGCATTATTATGCAGATTTTACGCGATCCAATTTTTCAACCGAACACGCCATCAGAGACTTCATAATATACTTTTAGAAACACTAACAAGGTCTCTGATATAAACTGAATTATATGCAAATTGATTGATGTGGGTGTGATAAACTTTGAATGCTTTCTTTCACTTTCACTATAATATATTGTCAAGAAATTTATCTTGACATATACATGATATGCTGCCAAATTATTGTTACTCTTTTCATTTACGGATTTTTCGAACAATGTGGAGATGCTTTTCTAGAAATATTATTTTTCTAAAAATATGTAGAAATGAAATGTGAAACGTATAACTTTGTAATGTATGATTAGTCACACATAAACCATTGCAAAATGATAGAAGCTTAAAAAATTAATTAAACATTAAATATAAAAATGATGATTATAAAAACTTTCTTTTTATCTTTAATAAAATTCTGATTTTAAAGTAATTGTTAAATATATTTGTCTAGAAACGCGCGTTATTTAATTCTAAAAATTTGAAATATGTGAAATGATGTTTGTGAATAATAATTTTTTGGTAAACCATCAACATCAAAAAATGTTTTTTTATCTCTTGACTGTAAAACTTAATATTTAACATCAAATTAATTTTTACATATATAAAATCTAAGCTATATTCGTTAATCAATAAACATGTGTATTTAAAATCATTTTTTACAGCATAACTTTTTACAGCAAATTACTAATTGCACTGAAAATTGAGGTAAAAGTTTTTTTGTTCTCACTAAATGCCGTAACTGACATGATTAATTTGCAGAGCAAACCTTTCGGTTACATAACGTGACTCTCTTTCACAAAAAAGAGATAGTTATTAATTACAATATTGCGCTGAACTAAATAATGATAGTTTGTTGCATTGTGTGGTTTTTTTATCGACATTATCAATTTCGGAAATAAATCAATAAAGTCGATAAAAAACATATACAATAAACGGACACAGTAAATTGTATTATTATTTAACACAATATGTGAGTATTATCTCAATAGCATTCACACGATTCTATTCGATAACAATCAAGAAAAATCGACAAGAAACATATACAATATAGTAAACTATATCATTATTTAGCGCAGTATTGTATGTGAATATCATTTCAATAGCATAATGTTTTCTCGCTTTTACAATCTATTGTAAATATAGATTTTATTTTAATTATTTTATTCTCTATTATAAATTATATCTTGGTATGAAATATTTAAGACCGCTAATTGTGATTATATTGTTATCACGTTATTCTGAATATTATTAATATTTAAACAAAAAGCTACACGTTTTAAAACTGTAAATTTGTCAATTAATTTTTTATGGCAACATTTTGATATCTCTTCATTAATGAAATATGCGCATTTTATTATATAAACATAAATTTGTTCACTTTTCATTCGATTTAGATAATGATACTCTGAACAATCAATTTAATAATATTAATGTTCTACTGAGATTTAATGCGAATATTAATAAAAGATACATATAAAGAAATAATCAAACACAATCAGTACAGACTTGCAGCAAAGTGTGCACATTACTTTCCGCACAAACTGTTGATGTAGACAAAGTAAGAAAACAAATTGTAAATTTATTTGTGATAGTACTGAGAAAATTAATAATAATTATGATATTAATCTAGCTCTTTTAACAGAATATTTGAATTCTTTTAATCCAACGAGCCTTCCATTTCATGAACTTTGATTAAGAAAATACACGGTTATTATGCTAATTAGAAATTTGAACATCAGCAAAAGTTTGTGCAATAAAGTAACAAGAGTATTCATTTTAGAATTAAGAAACAATTTGTTAAAATTCTGACTAATGATAAGAAAAAAGAGAAATAGTCGTTCTAAATTGCATAACTTTATTGTAAAGCTTGTAATAATAATATTTTAAAAAAGGCAATTTCTACTGGATTAAAATATTTTTTGCTATGATAATAAATATGATAAATTACAAGGATAGACATTTGACAAAATCGTAATTGATTTAAGAAAAGAATTTTTAATTATGAACAACTGTATATTATATTTTCACGAGTTAAGTCTTGGGAATCATTGAAAATTTACTTAAAACAAGAAAGACAAAACGGATTGGGTAAAAATTATGTATATACAGGAATGTTTCAATAAAATTTTAAACGTGTTAATTTTATAATATAAATTATAATTTCTCAATTAAAATTTTAATTCCTCTAATAAAATTTATATTAATTACACATTATTTAAAATAATTATAAGCAAATATAATTTTATTTCAATACTTTATAATATTACTTTTCCTATATATTTATTTGTTTGACAATGTATCCTGTGATGATTAATGTTTTTTGGTTATAAATTATTTCATATGATTAATTCTGAGAATACATTATCTGCAATAAAACTAGTTATAAAATAAAAGAATTTATCTTGTATAATAAAAAATTAAAATTGTTAAAATTGCTTCTTAATTTTTTACAACAATAAATTATAATTCAATATCTTACATAGAAATTATGATAGTAACGAGAAAACTTTGTGTAACACGCATGTATCTCTCAAGAGAATATGTACACGCAAATATAAAGTTTAAATTGGTTTAAATTTTCCTGGAAAATCAAGCTTTTATTAATTTTGGAACTACAACAAAGATTTTTTTATAAGTGATTAATTATATAATTCTTTTGATGATTTTTGAATTCGTTCTCAATAGATGTTTTTTGAATTATTAAATCTAATTTTGAAGCATATGTCACATGTACGCAGTTTTCATTTGTGTGTGTCATATTTTTTATCACGATTTGACATGCTGGTGCAACCCGAATATGACATCTCTGATTTGACAGTTCGGTGACAGTTCGAATATTATGTGAACAGGATTAATAAATAATCATAATATATTAATAATCACGTATATTATTTCTTAGTATATTAAAGATATATTATATTTATTATGTATTTTTTCCATATGTTTGACGTACGATCGATGTCAAGTGAATGTTATCGAGTTTTGCATATGAGAGATGACAAATGCAGTTGTCACCTCATTTTATTTTTATTTGACACTAGAACCTCACTAGAACGCATCGTGCAGGGCTCTGGTACGTTCTCTCTGGTTCACTCTTGCTAAGTTCAGGGCCGTGAGAAGGTATCATTTTGAACGACGGTTACTCTAAATTTGCATAAGCAGATTTCTCTACGTCTGTCCGTATTGCGCCCACAACTTTGTGCAATCGCTGCATCACTGGGTCGTTATCTATTCATGCGTGTTACCAGAGAGGAATTTAGCGCGTGACTTAACGCATGGGGGAATGCAATACGCTCTTTTGAGATTTCAATGTATTGATTTTTTTATTTATGTCAAAAGCGTCATAATGAACACAAATTTTATAATTACACAAATCAATAAGCATATTTTTTTTCAAAATATTTTAAAGCATAGAAACAATCATTTTTTGTTTCGTGTTGTTTTTATATAACATTTTCTGTTTTTTTTTTTAATTTTTATTATACCTCTCTAACACAAATCAGTTACATAATAATACGATAAATAGTTTCCTTTTATTGTTCTGTAATTTAATAATATGAGTATTATAAATATTTATACATAATAAATGATAGCTATAAACTTGTAACTTTAATTTCAAAAGAGGTAAATATGCATAAAAGATTATTTTTTACTGATTTTAACGCCACTATTTACAAATTGGGTTAACAAGTTAGATTTTTTTTAGGACGCAGGTGTAGAAAAGAAGGACTCCTCCTCTACTCTGTCCATGCATTCAATAAATAATATTTTTGACAATAGAAATATTTATTCATCGAAATGAGAAAAAATGAACTACATGTGCATAAACAAAAATTAATTATAAAAATTAATTACATAAATTTTATTTTTTTATTAGTCATGTTGAAAGCTGTTAATGAACTGGGAGAAATAAATGAAATCAATCGCTGACATAATATCCATGACCATGTATAGCTATCCTTTAAATAATGTAAACAAAAACTTTTTCTAGTTAGATGCCGAATGCATTAGTACGACGTACATTAATTTTCTAATAGCAGTTTATAATAAAAAAGCATTAAAATTATAATTTTTAAATTTTAATTTGAGATCTCCTAATCTAACACTGTCTTTCATTTGATTCTTGCAGGGAATTACTTAGAATAATCTTCTTTACAACATATCTAAGTGGCAATAAAGTCGGTGAACTGTAACTTTTTATGCATACTTTCTTTCTTTCTCCGGATAGATGATATATTCCGATTTATATCTTTATAAAGGAGTTATATTGAGAGTTTTATCCATGAGTTAATGCTCATGCGTTATTACTCAAAAGTTGTGTAATTCAGATGGTTTCTAGAATGTTAGAAAACGACAAGTGACCTCGATTTGTTTAACGATAATTCTCGCTCATATTATCTTGCTCAGATTTTTTATCGAACATTCTTGTTTTAATTCAACTGTTAGGCGACATTGCAATGATAAATGTCAATTATATCATGCATGCCAATATTACAGACTATTGCTAATAACAATTAAAAATAATCTTTTTGCGTTTTCTTATCGTTGCGTTATTTAATAGTTATAAGTTGTTTTTTTTCACAAAACTTACAAATTTATTTCACAATTTATGGTAATATTAATTATTCTTATAATTCTTTAATAATAGATAATTAATAGCGCATTATTTTGACGACTCCTGGTTTTTTATTCCCGACTAATAATTTCCGTCTCTAACTCGTGCGAAAGGATTGCTCGTTTTTTTTCAATGGCAGAAATAAAACAAAAATTTCTCGTGATTCTTCCCGCTCGCAATGTTGCTCCAGAGTCAGAATAATGTTACTGTTTTATTTTCCAAAATTCGCACGTTTATTACAAGGACTTTCAAGAACACACCCAGTAATTAGCGAAATGACGACAGACGTTTTATTTACACAATGCATTTGCTTGGATTCGCACCATCGTTAAAGTCCCGTTTTTATTTACATAAGTATTGCGTTATCAATTACATTGCTCCTCATACATAATCTATACGCTACACGATGACGACATAACACCTGATCGACCATTTCGATAGTATGCTAATAAGCCGAAACCTTCGATTGTATGGCGAAATCATAAAGAACATGTGATTCAATGAGTCGATTTATATTTACGATAAATGTCGAATTGGCAAAACTCCAATGAAAGCTGTTGTATAATTTTTTGTATGTAATTCTAGTTCAAATATAAACGTATATAGATTATAAGATAATAACAGGATGGATGCTCTCTGTAAAATTCTAAAATGGATAATAAACATTTGATACCACTTGCATTTAATTTAATGCTCAATAAATTGAGACCAGTTATTGAGATTAGCACGTTTTGCTGATTATGTATATTACGCAAATAAATTTTCAGACAGCTCTTAGGTGAAAGCGGAAATGATTAAGCAAGTTTAGTTGAGCGTTTAATTTTAATTTACGGTTTTTATAATGTAACGTTTATATCTCTTTTTAATTTTATTATAAGCGGAACAAAGATATAAATAAATAAATATAGATATAGATGTAGATATAGATATAGATAAATATCAAATAAAATCTTCTACAATGATATGACAAAAGAGATTACTTCTTTTTTTACGCATGAAATAATTTACTCGTAATTTCGGTAATTATGTTTGACATATTTGTTAAATGTAATGATTATTCGTTTATTTTCTCTTTTGATTTTTCAATCGTATTAGTTTACTAAATATTTTCTAAATACTCACTTAAATGTATAATATATATTAAAATATGCATTGCAATTTCTTATAGATACGTAAAAATCCTCTTTTTACAAATTGTTATATAGAAATAAGCATTATGTTTACCACAATTTAAGAGAAAAAAAGGTGCAATAGTTTCGAAACAACATGCTAATTAAAGCAGTATGCATGACACACTATCGATATTACGACGAAATATTTTTTTTTTCTCATAAACTGTATGAAATAAGTCCATTGTCCACGTAATAAGTAGCGCGCAAGGTATCTCACGTACATACATATACGTGAACCCTACTTTGCATTACCTTACATTTTGTATGCGCGAGTTCTTAGCGCGGGAATGCCTCGCATGGTATTTTCCATTTTACATTTGATCGTTCTCTTTTAGCTTTGATATAATACGCAGTAGTACGACATGTCAATTACGAAACGTCCTTCGGGCAAGATCATTTCACTTCCGGTTAAGTTCTCGAGCTGCGAATCTTTGAACACGCATAAAAATTTAAAGCCCGGCCTCGTTAGTCTAATTGGCAAATGGGCAATTTATTCGACTGTCATAGAATTTTGTGAGAAAGCCTGAGTTTCTTGTTATATAACTTTACGAATTGCAATGCTAACAATAAGTTACAAATAAATAGATTAAGCTTAACGGAAATTCGTAAATATGACTATTCGTATATCTAATTTAATAATATAATAAATTGAATATACATTATAAAATACATAATAAAATGCTATACATTAAAATAAAAAAAAATCTCTATTTAAATAAGTTCCAAAAATTTCAAGGATAAATATCAGATAAATTCTAATGTTTAACTTGATTGAATATTTATATATTTGTCTATGTAATTTATGTAGAAGTTATTTGCATAATTCTCTCTTTTCCTTAAAAGTGAAATTTTTCTTAGTCTTCTTATTGTTAAATACAAATATTTTATAAATAGGCAAAAGTGATATATTATTCTTTTCTAGAAAGAAATGGACAATTAATATCACAATTGACGTATGAAATGTATACAATTTTTTCAAATATTGAAATTTTAACTCTAAATACTAAAAATATATATTTATAAAATTTTATCTGTTATTAATTCCGGAATACATGACCAGTCATTTGCAATGACACATGATATTTTTTACACATCAATTACGTTTATTGTTCGCTACTCTGTTTGCATGACATATGTCACATCTCATCGTCGTTAAATATTGGACTCACTTTCGTGCGGCATGTTATCGATCGTACAGGAAGTAAATTAACGGAAGATTTCACATTTCGGCTTTATTATTACATCCACGCCTCGATAATTCGTGCCTTAATTGAAGCGATATCAAGATTCGATGTCGATCTTTCGTTAAATTATAAGCAGGCCTGTTCGTTGAACACGAGCATACTTGCATCTTCTACGAGATACAATCAATCGTGTAATTGTAATTTATTGGATGCTGATGTTTATCTTCTTATTTATCACACGATTAGATGTGTATTCTTTGGAAAAAAGTAATTGTACGGAAAAAAATATATACATTCTTTTCTTCTTTATACGTACTTTTCGAGAAACTGTGTCTTATTATCGCGTGAAAATCGAAGATATATCTGCATCTACCTGCTATGTTTCGAGTTAAATGTTTCGCAAATTGTCGACTTCCGGCGTTTCCTTTCTCGAGGTGCCGTGCAAAGTTGTACGAAATCTTTTTCAGCTAATGGTCCTCTTCTGGATCGTTTCGTAATCCCGAGACAGGACAGGTTCCTCCTTCTTTCGGCGCGATTCGTTAATTCCGCATTTCACAGAGCGTAATTATAGCTGCAACTCGTCGCCCCTCCTCGATCTCCTTCCGACGCTCACACATATGTGTATTTTATCTTCTTTTTTATTTATTTACTTAATCAGACTCTACTGCTATTGATACAAACTTTCCCTGCTCGAACAGCAACAACGAGGAAGACAGAGAACAAGGATGTGCGTGTCACAAGAGAGAAAGACGGAGAGTAAGAATGTAAAAGCGGAAGAGAATAGGCAGGTTGTTTTGTTGCATTGTGTATATATGGGGCGTTACACGATTTACCGCATAGGTACCCGCATAGGTATTCGCCACGCGAAGCATTTTACCGTGTCCGCAGGCCGATCGTTTTCCATTCGCGATGCTTGGGGAACGACACTTTTCCGTAACGAGAAGTGGAAATGAGAGTTTATGTAACTCCTATTGCGACGCAATCCCTGTCATTAGAATAAATTATAGATCTATTGTTTAGCGAGTGTGTCCTTTCTTTCGACAATTCTAATTTCGTCGATCGTGGAGAAGCTATTTCTTTATTGTATGTCACGTCTTTATATTTGATGCAGAGAAATTTTAAGCTATCGACTTCATATATTGTATTTATATATTTATATATTTTATATTTTAAGGTACTGATTTTATATTGATTAAATTATAAAAAGAATGTTAATTTTTTAATGGAGCAATACTTTCTCATCCATTGTACGCTCGAAATTTCTACGAAATAAATTTTATGATAATTCTTTTGTTGTATAAGATTATATAACTATATTTTCCTATCCCTTTGAACAGAGCCTGGGAAAATGGGTCTTTTCCACGAGCTATATTCTATGAGTTAACGACATTGCGAGAGCTTATGAAACTTATGCTCTCATCATTGTAGATTTCACTGATGAAAAATAAAATTAGTCTTGTCTGCGTAGATATTTGCATTAGGCGTGAATTATGCATTTTTGTCAGTGAAATCAGGCGTTCTCTTGACACAAATAACAGCCTCTCTGTTACTAATAAAATTTCTAATCATTTTCTTCTAAATTTTTTAATACGCATAAGATATACCATCAAATAAATTCAGATAAAAAAAATTGAAAAATAAATGACTTTATGACAAAGTTAATTGTGCTAATGCTTCTGAATGTGTGTCGAGAAAATTATTTAGTGATATAAGAATAACGATCCGTAATATAAAAAATGATCGATATCGAAAAATATTCTCGTTAAATGATGGGATTGATATTTTCTTAAATCACAAAATTACATTTAAAATTAATAACAAAATTAGAACTCACCTTTATACGATAGCGTTGTCGTAGCTCGGTCCGCGTCTTGGGGCATCTTGGGGGAATTTGTAAACACCAAGTGAACGTGTTGACCACAACTGGCTCGGTGTAAGTCTCGTACGACGTAACTGTGTAACTGTAATGTACGATCAATTAGTTATCGACTAGTTCCCTTATCGAACTTACGGTATGCAGCGGCGGCAAAACATGCATAATAATATGTGGCGTATTACGCATGCCGGGTTCATTGTCAAGGCTTTTAGGTGAAGGTCTCTCTTTAAAAATATATATAAAATAGATTCGATAATATTATCAAAAATAATAATTATCACTTATATTTAATCGTTGTATTTTTTGTAGGACACTAACTTTTCTACTCTTGAACACACGTGATCTCCGATCAACAAGCTGGAAAGAGACACCGTTTCAAAGGCCACGATCAGAAAGAAGATCCACGAAATCTCCGAGAAATTCATTTCAGTGCAATTACAAGATCTAGAAAATGTATTTTTAAATATATTTTTTTATACAGTTTGTATAAACATATTTTAAAAGCAGTATCTTTATAACATACTTACTATTGTTAGTATGACAAAAAAGTATTTGAGCTTTGTATTTTAAATACAATTTCTTCAAAATAACCTACATCGAAAGAACCTTGATAGTTGGTGTTGTTCGAGTAAAAGTGACATTTCCATCTTCTCGTATGTCACTAGTCAGACGAAGGAAAAAGCTGTTACCGAATAGAAAGTATCTTATTACTGTCGATATAATGTAAGGCAAGGAAAGGAATACGTAATATAAATTAATCTTTATATGTCTATACCATAAAAAATATATATGTATCCATCTACATAAAATATATAACTATATAAAATATACAGGGTGGGCCAAATAATATACCTTCTCAATGCCGAACATGTTTGTAAACAAGGTTGAAATAACTTAGAGTACATTAATAAATGTATTCTGTAAATCAAATTGAAATCTTTCATAACTCCTTAACAGTACAAAGATAAAAAAAAAATGTTTCAAGTAAATGTTGTTAATTTGATGAAAGCTACCTGAATATTTAAAAAAATGTACCCCATTCAATTAAAAAAATAAGGAGTATCTTCTTTTTGTCCCCCTAAAAGTCCCCCCAAAAAATTTTCCTACGCGCCAAGTAATCAGCCCCCATGTATCATTTAATGTAAAACAAAATTCAAGTCTATATATCTCCAATAGTTTCGGAGAAAATAGCCTGTCACAGGTTATTTGGCCCACCCTGTATAATGATTTGGACAATTATTGGGGGGAAGGAACGATATTATTGTAATAACTGTTAGACATTCGTATAGGATAAACGGAAATGGGGTTATCACAAATGTCCCCTCCAAAAAGATCCTTTCTGAGAGGAAGTATTAACTGTGACTCCAATTGGTCGATCGTAGTATGATACAAGTGTGACATTCAATATTGAATATATGTCAAACGTTGAATGTCAAAACGTAACAAGGATAATGCAGAATATTGAATGACAGAATGAACCACTAAACAGACGAAATCAATACTCTCTGTGAGAGAGAATATTTTGAACAGTGAATTTCGTGTGATTCTCTTTAATTTAATTATTTAATCATTATTTCTGTTTAATATCATTATAATTCAAGGTGTTTTGCAATGTTATTATTTATATTCTTTATTGCAAAAAATAATAATCTAATATAATATGATTGATATACTTATAGAAAAAAATATAGATATAATAAGAGAATATATTATATAATTATTTCATAATTATACATATATTATATTAGATAATTATTTTTATTTTATTTTTAAAATATCAATTGCTAACTTTAGACTCATTTGTAACAATATTGCGAAAGAAATAAAAGTTTTGCTAATTATTTGATTAGAATAACTGCTACGATATGTTAATTCAATTAACTAATACTATAGTCAACATCACGAGTTTGAAATTTCACACATGGCGCATACAGCACTTTTTTTCTGCTATTTAACTCAGCACAAGGTAGACAAGAAGTTGATGAGATGTCGTCGCTTATTCAAACGCGTCGACCAGCTGTTTTAATCGTGAGAATTCTCCGTTTCTTATTTAGAAATGTTACGACAACCGATTTCAATAATTCGTAAGAAAGTATCTCAATCGAGTTTTCTAATATCGTAATATATACTTGTGAAAGCTGATAGTTGATTAATAGCCGAATAATCGAATATATTAATTTATTACGTGTCATGTCATTCATAGTTAAATAGTAAATTAATGGTATTCAAACCAAATTTCTCTATTTCTCCTAGAAAAAAAAACATTGTGGCAATAGTTTATACATAATTATATGAAATATGAGAGAAATATTTCTCTCGTTTAATAAATTTTAAGAATTAATTGATCTAGGTTTTTGCATCTTTCAGATTATTTTATAATTATTTTTTTCATATTTTATAATGTGTATCTACATTTTTATATGTATTAGAATTATTAAAATAAAATAATACATGTTAGATTTATTTTTTAATTTGCATAGAAGACATGAATATTTTAAACCTGTGCAATTAAAATAAAGTTTAAGAATATTAATTTCTTTATTAATTCAAAGGTCATCAACTTTTTTGTCCTCGAAAGCCACTTTAAATATTTTATTCTAAAGACCATTGATTAGAAGACTTCTAAGAGTAATGTACAGAATTCGATCATGTGCAATTATCGAATATTAATCACAATATCATATTATCAAAATATCTAAACTAACAAAAGAATGTACCGAGAGTGTATTATCTTATATGTAAGACTAATTTAAATAAAATATAGATGCAAATTAATTTTGTCAATGTTACTTCAGTTTATGCGGTTCACAGAAAACTTTTACGAGGGCTCTTATATAATTATACTCTTATATAATTATTAGTACCTAATTAATACAATTATGTATTAATTAGACACTACTCTGATTTAAAACACAATTTTTCTCGTTTAATAGTTTAAGAAATAAAGAAAGTGGAGTAAAATGTTTTTTTTTTTTTGCATTTGGTCTCGTAAAAGGATAAAAGATATGCGCCATATTATCGCTATTTTGCCATGCATCGATGCATTCTGCGGGTTAAAATTAGGGTTCGCTAGTATACGTATAAACGAAAACACGTTTACACGTATTGTTAACATATCCGTTTATTAGAAACCTTTTTCCGAATATTTTTACGTTTAATAAACATTTATACGTTTCGTTTAAACGCATAATAGCGAGTCTTACGTGTAAACGTTTTTTTGAAAGTGAATGTAAACAGATAAACGTTTAACGTTTACACGTATATTCGAAAAACAGAATAAAATCAGAATCTTAATATCAGCGTCTATCTATGAAAAAATAATCGTATTCAGTTTAGTATTTATTTTACTTTTCAATAAAATGCACAAATATTTTTTTAATCTCTTTAGCAATATAATAATATTTACGTGCTTAAAAATTTTTCTTCATTAAAATTAATATGATTGAAGTTATCACAAAATACATTATATAAAATAATATATTATAATATCATTCATATAAGATAAAAAATAATTGTCTTCTCATTTCTTACTTACATTGAATACTGCAGTTTTTTACTTAATCCGTGTAACTCTTTAAATGTTGTATCACTTCATTAGTTTCAGCTCATGTTCAGCTACGTTCTTGGTTTTTAATTGAACTAATTTTCATTAAACAGTAATGTGGCATTTAAAATAAAAATTAAATTATTTTTTCACTTCTTTTTCTCACACAAAATAACATGTTAAAGTATTTAGTTAAAACGCTCATATTTTAAAATTTATAAAAGATATTTGCACACTCCTTTGTTTTCGCGTCATGTATCTTTCGTAAAAATTGCAGAGACGCGCATTCAAATGAATTCGTGTTGCGAATGTAAACTACGGACTACCCTCTCACGAAAATGCCATATCATTTTGCGCACAAAGGCACACAAACGTGTATTCTATGATGTTTTTACTACTCGAGACTATTACAATGGCCAAGCCTTCGCTCCGGGAAATGTTACTGTCGCTTTCACAGAGCGATTCGCAACTGGTCCCAGGTTCGTAACGAGCAATTGGCGTCGCCGGCACTCGGAATGCACTTGTGGCACAATGAACTCCGACCCTCCGACAACGACGAACACTACGACAACGATCACGCCGAAGAGTTGAGGGAAGGGCACGTTTAGAGGGACGGAGGTCGTATGGGCCCTCGTTCTTGAAGCAAGGGAGAGAGAGGGTGTGGTACCGTCATGCTGGTACTTTAGTTAGCAAAGCGACGAGGATATCCTGTGGAGACATTGACATTGCGATCAACAAAGTATTATTGCGAGTTATCAGTAGAGCATGACAACAATAGAAGAACGCGGGATCGATATTGCATAATAAAGAAATCGATTGGTTAATCAAGCGATATGAAGTTCGAGAGCATGTGAAAATGACGAAATGTTCAAGCTGTGTTCTTGAAAAAGTAGGTTACTGAAACAGAAATCGGCCTTTCTTACGCCATATCTAATTTAGCAAAAAGAGACTTTCCATCTATCACGAAACATAAGCAACAAACGTAATACCAGAAAACTTATGTTATTCCATAATATGAATTTATGAATATTATTAAGTATATATTATAAGCATGTTTAGTGTAACTTTGCGGTATTAATTGCATAAAATCAAAACACATTATGTTATACATTATCTTGCATCATTTGCAATTTATATATAGTCTATATTTACTCCATACTGTTATTATACATTATATATAATATTTTCGCTTGCATAATTTGCATAAATTAATAATACTTACATTTTTTGTAATAAACTTTTTCTTGCAGTATAATAGCTTTAATTTCATTTATAGTCTAATGTTTCGGATACAGAACTGCTCTCACGTTAAAAAAAAAGAGTTGGAATAGAATACGCGAAAGCCGGAGTTAAAGTTGTCTGTCGGAATAGCCGAGAGCGGGCAGACTCGTGTAATGAGATGATTGGAAGAGCAATTCACTGTCTTCCCTCTTATTCTCGCAACACGCAATAGATCGTACTATGGTTGGATTCTCGCTCAAAGCATCGACCGTTTAATTCTATAATACTGCACAACATCCCGCTAAATAGAGTAATTAGTAACTACGGAGGAACGCTCCATTTGTAATGTTTCAGAAATTAGTCATTAGTTAAAAAAAACTAGCTTAGCCTTGGCATAATTTTGCGTGTTAATATTGTCAAAATTTTTAATGACTGTTAAATGCATTTTTTCGGTTTTTAAGTAATATATAAATATTTAATAATTTTTTATTTATAAATCATAAATATTTTACTTATATTATAAATTAATCTAAAATATATTAATATTGTCTCGCGTTGAGAATACATTATAGCAAAATATATTATAGAATAAATACAGTAGACATGTTTTTTTTATTTTTTGGCTTATCTCTTTGTTTTATATTTTCAAATACCGGTTTATATATATGTTGCAATATATTCTACTTATCGTACAACTGCAGATAGCTAAACAAACATTTTATAATCGCAAGGTAGCCACATGTAAGTATGTGACGTAAATTCTGTTTCCCAGATGTATATCGTTTATTTGCGCGATGTATTGTGGAGATTATTTAATGTGTAAAAAGCGCAACTTAACAATATATGAATAAAATTAAAACTACTCATTAATTTCGAAGCATATTATACAATTTTTATATAATATACAAGAACTTATTGAAAATTATATAAGAATTTATAAAAATCATAAGGCTCTCGATATTAACAATAAATTAAAATTTAAAAAAATGCGCTAATAAAAGCTGAGTGCAAAGTCAAAGATGCAATTTAAAAAAGAAATAAAAAATAGAATTCTGTAGGCGTCAAAAATATACAAATAAGCCAGTAAGAAAAATATAGTGATACGGGACAGTGTGTGACTCATAATCAGTGATAAAGTGGTTGCCAGCTGAGAGGTCTTAAGATCGAGTTATGGTAAAGCCCCGATATTTTTTCACTACTCAAGAGATTACTACAATTCGTGATTTTATTAATTCATAAATTTATTTTAAATGTGCCAGTCTCATACCAGGCTATTTCCATTATATTAAAATTGATATTTATGGGATGGGACCGAAATGTTTAAAATAAATTTAACAAATTCTATTTTTTATTTCTTTTTTAAATCGCGCCTTTAACCGTTTTCGGCTCTTATTAGCTTTTTTTTTTATTTATATAAGAACCATTAATATTGTTTTTTAGATTTATAGAATTTAAATAAATTTTATCAACGTAATGTGCATCATATTTTATTCATAATTAATCGTTTTAATTTATTATTTACATAATAAAATGTAGTTTACACTGAAATTTATGAATAAAATTCGAATATTGCTGGGGTGAAAAGTTTGTGATATAAAACTGCTAATTGTATATTATATGCTTAAATTATTATATATTATATATTATATGTATATTATTTATCACGCACGGTAAAAGCTCGCTACTGGTTAAAGAAAACAATTTTTTTCTGAGCGATCACCTGTCGAGCGCAATCTTTTTTTTTAATAATATAAAAATAATGCACTTTTACTTCGGGGCAAGTTTTCTACATAATACACATATGCTAATACTTTTACGGCTTGTTTATTTGAAGAAAGTAACCGCTAATTTTTGTAAATTTTATTAAACTGCATTTTGACATTTGTAAGTTATCTGATATGTTTAAACAAATATTTTTAATAGCCGAAATAGTACTTAAATATAGATTGCAAATCATCAATTATTTTTTCCAGAGATACCTACTTGTTTTTATGTAAAATTCCTGAACAATTATAACAATATAACGAAGTTAATTAATATAAATATTTCAGTGACAGAATTATCTGCGTACTAACTCTATGGTGCGTACTAACGCCATGCTGATTAATTTTGCAATTTTGTGGAAAATCACGTTGAGAGCATCGTTGCTTAATAATACCGGATCAGGTATCTGCGTTGAAAATATTTTCAATTTGTGGAAACGTGTCGAGAGAGAAACGATACGATGAACATGAATTATTATCGTCTATTTGTACATGTGATCGATTGTAAACACAGATTGAAACATCATAACATACATCCTAATTTTTTTGCAATAAATAAAACGGAATTTCTACAAACTTTTTAGTTTATCGAATGAAACCAAGTGCATAAATATAACGCTACAGAAAATATAATGTTAGTTCTTATAAATTTTATATTAATTACTAATATTTTTTTTTAATTGTAATATTTGATTTTTTTAAAGAATGCGTAACTAGCGGGAGCAATTATGTATATTGACGAGCATTCGTTTTATTGATCAGTTATTATTAGCGAACGAAATTGTCGAGTCATTTTTCGCGACGTTACAATTAAGCGCAGCGATTTGCCGGCATGAGAAATCGAAGAAAGAAAATGGGGTTGTCCCAGAACTATAGACTCGCCCGTGGCATTTAGATCGACTTAACTTCTTTTCGTCCTTGCATCTAAAGTGGATAAACAAGATCCCGCCGAGGCACAAGAAGTCGTTATAAATAACATCTAGTTGCTCTTTTTATTTGACTTTTCCTTTTATTTTAAACGGTGCAATTTTTTGCGTCGATTGTGATCGACAATATTATCGATTATCATTAATTGACGATTGCTTAAAAATAATTACATCGAGAAAAACTCTTCATAAACGTTGACGACGTTTGTGGATGTAAAAAATGAGTACAGATATAATTGATTTTACGAATGATATAAAAGCGATGGAATTATTGCGTGGGAAAGACTTCGACATTCGCTTCAATGGATTTATGCAATTTTGCATTCGCATCGGGAACCGCCTTTACGAGATTTCGATTGCAAATTGACAGAATGGCGCGGAACAACGAAATTGCGTAACGATTACGCTAATATGTCATGTTGTCTAATGCTGAACGTTGATCGGGAAACGTTCAATTCATGCGTCGTGCGTTGCGAGATACGCGATTTGGACACAGGAAATAGAAAGTCGGTTTGCAGAAATTTTGTTCGTAGAGAACAGTAACAAAGTAAAAATCTCAGAGCAAAAAATCATAACTCTCTTATTGTTAGACGTCTCCTATAGCGCAATGATAATCTATGCTTTTAACGAGTTATCAAAGTTTCGTTACAATAAGCAATAAGATTACGCGATTACTATGTATTATAATAAATCACACGAATAAATTAATAATAAAAGAAAATGTTCTTTGCCAATAATATATTGTAATGTATTATTAAATATGTGCAATATTTAAAAGCGTTATGAAACATAAAATAACTTTATTTGTGGCGTCTATAAATTATTACATTTGCTAATTAATTTATTTATTATTTTAATAAATAGCCTATGAGAAAAAAATAGGAATTGAAAATAAGTTGAAATAAAAAAAAGGTAATTTTTTACGATACATAAATATGTGTATAAAAAATCGTCTTCTTAAATATATTGAAATATCGGAATATTAATATTGAAACTTTTAATAAAAATTGCAACGCAATATTTTCAACGTTTATTTTAAAATGATTATATAAAATTTATAAGTTAAATATGTTATATAAGATACATATTCAATAAGATTAATATGTCTGTGATTACATGTATGTGTTATTTCAATATTAAAAAAACAATCATTATCATACTAAATAACAAAATTATTTAATATGATAATGATCGTTTTTTAATATTGAAATAACATTTGTACATAGCTCTGTGTCATAAATTTTTAAGAGAATACATACATACATACATACATACATATATATACCTATTTTTAGTGAAAGAAAGCGCGTTTCTGAAAATTGCGTTTTCGATAATAAATACGTACTTAAAACGCAATTCCGTGATTCCTCTTTTTTGTTATTCGAATATATTAAGTTTGACTTCCTATTTTTTGAGCTACCAATTAAGTTTTATTAAAACTAGAAGTAGAAATTCCCTTTTAACCAGACTGCTAATGAGTATTCCGGCCAAGAGTGTAAGCCAATATCTAGAAAATACATTTGGCGAAGAATTCACAGACTTGCAAACTTGTCATCATTATCTATTTGATTTGATTCAAGACTTTTACGATTTTGCAACATGTAAGTTATGAAAACTTTATAATTAATTAATTTATAATATAAGTATTTCTATAGTAATCTCATTGATTAATATAGGAAATTATTAAAATATATATATAATTTTTATAATTTATATAAAAAGATATTAAAAAATTACATAATATATATTACGTAATAATAAATTCTCTAGTAAAATTGATTAATTATCTAATTAATTGAAAGAAGCTTAATTAATATGCTTAAAGAAAAATAATGGTTAAATGAAATTCATTTACGATTAAAGATATGCATTTTTAGCATCACAACCAACATGACTTGTTGCATTAATCAACGATCCAATCGTACGAGGCAGTGACATTGGTGCCGCTCTACGTCTTGCATTGCGTAAGGCCGAGCATTGTTTCGTTGGAACAGGACTAATCATAATTACCCTCATTACTAACCGAGTAATGCCAGATATTATTCTGGGATATCGTTGACCCCAAGTTTGTTTCGTAGACGTAATAATCTTTACGATCACCATAACGATCTCGGTGCAGCTCGTTTCTCAAAAGCTCACCTTTTAAAAGACAGAAAACCTTCATTATCTTTCGCTTTGTCATGATGTTAATTATAATGCGATGTTTTCTCAAGTAGAACCAGCCAAACAAAGATAATCATGAAAGATAATCGTCTCTAATGTCAAAATCTTTTGATGCTGATTTGATCTTCTAACAATGATGATACTATAAGTAAAAACATATTATAAACATATTCCGATATTAATATTAACACAAAAGATTTGTGCATTTGTTGTGAAATTATGTGTGTTGCAATTTAATAAAACTATTAAAATAATTTTATATTTTTAAATAATCTTTTGATAATAACGTGCTAATGTTACTTTGTACTTATACTTTTCTTTCTGTATTTGAAGTTTTAAAGCATACATAATTCTAAAAGAAAAAATTAGTTATTTTGATTGATTTTTATTTGATTTTGTTTGTGCATGTAAAAACATAGTCGGTCGCTAAGTTTAATAGAAAGTTGAAAAGCAAAGCCAATTTAAATAGTATATTTTATCGGAAAGATTAAACCAGTTATACTTTAATATGCTAATTAGATTTATTTGATATGCCAACGCATCCCTCTCTCAGGGCACATACATATTCGAGAGTTAGATGAGTCAGTATTTCTTTTAATTTATACTTATCATTTAATCTCTTTAAGCTTGATCACTTTCACCAATAGTTTCGAAATCGTCTGACAAAGTCTCCAAGCACGTGCCCATAAGTACTTAATGCATGATCGATCTCCTTCGATATTCGGTCCATCTCGTGTCATCTATCTTGCTTGAACCGATTGCATATATAATTCTGTATGTTCCACGCATGACGTAACCGATTCCTCAGCCCGTCAGCGTCTACTTTGGCTCGTGGATTGCTCAACCCAGTGAACGCAAATACGAAACATCCATTTTTTTGCTATCTATAAAACATGCATCTGTATCAATGCCGTCGTATCGACAGAGGAAAAGGAAAGGGGGTATCGAACCACTTTCAGGATCACTTTCACGCACAATTTCGAAACGGACGATTTCGTTGAGAGAGGATCTGGTCAAGAGGTACCTTCTTTCCAGGAGGCTACAATTAAACCCGATTACATCCGATTCCGGTTGGCCAACGAAATTGTGCGCCTCTCTTTTCTCTCTCTTTCTCTTTCTTCTTCCGTCGCGATTTTGGCTGATCATCGATATACATAATCGGTGGTCGTATCACGCCAGCTAAAACCAGCGTAAAACTGTGCGTGCAACCGATGGTGAAAGTGGACGAGAGTGGCGTCCAGTCAGCCGGCTCACATTGTGCGTCTTGCAAACATTTCGCGGAAAGGCACAACTTCCCGGTCTTCCGATTATGCAACCGGTCGGACCAGTTTTGGGGCAGATCGCCAAACCGACCATCCCCATGGGCGTCGACCCAACGTCTGTCTCGGACCGGTTTTCATCTCGGAACGATTTATGATCGGTCCCCAGAAGCATCTCTCATCAAGCTTTATCCATCAATATTGCTTAATCCTAGCATTATCACTCAGAGAGAAACTTCTTTCGTCAATGCCTTCTTTCATCAAATTTATCCTTCACCTATCACTACTTCATCACTCTGTTGCGAAAGTAGAAGTAACAAAAAAGAAAAAGGGGAAAATAATTTAATTAATCAACAGCATCTCCTCAACAGCTATATAACGTGCTGTTTATCGCTAATTGAAATTATAAAACTTTAATACATGAAACTTTAATATTTTAGTACTTGATAATATATAATAGAAAATATAATTGGTACAAATTATACTCTCTCATTAGTGTTTTCATTCATGAAAATTATTATTAAATCTTTTTGAAGCCACATATAATATTTATTTAATATTTGATCGAATTAAAAATAAAATATAAATAAGTAAATAAAATAAAAATACAAAAGAATTTATGAGACTTAATATATTTAATATATTTAATAACTGACGCCTATGTCTGGCGTAACGTTATGTATTCCATACAACTTACTCGATTTCTCACTTTCAGATTAATACTGGTAGATATGTATCAACTGAAATACGAATCGTTTTTGAACGCAACGTTACCGAGGTAATGTTTAGTGTGCATCCATGAAGTAATACTTTACTCACGTTAAGTAAGAATTTCAAAACAATTTCAGGATAGAAACTTAAAATAATACGATGCTTAATTGTGAAGCAATCTGAGATTTCATAACAAGGTAGATCAATTCGGATAGCTAGATTCTAAGGATTCTACTATTTTTTTAAATTAATTTTTACTAGCACAATTTCCGTACTTAAACCTATCGTAATATGGCGGGAGTGAATTAAAATCGCGGATCGATACGCGTCGCTGCAGTTAATGGAATCGCATATCTTCTCTTCGACAAGAAGCGAAATGTTTCCTGGCGCAAGTAACTTATTTCTGGATTACATAAGGAATTATTATAGACTATATAATTAATTTGACAATTTAATTGATCGTTGCGAAAATATGGGAAGTTTATCGTGTTAAATATATGAAGATTGACAACAGCTCTCTCATTCTTCAATGTGAGAATTCATATTGAATGATGTAGAAAATATTATAATTATTTGTTAATGCCATAAACTTGATAAAATTCAGGAATTTAATTTAAATAAATTAAAAATTTTTTATAAAAAAAATATGTATATAATAAAACGTAGAAAAATTAATATAACTTTTTCAACATTATTTATGTAAAATAAAAAATATTAATTAATTATAAAAACTATGCAATTTACATAAATTTTATGAATTTAGAAATACAGTTTAATTGTAAATAAGTAAATATATGTGATGAAAGGCAGAGAAAAGTAAGTTATACACTACATTGCAAGTTTGCAGTATTGAAATCAAATATTCCGTTTTCGTCGTCGCGATAAGTGTATGCATTACGTCGTTGAGAAGTGATAAGATCAGGAATATTTCCGCTCGCACTCGATGAAACGCCACGTTGCATGTTCGATGATGCAAACATTTTTTTTTTTCCTTTGCGGTCGATTTCCGCGTCTTCTCCTTACGCAAGGCGGGCGGACCACTTTCTGGACAGAGACCACCTTTGTACAATTACGTTTTAGTGACGTGACTTTGCAAACAATAATGGCATCTCTTGTCACTACTTGTGAAAGCTGTCGTCCTACGCGTCGACCACGTTGCAATGAAAAATCGGATGGAAATGGCCGTAAAAGAAAAGCATTTAATAGAAGCGCCAAACCTATTGTTGTACGATTTCTTATTCGAATAATATTTATACGTAATAATTTGACGTTTATAATTGGAAAAATAGATACTATTTTGCAAAAATCTGAATTTCATGTTCATTATATTAATTAAATTATATTGGATAAAATTTTTATGGTTAATTAGCATAATTTTTTTATATACTCAATGTTATTAAAATTTTTAATATTTTAGTATATTTTAGTATAATTTACTGTAATAATATACGTAAAAAATAATGGATTTATCGTCATATATAATTACATACATGTATGTATGTGCGTAATTTACAAATTGAAGCACGATTTGCGAATCAAATTCGTTAAAAAGAGTACGAACAATATATTATAATAGTAGCGATAAAAGATATGTTTAATAAGGTGACGAAGGAGCTCGATTGAATTTACGAGTAATTTGACAGCAGAAGCGTGATTTCACTTACGATTTCGCCGACTTTCAATTACGCAAGATAAGGGAGCTGCCTGGTATATAGCCTTTATTGTCAAATAACTCTTATGCATTCATATTGAGGAATGTCTTCTCCCTATCGAATAAAATCCTTTTCTCTGAACAAACGCGAAAGTAAAGGTTCCGATTAACGAGTTCTCTTTTTTATATGACAGTTGTGAGATTCGATAAAAAAAAAGTTCGATCGTTGAGAAAAGATATTTAGATATACCTGATGATATAACTCGGTTTTATAAGGATATTGAAAGAATTGAAATATTTTTTTACGTTTCATAAATGCTTAAAAAATAAAATTGTTTATAAAAGTTCTGTAATACATTAGGCATTTACAACAAAGAGATACATTTATTTTGCTTATCAACATTAATAATTACAGAATGTGAACCATGAGCAGTTCAAGCGTATACAATTATTTATGTACATTCACACACGACACATACAACATTTTTTTTCACGCACACTTTATATAATATATATATTCTTAATTGTAAAATAAAAATTTGTTTCTTTTACATACAACATCTCGTAATTAATAGCGCGTTATATTTAAAATAAAATATATATCTTTTCACCTTGCAAAAAATATTCAGTTTTTGCGCATTAGCACATTTGTTGGCAGTAATAATCATTATTTTCTTATTAATCGACTTGACTAAATAATATTTGAGTAGATAATTTAATTATTTTTTTCAAAACTTTTCAGCGGCAATCCTTATAGGAATATGATTATGTAATTTGGTATCTTGGCAGATTAACGATGTATAGCGAGCTTTTCTTTATTTTATTATTATCAATGCCCGATAATGTAGTGACCTGAGTCAATGCATTAATAGAGCGTTGATACTATCCAAAGTGTCAACATGATTCCTGTTGTGATCCAAGATGCGTGGATCAATGTAGAACCACCATTGTAAAAACCGCTACCGTAGACCTGCAGACCTGCAGTTTCTATGCTTCTTTTGCAAAAGTCGCCATCTGAAACATATTAACATCATATCAAATTGTATAATTGCTTTCAGACTTGTGAATCAAGAATGGTTTCCTGCGAACACAACAAACACTTTGCATTTTGTTCCATGATCCAGTCGCCTCTCTAACACTTACATAAAATACAACAAAATATATTTAACGTAAACAAACATTTTTATTTAAATGATTAGTCGTGATATTCCTTGGGCAAAAAATTTATTATGAAAATCAAACGACCGTTTGCTGGAGGCAGAGAGAAAGAGAGAAAATAAACCGCTCTACAAATAAATCCCGTAATCGAGATCGACAGGAAGAAAAACAGAACCTTGCGGCGAGTAAAGGGAGAGGTAGCCAATCTCCCTTTCCTTTCGTGACTTTTGTTTCTTCAGTTTTGCGGATATTCGTCAAATTCATCGATTGAAACACGTGTTCCGCTTGATTCGTTCGTACATTAAAAACGCTCGTATCGATCTTATGTCTCACATCAGATAACGGTTTCTCCCGCGTATACAGTTTAATCTTATTTTGTCAGTTGTAATTATAGCGGAAGGTACGAAATAGAAACGTAAAGCTACTTAATAGTAACACGTTCCTTTTGTTATCTTGCATCGTTCACAATGAGATATTGCTTCATTCAGATTGTATGATGTATTAACTCGGTTTTTTTATAAATATCATAGTTATGCTTGATGAGAAATTAGCGATCTTTCTTGTGATTATAAGTGTATTACTGGAAAAATTTAATAACATCAATCTCCTCGAATGAAATATGATAGGATAATTGGTAGTACATGCCTAGATAGAATAAGTACATAGAATATTGATTTCTTTGAAGAGATAGAATAATCTAACTTTTAATTATATACAGCTATATTTTTGTAGCGCGTGTCTAAAGAGCGAGAGTGAATTATTTAAGATAAATTGTAGTCTGTGTACTTTTAC
The DNA here is from genome assembly GCF_047496725.1 of Anoplolepis gracilipes. Taxonomy (NCBI): domain Eukaryota; kingdom Metazoa; phylum Arthropoda; class Insecta; order Hymenoptera; family Formicidae; genus Anoplolepis; species Anoplolepis gracilipes. The sequence continues at coordinate 10,627,626 of NC_132970.1, read as the reverse complement.
TCTTTTTGACATGTAACAAGGTAAAAATTTAGTACTATTCAATTTTTAAATATAAAAATATTTGAATTTTGAATCCAGAAGAATTTGATACTAGTAAATCAAAACTATTACTCTTTATCTTTCTGTTATATCGTTTATGTGTAACATGTGGATCAAAGAAGTTACGAATAAAAAAAGAAAATAAAACATTGAATTGAAATTTAAATTATATTGCATTTTATGATTTTTTAATCGTTGTTACATATAAGTTTCGCATATACTTTTTTCCACCAGAATCATTTTTAAGAAAGAAACTCTTCTCGTTTGGCACAGTTAAATGTTTGTTGCTAAAATAATTCAAATTTATGCGTCATGTCTCCCGTAAGTATTTAGTCGATTGTTTCCGTTAAAAATATTGACAAGACATACACGGAGAAATTATGTAAGAAGAGCTGCAAATGTCCAAGTTATTTTCAAATTCAGGTTAAGCTAACGATACTAACCGTTGCCTGCATAACCGCTGCAATTGGGCAAAACGAACTTCTGCAATGCAAATTGGTTATTCTCAAACAACTCTCTAACATTACGTTGTCTTTTCACCTGCTGCGACTGGACATGACGAATATATTTACCATGACTAATCCATCTTCTCATTTCGTGATTTGCATTTTCTTTACGGTGAACATAAAGAGGAAGTTAATAATTTTAAGCCTTTTAAACACATCTAACACATATAATATATCTTGATTTCAAGACAAAATCACCTCATATCTTTCGCCAAAGACATAGTTATTTCCTGTTGAGGATTAATCCTGTGCAAGTAGACCAACCATGTGACTAGTGATCTCATTACATAATATTACGTACGCCATAAAGTCGAATGATTTCTCGATCCGGCTCAATCACGCGTGCCAGTTCCTGATTGACCGCGTGAACGCGATATTCGCTCTCACGCGAGAAGAAACGGTGCATGTGCGACGGGAGGAGGGGAGAGGGGAAAGAGAGAGAGAGAGAGAGAAAGAGAGACGGACGTCTATAATATCGGCGTGCATGTGCACGTGCAAGTCTCGGCTTCCCTTCGCGCGAACGAAGAACGGGACGGATGCATCGGGGAACTATTACTCGATCGGCACAACTTGTACCTCTCGATGGAAACCGGAGTGCCAGTCAGTCGTCGAACGTGAATGTCTCACGACTCTCGTTTACTCCTCTCCTTTCTTTTCCCCCGCCGCTATGTTTATACTCTTTCCTAGCTCTCTTCTGCACCGGCGGCCTCTCCTCGTTTTGCGCTTTGCTTTCGCAATATTGTTCTAGTCCCACGGGGCTAGAACCTTACAATCGGGTGTTCCCGATCGGGTCGAACCGCGCCGCGGTTTTATGTTCCATCGCGGAAATAGCGCGAACATTTCCTACAGTTATATATATATATCAAGAAAAGAAACCGTCTCGACGACGAACTAGAAAGGCCTTTTCTGCGTCGAATAATTCGCATTGCTCGCATTCGCCTTGCATCATCAACGCTGTAGTTATACGTTACGTATTTTTTATTTTTTATTTTATTTATTCTTTTTTTCTTTGTTTTTTAGAAGAGTTAAATTTTCCTTGCCTCGTGATATATGTAACATCGTTTTCACGATCGTCGTGCTTTACTTTTATCCGAAATTCTTGCCCGTTTTTCTTTTCGTTTCCTGGAGACATTCTTTAATTTATAACGGTTAACACGTAACACGTATTACATACGTTTTATTTTATTTACGAGAATTCATAACTTATTCCGCTCGAAATGTTCCGCTATGTGCTTTCGAAATGCATCGACATAATTTATGGGATAAGCGCAGCGCGATGTGCCTCGTGCATGTACATATCTGAGTTCTTTCCTATGTAATCGTTTTTATATAACATTCGCCGGTGACCGGCGTTAAAAATTTGGCAAGATGTATGCTCTGCTAGGTGCAAGTCGTTAATCTCAATAATTTCACCGTACATCAGATCGTAATTCACAGTCGAATGTCGTCATACAATGAACATTTGTAGTGCTTACCGGTATAAGTAGTTCGTGGGAACTGCAACCTTCAATCTGTTACGGTAGGAAATTGCATAATTTGTAGCAAGTTACATCGAAAGGCATTGGTTCGCACTACGACGGTTCTGCAACGACATGTCGATCGATTTCTGCCCCCGCAGATCCGGTTATAAATAATAGATAATTACTATTATAACTGAAAATGCGCGTAGAATATCGTTGTAAATCAGAATACGGCGAGTATTGCGGCGGTCGAATTATAAATTTAAACAAGTAATAAATGTTTCTTACCGTATGACCAGCCGACAACTTCTCCCGTTCTCAAATTCTCGGTCCTCAACCAGTCCTCCAATGGCCGGAAGTATTCCCTAAGAGCGGATCCGTCTAATCTGGACTCACCAGTGGCTTCCCGGAGCGTTTCCTGCCATGGAATCGACGAACCCTTCTCCATTAATCTCCTATGTAAACAATACGTTTATATTGCTTCGTTAGTTACAAGTTTTTAATGTAATTAAATATTATTAATAAGAAAATATATTTATCAATCCCCTTGTTATCAAATTTCTAAATTATTAATAATCTTGACAACAATTTTATTATATGATTAAATGACTTTAAAAGATTTTGTAAAGTAACTATTTGACTACAACTTTAATTTTAAAAAGTTGCTAAAACTATTAATCTTTGGCGGATTATATTTTAATAAAATCTAGGACATTTTTTATTAGACAAAGGGAGTGGAAACTTTGCGGCATTGAAAAAAAAAAATTACACGTCATATATCCAGTAAAACGATTATATAAAGGCTAAGCTCAAGTTATTTGTAGGTGGATATTCAATAATGCGCGCATTATTGTTAGTGTGGCGCTACGAGCTATTTATGACTCGACATTCTTTCATTGTGTGTTTCATTTGTGTGTTGAACGTGCTTCTCGCGAACATATCTAGAGAAAGAGAGAGAATAAGAATTGCGAATTTGCGGAATCGTGATAGCAAAATAACGTAGCACGTGATGCATAATGAGAAGTGTAATGGCTTATAATGGTTTATAACTCCACCGTCAATTCCACAATTTTCTATAACCGGGATATTTATCTCTAATAATCTGTGTTTGCTATGTGGTGACTCCTACTCTGATACACTATAATCCATTTCTTCGGTAAACCGTTTCCACTGTGATTTCAATCTACCCAGGCGATTTATTTTGCGTTATGACAACGAAATGTTACCGAGAAATTTATTATATTCAGCCGCTGTTTTAAAATTCTAAAGAAGAATTTATATCAACATCGACATCATATCTTTGACAATTACAAGCTACTTAATTGACTTCGCTATATTAATATCTTGTACGATTTATATTTCGTTTTATTTTGCATACCTGATCCTCGACAATATTTTTTATTTTCACTTAATTTTTGGAAATAGCACAAAAAATATAGACGTTATAAGCTTTTCGCAATTAATATCCCCTGTTCTTTTATTCCCACTTCCTGTATAATATGTAGAGTACGGTAAACACAAATAAAGAATATTTAAATGTATGCGCTTAACTTTTTAATTTTAAATATAGGCCACGACTTAAAAATGATGTCCCATTTGCAGATTAAAAATTCAAATATTTGTCATTCTTGTTTATATATATTTCTTATTTTTTCTACAAAATAAAAATATAATTCTCTCTCTAGAGTAGTAAAGAAACGCAAAAAAACTGTTACATTATTGCTTCGTTGCACTTTCAATATTAATCATAAAACGCAAATTTAATCAAAAAAGCGAAACAATAATAAATTCATCTTAAAAGAAGATAAACGTTAGAACGTAAATGAATTTCGATCAAGTCGTCGACACTATCTACGATCATCATCAAGCCCGTAACGCCGTGTGATCTAATAATAAGATTAAACGACGCTTTAAAGGCGATGCTACGGTCTGAGAACTGGTGCATCGTGTCGACGAGACGGCTGTTTAGATACGCGGCCTATGCAGTTATGCAACAGTGGCAGTATCCCGCGCCTCTCAAATCGATCGCTGGATTAACGGCCAACTCTCGCAACTTTTCCTCTGTGCATAATTATGGGATCGCGATGATATTACAGCGCAACGCTTAGTAACAGTGAATTTAGAATATTCTTAACTTTGATGCTCGTTTAAAAAAATTTCGCGAGTATATAAAATGTTATGCTGCGCAAATTTTTTTCCCAATTGTTGATTGTGATTTAATAGACTTGTATTTTTATAAGATTTTTAGAATAGTTTTTATATTTTTTAAAAATATTTATGTATATTATATTACATGTTTATAGAAATCGTTGAATTGTTGCATATCTTTTTACTCATATATAGCAAAATAAGTAACATCTGGTATAGAATATGAAATTATTTAGAGAAATTATTTAAATATTCTTTTTTTACTTGAAATTTTTTATTTGATTATTATACTGAGATTTTTCAATAAACCTTGAATATCCAATACGATTCACAAAACTAGGTCGAACAAGAATGATCAATCGGAACAATATTATTATTCATATATGACACTCGTAATATCGTTTCAGGGCCGTGCATCGGTTACGTCATAGTGACTATCTAGCTGCAGTAATTTCACGTTATCAGAAACTGTGCGACCGACAGTTTGCCGCAATCGCGGCGCCAACGTTACGAGATACGAGTCTTTTCGCCGTGCGAGATTTCGCAGAAATCAATCGCGTCTGTCGCTTCCGGTTCCTTCGAGAGGCCTCGTTCTCGAAATAAGAAACCTTCATGTATCCGCTATACTTTATGTTATCTTTCATGGGAAACGATTCGATCAATAAAAATATTTTGGTGCAATGGAGGCTCGATCTCTTTCTCTTTCTATCTGGTTTTCTTTCTCTATATATTTAGTTTTAATTTATATTGATTACATAATTTCCAGTGTTTATACGTAGGCGAAATCTGTACCTTTCTGCCGACGATGCAGTGATGCATTTCACAACGAGAGATGCCGTGGGCGAGCAAATATTTTGATTAGATCTTAATAGGCAAATATCATACGTTTATCACAAACGTATTTTTTTTTTTTTTTTTTTTTAATAAAAAAGAAAGAGTTAACTTGTGGCAAAATAATTGAATCTAGAGATATAATATATAATACATAACACCTAAGTACCATAAAATTGTTTATCACATTATTATCATCTGTAATAATCATAGATTTTTAATTTGTCACTGTAAGATAAATAAAATACATACTGCTTTAAAAATTAAATCACATTTTTTCTTGTGATTATGGATGTAGAGATAATCTTATACATTTAGAATATTCTACAAGGTAGTTATGCTCGGTTGCATTGACATATAAATGTTTTATAGTATACTGCAAAATGTGTCCACCATTTCTTGATCGAAGCAGAACTTTCAAATGATTCTTTTGCGATCCTCCGCGTGATCGTCCGTGACAATCAAGGACGAAGTACCAATTTACATTTACGTTTAAATCACAAATCACAGCGTTGATAGCTAGCGAATGGAATAAATCAACCATGATGTCTCTTTTGCAATTCAGAAAATCAACACGTAAATAAATATGATAAATGTAATAATATAAATGAATCTAATATTAATATAATGCGTTAATTAATAAAATTTTTTAATTAATTTTACATGGAATAATTTTAATTTAAACTTGAATCACAAAATGTGCCGCAATTTAAAATTGCTAATCAGAAACTAGTTAATATCTCTCAAAGTAATCATTAAAAGTGTAATACATTTCAAATCTATGCAAAAATTAAATCGATGAATAGTATGATTTCTGTAACATTTTTTGACATACAAGAAACAATTGTACATGTCACGTGCGTCAAAAATTAATATCAAAACAAAAATATTAGACAAGTAGAAGGATCACGTGGAAAACTTTTCATGCTCTACTCAAAATGATATTTACAAAACTCTCCTTGTTGATTTCAAATGTTCAATTGCATCGTGCGCTTTAATTGGCTTATGCTTGCGGAAATACGAATCTATATTACGCAGCTGTCGGCAGTCATGTGCGAGTAGAGCAATTCTCCAACCGCGCGTGCGACGCCCTCGAATCTTGCGTAGCGAAAACGGAAGTGTAATGCGTAACACACGCGCTCTCCCGACCGACAAGTTTCTTCGCCGTATTAACTGCGAACTCTCTCGTGATATGGTAACCGTTTTTGCATTCCTTTACATGACACACGCATGTTTTTACCACGTATACTGCTTTCGTAATCGTCATCGTTGTCGCGTCGTAAAGCGAGAGTTCGAGATCGTCCTTCGATTACAGGAAGTCAGCACGTGCACTCAGCGAAATCTCGGTTCTCGTACACGTAAATGATATCCGAATGAAATTCCATTTGAACACCGATAATGCACCACGAGTGTCATATATGAATAATAAGTGGATATATATATTTTAATGATAAAAATGTTGGAAAGATATAGATTTCGACAATAAATATAATTTAGATTAATTTATCCTACAATTATCATTGACGAGTGATCGTTGGAAATACTATTTTTCATTTATTTGTTTCACGATTGTGATAATTAGATATAATTTTGATTACATACAACTGTATAAATCCTTGTCCAATTTTTACAAGAAATTTAGTACTATATTGATCCTTTTATGTATATACATATAATGAAATTCTATTCTACTGATATTATTTTGGCTTCCATGCGGAAACTATGCATATTGCAGGAAGCCTTAGCAACTTGGTCAGTTGCCAAGAAATTTTGATCTACAAACCCTATCTCATATGCGGAACAATCCTTATCGAGTTTCCGCCAAGAGATTTATGCATATATATGATTTTCATTGTTCATAAAACTTTGTTCAAGTTACGTCTGCAAATACGCATGAGCAAATCCACGAACTCAGAGTTCATAAGTATGTATTTCGCAAAAAAAAAAAAAAAAAAAAAAAAAAAAAAAGAAAATGCGAACGTTTCTACCATAAATTATCATCATCTGAATAGTGTTTACAATTTAATGCTTTTTGTCATTTTATGTAATTCCTTATTCAAATGCAATTTCGTAATTGCAAATGAAACATATGCGTTTCAATTAAACCTGAGTGTTTTATTCTGCTTCCTTTTACAGTAATAAATGCACATGGTAAAATAGTAATAGATTTTTTTGCACATTTTGTTCATTTTATGGTAAACATTAGTTTTATTATATTATTTTATATCAACTCAATAAACCTGCCAGAACTTAATTTATTTAAAATATTTTATAAGTCATATGTGAAGGTCGCTCAGATTATAATATTTTTATATATCTTTAATAGTTTTTAAGTTAATCATGCACCGATTGATACAACGTCAGTGTATGAAACATTTCATTTAATAAATGTTGAAATGGTATCATATTACATATATTTCATATTATATACTTATATATTATAAAAAATTTTACTGCATATATTATCAATATATAATTGATATATATATATATATATATATATATATATATATATATATATATAGAGAGAGAGAGAGAGAGAGAGATTATATAAATACTGATGTGTGTGTAATATCAATATTACGTTCATTTCATATTTTTACACTTTTTCCCAGTTTTGCATCAGCTTGATTACGTGTGTTAACCGTTCCGCAAGTTAAGATCCGCACCTCGTTTTCCGTAGCCGGGTACCAACAATTATTATTATCATTATAGAGATATTTATCTCGGTTGAACGAAGTAGTTGGAACGACATGACGCATCGTAATAACGTTGGGAGACAAATACCGGATTGGCGACCGGCGGAATTGCGGAACCGTATCAAGAGATTTCCCTCTCGTTAACCCAGATAACGTTCGCCAGAAGACTGGCAAGGTTCGATCCGATCGAGAAACGATCGGTGATACGATTCTTAACCGAGTTTACTTGAATTTTCTATCGATACACAGAAATTATCCGCGCACGTGTCACGTGTATGCGGATGTGTATGTGTGTATATATATATATATATATATATATGTATGTATAAAGATAAAAATTATTTAACTTTCGAGTACGTGCAAGCTGTAATTTACCGTTAAAGTGAAGGCGCCGTCAAAATCCATCCGGCCTCTTGCACGGTAGACCGATACGATCTAACAACACGCGTCATTACTGTGGTGTACGCATCTTGCAACATTCGCGGGAGGATCACGATCATGCTCGCGTGTGCATAATGCGCCTCGTAATCAACGACGCAAGACCGCAATCCTGGCGCCGACCGTTTTCACGTTAAGACTATGTAAATACGATGCTATTTTAATGCTACAAAGGTGTTCGCTTAGCATTACCCTTCGCAAAGCAGCGCGTTGTATTATTATATCCCGTGCGTTATATCACGTGTATTTTAATTGAACGATTTTATTAATCATTTACGAGAGCGTTTTTGACAGAGGGTTGTACGGCATTATAGTTTTTAGAGAGAGCGATTGTGCAATAATTTAAAAAAAAAAAAAACAATTGTATAATCAAAATAAGAATTATTTTCGCTACATTTGAATTTTAATGTTTTAATATTACATATACATGTATATTAAAATTTTTTTAAAAAAGATTTGTCTCTGTAAAAAAAAAATATTAAAATACATATTATAAAAATCGATAGATTGTTGATAAAAATCATTGTTTAACGTATGTTTCAAAACAAAATTAAGACTTTACTAATTTAGGATCGTTATTTTTTGTCGGTACCAACATTTGTCCGTATTATTACACAAGTTACAGTCAGTAGTGTCTATATCGAGATGAGTGATTATTCACAAGATATCCATATGAGAACAAATATTGCGAAGATACATAATTATGAATGTCGAAATCGTCATAAAGATTATTTTATGCTCCATATTCCAAATATAGCTACGGTAGAAACTTTATAATGGATGAGAATATTATGGAATTGTGTAACAATGAATAAATGCACAAACTAGATGCATTCAACTACACGTCTGTGTGGTGGTGATATAAAACTAAATTGGCGGATTTATACACGCGACATAGCCTGAAATAAACTGTAATTTAGCTTCAAATATCCTTATAATAGATGCAACGATTTAATTTACACATTTTATATTTACAATATGTATAAATATATATACAGATAATACTTACATTATTTATTATTTATTAATATATATATAATTAACTTGCAAATTTAAACTTTTCTGAATAATTCAGCACGCGCTAGTAAAAATTATGATGTCAAGTTGTTAAAACAAGGTCGTTTTGCATAATTTTGTATTATTGAATTTTTATTAAAACTAATATTCCGTTCATTTTTAAATTTATCGCGGCGATTGGCAAAATAACAAGTCGCGACGATCTTTTTTCGTTTTCTTTTCAAGAGATTCCAGTTCCTATACGGATGTAACCATCACACGTGCATTAATTTCTACATAAATTTTAACCTTGAATCGTGAAAAAATTCGGGGCCAAAATGTCAAGACCCGGAATAAAGTATCGATCGAGTTCGCAGCCCCACCTTGCTTAGGTGCGATTTTACGGATTCCTGACATTTTGGACTGGCTCTCTGTGGCTGTATAGTCAAGTTAAACCGAACCACAAATTCTTGTTTACGACAGTAGTCATTCGTCGTCATAATTAACAACTTGAAAACAAAGTAGGCAATAAACGAGTCGTCGCTATTTTGGAATTTTTTGACGGTCTTCTTTTTATCATTCAAAGACATTTTTGGCAATAGTTTTATCCTTGGAATTAAGAGCTCAAGAATATTACAACGAGATTAAATAATAAACTTCCTAATACTAAACTATGCAAAATTAGCAAAATAAATAAATTTAAAATAAAACATTTATATGTATATTCAATATAATTCTAAATATTATTTTGCGACAATACATATATACGTGTTATCTTAGAGCAAAATATTTTAGAAAAAAATTACTTATTAAATTTAATTTTTTTATCAGCGTTCTCTCAATATGTTGAGGAAAAAAATTGTACATATAAAGCAATAAATGATAAAGACGCAATATCATTGAATGGTTTCCTCCATCCTGTTTCCTTTCTCTCGTTGGTGTGTCATTCTCCATGATCTAAATTTTTTTTATTTAACCTAAATTACACCATAGTTTTCCAATGTAAATACTTGCGTTAGATATTTATCTTTGTTAAAATGTATAAATATTCAAATGGTCAACCTTTTGTGAATATTGTAAATATGTGATTCATGTAAAAAAGAAAAGAAAACAAAAAAATTGTGTCAATATTTTTTTTTTAATTACACGTCAAATCAATATTCCTCAATGTTATCAAGTATTTCATAGTTACCAATTATATATTCACCTGCACTATACGAGGCTTTAATGCATCGTTCAGCCGGTATTTGTGTTTTTTTGCTTCACATTGCACACCTACTTTGTATTACATGTTGAACGTTGAAATATGGATGCAAAATAGTGGCGCTTTTTCAATCGTAAAAATGCGACGCGATTTGCCTGTATGAAAAATTTGCTTTATGCATTTTCTTTTTACTCGCGAATGGTTTTCAACGAAGCAGCCCGTGCTGGCGATCGATCTTGGCGTTTGTACGAAACGTGCCATTGCGAAAGTATATACGTAGTACACGTAGATTAAAAACTGATTATCAAAAGGCCGCTTTTACGCCTGCGTTTCCGCTTTTCAACGGGTATGGCGGATTTTGCGCAAGACGTAGCGTAAAAGATGACGTTGAAACTTTCTGTTTATCCGATTTAAGAGAGAACGGTGATTTAGATTTTTCAATACTTACCCCAAGATTCCACCGGCCTCAGGGCTTCTGTAAAAATCGCATCTGTGCAGCAGTCTTCTTGGGTTGTTAATGAATCTCTGTCCCGCAGCCTGACAGAGAGCGCGATACAGTTGGAATTGAAGGACACCGGCTACGAAATTCCTGTAAAATATGAGAGAAAGCTAATTAATTTATACCACATGCCTCTTACGCGTATCTTGACATATTTATAATAAGCGTTGAACCAGCTTTGTGTGAATATTATTGTATAAGGGTAATTTCGAAAAATAAAATACAAAATTGATAATGCAATTATATATTAAACCGATAAGCTTATTTTCTGTTACACTGACATTATTTAATTAATTTTAAAATACATAATTTGAACCCGAAGTTAACGATTTGAATAATATATTAATAAAATGAAGGAAAATATAACAAATATTCATACAGAATCGTAAAAATTTGATAATAATTAAAGCGTTCTTCTCAAAAATAGATCAAAATTTTAATTTTTTAGAAATTCGAAAAATCTAATTATGAAAGGCACATCACATTTATCAAAATAAATGACATAAAAAAATAAGAAATATTGGCGTTTTAGGGTTAAAACGTGAAATTTTGATTATTTTGAATTTAGCAATAAAAAAAAGTTTGATTGAAAGAGAGATTTTCTGGATTATTAACAAGGACACTTTTTGTAAGAAACGCTTCAATTGTATAATTTATATAAAATTATGAATTAATATTATTCTATAAACTCTCAATTTTTTACATTATGTTATTTCTAAAGAGCAGAATTGCACCTAATGATTTAATTATGTTTTTTTTTATTAAATTTGTAATAACTCTAGCTTCTACACAGAATAATTTTAAAAGTAGCTAATGCAACAAGTCACGTTTGGATACCAATTTTTGTGAATTTTGAAAGAGCTATCTGCAAGGCTAATGTTAACAGGGTCAGTGAAGTTACGAAGAATCTCGATCTCTATGGAACTGACAGGAGATAGACCCCGTCTACTCCGCATAGAATAAAATTGCCGACAGGTGGCTGGAAAGAAAGGACGCTCAATAATACATAGGTGGGTATGTAGTCGTTTCACTGAGAGAGAGACTCTTCATCGGCAACGACCTTTACGTAATACCAGGTAATCCTCCCGGAGATCACGGCTTGATATTACGATCGGTATTCCGACACTTCTACTTTCCACGATTGTAATGGTTCCCTCGAACCTGTCGTTTGAAAATATATACGAAAGTGTCGTAAAACACGCAAGACATCTGAATATATTACGTCTTGCGTAGCCAGTATTAACCATGAAGTCATCGACAAAATTAATAAAATCCACGATTTCCCAGCTTAAACACGTTTCAGGAAGGAATTCAAAAGTAAGCCGTCCCGGATTGTTGTAGCAGTTCTATAATCGGTTTTATAACCGACCTATAAATAGCTACATTAAATTATAATATTTCTGATTATAGTAATTATTATTACGCGTTAATGAATGATTTTCGCACATTGCAACATTATGAGCGAAAAGATTTCTGTAAACAACCGAATTCAAGGCACGAATAATTTGATGAGGCACTAGAACATAAAATTCGGCATAAATTTTGTCAATTGCAAAATTCGGCACAGTAAAATAACTATCTGATTTTGCAATTGCGAGTATTTTACTGGCAAATATTATCGATTAATCTTCCTTGCTCACCTACACTTAACGGGTGGGCGAACGCATTCAAATAGCATCGCGGGAGAGTGAAAATCAAGTCATCATATTCGTATTCAAAGGGAAGTAATCGTATTGCAAGATGATTGAATCAGGTTATACGGTTGAATAGATTCGAGGTGAGACCTTCGCCCTGAATGACAGGTATCCTGATATCGCTTCGATCATTTTAGTGTACTTTTTCAGTTAGAGCGAGATAATAGCCTCATAAATAAAGATTTCATTAAAATTGAGATGTTAAGCTAATCACTAATATTGTAAAGTACGAAAACAATTGAATAAATATGACAAGTTTAAACAGAAAACAATGATGAAAAATTAAAAAAAGATACATTTTAGGTAGTTTGGGGAGCATGCAGAAATTGTTAGGTTCATCTTTCTTCGTTCAGTTTTACTTCCTGTACTCGAAAATCATAGTTAAAATATTCTTAATATCCGGAAAAATTTTTAAACACATTTCAACACAAGAGAGCAACGATTGATTTTATCACTTTCTCGAGCCATCTCAGCAAATTTCTCTCATTATGTTTTTATTAAAACAGTGTAAATCGTGGCTTTTACTTGCACTAAAGAACAAATAACTATTTATAGTGGAGAGACTATTATTGTAGATCTGAAAAAGTCATCTGCAATAAAATACTGAAATGGATCGGAATAATAGGGCTTACAAATGAATATTTTCCTATAATCTTGTAATTAAATTACAGATCTGAATTAAAGTAAGTCGTACTTAATCGTACTTATTACATGTTTTTATATGTTGACATTACCTAAACTTTCATCTTTTTTCATCAGGATCTGCAATGATGGAGTTACCTTAGGCTATTTAAATATTTACATTGTACATACTTGTATTACATATTTGATATTTCTTTGCAATTATTTATTTAATTTTCATCAATATCATTTTTATATTTACTATCTTAAGGCATATTCGTGTTTCATATCTTCTTGTCCTTAAATACCATAAGTGCAAGAACATGTGCACAAAAAGTGACAGCGAGTTCTAGTAGATGTCTTACATTAATAGTAATAATATTTAATAAGTTCAAGTTCTTCCATCTATATGGAGATATTCCTTTTCAGACCTTGATTAACCTTGATTAGACCTTGGTGATGAGGAAATAATTCAGATCCGTAATTTCATTACAAAATTATAAAAAATATTTATTTGTAAGCTCTATTATTCCGATCCATTTCAGTATTTCATTTCAGACGCCATTTTCAAATCTACAATAATAGTTTTTACTGCTATTAAAATCTTATTTATTTCTTAGTGCAAGTAAAAGCCACGATTTACATAGTTTTAATAAACATAATGAGAGGAATTTGTCGAGATGATTCGAGAAAGTGATCAAATCAAGCGTTGCTTTCTTATATTTTCAAACTTTTCCGGAATATTAAGAGTATTTTAATTATATTATAACTTTCGAGTGTAGCAAGTGAAACTGGATGAAAAAAAATGAATCCAACGATTCCCACATGCTGTTGAAAATTCTGCCTTTTCATATAAACTCTTATATAAATTGTTATCATTTTTATTATCTCGTCTATATGTATTATATTATTTATATTACTTCATATTATTAAATCTTATAATATTTTATATATATTCTTTTAACCAATTAAATATATAGATTCTATTAATTTTTCTACATTTTAAATGTACAATTTGTTTAAATTATAATTAATTTTCTTTTTATTGATGTCAATTTATAAACTTTTTCAATTATCAATTATCGGCCGCACTTTTGTACTAAATTATTAAAAATATTTTCCAGGACACGAACATTTTTAATTATAATTCGATTTATCCCTCAGAAACTGATTCGTCATTATTACATAAATTGAAACTGTATCTTTCGATTAAAGTATATAATAATAATCTCCTTTTTTATTTTCCTCTCTATTCCGTATTGCGAAACATATTAATGATATACTTTCGCTTATAAAAAAAATTGTTACTGCATGCTATAAATTTCTGCGAATACATTTCTTTGTTTAAATATATATATTTGCTAAGTAAAGTGATATAATACCACACACATTTGGCACACATGGTCGCGTAAGGTGATCATGTCCCTTGTATAATGCAGCGGTAAACATCGACATACTTGACCGCGTGCAAAGTGGAGGAGGAGAAGGAAAGCGGAACTTCACCGTCTCTAGAGCGGGATTGTGATGTGGAACCGCATGTCCCTCGAAAGAGAGCAATGCTACACCCACGAGATTGCCGGGAGATAAATTCTAGCGGCATGTCTTGCGCTGTCTGTAATGTATGTGTCTCCATTACGCGGCAGGAGGCGTTGGGCAAGGTGAGGACGAAAACGGAACAGTAATAGCGAAAGGGAGAGGATGGATGATGACGTTGATCGCGCGCAATTCGCGTGACCGTTGCAGTCGATTGCCACGAAAAATAACGTATTGAAGTGCCCGTAGCATGAAACATGTTACATTGCGTCAGTTACGATCGGCATACAACACGTTTTTAGCAGGGAAAAACATTAGAAAATAAAAGGAATTTTAATTTTCGAATCTGTCTAACAAGATTTTGCAATCATTTATCTAGCATGTATAATTTTTTCTTTAAATCTTTATTTTTTTTACAATATTAAAGTGATCTTTTTTGACATTTATTAGCCCTACAATTAATTATTTTTTGTTGCGAGAATTATAAATAATAACATACAATAAATTAAGATTTTCATCATTTTTCACATATACATATTTAAAATCATGATTGGGATAATAAAGCAAAGGAAGCTACGTTTCTACTATTCGGAAAGTAAAATGGAAAGTGGAAAATTTATAATTTAGATTTAGAAGCATGTGAAAAAAGTTCGACGTAATGCTGGAATGTGAATTATGCATTCTTGTAGGGGGACACAAAATTGTAGAGACAGGGTGGGAAATTAGTATAATTTACTGACGGAGAAACTAGATTGGTGCATGTCAATGTTCTTACCTAGGAGCATGTACATGCGTTCATATGAGCGGCATATAATTTATTATAGATTAGAAATTAGTATTAGAAAAAAATTTTGTTAATGAAGTTTAATGAAAATATACATATATAATTCTGTGTAATAATTAAACAACTGTATAACCATGTGCCTATGTTAAAATATCAAATTCCATAAGACACGAAATCCTCGATTGCATTTCACCGATTGCAAGTCAATCCCCCCCCCCCCCCTCCTCGTTTAGATAAGATTTTTCCGGCTTCCGTTCCAATGACGAAGTATTTCTATTTCGAATAACGTACGTAGTAAAAGTTTAAAATCCAACTCAAGTACACTTTAACTGTATTTCAAAATGGAGTAACGAGTTACAATAAAGTTTACGCATTACGAAAGTTAGAGCACGTTTGACAGAGCACCAAAAATTGACAATTTAACTTTCAACAATTTTCAATAAAATTTTGTAAAATTTTATTGAACTTGTATATTAACTTATAAATCTTTCGCAAGGTACAGAACTGACACGCGTTAATAGTACGGTGACAGTCGACAACAGTCGCCGTGAATGATGTGTCACGTTTTGCCCGCACGATTACTAACGATATCCGTATCGGCTGACAGATTTGCCGGCAGGCGAATCTATTCGATCCAAACTCTCGTGAAACGTTACGTACGAAGAGGCGAGTTTTTACGAACTGTCAATCTAAGTTCGTCCAAACTGGAAAGGCACGCGGATACGATCAATGTCTCGTCGACGGCTTCCGATACTAACGTAAGGGACGTTACGACGGCCAATCGGTATGTCCGTCATTCTTCAGAGAAAGTATCATATAAAACTAAAGCGCAGTCGAGATACCTGCGAAGACATGTGAGAAAAAAAATCAGGCAACGCGAGCACAAGTATTTGACGAAAAAGGAAGAGAACGAGACCCGTTCGTTGAAGAAGGAGAGTTTGTGCCTCGCAACGCGCTTACGCGTGCGTGCGTGCATGTGTATGTATAGGGAAATTGAAGAGGGGGAGTAAGGTGTCTGTCCCAAAGGGGAGTGGTGGTCGCTTGGACGGTAGGATCGTCATCGTCGTAGTTGAACAAAGAGGTATAACGTGGGGGTACATGACTTGGGGCCCCGGACCCGACGGGCCCCGGGTGGCGAAGGCGAAAGTGTGCCGCGTATATAAGGCCAGGAACCGACGGCAATCAGCATCCAGTTCACTCCTGGACGCACCCGGAACATCGCGAGAGCAAAAATGAAAATCCTGGTACGTCCTGCGTCGAATCGTTTGCAATACTTTTCGTCCTAGTGTCGCGTTGTCGGGAAGCGAGAATCGTCGGTGAACGTGTATATATCGAGGAGGCTCAAATAGATAATATCTACGAGAAGTGAACGAGATAACCGGGGGTGTGGATCATTCGAGAGATTAAACGCGCACATAAATTCGGGTTGTAAAAAAAAAAAAAAAAAATTATTAAAGAAT
Organism: Anoplolepis gracilipes; assembly: GCF_047496725.1. NCBI lineage: Eukaryota > Metazoa > Arthropoda > Insecta > Hymenoptera > Formicidae > Anoplolepis > Anoplolepis gracilipes. The sequence continues at coordinate 10,610,714 of NC_132970.1, read as the reverse complement.
TCCGCGAACGAGTTGCACGCGGAGTGTATTTCCAAACGAACATTCCGCATACTAATGTCGGACAATTACGCGACTTGAATAGTTTTACTCTCGCAGAATAAACGATCGTCTTCATATCCAATACGCTTTCTTGGTCACGACATTTTAATTCTGAATTATTGCAAAAATTCTAAAGAATTTTTATTACATCGTGCGGTGATGTATATGTGTATTTAATCTTAAACTACAATATTTTTAAACATACAAAAAATTAATCTCGTTATAGATCTTTATGTATTGAGTAATATCAAAGATATGAGCGGTAGCATGTATTATTAGTAGAAAGGCTCAGACTCGCGGATTTAATATTTAATATTTTTAATAAACTTCTTAATACATGCGCGTCCTTCGAGAGCTCGTTTTCTCGTGGAGACTGAACATTTCAAATATTATATATATATATAGTAATGAACCATAATCGAGATATTACTCATGTCGAGCATAATGAGAGATAATAATGTGTATTTTCTAGATTTGCGTGGCAGTTGCCGCCCTCGTGGTTACGACAGTATTGTCGGAAGAGACCGCGAAAGTCGAGAAATCAGTGGAAGCGAAGTCCGGAGGCGAGAAGAAGCAAGAAAAACGCGGTTTGCTAGGACTTGGTTACGGTTACAGCTATGACGGTGGATACGACATCGGATCTGGTGGACATGTCGGCCTCGATGTGGGCGGTGGATACGGTATTGGCGGATATGGCGGATATAGCGGATATGGCGGATATATTGGTCATCACGAGCACCATCCAGTAAAGACCGTGACCGTAGTGAAGAATGTCGCCGTGCCATATCCCGTGGAGAAACATGTGCCCTACCCGGTAGAGAAACCCGTACCGGTTCCCGTCAAAGTGCCTGTACCGGCACCGTATCCAGTTGAGAAGCACGTGCCTTATCCAGTCAAGGTCTTCGTGAAGGTGCCCGTTCACATCCCCCAGCCGTATCCGGTAGAGAAGAAGGTTCCCTATCCGGTTCACGTACCGGTCGATCGTCCTGTCCCAGTCAAGGTTTTCGTACCACAGCCTTATCCCGTAGAGAAACACATTCCTGTCCCGGTAAAAGTACCAGTGCCACAGCCGTATCCCGTCGAGAGACCAGTCCCAGTACCAGTGAAAGTTCCAGTTCACGTACCTCAACCTTACCCCGTCGAGAAGCTCGTACCTTATCCAGTCAAAGTTCCAGTCGATCGTCCCATTCACATACCCGTTCCCAAGCCCTACCCCGTACACATTGAGAAGCCCGTACCTTATGCAGTTGAGAAGCCGGTACCCTACCCCGTGAAGGTCCCAGTTGACAGGCCGTACCCCGTACACATCGAGAAACCCGTGCCAGTTCCGGTTAAGGTGCCAGTACCGCAACCGTATCCAGTCGAGAGACCAGTGCCTTACCCGGTCGAGAAACCAGTGCCGGTAGCAGTCAAGGTCCCAGTTGACAGGCCGTATCCCGTTCACGTCGAGAAGCCCGTGCCTTACGCGGTAGAGAAGCCTGTGCCTTACCCGGTTAAAGTGCCGGTAGCTGTGCCGGTGCATCACGAACATCACGGACACGAGAGCTACATCTCCGGTGGATACGAAGGTGGCGATCTAGGCTACGGTGGCTACGGTGGCTACGGTGGCTACGGTGGCTACGGTCATCATCACTAACATCACAATTCCCTGTTGGTTCTTCGTCGTCGTTTGTACGAGAAACTCTCCAGCGCGCGCGATGACGGATAACCGCGAGGATCTTGTCTTAGAATACGAAGGACCGATTCGAAAAAAAAACGTTGCCGTGCGGCGTAGCGATATCCGCCACTTTGTACCTGGATCGGATCGGAGACGATCTCCGATAGACGATCGCGTATTCCGATTCCGATGATAATCGCAACGAGAGCGCGGCACGGCGACGTGTGCCAGTTAGGAAGAACGAATGACCAATAGGAATGTACTCGTCTTTAGCGATCTTCGCTCGAGAGCAGCTCGCTTGTCTTACTTTTGTACCGATATTAGCAAAGTATGTATTTTTTTACAGAAAATGAAATAAATATTATTGTAAAGTAGAGTTATATGTATGGCTACATATCTTTTGTAACTATTTATCCTAATTCTTACTATATTTTCCTTCTTACAAAAAAAATTAGAAAACAGATGTTAAAAGAAACAAAAATTGGCGATAATAAACATGTCCAAAATGTGCTCAACAATTGTTAAATTTATAATTTTCAAATAGAAAAATGTTATACGATAAAAACATATTCCAATGCTGCAAGAAAGCATATGTAAAATAATATTATGTAGAGAAAATAAAATAAAAAGGATATTTTAAATTTAAAAAAAATTATTATAAAATTAGCAAAAAGCAACAGCAAATAAGCATGATTTAATATATATTTTATATAAATATATTATTTTTGAAAATATATTATTGTTATAATACACATATATTAATAATATTTAATAATATATAAAATGATATTTTTTTAAATAAACAATATGTTTATTAAAATATATTGTTTATATTACTGAATTTTTTTTTGCAAATAGATCAGAAAAATGACATTAAAAAACATGTTTAAAAAATCTAATATCAACTTTTTAAAAATTATCTTAAACTATATTTTTTATAACAATCTTATATTTATTATTGATTTATCGCTGCATTCTATTGACAATACGAAATTGCATGATAAGTCGTCAATTCGGTTTTCGCTGTCAACGCGCTTTTGTCAAATTGATTGTATACATCACTATACTCTCTTACAAATCTATCTTAATTTTATAGATATATTCGAAAATTATTTAGAAATAAATTGAACATTTATCTAACATTTTAATGATTATATTTTATTAAAGATTTATTCTTTTTTTTTGAATATGTGATTGACGATTCATTTATTTCCTGTTTTATTAATACTATTTTATCCAAACTTGGTTTTTAAAATTTTTTATATTATTAACCGCTAAATCTTCTTCCTCTCATATATCATTAATTATTAACAAATAAAATGTACACATACGTACACATATATGTATGCACATATATACAAGAAACTAAAATCAAGTATTGATCCGTGTATGAAATTCTGAAGTAAATATATACATTAAATGTATGATATATTTAATAAACATGTATTTAAGTTTATTATATATATACTTTGACCTTCATTATCCTATGCTTATATTTCTTCAGGAAACGTTAAAGTTTGATTAAATTCCCATAGTGATGTTCTTCCCTTCGCAAGAAAGTTATATAACTTAATCCATATCAATTATATTAATTAAATTAATATAACGAAGCTAAGAATAAGCAAATAAGATTTTCCACAAAGTTAGCGTTCAACGAAAACTTATGGTATATATGTAAATGGTTTATATCGGATAAAATAAGATATTATCCCTACACGTATGTATAAATTTCCGTGATTTTAATTAATATCGATGTCATGATTAAATGTTTGTACTTTCTCAAAATTTCGAAAATCTTACGAAGTATAATATAAACGTCACAACGATTGAATAATAGAGAACTAACAAATTTATATTTGCCTTTACTTATTATCTTTATTTATATATTTATGTATCTTATGTACTTGTGAATCTCTCTGTTGGAAAATTTTTTGAAAGAAAAATATAAATGATTTAATTTATATAGAAAGAGAAAGAAGGAGAAGGTTTTAATGTAAATAGAAATTTAAGAAAAAATTTCTAAGCAGAGGATATAAAAGAAACAATGGATGACTCATTCAGATTATTATTGATTTACGATAAACTGCTCTGCATCGGGCATGCAGATAAATGAAAAAAAATTCGCGCGCGAGATAATTAATCTTTGATCAATTTTATCATTCCGGTCTTCGTGATTCTGTCTTAGTATTTTTTGTTTGTAGGGGCCCCTGATATTTGCAAAGGTAAAGTCGATGTGCATCCGCGACTAATTTCTGCACGACCCACTTCGGCCGAAGCGGCTTTGCTACTTGACTCACGAACGGCGACTTACGTGCTCATCCGGACCACGGGAACGATTATGCAATCGTGCCATTAGCGCACGCGACGTCGAGGCTGAAAGTAAGAGTCTCCCCTTCGCCTCGCCGAGAAAGATCGTGCTGCCGTAAAGAGTCCACTTCCCCTTTCGTCGGTTTTCCACAGACCCGGAGCGGGTCTGTCCTTTCGCTTCCTTTATTTATCCCGCCGCACCTCTTCGCCTTGACTCGCGAAACTATTCCTTTTAAGACAATTACGCGAAACGAACACGATGTTTTGCATCCTTTGTTAAAAGATGTTGTACTATAAAGATCTTAAGATCACGAACACCAGAGCGTAACGTGAGAAGGCTGATAGTTGCTTAAATGTCAGAGCTTCGATAGATTTTAAATTATTCGAGATTGAAAAATTTGGTTTTTTTAGATAAATTATCATCTAAAAAAACCTCATCTTTTATTTTAATAGACGTTTAACTTGACATTTAATTAATAACAGAAAAATTGATTGCTAATCGTTGTGAATTCTATGATATTTAAGATTGAAGAAAATAAGTCAGATTTCGCACTTAATTATGTTCGAATATTCAATGAGAAATTATGAAATTTAATTTATTAGTTTAAATTAATAATTTTATTTTTTTTAGTAGTAACATCATATTAATGAAACTAATAATTTTTGTGATTGTCGCCATCATCATGTTTATCCTTCGTGTTTATAATAATAATTTTGTTACGAAATTTTCTATTACCTATTACCTTTTTCTATCACCTAATTGCATTGGTAATAGAAAAGGTGAGAAGAGAGACAAATATTATATAAAATATCAAATTAGTTATTTGATATTTTATATAATACTCTCTTTATTTTGTAAAAGGCCTGGCAATGCATATATTTGCAGCGTTAAATAATGCAATTAGAATAAAAAAAAAAAAAAATATATATATATATATATAAAATTGAAATATATTTTTTTAACAAAATCTCTTAATTTAACAAATAAATTTTTGTATAATTACTTTTGATAATTTATACAAGGTGATTGTTAAATTTTTTTTGTGATATATCCTATAAAATAATTGTCTTCGAAATCTATTTAGAAAGGAACGGCATTTCTCTCAATCATTTGCAACGACAGTAACCGGTAAACACAACCGGTAAAGTAGCTTGATACTTTTACATTTGCTGTTATAATAAAGATGTTTTAGCCAAGGATATTCTCTGCCTAAATGAAATAATTTTATTAAGTCACAAAGTATTATAATATTATCTTCGATTATGTTTTCTCCGAGCAATTTATGAGATCAAAAGCTAACGGTTACAAATAAATTTCTTATACAATAGTACAGAAAATTAATCTTAAAAATATAATATCTTTCTTCGATTTTTATAATCTTGAAATATATTATATGAGTATTTTCATTAATATTTGATTCAAATATTAAAATTTTTTTATATCTATTTTATATATGCTTTTTCTACCTGTACATTTCTATCATCTGTTGATAGCTTATTTTATTGCGGTTCGTAAAATTCATTTGAGCATACCGTGAGAGAAATACTATCTATCAGCTGTAGTTACTGCAGATCGTTACTATTTAAGCAGCAATCTATCTTCAAAATTAATAGATTGTATTGTGTGAACGCGTGATAAGTGAAAGTAATGATGCGCAAACGCATCACGATCCACTTTGCGCTCTTGGTTATTATGCATTTGACATTTACAAAGGGGTAATTTATTGCAATTGCTATCGTGAATGATAATTTGTGGTAATTTTAACTCTAGAATATAAAGTAGGACTTTATCAGAGAGCACAGCTTAAAGTACATCAATTTGTTACTTACAAAATAAGCTCATATTTTTATAATAAATTTTAAGAAAAGCTGATGTTATGAAAAGTATACAATATGTATATATTAATATACATTTTTATAATATATAATTATATTACAAATAATTGCATTTTAATTTATTAGGTTTTGCTTACTGATTATTATTTTATTATTACACATTATTTTACTTATTCCCAAGTAGCACATGTTCGTTTAATAAACGTTTTCTAAACGTATCTTTTCGTATTAGATACGTTTGGAAAACGTTTATAAAACGAACAGTGCTACCTGGGTTGCTAATAATATGTTATATTTTTAGGGTGTAATAATAACTACAGATATAGACATTTGTGATCGGTCATCACATGTCATGGGATCGTGTTAGTGTGCTAGAATTAAGCAGGCCGCAGCGACATAATTAGAAGATTAAATAATAGATATAATCTCTCAGTACAGTGTCGCTTCCTATTACTAGAATATATCGTCTTTGCTATCTTATGTGTGCTAGAAAGTATATATGTATATCTAACAACGTAGAGATCTCGAGAGAGTGAAGGTAAAATCTATATATTAAAGATGTAAGAAAGTTTACGAGCGTACAAAGCACGTAGTTCCGTCATTATTAAGAGGACACTAATTACAAAAATAAGTTTATGTACGAAGTCTATTAGCATTAATTCTACAGATGTCGCGATTAATTAATAACGTTTGATTTACGGGTCTTTCTCTCTCTTTCTTTGAAAATAAATTATTAACTTGCTAGTGATGTTTATAAGTTAAGTTCAAGATTTAAACCATAGTATGCCATGTTAAACAACTATAATTAGAAGGATATTGAAAGCATATTGTATAATTAATCACGCAAGAATAATTTTTTAACTAACCAGCCATCACACATGTTTGGAAAATTACTATTATTATAGCATTTGCTGTACGATTTAAAAAACATATTCTAAGCAGATGTTTCAGTAAATTATGCACAGAGAATGTATATGTTTATCGTTCATGCTTATCGCTTGATAAATCTTTCATTTATGTTATAATCTAGATATCCGGAAGCGACTTCAAAGCGTACCACTCGCGCTCGCGCTTCCGCCCTCGACTTCCTCCTTCAACATAAATATAAGGAATTCTCGTGAATATTCATTTAGAAGAATTTTAATGCCGTCATTGCAAGAAACGTCAAACTGCATTCTCGCGTTACAATGTTAACAAACCATTTATAAACGCGACTCTTTTTTTACACCATACTATGTTTCTCCCGGTTTATGCATCTTGGAAAAGACTCGTCCCATCAGAGGATAAACTCTCTCCATTTTCACGATCTGTCTTGAAAAGGTTGGAATAATGTTTCGCGAGTAACGACGTGTGGATTGAACAGCCAATTACGGCCATGTGGTTATTATCGAGCGTTAAATGTTTGGCACGCGAACTGGTTAAAAAATGATAATGAAAATCGGTGATCCACGGATCACGATTATCATCGCGTGCACATCGTGAAATTCATGCAAAGCAATGTGAAGCAATGCGAGCGTTATTTTCTCCTTGCGATAGTGTTGGAAAATTCATCTTACATTCACTATCAATCGCATTTCAGAAAGCACTTAAAATGCAAATTTAAATGCCTTACTACATCATTATTTCTCCCTTATTATGTATCTCTCTTGAAAACGTTTTGCACAATTAATTTGCGATATTATTTTTGAATGAATCTAGATAAGAAATCGTCTCAGATAATATATACTAATCTGTTTAAGTACTAATAAACAAATAGTAATAAACAAATTAGTAACAAACGACGATTAAGAAATGGTTTATATAATTTAGTTAATGTCAACATTATGTATAAACTATTTCATATATAATTTTTAGATATTAAAAATAATTTAATTTGTAATTATATAACTCGATATAGATAAAAACATTTATGTAACTTGAAATTAATTAATGTACGTTCACTATGATAGTAATGTTTGCTTCACTATCTTAATTGATCGCCGCGAAATATTATATAATCATAATTTTTTGCAAAAATGATCATTTTTTAGCAATTGATCCAAACAGGTCTTTCCATGCAAGTTTTCTTAATGTGAAAAGGTCTTTGATACTTTTCACTTTCTATTCAAGACGTTATCTTGACGAAGCAGTGATAAGTAGCAACAAATTCTAGTTTACTGCATTTAGATTTGTTTTCAAGAAACCGGTTATGTTTCCAGCAATATTAAACTGCGATATGCGAGAAATACACAAACTTCACCGATAAAAGTAGAGATGATTGAGAGACAAGTGAAAAGTAATCGAGTTATTTTTAATAAATTTTTGAAAAACGGCTTTTTGACGTTCGACTTTAAGAAAAACAATTTTTTCTATAAGTTATTTCTGTATTTTGTCGTTTTTTTACTAGTGATTTTTTAAATACAAGTTTTTATTTTGTTATTTTATTTTATTTCCGTTATTTTATGCAACAACATCTACTATCATTTCAAGATCATTATCAAGAGAATAGATCCGAGAGAATGTCAAGATTCCATAAAAGAAGTGAGCGAGTTTTACTATCAGAACAGTATCACTTTCTTTACAAATAAATCTGTTGGAACTAGAGCATGCTAGTGTTTTTCCAGATGATTTTTGCTATTCCGAAAAAGCAATTTCAGTTTCACTTATGCGAGTAATGAGTAACGAAAGTGATTATCCCCTCTGAAGAAGACATTGCGTGCTCCAGATCAGTAATTACAACGTATTTGTGGTAACCATATATATAAGATGGTAAAAGTATACGATCTATTTACTCTTAACTCGAGCAAGGTGCTTGAAGATTTTTCCCAAGAGGTTGTTCTATTATCTCGTTCAGGATGAGACAAGCGGTACGTTCTTATGGCATTGGAAACGTTTAGTAGTTTTTTGTGAATAAGTGTTTTTTTGTGAAACTATGTCATTGTGCAGAATTTTTTGTTTTCAAATAGTGTTTGTGTCAAATTTCTTTTAAAATAAAACAATAAAGTTTTATTAAAGTGTGGTAGAAATTCTTTATTATAAATCCGTTTTATTCTTTTTATACTATAAATAATAAAAATATTTTTAAATAGTTCTTATTTATTCTGTATCAAAAAACATGCAATAGATTTATGAAATTATGTGAGTTTGGTATTTGCAGGAACATAGGATGCTTTTATTATCACTTTTTGTGGCTATGGTGTCAACTTCTTCAATTCACGGCAACTTTGATAAATATGTATATAAGTACGATAATCTTTCTGCAGCACAACAAAAGTATCAACTTATGCCTTTTCATATAAGACATAATAGGGTCAATATTGCAGAAGGGAACATTCATAAAAACAATATGAACGTACACAAGTTCAAATTAAATCAGGCAAAAGATAACAAATGTAAGTAATATGGTTTAATTAGTGATTTTAATTAGTAATTTTTTGATAGAATTTTTTATCAGATCAGAAAAACTTCTGATCTGATATGTTTCTGATAAAATTAATGATGTAAGAGCTAACATACATTTGTTCATTTACATTACAATACTTTTTAGATAAGAGTTGATATTTAGTAATTAGAATTCATATAAAATAAGACAAACATAAGACAGTATAAGCACAAAATGTTTAAAAAAGTAGAAAAGTTTTGCACATATGAAATATATAAAATATTATTTCTATAATTATCTTTTTATAATTTTTTATTTAAATTTACTTATTATTTAAATGTCTGTCTCAATAGATGATAGTAATTAATGTTAAAGAAAATTGAATGTAATTTATACAAGAAAAATAATTTCAGTTTCAGAATCTCAAGTTGTATACTTTAAAGATGGACTTAAAGACGAGTACGATTTGCCAAAAAATTATGGTCATGAATCGAATAGCAGGGGAGGTGAACAAAACATACACAATAATGAAGTATTAGATCATCATCAGCACGAGAACGCGCATAAAACCGTAATGATTATAAAGAAAATCGCAGTGCCGTATCCCGTAGAGAAAACTATCCCATATCCGGTGATTAAAAAAATATCGTATCCAATTAAAGTGCCCGTTCCACAGCCGTATGCGATTGAACAGAAAATACCTTATCCCGTGAAGGTCCTTGTCAGAGTCCCCTTTAAAATTCCGCGACCGGTACCGATTATCAAAAAGATCCCGTATCCGATTAAGGTTCCAGTGGATCATCCCGTCCCAGTCAAGGTATACATACCAAAACCGTATCCCATCGAAAAAAAGATACATTACGAAGTACCGATTCCGGTACCCGATCTATTTCCCATAGAACGGAAGATACCGGTACCGGTGACGGTACCAGTACACGTACCATACCCAGTCGAAAAAATCGTTCATTATCCTATGAAAATCGCGGTAGATAAACCGATACCGGTTCCAGTACCAAGGCCATATCCGATACCGATCGCGAAGCCAGTCCCATATCCTGTCGAAAAACCGATTCTTGTACCCGTCAAAGTGCATATGGAGAGGTCGGTACCAGTCCCGGTGGACAAGCCGATGTTGGTCAAGGTAAAGGTTCCCGTACCAGCACCGTATCCAATCGAAAAGAAGGTACCATATTTTGTAAAAAAATTCGTACCTGTACCAGTAAAGGTACCAGTGCAGAGACCTATACCGATTGAGATGAACAAAGCGGTCGAGTATCACATCGAAAAACTTGTTCCTTATCCAGTTAAGATACCAGCCGCGGTGCCAATAGATGGACAGGTAGAACATAGGGGTGCATGGGATACTAAACCTAAAGAGTATAGCCATTCATGAAAATAAATTATACAATAGAGGTTAATAGAATTATAGTTACTAGAGACTTTATAAATTAATTAATTTTCGCCCTGGATATGATTTGACAATCAAAGAAACATAAGATTTTTAATACAGAATATAAAACTATTAATAATAATAGAGTATTATGTTATTGTTATTTAAAAAAAATTATTTATATAAATTTTTATGATTTTTTTTTACTTGAATGTATATGTGTTTGTGTATGTGTGTGTAAAGTCATATAACGTTATCTTTTTTAATATTATCTTTTGTGTGTTGTTATTACATTTTATTTACAGTATACTGAATTTCATATACAGTATACGGAATTATTCTGATCATATTTTTGCCACAAAATATTGTAAGTGTGAAAATAAATGATTGTTGTTGAATAAAATTATTTTCCCAAACAAATCACTATAGGTACTTCAAGTAGCATTTTACATGTAATGATTCAGTTAAAACAATTTAATGTAATTAAATTAATCTAACCTTTTTTTATTGCTATCACTTAACAGCTTCCAAACAATTAACGCGTAAAGAAGAAGTAAGTAAAGACAGAACTGATATTAGAATCTAATCAGATAAATGCCGACAGTTAACTTCTCATGATATTCGTTTAATCATTAAATCTCTCGAGTCAATCATTAAAGTCTCTCCTTGTCGTTGATTTCATTCCAGTCACTTTCGCTGCATTGTAATTACAGTGAAACGAGAATTGACGAGATGTAATTGATTTCTACAAAACAACAGTTGTTCAACGACATTGACCGTGATTCTGATTACGGAATGTCTATTCCTTCCGCAATACCATAAGAAACAGTTGATTGACATAATGTAAGTTTATTCGTAATATATATAATGAAAATTATCATCAAATTAAATACATAAAATAATCAATTGATCTAATTCTTTACTAAATGTATTAATTCTTAATAATTTATTTTTTATTTTATAAGTTATAAATAAAATATGTAGTGTCTCCAAAATTAGTACTTTGTAAAAACTATTTAATATATGATAATGTATGCACATATATTATAAACACGTACATACATAATAAAATTTTCTTTTTAATTTTATAATTTTTTCATCTCAAGGTAGAGAAACGTCAGTAGTAATAATAGATGGCATAGACTTATAATACAAATTAATTACAGATCTGAACTTTCAATAATTATCATAAATATACACTACCGTCAGAAAGTATAAGATCAAAAAAATTTATAAATTTAATTTATAATTTCTTCTCATAAAGTAATGCAAACTATTTTAATTTTTGCGGTATTATAATATAATTCTACAACTATTAATAAAAAAAGAAACAATCAGCAGAATGTCATGCTTCAGCGTGCAAAAACAAATTATTTTCTCGAGGAGCCTAAAAAGCCGCCGCCAATTAAGTGACCTGAAAAACTTTTATGGGAGATACTAAAGAGGAAGTGGAACGCTATAGACTTTGAGATAATAAAAAATTAATTGATAGGATCCTAGACTTTGTCTGAAAGTTGTAGAAAAAGAGGGTGATCTTTTTTTATAAATTAAAAACTTTTATTATTTGTTTTACTATGTATTTCTTTTAAAAATAAAGTTTAATTTGTTTATAATTTGAAGCAAGCATTTCTATTTTGTATTTCTTCCGTGATCTTTATTTATTACTTTGGTCTTAAACTTTCTGATGGTAGTGTATATACACGTTACATATTTACTAGAGAAAAGATTTCTTCTATAAAATTTGAGTTATTTAAATACTAGATGTAAATTTATAATCGACATATAATCTTTTGTACCTTTTACTTGTATATAATTGAAATATGTTTATAATCATAAGTAATTATATATTGTAGACAAAGCAAGACACATTCAACCGTAATGTATCTTATATTTTTTACAAAGCACTTCCAGGTGTAAAATAGAATCCACAGTTAATGTACTTATACGTGAAACAATTACAGACATGTTGCTCTTATATCATATTATAGTTTTCTTTACGACTATAAAATTTATGAAATAAATGATTATAGTTCACGTAATAAGTATTCAAAGCGATCATGTTACGATTTCACTTAGATTCTTCCGTGTTGTAAAGATAAGGCTAGGTATAATTTACATATATAATATATATTCGAGAGGTATTATAATTATACACGATTATAATAAACATATTTATATGTGATACGCTTTTTTGATTATATACACTGTTAATATGAAAAAAACGAAAGCGATAAATAGCGCTTAGCTAGAGCTGTCATTGTCCGAATGACGAAGGGTTTTTTTTTCTTGGCTTATATCTCCGGGAAGTATCAGAAGAAAGTTTCGAGAAGCGTATAAGTTAAGTGGTGTACAACCACTGCCAAAGCGGGAAAGTTTTGTGCAACTTCGAGAAGGCAAGATATGTGGAGAGCACTTTTATACCGGTTTCGGTTTCACTAGTGTTACTGATCCGAGAAATTCGATCAAATTATTCAATTTGCTATAAAAGAAAGTATCGATCGTATCAAGCAATACACATGTTGGTTGTTTATAAACAAAAGAGCCATATAGCTTTCTTTGCGTATCAATCAAAGTTAATACAAAAATTTTAAGAGTTATCTAATTATTTTACTGCCAATAAAATAATTATTATTTAATATATAGCATAAGCGATAAACTTAATACAAGTTGTTTATTTAATTTATGATATTTGCAAACTGGATTTGTATTAATTCTTCCTTTATAAATATATTCTTTGATTATTCGCATAAATCTTGCAAAATTTCATGTATCAAACATTTAAATTAACACAATTTAGAAATTATTATTGTTATTAAATTTAATTAATAAAAAATAGAAAAAATACCAAAAAATTTATTATATAAAGATATGATCGAATGTTCTGGGAAGATAAAACTCCGTAACGTATGTGCAAAAAATCGTAGTTTTACGATTCGATGTAGAAAGTACCCTATTCGCTTTCATCAATCAATCATAAATAACTTTATTAATCCGGAATCATTCTCGTATAGATTAATAAATTAACGCAACAATAAATACGTTTCTCTGTCATCATTCAAATAATTTGTCTATGTAGAAATCTTTTGAAATCTTTAAAATATATTACTTACTCTTCTAACGATGGTATATATTATAATATAAAACGTTATTAGAAATTTTCTTTTAAAACATGCAAACCATATAAAACATTTCTTTTGAACTAATAAATTTATTATCATAATCTGTTATTGTAAACTAAATATTTTTACACAGAATATTTTATAAAATAAACTTTAATTTTGACATCAATAAAAGTTTTATGTAAGCAAAGAAATCAAATTTTTTTTCTATCTTTTTTTAAAGTGACAGTTCTTTCATGATTCAAGTTGTTTACGCATTTCACATTTTGTCTCAGTTTTAAAACAAATAACTTATTAATAATTAATTCTCTGCGAATGAACGGCATTTACAGACCGTAAAACAATGATCGTTTAAGCGTAGATAATTGTCACGAAAGGTGCAAGGCTATGTTATAAAGGTCCAAGTGGTTGAACCAGCGAAAGTAGTCTACGATGTATAACTAATAGTAAGATATCTTTCCGTTTGAATTCAGTGTAAACTGATCTATCGTCCTGATTGCAAAGGTGCCATCATGAGACATCAGGTAGATACTTTGGCTTAATAGCATTATTATTATTATAACAAATTTTTCCTTGATAATAATATTGTGAAATTTATTCCGTTCAAATCCGTCGATAAATTTAATTTTACTTTATGTTGAATTTAAATATTACAAAGTTTTTGACTAAAAACATAACATACTTTTTTTTTTAAATAAAGAAAGCAAAGATACTTTATTCAACAAAAACAGAATAAAATACTAATTAAATACTTATCTGATGGCCTATAATAATTTGATCAATGATTATCTTATTGAAAATTTTTGTATGGTATATGATATATTCAATATTTTTATACTACTATAGAATATTCTACCTAACGTATTTCTTTCAACAGCGGCAGTGTTTTATAGCATTTCTGTATTTCAGTATCGCTCTTACATCATCGGCTAGTCGCAGAAAGGAACTCGAAAGGGCCGCGGAACTCGCCGTGGAAAAAGCAGCCGAAAGGGCAGCCGAGAGGGCAGTGGAGAAGGACCTCGACAATGGAAATATCACTACGGAATCCAAGATTGTCCGCGAGTCCTATTCCAGTGTCAGGAAAGATCCGCAGAAAGAGAAAAAAAAAGATGACAATTATGACAGATACAAACCAGTGAATGAGGAAGAAGAGTCAGAGGAAGATACGGACGATTGGAGCCCATATTCACGAAGTACAAGATTCGTCCCTCAAGATATAAAAGACAAAGACTTTCGTGCATGGTTTAGCAAGATCGATTTCAGAAACATGTCAGATATTAAAAGAAGATTTGCGAGAAGCAAAGAGTCCTTTAAGGATCTCAGTTGGGATAAATTGAACGAAAAAGTTATGATTGTGGAGAGGAAGGTACCGGTATCCGTAACAATCCAAAAGAAGATTCCGTATCCGATCTACGAGCATGTTCCGTACGAGATTAAAGTACATGTATCACAGCCTTACACAGTCGAGAAAAAGGTGCCTCATCCGGTGAAAGTCTACGTAAACGTACCCGTCGAGGTGCCAGAGTCTTATTACGTCAAGAAGCAAGTTCCTTATGCGGCAAAGGTTGACAATCCTGTGCCATATAAAGTTGAAATACTTGTGCCGCAGCCATACACGATTGAGAAAAGGATTCCGGTTGAAGTGAAGATACCGGTACCGCAGCCATATACTGTCGACAAGCCTATACCTTACAAGGTCAAGGTACCGGTCAAGGTACCGACCCCGTATGAGGTTGAGAAGAAAGTAACGGCACCGGTGAAGGTCACCGTTAACCGACCATATCCGGTATCAGTGCCGAAAGCATATCCTGTAGAGATTACTAGACCGCATCTGGTGGAAGTGCCTAAACCAGATCCGGTAAGAATCCAAATACCTGTAGAAAAACCGAATTCAGTGCCAGTAGAAAGGCCAGTTCCGGTAGCCGTCAAAGTTCCAAATCCTCTATCGTACATCGTGGAGAAAACCGTACCGATAGAGATAATAAAACCTTATTCTGTTCCAATCAAAGTACCTGTGGACAAACCTTACGAGGTGTACAGGACGAATCCATTACTCGTTCCGGTGAAGAAGCCCTTTCCCTATGTCGTACAAGTACCGGTTCCCGTCAAGCTTGGTTCGAAGAATGAAGGTGATACTAAGAACGAGGAAGTCCTGATAGAAAGCGAAAACACTGACAATGAATGGCAGCGATCGCAATCATTAGATAACGAATAATTGAAGCGCTAGAGTTGCAGATATTTGTATTGTATGTTACAATTATTTTATCCTATTAATACTGAGAGAAAGATGTATTGATTTTTATCATAATTAATAGCTTTATGTAAATTTAAATAATAACATCGATTAATTTATCGTAAATAAAAATTAAGCAATTGTATCTTAATTCCGTAATATATGGCATTTTCTATTAGTATATTTATTGATTTATAAATAATTGGTTTTCCTAAACGAAAATTTATATACAAATTGAAAAATTAAATACATAACTAAAGTTATTTTCCTAATTACCTACCACTTCCTTATTTACGCTTACTCGGAAGA
This sequence comes from Anoplolepis gracilipes, assembly GCF_047496725.1. Taxonomy (NCBI): domain Eukaryota; kingdom Metazoa; phylum Arthropoda; class Insecta; order Hymenoptera; family Formicidae; genus Anoplolepis; species Anoplolepis gracilipes. The sequence continues at coordinate 10,594,463 of NC_132970.1, read as the reverse complement.
GAGATTATTAACACTCATAAAACTGTCGTAATAAAATTATATTTGTCATAAAATTATATCGAACATCGAATTATGCGTTCCTTGTTAACGGCATAATCTGAGAAAATAAAACGATTCTAATTTAAATGAAGAAATTACGTAAATTTTATATATGTATATACATTTCGGTAAAAAAAAGCGGTACACTAAAAAAGTAAGAAAAAATTATGAAATTTTAAATGCTTATAACAGAGTTAATAATTATTATATCGAGGTAAACAAACGAAAATGAAGCATAAAGTCTGTATTTTGAGAAACTTTTAATGCCGTTTGCATGAGATGATTAGGTTTCCAATGGCGGATGATACAATAAAATCCACATTTTTTTCGAGTAACATAATTAAGCAAAAATTACTGTATCAAATTCTACGATAGCGCATTTTGAAGAGAAAAATTTGAACTTTTATGTATCTTTTCCATTGATTCAACATCAATTAATTCACACTAGGCAATTAAACTAGACTTTCTATTAACCGACTTTGCTTCATTTTGTTATCCGCCACTGGAAAACTAATCTCTCATACAATCGGTATTAAAAGTTTCTTAAAATATAGACTTTAAGTTTCATTTTCGTTTTTCAGTGACTTCAATATGACAATTATTAACTGTATTATAAGCATTTGAAATATCATAATTTTTTCTTATTTTTTTATACAGTATACCGCTTTCTTTGACGGTGATTTACATTGTGATTAGATATATATATATATATAATGTTCTTATTAATCAATTGTGTGTATGTGTGTGTGTGTGTGTGTGTGTGTGTGTGTGCGCGTTCGTGTTCGCATGTGTGTCAATATTATTAAGAATATTTAGAAATTTTAAATTTGAACTCGAATTTTAGATTTAATCTACTCATTTAAACATTCACTCTTTTCTTTTTTAGTAATAATTAGTTTCGCTTTTTATTTTTTCGCTATATAGTTTTATCAGAATATAATTTACATAGATATGTATCTATATCTAAAAATATCAAATTAAGATTTAAGAATTCGGACAAAAATTATATTCTATATAAATATATTTTCAGTGTTTTAGTCAGTATAAATTTTGTTATAATTTTTCTACTAATAGTTTTTTATGAAAAAATTATTTTAAAAAATTGTTTTTAAATCCAATTTTTTGCGATTCTATTCTTTACTTTTACATAGCTAGAATTATCAAATTATGTTTTTTAATTTAAAGTCTTTTTTTTTAATATTACTTTCTGTCATTAGTATACATAAACAAAGTCGGTAACCTTTTTAGTATATTTTTTAATTGCAAAAAAACATAGTAATTAAATAAGTAATTAAAAACTCTCTACACATTCGAAATTCAATCATAATTTATTCTCGCCATAGATTCTTAAATGTTATTTCTAACATTTTTTACAAAATAATTATCAAAAAAAATTGTGTTTGAATTCAATTTTTTGTGAATCTATCTTTAATTCTAAATAGCTAGAATAGTATCAAATTATGTTTTTTCATTTAAAAATTTCGCTTTTTTTAGTATTACTTTTTGTCATTAGTATACATAAGCGATCTTGGAAAACTAATCTTTTTAGTATATTTTTTAATTATGAAAAAAAACTTTCTACACATTCGAAATTCAATTTAATAGTCGCCATAGGTTCTTAAATATTATTCCTAACATTTTCTTGCATTGTTTATCTGAGTCTAGTATTTCTTATTCCAAAGCACGTGGCAAAAATTGGAGATTTACCGTACGGCGTATTTAGTAAATGGCACATTACAATGCGGTCGATCTCACATCAGTGTACATTCTAAAATTCATATATTCTCTCTGCATATATCGCGCCATCCGTCTCTCTCTCTCTCTTTCTCTCTGTCTCTCTCTTTCTCCTCTCCTGTCCTCAACTTTTCACTTTTTCTCTCCTTTTACCGTTCTCAGTTCTTCCTCTCGCTCTCTCCCTCAGACCGTAGGAGAGACCGTTAGGTGTCTACCGTTGTGTTCCTCGTCTCGACCGAGAGAACCCGAGCCTATACAGTCTCGCGCGCTCGTCCTTCCGTGGGGACCGGATACGGAGAGGGAGAGTCCTGCTGGACAGCGATATACGAGCGAGAAACTTCTACGAGATGTAAAACGTCGGAAGGAGGAAGAGGTTGGAAAGAGAAGGGAAATAGTAGGGGAGGAATGGATCGTATCCAATGGCGTAGGTGAATAAGGCTAAACGTAAAAGGATCAACCATTACGTATAAAATTTAACAGAAGAGTGTAAAATAATTAATACTTTCTATTAAATCTTAGAATATTTTTTTGCAGATAATATAAATTCTTTTGACACTGGAGCCTTTCACTCATTATAGTGTTTGTAATTAAACGTTATATAGAATTTTCTATTTATTTTTAAACATTTCCCTAAAGTTTAAGCATCTGTCTATTTTGAATAAAAAATAGTGGAACATCTCTTTTTACGACAAATAAGTACATATTTTTTTTTTATATCACATATTCTCTTGAATTTTTGAACATCACCGTTATAACTTCCGGTATTCAATTTTCCACGGTTGCTACACCGTTAGATACGATTATGGAAGCATTGCTGTCTATGTGTCTAGAATTTATAAAAAAAAAAATACCATAATACCGTGTACATACATCGGGCGAACGCCAGACGCGTGTTTCACTTTTCCGCGAGAGCGCAGAGGGGCTCACTTAATACGCGTTGGGGGAAAGCGGACTATAAAGACGGTGGTACCTTGGGGGGAAGCATCCAGTAAAGTCTGGACTTTAACTAGATCGCGAGACACCTGATAGACATGAGAATTTTGGTAAGTCACACATTGGGCAAAATTAGCTTCAATTACTTTAACAAATTAATCGGTTTAGCTTTCTTGCTTGTATCATTTTTTCAAGTTCAAGATTTAATTTAAAGTAAATAATTACTGTGCAATTTTTTTAAAATTAAATTAATTGCAATTAAACTTTATCAATCAATATTTCTCCTTGATGTAAATCGTGACAAAGACGATAAAATTTATGATCAAAGAACAAAAAGTCATCGAGAGGCCGAGTATGTTATATATGGCATATATTATTCGAATCATTAACGACTGTATCTAGCGCGTGAATAGTATTCTTTCATGGTCCAAGAGACAGAGCATTGATGCTGTAAGAGGCTGATATAATCAATACGGCATTTCTGTCGATTGCAGTTTCTCACGCTATTAGCGGGGCTGCTGGCCTTGGCCGTGTGCGAGGAGAAGCAGTTCGCTCAGACTAAGAAGATTACGCCAAGCGAAAATGCCGAAAACACAGAGAAGAAACAGGATAAGCGTGGATTGAGTCATATCGAGGGAGATTTTGGGGGACACGAGGGCGGTTACGGCGGGGGTGATTACGGCGGCGGTGATTACGGTGGCGGTGATTACGGCGGCGGGGGCGGTTTCATCGGTACTCACGGAATCAGCGGTGGTGATATTGGCGGTCACGATGGCGGATACGGTGACGGAGGCGGATACGGTGGCGGATACGGTGGCGGATACGGTGGCGGATACGGTGGCGGAGGCGGAGGCGGAGGAGGAGGCGACGACGGCGGCAAAATCAAACAGATCACGATTGTGAAGACCGAAAAGGTACCCTATCCAGTTGAGAAGAAGGTTCATTATCCGGTGGAAAAGGAAGTACCATACCCTGTTAAAGTACCGGTACCGCAGCCATATCCCATCGAGAAGAAGATACCAGTACCGGTAAAGGTATTCGTGAAGGTGCCGATTCCCATACCGCAACCATATCCGGTCGAAAAGAAGGTGCCCTATCCTGTACACATACCGGTAGAGAGACCAGTGCCCTACAAAGTATACGTGCCCCAGCCGTATCCGGTAGAGAAGAAAATACCGTATCCCGTGAAGGTACCAGTGCCGCAGCCATTCCCGGTAGAAAAGCCTGTACCGTATAAAGTAAAGGTCCCGGTACATGTGCCGCAACCCTTCCCCGTGGAAAAGCCGGTACCCTATCCGGTGACAGTGCCTGTCGAACGACCGTATCCAGTACATGTAATTAAACCGTATCCGGTCCCCGTCGAGAAGCCGGTGCCTGTTCCGGTAGAAAAGAAGGTACCTTACCCGGTCAAAGTGCACGTAGAGCGACCGGTGGCTGTACCTGTAGAAAAACCTGTGCCTGTTCACGTTAAGGTACCGGTACCGGCGCCATATCCGGTGGAAAAACCGGTACCAGTCCCGGTCGAGAAGCCTGTGCCCTACGCCGTAAAAGTGCCTTACGACCGACCCGTTCCGGTTCACGTAACGAAGCCCGTGGCTGTGACGGTGCCCAAAGCGGTTCCGTACCCTGTAAAAGTGCCGGTGGCGGTACCAGTGCATGACCACGGTTTTTCCGGGGGTGATTATGGACACAGCTTCGGGGGACATTCGGGATATTAGTATTAAAAAGCGTGACAGTGGAGAATTTTTCGCTTGTTTTTGAGAAAAATTTGAAGAAAAGAAATACATTATTATTATTATTATATAAATAGCTGTCATTAGAGAGAATTTGTTAACTCAACTGATCAATATTTTGATAAAAATGTATATATAGTGTATATATTTGAAAAATAGATCACTAGTCGGTTAACTCGTAAAAAAAAAAAAAAAAAAAAAAAAATTCTCCACTACATCACACGAGCGGACGTATTGGCACCTATTATACGAAATACATATATCTCGATAATATTTTTTCCGCCAACATTTGTCAACGTATTGCGTCAAAGAGAAAATAATTGTAGAGAACAATGTGATTTGTAACGCGTTTGACGGCTGATTTTTTTCACTCGGGAGCGTTAACGAAGCGTTTCCTTTGCGCGACAAGTACTCGCTTGAATGCGAGTCCGCGAACGAAGGAAACGCGGACGTTTTATTTATTTTATTAATTTTTAACATTGTCGTCCACTCGCCGCAAATCTTGGCGAGGGAAATGAGTTTGCAGAACAGCCATTTTGCGTTGTGAAAGATGAAGATTCTGGGTGCCACGAGTCCGCGTAGACAGTACTAACGATTTCCTTAGATATATTATCGACACTTAAATATCCGTGAACGCATGTTCTATTGTGTGTTTCTTTCGAGATTCGTAACATGTAACATATGTCTTTTATGTTGTACAATGCCTTTCGCTTCTTTTTAATAAAACCAAAGAGCAAAATGACAGAGTGTTCTTGAGATAAATTTATTCTATTACCACATTCTACAAGAAGCCTAAACTAATTTGCACTTATCTTTATATGCTTATCCATCCTCAATAAATTTCACACTACACTGCAATTTGCAACTCTTGTACTCCTTTCCTATGAGCGAGAAAGTTAACTTATGTACCGAAACAGATTCAATCTAGATATGTTAATGTTTTTTAATGATCAAAAAGCTAAATGATAAAGATCGATTAAATGTTACGAGATAGATTTTTCCGTGTGTATTTTTCCTATCGGCATCCAATATCCTTGAACTTTATGCAGCGTGACGAATTATTTATCTTCGATCACGCCAACAATGTCTATTTGTAGAGGCATTGTACAATTTCTTATTCCGGCAGGGAACAAGAAAAAGTAGAGCTGGCGAAAGTCATTCTCACGATTTTGGCCGGAATTGTACCCGGAAAATTTACCCGATAATTAGTACCGCAAAAGCTCCTATGCGTAATTAATTTCGTACGGTCGATAAAAATGGAACTTTCTTTTATCTAGCATGACTAACGAAGAAAAGTGCGTATACGTAATACTTCCGATTCGATAATATCAGCGTCTTGTTCTGCCTCGCGGTCTATCATTTGGCATGTGGTTCTCAGGTATTAAATCTAATTCAAACGCGCATCGTTCTGGCTACACGCGTAACGATAATCGGAGAAAGGGTTCCCCATCTCTCTTTCTCCTGATCTGCCAATGAGTAAATCATAAGAGGAGCAGCACGAGATCGCAAATCGAAAGTGAAATCGCTGATCTCGTGCATGAGGCACGCGGGCGCGGAAAATTGTTCGCAACGAGATTATTCGCTTCGGGCGTATTAAAAACTTCACGAAAGTACATTTCAAATATAGCAGGTGTTATTTTATCTTTAAATATCATATTCTGCAGAATGTACTATCCAGAATAATAAATATACGATTGCAAAAGTCCTGCATTTCCTATCATTATTATTTAATTTTTCCCACATATCTTAATCACAAATGTTATAATAACTGATCGTCAAAGAAGATAAAAAATTGACGCATCAGCTAATAATAATTCTTACGTCTACGTAAGACAATTATTATGAGTTCGAAACTCATACTCAAAATTCAAAGCAGAAACGTGCATGAAATAAAGTTGAAATACAAACGGTACTTACCGTATGTATGGGATGTTGGCCGGGATGTGATACTTTGCACCTGGATCGAAATCGTCCTCGGATCTTAGTACCGGTGGTTTCGTTCCTGTGTATTGTTCCATCAATCTGTGCCAATGACAATTATATTCCTCTCTGTTGACGTAGCCGCGAGCAACGTCCCATCGCCATCTGTCCATGGAAATGCTGAAAGGTAGCATCACGAGTTTGTCCATTGCCAAAGCAAACAGGTAGTTGATATCCGCGGAACGCTCATCAATGAATTTGTTCGCTAAGCCCAGAGTTTGCAGGTGACGTGGCGTCGCGACACTCAAAGCGACAGTCTCACCGACCGCTTCGTGAAATCCTGATAATTATATAAATAATATAATTATTTACGATATAACAAAATAATAACTAAATATTGTAAAAAAATTGGCAAAGATGATAATTTGCTTTCTTCAAGAAATTATTATAAAACAACGTAGCTATTAATATAAATTTATAATAATGAATATTAATTAATTAATGTCAATTATGGGCTTATTTTATGATTATACTAAATTATCGCAATCTTTCAATTGTGTGATAAAATACAATAATGTCTTAATACGAGTTACAATTATGTTGAATTTTTCTTTATAACATGATTTGATATCTTAAAGTTGGAGTGTTGTTCTTTAAGAACACTTTTAGCTTTGAAGGAGTTCGGTGGTTTGATAATCGAACGTCACGGTGAAAGTCGACGTCAGATGAAACAGATGGCTTGTCGTTGAGTTCCGTCTATGATTATTGCAAAGTTTCACGAGGTTCTCCAGTCTACGCGGGTAGTCCGGTAACTTTTTGCGCATGATGTGATTTAGTGCTAACCAGGATGTAATTACAGCTTGCACCGATAATTCGAGCGTAGCAGATGACGCTGATTATTCCTGTTTTTATCACATTCTCTTATGCAAATCGTACTGAACGATCGAAGGTGCAATTAAAACAATTTCATAATTCGAAATTAACATTAACTGAGCACTGTAAGTAGGAAATACAGATGAAAAGAGATATAAGTAATATGTAATACACAAATAATTGTATAAAAGTAATGGTATATTAAAATAAGACGAAATCCTGAATAAAAATTGTTTACGTGCTACACATAAATAAAATCTGTCCGAAAGTGGGTAATAATTTTAAAATAAGTCTAAAATATAATGTGGATTTCGATGGAAGCAAATGGGTCTTCGCGAGAAAGAGATTGAGGGATTGCTTGCAGATTTTATGCGAAATCGATCGGCAAGGCCACCTCTACGAAGCAGTTCTCGTTGCTTCGAAAACAATCCGTGTTCCGGTACAAGGCGAATGACCGGGCCTGGCCGACCGGCCGGCCGTTGCGACGGTGAAAGCGCGATTGCACCGCAATAAAAGTATTTTAACATCCGACGCCAATGTACGCAAGTAACATCTACTCGCCTATTCGCGAGTAGTGTAATGCGCAGCATACACCTCGAGCGTATCGCGCTCGCTCTCGCTTTCGCGCTATTAGTTGTAAAAGCACAAGTCGATTGTGCCTTCCGGAAGTTGGGTCGAGAACGAACGGTGCATTTACGTAACGCGTGTCGTCTGTTCGATGTTGTATGCCATCATCGTTCTAGCCATTTCCATCTTATTATCCTAGTCCCTCGCTCGGATTTTTTTCTTCCTGGCGTGATGCAATTTCTCATTATTGCATTGTATTGTGATAAGATCAGTGACGTTAACAATAGATGTCGTCGCGCGTGTTTTAAAACCGTAATAATATAGCTTTATGACACAAAGCTAGAGCATTTATTTTATGTTTATCTATGTATTTATCATGGAAAAATAATATATATAATTTTATTTTCGCATTTATTTTCATGACTATCTCACTGCGAAAAATTTATTTTTTACTATTTGATTTGTTTTATTCTTTATTTTATCTGTTTTATTCAATTTTTTACAATTTTAATAATAATAATTAAGAAAAGAGTTAAAATTTAAATAATATATTATTTTGTAAATTTAAATTTAAATTTATACAAAATACAATATATATAATTTATTATATGTATATTTTAACCATTTATTTTATGTGTATATTCTGATTGTATTTATTTAATATCCTAATTCTTATAGAAAATTTTGCAAAATAACATTAAAAAGTCTAGATATTCTTATACCTGGATTAGCGCCATCACGAAATTCACGAGGTAGACCGCTGTATCGTAAGAAATACTGAATGTGTGCCATCTCATGATGTAAAGTTATCAGATCCTTCAATGTCACTTTTGTACACATCTTAATCCTAAATAAAAAAATATTAAAAACTCTTATTCTTTCCTTGCATTTTAAAAGTATTAAGATATCAATGTAATATTTATTTATAAAATTTTAGATGGCTTTAAAAGATTTTTTTGATACAGTTTTTACATATTATTTGATGATATGTTATCTATATATGTATGTATGTATTAATGAATTCACCTGTAATCTAAACGATTGCAAAAGTCCCACGCAGAGGCTTGGCAGATTAATGGACGGTCGCCTGGATCGGCGATTATACTTCCGGCCCAGAATTCTGGCGGCAAAGCACTCAAATTCAAGGACAGGTAAAATTCCTCGGCTACTCGAATCATGTCAATCGGTGTGTAACCCTATGCATCACAATATAATCAATTATCAAAATTATTTATATATTTAATAATTATCAATATTAATTATATATACGCTGTGATCAATATTGATTATAATAAAACGTATAATATAAAATATTACAAAATTAGAAAAGTGAAAAATAATTTTACTTGAGCTTGCATTTCTGGCGTGACATCGGGATATGTTTTTCCGGGATACGGTAAGGTAAAATCCAAGAGATTGCTCCAAGATTGTCCCCATATGTTACCTATGAAAAAAATAATGATATAGCTATAATAATATTATAATAATATATATTTAAATAAATAATTAATATTTAGAAATTATGACACAAGAAATTATTGACGTAAATATACATATACATATATAAACTTTTCGCAAAAATTAGAATACCTATTTTTTTCTTGAAAAAAATAAACAAAATTTAATCAGTGGTAACTTCATTAAAAATGAATAAAATTTAAAAATTGACCCAAAAAAGGTTTTAAGACTTAAAATCTCTACTTTCGAAAAGTCATTATTATTTTTACATTTCTGTAAGTTATTCTAATTTTTTCATAATATTATTTTAACACTAATTAAATTTTTATTTTATTTTTCATTTTTTTTGACTAAATTTAGCAATTTTTTGTACATTGTTTTGCTTCATAAAATCACAGTGGCCACCATGAAAAAACTCATAGCTATTCAGCAAATTTTTGTCAAATTCAAAATACTTAAAAGTACAAAATGAACGTAAAGAAAATTTTTTATTGTTGTTCTACACCATTATTTTTTAAGTTTAAAACAGAAAAAGAAAAATTGCTAATTTTTACGTTATTTTTATTTGTTTGCATAATGTCTATTGAAAAAAGACTTAACTATTATATCATTCAATAGAGCAAAGTTTCAACTTTAATAATCTGGTTTTTCGAATTGCGGTACGATAATTTTTAATGGACTTATGAGCAATCAAAATAAAAATGTTCAATTTTTATTCAATCCGTGATAACTCAATAAAAAAATATTTTAGAAAACGATTTTGTAGAGAAACCTTTACGCTTTCATATTAGGAAATCGCAAATTTTCGCAGATTATTTTTGGTCATGTGTCTACAAAATAAGAAGAAAATTCCCTATTTTGTTCACCTCGTAGTTTTCTATATGTAAAAATTATCAAACTTATAGAAACGTAGCCTTTCAAAGGTAGAGATTTTAAGTTTTAAAATTTTTTGTTGTTGGATTTAAATTTTGTTTATTTTTAACGAAGTTATTGTTGACTAAATTTTACCTATTTAAAAAAAATTAAACGTTTATCTAATTTTTGGCAAGGAATATATTATTTACTTGTAAAAATTATTATATTTGAATTATGTAATATTATTGTAGAATTAATGCATAATGCATTGTTTTTACCAAGGATATGAGACGGAAGAGGTGCATGTCCGCCGATTTTTTCAGGACCATAGAGTTCTCTCAACTTTCTGCGAACATAAGCTTGCAGTTCTTCATAAAGCGGACGTATCATTTCCCAAACCTCGTCAATATCTTGTTGGAAATTAGGAGATTCATAAGGAAACATCCAATATTCAGCAGCATCCGTAAAATCTATAAAAATAATAATATAAGCACTTATAATATTCGCAATATGTAGTCGGTGTCATTGTTATTTAATAGATAACTTAAACATATATGATATTTGAATCATTTGTTGACCAGTTTCAACATTGCAAATTTTATTTAATACATCGTATTTTTACGGCGGCCTCGAATTAATGTTGTAACTTACTATTTAATCTTGCAGCATCATTATTCAACGTAACGAGTTGTTGATATAGATCTTTAATTGGTGTACCGCTTCGTCTTCTCCATTCGGTCCAAACGTATTGCAGTTCATCCCAGTCTCGACTCTTTGCCATAATTTGCGATATATCTGTAATAATAGAAGAAAAAAATGTCGGTGTTAAAGCTTATTCCTTTTTTACATTACTATCTTGCACGAAATTTTCTGAGATTGTCGAGTATCTTTCAACTAGCGTTCATGTTTTAGTGTCCACGGAAAAACTGACCGTGCAATCCTTACTCTTTTAGACATAACAGATATACAGTCGGTGCATTTTACATAGCATGAATATTAATCATAAAGCAACTGCGACGTAATATTTATTTTTCAGAATCATGTGCCGGATCGAGTCGCGTAAACTTATTTAATTATTTGTTTTCAGTCACCAAGTACGCTGCTGCAACGTGGTTAATCATCATTTTGCACAAGACGCGAGAGTAATTAAATTCCTACAATAAATTGTATTTAACTACGTAGTGTATTCGTTTAATTAATTATTCGCTTTCTACACGTGCTACGCGTGCGCACGCTCTACTATGTCTCGAAATGATTATTTATTTATTTATTTTGTGTCTAAACAGTCGTAGGGATTTACATTGCAAAAATAACAGACAATTAGAGGCGCATATAGCGGCATACACGTCTTCGTAAATTAACGGAAAAGGCGGGATTCCCTCGACGGATGCGCGCGCGCGCGTGACGTCTTCCATTTCTTCACACTTTCATGCGCATTTTGGACTTACGTAAACTCTCCCGCGGAGTTTCGCCGCGACAAAGTATTTATGAACGTGGCATCATATCGATTCAATCGTTATTTAGCGTAATCTGTGATATATTACCTGGATATAAACGCAATCCACATCGGAAGGGATCGTTATAAGCACATATTGTGGCCCCATTATAAACCGCAAGCATGTCATTGATTAAGCGATTATACTGTAAAAAAATAATTTATCACATATTATAATACATATCGTGTGTGTATTATAAACATATTTAATTCAATTCAATATAAACGTCGCGATATTACGGCTTAGCTATTTGAATAAAGTTAACATTTACCCTGTCTAATTGATCAGGTGGCAGTGCCGAAGGACCCACGACGAATAAATAACGAAGTCGACGTCTAATTATAGGATCCTGAATAGAATTTATATCAATTCTGGAAATTAGAAGCCAAGCTTGATATTGGAAATCTGCATATAACCGTTGTGCATCTAGCTAAAAACATAATTTAAGATTAAAATGCATTAAAAGTAATTCTTACGTAAGAAAAAAATTATACCATAATATTTACGCAGAAAAAAGGGACATGTATAAATAAATTATGCTAATTATTTTTAAATGATAAAAATTATGTATTGCTATCATAAATGTCGCATATAATTCTAAAGTAATAGACAATTTAGAAAGAAAGTATAAGTGTTATTGTATAATATTGTGTGTGTGTGTTAATTACATAACGTAAGAAAATCTGTCTGTAACTGATTAGGAAACGCAGTTGCAATAAAGCGCAAATCAGTAAACGACGGTTTTACCGTTAGAGATAAAACCAGCATAGATAAAATGTATCTATTTATGTCTTTTCGTGATAGTAACCTGTTGTCAGAAAAATATATAATAGCTAAGAAAGTGAAATTGTATTTAAGTCTTTCTATAATTAAATGTAAAAGTAATGCAAATATTATATATATATATATATATATATATTTATTTATTTATTTGTCAAAATTTTGATTATTAATTATATTGTATAAAATATATTGTTTTAAGAGTAAATATTACCTATGTACATTATATTATATACATTTATTATTACATAAGCAACCGCAAGATGATGATTACATAATATATAAATGCCATATATATATTCCATGTGGCATATTTTCAGGTAACATGTCAGCGTGCACTCATAAGAAAAACTTAAATAAAAAAGGCAAATATATCGTGTAACAGGCGCAACATAATATTCTTATCATCATCATTGAAATAATTTACGTTTCTGTGTGCGCGCGCGTGTGTGTATGTGTGTGTGTGTGTGTGTATGCATGCATGTATAACTATATATCAATAAAAAAATTTTTAAAAGACAGTTTATATAATTGCATTAATACAAAAAATTTAATCGCTTGAAAAATAATTTCAGTGACTGATACTAAATGATGCTAAAGGTCTAATGACTTCCTAGGCGATAATGAGTAAGGCGGTGATTTACCGTACATCGACATTTTCAGTCACGGAAAAGGAAAACCGCATCTCGATTATGTTAACGTGATGTCACGCGACGCAAGCTTGGTTGGATTTCGCATTGAAAAGTACAAAATTCCCGTTCCCTAGCGATATGGCGAGACGGCTGGGCGATTGCAAAATCGTACAGGACGACTATCATGACAATGCCATCGCCTGGGAAAATTTCCCGCGGAGGCGTTCGGCCTTTTGCGGATAATACAAACGGTCTCATGTCAGGGAAAATTGTGTCGCGATGTACCTACAAAATAGTCAGTACTTCGCTAACCGATGGACAAGTCAATGTATGCACACATCATGAAGAATCGCACAAGAAGATACCGAGAGGAGGTCGAGGTTCCTTTGGAGACGTTTTATAGGGTGGATGAGAAACTTATACGATTGTACGCGGCTCATTTTCCATGATTATCATTGTACTTTGTTTTAGTGTTGAAAGCTTAATGCCTTTCTAAACTTTTATTTAATAATTGTATCTCTGCATATTTTTCGGTAGTTTGTTTTAATTTAATTAATAAATATATCTTTTTTATTTTAGCAATAAATATCAGAATAAAATATTTTTTATTTTTATATTTATATTAGATTTATATAAAAGATATCCTTGCGAATTGTCTTTTTAATTTGTAACTGTAATTATGGACCATTGCTGTTTTGGAACGAGAGAAGAAATATTTTCTTAAATTCTTCTTTGATTTATAATATTACTTTTAAATTTATTTGTTTGATTTATATACAAATATAATTTTTCTAAATAACAATAATTTTGTTGAATCAGACAGATTTGTATTGTAATTGTAATTGTAAAATAAGGTGGCCTAAATTACAAATATAGAGGGCTACATATGTGTGTGTACATGCGGGTTACAGTGCCGAAAAGAGAGTTTCGAAATTTCTTAACCTGATTAATGGAAGAGTTAACAGTATCAGAAACTGCGCAGTATGATAACATAATTTCTTGCTTAAAGAGAATAATGAAGGATAAAGAATAGAAAAATAATGCTTCTTAAAATAGATTTAATTGTCTTAGAATTAGTCTTACCGCTTGTAGCTGTGTATATTCGTTGACATTGGTTTCGTATGCCCACTGAGCTATCACGTTTCCGCTGCATCTCTCTGCCCCGAGGAAATCTAATCTAGCTAATATATTTCGGTAATCTAATTCATTGGGCGAAATTTGTCTTCCAGCACTGTCATCCCTGTATGGAGGCAAGTCCAACTGACCGAAAACTGCCGGTATCAGATAAAGTACGAACGCTGTCCATCTTACCTATATCACATTCATACAGATTTATTAATTTTGTGTTAATTGTAAATTTTAAACAAAAGTCAACTATATTAAAATGGCAAACTCTAATAGTGGCCTAATTATTTCTAAATAAATAAAAGAGTATTAAATTAAATCATATATCTATTGTTGATTATAGGTAAAATGTATTCTTCTAAAATTACATTTATTTTAATTAAATTTTTAAAAAATTTATATTAATAAATATTGTATTTATTATTTTATTTCTATTTATATATGTATATTATTGATTCCGCGAACCCAACATATACAACATATTTTAAATATTTCTTTCTAATATTCTTATAATAATGATTTTAATGTCAATGTAAATAATATGTTTTAAAAAATGATCGATGTTAGAGACCCTTTTTCCAAGCTCGTCAGGCAGTGACTGGAGGGCAAGGAATGGGGAAAATTCCACATTTATCAATACACTTTTTGTACAATATTTTCATTAACAATAAAACATAATTGCTAATAAATATATAAAGCTTTAAGTCACATTATATTTTTTTTGAAAAATTTTCTTTTATTGAAAAATATTCTTGTTTAATAATATTATTATATAATATACAAATATTATTGTATAATAATTTTTATCTCTTCCGAAGTATGTGGAATTCTTAAATTACAATGAGATCCATTATAATCTCTAATGACGTTGCTAATCGGCATATTAAAGTTAATAATTTATAATCGCAAAGTTATGTATTTAAAGCCTATTTATCTTATTTCCAGAGTAACCCTAACAAGGTTAATAAACTCGAGCACACGCGCCAATTATTTATGTATGTCGTTTCTAAAACTACAAATGGTTGTAATTGAGTATGTAAATTTTGCTTATGTCCATTATCTTTTGCCTGTGGCACGCTCAATTTAGATTACTACTCATTATATTAAACATATTGAATTTTTCTTATTGATTTTTTACTCCCATGTTACATATAATATATGTAAAGAGAGGGTAAAACGAGTTCCACGATAAATCTCTCAGGCTTTTGAGGAGACTCATGATGATAAATATGTTGCTAATTTTGATAATATTGTAATGTCATAATATTCTATATAATTAACATTGTAAGAGAAATAATTTTCAAATAACAATTTCTTAATAACATTCACATAAAAAATTACAAATTTCAGAAATTTTTTTTTTTATAATTAATGTAATTTATGCATAATTATATAATAAAAAATAATGAATAATTTTAAAATCGTCAAAAATGCACATCTAGTAAACTTGAAAATCAGAATTAAAAAATAAAAATAAAATTTTATTAATTGTTTCAAAAATTATCAATATATATTATCATTATAAAATTATTGTATAAGATTTACAATAATTTGCATAGTGTTAAGTTCAACTTTTTTTGTGGCAATAACATAATTATAAACGATTTGTAAAGTGATAAACCTTGCGTCATGGATTATCGTGTCAGATATTACTGCAAAAAGTATTATGGGACATGTCTTACAAATTAATATAGGAAACTCATTGTTTCTTTAAATCACGCCATGACATTATGAGCAAAGTATTTACACGCAATTCATTTGTTGGTCTCACGGTCACGTGTTACGTCTTCGCGTTACGTACTTCCTTTCAACATGAAAGGTACCTGTTTATGCACACTAGTAGGTCATCTGCGATTGATCGAGATGCAATGACCTTGGTTTCATCTGCGCTTATTGAAAAATATATTTCATATTCTTACTCCTTAATTTTCAATTAATTATATGGAATTAGTATTTTACGTTTTTTTTGAAAAAATAATTGTTTCTAAATATTTCTATAAAAATATAAACTCATTTTAATATTGTTTATGTAAATGAAAATAATATATTTTGTATAAAATTATTAACGTGTCTAAAGTTTATATAAAATATAAATAATTTGCGAGTATACTCTCTCTTGTACAAAAATTAAAACGTGGTAATTATTATTTACTTATTTGGATCCAAGTGCCGCGAATTAAAATTTAACAGATAAAGATAATTTATAAGTATCGCATTTTTTTTGCACAGTATTGTATCTATTTTGTAAATATTTTGTGCAAAATTTATTTTATTTTGCAAACATAACGATCCCTCTGACACAAGATTATCACATTATATAATTCAAATATAAAACATAATCAATAACATAATCAACTTACATATCCCTAATTATAGTGTCATAACTACTAAAAATCAATTTATTTAAAATTGCTTACATAATATTAATAATAATTTTGCTTTTAATAAATTACAAATGTAAAAATCTTTTTTTACAAATATCGGGGAAATAAAAAGATATGTATATATATGTATGTATATATACATATACATATTTTATTTGTCCGAAATTTATAAAAAAAAGATTTTACATTTATAATTAATTAAAAGTTATTATTAACATTATTTAAGAAATTTTAAATAATTTAATTTTCAGTAGTTGACACTATAATTAGGAGTATTTAATTTAATTATGTTTCATATTTGAATTATATATTTAACATATGTATAATATATGAATATATAATAAAAAATATATTTTATATATATATATTTTTTTTTAATCATTTATTAAACATAGCACATATATCTTACATAACATCTATTTATGCAATAAATATTGTATTTAATTAGCTTAATATGTATGTGTATATATATATATATATATATATATATATATATATATACACACACATACACATTAAGCTAATTAAATACAAAATTTATTACATAAATAAATGTTATGTAAGATATGTGTGCTATGTTTAATAAATGATTAAAAATTAAATTGAATATGTTTACACCTCAACTAATATCTGTGATTATTCTATATAATATAGTCTCAATTGTGTTAGAAGTGTTGACACAGTTTTAACACTAGATTCGTTTATCTTCACACTATTAAGTGTGTTAATTTACTTAATCACGCGTTCAGTTCTTAAATTAGATTAGACTTCCACTATATTTTTTTTAACATTAGAAGGAGCACACATTATTTCGATGCAGCATCATTTTATCATTCACGTCTAATATTTTTTATCAAAGTCTTCAAACTTGATTTATTATTAATCAGAATTATGCAACTTTAAAATACAATGATCGCTATTTACGTTACCCATCAAAATAAAAGATGAATAGCAATTACCGAATCCCTTCTAGCGTTAAAATCTGTATCACTACGAAAGATAGTTACGTTGATGAAGACTTACGAAGCTTCCGCTGGCGCGGTTTAACAGCTTATCGGTTTCACTGAAAGTAAACTCCATGTGTCTTAAAAATAAGCCTGATTTTGATCCCCGACCAATTGCACGCAACGACGTCGCCGTCGTACGAAATTCCGTTCCACCGATCGAACACAACTAACACGAGTGATGATTTCGTTCTGTCACTAAAAGTCTCGTGGTCGACGTCAAGTGTACATTTATCCCTGCGAAGCTGTTCGAACGCGACTACAGGGGAGGTCATCCATAACGAAAGAAGTGGGGAATTCGCATATACCTCATTCGTGTCGTTAGTTTCATCGGTGTCGCTGCTGCTCAAACTACAAGTCGTGGGAGTAAGTGGAAGTAGTCGAGGACGAAGAGGAAGAGCTGCGTTTTATGTCATCCGACGTGCGAAAATAACAAGAAGCAAAAAAACGATGTTTGGATAAAGAATAAAGTGACAGACTAAAAGAAGTGTTTAAAAATGGATGACCACCTTTTTCTTAGATTTCTGTAATTTCTTTCCAACACATTTCATGAGAGTAAAAGTTAGCACAAAATTTTATTTCTCGTAAAAAGTTTATCGAAAAGAAAAAAGAGCAACTAAAATGGCAAATAAAAAAGGAGTGCCAAGTAACGATAAGAAAGAGTGAAACGATAGGGGTCGAGGGCCAACCGGCCCCCGATTGCGACAACCTGAGGCTCTCACGTTGACAAGAGTCAGTTGAGTTCTCTCAATGAAACTCATTGTCTATTGAAGTACATGTCTGCTCATCGCAACTTTGCAAACATTTAAGATTAGTTTTTCAAAGCCTCTAACAGAAAAATGTATCAGACCGGTAGGAATTTATTCAGAATAAAAATAATGAATTTGTTCTTAATAGTCATTAAAAAGATTTTTAAAAAATTTAAATCAAACTAGTGAATAAAAAGATTTTTAGATAAATAGAAATAAAAAATATCTTAAATCTAAAATATCTAAAAAACGATAAGACATCTTTAAGTTGTTTTCTAGATGTTTGTAGAAATATATGCTGTATGGGTAATTTACCATCAATTTGTATATTATTATATTTAATATTTGTACATTATTTAGATATTATTATATTTAATTTCTGTTTAATATTAAATATAAATAATAAATGTAAATATTAAAACTAATTATATCTATTGATATCTTGCATAGCAAATAATTATGAGATGCAATTTCATTAGATTACATCATTCTGACATTAAATTAAACGTCGGAAATCAGTAGTTTTCAATGAATCAATAATGACATGCAAAAGATAAATAAGATTGCAGAATCCACGAGTGTAATACTTCTTGCACCATTCATAGATGAGTCGGAAGGGCGTGTTTATATGAAACATCGATGAACAGGTTCCGCGAAACATTGACTTAAAACTGAGTCTCTTGCAATTTCTAGCATTATGAGATGATTCATGGCTTACGAGTCTATCTGCGTAATTATGCTCTCATCAAGATTACGACGATATACGTGTTGTTTCCTGATTCCAATCGACCTCTCTTTCTCCTGAGAACTATGGTACCATTGTTAAAACTCAAGAGAAAACCTATAATAGAAAAAGAAATCGGCGAATCGCTAAACTAGACTTATGCATTTGTGCAACAATTAAATTGAACTTTTAACAACTGGATTTTTTAACAACTGGATCGCATCTATCGGGTTCATCAACAAGGAATTTATTTCAACGCTAGGGAACATCGTCATTCCGGATGCTGTGGATCATAAATAAAAAAAAATATATATAAATTATAATACATGCGAACCAATTCGTCATGCGTATATGCGTATTACCGCGTATAAACGTATAAACGTAGATATAGATCGGTTCACACATACGTATTGTACGTTTCTTGCCACGCGCGACCGCGCTCTGGTTGATCTTGAACTACATGTTCCACTTTGCTTTCATGATCGACGCTCTCTTTAACAGTCTGAGAGTGACCACACGTTATCTGTAAGAATTGTGATTTACATGACAGCGGCTTGCAATGATAAAAACCATAAACAACCACGCCCAACTGACTGATGTTTGAGAGAGGATAGTCTCACGATGATCTGGAATGCATGTAATTGCGAATGGTCTAGGCCACTTTATCAGACCTTGAAATGTTGTCACGAAGTTTTCTTTCTATGTATTTGTATATTTTATGCTATATAGTTATATAACTCGTATATATTTATTACATAACACGCTTACATGCTTATTGTGAATATTATATAATATAGAAAAATAATTCAGATACACTTATTATTTATATTTATCATTAATAATTATAGCTATAACATTTTCAAACATATATAGAAAATAACTTTCATTTTCCCAATATATCTATTTTTATTAATAAATAATTTGGTTCTTTTTTTACTTCTTCTTATTTTACAATTTTACTTACAAATTTGTTTAAAAATTATATATATGTTTTATTATATAAGAAAATAAAAAAAAATTTTCAAGTTTTACTAACTTTTTTAATGTTAAGTTTTTCTAAATATTTTTTTAATTATAAATAATAACAGCTTTTTACACTGCAGTGATTAAAACAAAGTATAGAGGCAAATTCTACCTCACAACAATTAAATAAACACATAAACTCTGGAATTATACCTTCAATGCCACTCACATTAATATTATATTTGCGCAGATATATCTCACTTTAAAGCATATACTAGTTCTGTGCGTGCCAAGACTTTCGCTAATGTTAATCTCATTGGCAGATAATGCGAACATCGGTCTCACGTACTGACCACAACTCTAGGTTCAAGTACGCGAATGTAGCGTTTATTATATATTTATATGGTGCAATTATATGTCTCTCAAGACTCTTTTTGTTATTTTCGCTCGAATCTTGATCGACATTGTCGCAAGGTAAAAGAGTAAATGGAAGAAAAAGGAAGATGACGTTACGTTTTAATATTTGCGCAACTCGTCGAACTCTAATGCTAATTTAAATGCCACAGACTACAAAGAATTGACGGAAATGCATTGAATATTGTTACCAGTACTTTCGATCATTGTTATTCAATATATACAGTTATGGTCAATTCTTCGATTTCCTTTCCCCAAAGCTTTTGTTAAGATTTTGGTATCGGCCCTATTATGATCTTTTCTATTTCATGACGTCAGTTATCCTTTCAATTGTCATACCGTTTCTATTTTTAACGTCGTTAAAATTTGCTATTTATATCTCAAATTTAGATGAAGATCCGAATATAGCAATCATAAAAAGATGCTTAAGGAGAAAACATGCATTAAAAATTATGGAAAATAAGTTTAAAAAGTTTATTTCTCATTTCCCTTTCTCCCTTGGAAATATATTTTTTTAAAACATTTCATATAAACATTTCTCTTTTTTCTAAACATTTCATTTATAAATTAAATTTATATAAAAATTAAGTGTAATAAAATTTAATTGTACAATATAATAATTTAATTTACAATATGAAAACAAGTATTAAAGATAAAAATAAATATTAAAAATACGGAAAAAAAGAAACAATTCATCAGATTTTGTGATTGTTTTTGTTCTTCTTGAAGCTTCCAAGCCTCGGAATTAATAATAAGGAATAATTAAAGAATAAGGCGTATATACATCTCTATAAAACTATACATTTTTTATGTACATATTATCGCGCGATGAAACAAATGTGATCATAATGCGTGCTGATAATTATTTATCTGTTAGCGCTGAGGGAACGTGGGAAAATGTCGAGATGCGTAATCGATATTACGCAAATGTTAATAATTATGCAGAGCAAAATGCGGGAAGATTATTCAAGTAGCTGACGAAATTCTTCATCGATTTGCAAAATTCGGAAAATTGCGAGTGCCTCGCTGAACGTTTGCTTCAACAAGGAACGTAAAAAAAAAATACTATAACAAGTAAGCCATGCAGAGAAATAATAAAATTACGATTTCCGCAATGCGGTAAAATTGATTTCATGAACTCAATCGCGGATAACAATAAGAAACTGGCCTGATTGTCCGTCGATCTTCAAGGTAATTTCGCCGACTATGACCGAGAAATAAATAAAGCGGAAATGTACACCGGTAGAGTATATTATATAAATATCGTTATACGTTAAGTAAATCGTCAGCTGTGGAAAATCACGTATGCTGGTCTCATATTGCGTTAAGTATCTGCCGACAAAGAATTCTTGAGGAGTGTACAATCAAGAAAATAAAACTATAAAATATGTGCAATGTGTTTTATGTACGCTATTTCTATCTCGTATTTAGAATGCAAATGAAGATGAGTTTGTATTTCTTCGTGAATACCAATTATGACAGATTATGAGTCTCTTGAGTTTGCAAATAAAATGGAAATAATTTGTAACTTTTGTTATCGAAAAAAGATTATTTATAATTAATGGAAATTTTTTTCCTGTCCATTGTTATGTCATATTTGCGAACGTTTGAGGAAAAGAATTTCCATTAACGATTGTCTTTATCAGCTCTTCTGGCTGGATGCATTTTTCTAATTTATCGTAATGCATAATTGTCTTCCCATACAAAATTTTTCATGTACTACTGTTTAGCTCGAGCGCTTAAGACAATTTTATCGCGGTATTACGTAGTCATTAACGAAGATTGTTGCTTGTCGCCTGGTACTCACGACTCACGACCCTGCGTACTCTCTGAATCACGTCGATTGAGTAAGAGTCAACCTTCTTTTTTCCACACACATGTACTGTAATATGTATGTCGTGTGACTCGATGCGGCAAACGCGGGACCACGAAGAAGGATAAAAAATTTTATTTAACGAGAGATACACGTTATTACGCAACATCAAAGAATCATTGAAATTTGCATGGCATACAGTTTGTAATTCTTTATTGTTTTCTTCATAAAATTTATAACGCGGCATCTTTCATAAATTCTTTCATTTGACGTTAGTTTTCCGTTGCAATTGTGAAATTAAATTTATTAATTCAAATCGCATGTGCATTTACTCGTTGTAATGCACAATACTGTCTCTGGCATAAATCTTGAATGCATATATTCATCTTTGCATCCTTTAGTAATAACCTTATCAATCTCTAACATTATTTCTCCAACAATATACGTATTCCCTTTAAAGTATCATAGGTAGAATGTCTAGAAGATATTTTTGTTTTCATGTAAAAAATATCCTTGTCATATTGATATATGTAACAACAAACATTAGCTAACCTTTTTATAAAGAGTGGGTGCTTTTGATAGTTTTATTCTGGGAGGATATTATCCAAATTCAAGTTTGAATTCTTAAGACAATTAATAATAATTATGATTAAAACTAAGAATTACATTAAGTTATCTTGATAATAAAGTAAAGGATTTTACGAATACTAACCATATAAAAATTATATAAGAAATATTATTTAAATAATTGAAGCATATAAACTATTTTTAAAAAAACATAGTTTGTTGATTTCTTGACATAAAATGGATTATTAAAAATACGCTGTGATAGGCGACGACCTTATAGACATTAAGATGCGGAATTTTTATATACTTATTTTAATTTGCATTCGTATTCCTGTGATATGCCCGTTGGCCAAATTACTGTTAATTATGACGTAGAAGATTATAGAGACAGTCAAGCATAGCGCGATAGATAAGATTGTTACTTGTCGACTATCAAACACCGATTTATATTAATTGTTAATAAAATATATATTATAATAATTTGTGTTTTGAAAATTACTTTCATCAAGTATCTTCTTGTCTTACAAAAATAAAATTTATTATAGCAATATTTATAATCTTCAGATTAAAATTAGTTATAATACAAATTAATATTAAAATAAAATATATACAAAGAGTATTTGTAATTGCAAAATTTTCGCACGACATTGACCAAGTTGTCACTTTCTTTCTTTAAAACATGTTTAATTCTTTTGTGTGTAAAATGACATCGTGAGATCATAAAATCCCTCTATAGAGTAATTAATTTTACCTCTGAAAGACAGGAAGATACTCGATGAATGTAATAGTTTCAAGATGTATTATTATGCACATAAATTATATTATTTTAATATATCTTTAGTTTGAGATCAAAAATTAATTTTACTCAATTACTTTCAATTACGTAAATCAGTGAAAATAAGTATACGTTACTTAAGTTTTCTTCTAAATATCAGTTCTTGCAATTCAAGTTTACAGAAGTCATTGCATCAATTTTGCAATGTTATGTTTAATTTTTAAAATAATTGTATTACTTGTAACAAAAAAAGAATAAATATATTTTATATACACTGGCGATCAAAATTATCGCATATATAAATTTATGCAAAATTTTGCATGATTTCAAATAAGCATAACTCCGTCAAAAATGGTCGTATCTGAAAAATGTTTTTTTTATTTTAAAGCTTAAAGTCTCTACTTTGAAAAGCATTTGTCAGATTTTGAATTTCTCCTTTCCCCTTTCCACCGCCCTTTCAAAAGTGAGGATGTGTTTCGTTTCCAAAAAATTACATAGTTTGACGCACTCCACGGAGTGGAATAAATTTTTTTCGCCAATATCATGACAACCATCGTAAAATTTAGACTTTCCTTTGCAAATTAAAAAAAAAAATTGAGGTTGATACGATTTTTTTTCGCGGAGTTATGGCGTTTTAAAGTTACCCATGCATTTTTGGTCAATTACCGCCAGCATTAGCATTACCCGATGCGCACCACGAGGAGGTGCTGGTCGAACTTTGCGCATCATGTGTGTGTGTGTGTGTGTGTGTATTTGTATTTGAGCGAGAGAGGTGTGGAAATGTTCACGCTTAGAAATGCGTATTCGGAAAGGGGAAAAGAGAAATTCAAAATCTGTCAAATGCTTTTCAAAATAGAGACTTTAAGCTTTAAAATAAAAAAAACATTTTTCAAATACGACCATTTTTGACGGAATTATGCTTATTTGAAATCTTGCAAAATTTTGCATAAATTTACATATGCGATAATTTTGATCGACCAGTGTACTTTAAACATTTTTTTGGATAATTTCGATCTTACGAGATAAAAGAAAAAAGTTACATCTTTATAGTACGTATTAAATTCTGTGACGTTTGTCATTATTATAAGAAATAATATTTTTCTTATATTATTTAAAACTTTTGCAATATTTTCTACTCATCAAATGTAATTGCAAAAATATACGCCACAGAGAATGCATTAATGACTTTCGAGCGTATGAATCATCAATATGAAACATCGAAAATGGTAGTGATAATTACAAGCAAGACAAATTCATTGCTATGATTCCGAATAGTAAAAAACTGTCATGATTTGAGTGAGTCATTAAAAACAATTGCATTATAATAATTATACGATAAAGTCAAATGAATGAGGGATTTCCTAGGAATGACGCAATAAAAAGTTTTTTATTTGATTCTTTATGTTTAGATACACTTTACTGATGCTAAGCAAATAATTAAACATATATAATTAAATATATCTAGGAAAAATATATTTTATAATTGATCAACTTTTATCATTAATCAACAGTTTTTGTATACTTATTTATATTTTAATTACAGTTATATCAATGTTGACAAATTTAATATTCTTAATGTTATAGTAAAATTTTTCATAAAATACATATAAATCCAATAAAATTTATCTTACATTAAGTTTCAAAATATATGACTAAATTTTGTAAAAATTATTATTTTTGATAGGCCGATTATCATAAGTATAAAGAAGAATTTCTTAATGTAAAACAAATCAAAATTTTGTTAAATTTATAAGAGAAATATTTAGTAATCAGCTAGTCAACTTGGTAATTAACTTATTTGATAATCAACTTGAACGACTAAAATTTAATAAACTTTTTTATTGAACTAAAATGTGCAAAGTGTATTTAAAAGTGTCGCCATCGACAAATAAACTTGAAAGGTTGATATAAAATGGGAAAAGAAGAGAGGTGCATTCTTCATCTTATCGTATGCTGGTAACGAGTAACCATAACATGATATTAAGGTAAAAACATGCTTACAAATATATACTATACTTTTATTATATATTTATTTTATTTTATTAGATCCGAATAGAATAAAAAAAATTTTGCAAAACATTACAAAATTATAAGATCAAAATTTATTTAATTGAATACAGATTATTTCAGAGAAGTACAGAAGTTGATATAGAAGGTAACAACTTATTGCAACAATTCATAATCAGAGAATTCTACCTTATCTTTGAACATAGGATTATTTATTTCGCATTTCTTGCGTCTTCTGGTAAATTCAATTCCTGCAAAATGTGTATATTCTTATTTTATTTACATTTAAAATAAACTGTATGTTTGGGGATACGCGTTTGTATCGCATATATAAGATCTAGAATCATTGATGATATAAACTATAATTATAAACGCTTGTACAACATATGTGTATTGATGCTGTAATCGTTGAGTCAAATCACTGACTTATCTAAAGGAATTTGTTGTTACGCAAATTTCAACTACTCGCGCTTGATACTTTCCACTTACCCAATCGAATAGTTTCAATCAAAATACGATATATAAAAGAACGAAATCTCAATCATTTTAATTCACACTGGAATAATACCTGAATTTTACTCTTCAATTGCGCAATAAAAAAATTATTATATTACAGTATTTTTAGAAAATACTTTTCACAGTTTTAGTAAAAGTATGAATTGTAATAAAAAATTGCAATAATTAATAAAAATTACATTTTAAATTATTCAAAATTGTGTTGAAATAACGATAATGTTTTGATTAATTAATTAATTATATTTATTTTCCAACTGAATTCTGATACTTGTTTGATTTACTTGATTTTGTACATTACATGCGTGTATGTAACTGTCATTTTACGGCGAGTACGTAAATTATATGAACGCTATGTGCGCGCGTTATTTATGTATTTCAACTATTTTACTATTAATAGAAAATGATATTTTATAAATAAAAGACTTCTCTTAAATAATTTTTATTTAAATAAATATATAAAAAAACTGAAATCACATCATCATATTTCTGTTATTTTTTAAATCTTTATAAAGTTTTTCTATACAAGCATTTCTAATAAATTATATTTTATTGTTGCTTACTCATAATTTAATTGTAATAAAAATGTTATTTTTAATATTTTTGTTTAAGTAATTTTTGTGCTTAATATTCTATTGGCGGTGAAAGCAATATGCCGCGAGCAAACTTTAGTTACCATGCACCCGGCAACGAAAGCAATACGCCACGAACAGACTTGACTGCTGTGCACTTAAAATAAAAGAAAAACTGACAAAGTACACAATTTCTACATATCCTTGTAACAGCCTTTCAAGATATTGTTGCAAATTTGAGAAGAATTTATTAAAAGATTTTTTGTCTTTCAAAAGCAATGGTGTTAATTTGCATCAAATCAACAAAATTGCTTACATTATTAACTCTTCTTATATTTAAGCTGTCAAATTACATGACTTTTATCTCAATGATAGATTCTTATTGATATAAAATAATATACATCGAGATTACTGGTATCATGAAAAAGAAATAACGTATAAATTCGATACTTTTGATTTTGTTTTTTTTTTTTTTTAAGAGAGAACTGTGCATGCAGATAATAGAATGAATGGCATAAAAACAGATTGCCATTATATAGTGGCATAAAAAATAGATTGCTATTATATGCAAAACATTTCAGCTAAATAGAATTCGTAAATATTTTGTAATCAGAGAGACGTGTAAATATAAAAATAATATAAAAATACAAAACATTGTTGTTGCAATTATTAAATGTACTTTTTTGATAAAATTTATCACGATTAACAGAAAATTGTTTATTAATAATTGCTGGTACCTCATATAAATAAAAAACAAGAGTGGGCTTTACAATAGTGTCCATACGCGAGAACTGGGTTAATTTGGACGACCTACTCTATGTAAACTGTAGACATTGTTACGACATCGCTCCGTTTACGTGTTTCTTGTAGCATGTACCATTCAACTCAATTTCAGATCTCCCGGTCGTAGTAATTTTCTATAACAATCGAATATTTCGAAAGATTGTATAAGAACAAAATTGATAGGAAATGCTAGATTTGTGATTTGTATTGAACCATTATTAATTCTTTTTTCTCCTATATAATCTAGGTAACAATATCTTATTTTATAGTTTTTGTTCTTCAAGTTATTCCTTCTGAAATCAATTATTCTCTAAAATTCTCGCCGTTATTTAACATTTCTAAAAGAAGATCTATTATGTATGGGATGTACAAACGTATATATGTATGTATGTGTGTTGTGTATAACATTAGAGTATTAGAGGCATAAAATTTGCAATGGTAATCAAAATAATTCAAAGTATAATTGCAATATATGTGAATGTTGCATATCCATATATGTATAATATTTCCTTCTATCCGAGACTAATATTTATTCGATCAACTTGTATGATCATGATCATTAATTCTGCTAAAGATATTAATCTCTAATTAGTGTAGCATGTTCTATGTGTCACTCCACGTGTCTGTAGAATATTTTTAAAGTTTCATATGATATTTACCGGAACTGTGTGGAAATGTTTTTTTCGCCATTGTTCCATACGAATAACAAAGTAGGAATTGGATTAGATTTGGCAGCAGAATAACGACCTTGCTCTAAGACTGTGATCTCACGCGTAAAATTACAAAGCGTTACCAGGTCATAGACAATTATAATTATTTCTTATTTTAGCACGTGCTAACTAATATCTAAATTAATTAAGATTGTTTAAGTTAGTTAATATATGATAAAAATGTTAATTTAGTTAATTATAAATATTACGTATGTAATAATAAATAAATAAATAAATAAATATATATATATATATATATTTTATAAATATAGATTAAAGTTATACATATGTATAATTCAATAATATAAAACAAAAATTAAAAAGTATAAAATATATTCAGAGAAAGTGTTCCAAGAGTTATTAACATAATTAATCTAAGGACATCATTATATTCGAAAAAGTTTTATTTATGCTCTTGATTATTTCTATTAATAAAACGGCTTAGTAAGTGCATCTCGAAAGTGGCATCGAGACGATACTTAAATGATCGAAATCCGATTATAAACCGAATACGCACTCTTTGCAGTCCTTGATATATCGGAATCGTCAAATGATTTATAGGAACGTTCACCCATTAACCGGAACTAATGAAAAAAAGAAATCTAGGAAAACTCAACGTTCACTACCTGATCTCGCGGTAAAACATGACTACTTCGTAATCAATCATAACGTGACGAGTGAAATTTAACATCTCATAGAATATAATACACTAATATAATTGTACAATGTTCTGAGATAGATATTTTTTATATTTTCATATAAAATAATAACTACGATTTTAATTGTATATATTACATTTTTATCATATATATAAGATTATTTCTCGTGTATAAATTATTGTAAGTATCATATATATTGAGGATTATCTGATTGGAAACTACTACGGTCGTCTTAAATAAAATTAAACATTTTAAACTAATTTTTCACAATTATCGCTGTTTTAATATATCCGATATGACATTGGGGATTTGGCAAGCAAACTTTCATAAATGACCTTACATTGTACAAATCAAGGATGATCATCGTTTTATATGGTTTATTAGAAATTGGACGAAAATTGCGAAGAATATTTTTACGTCTTTCCACTACCGGAAGTAGGTACTCTTCGAATTTCCGTTAAAAACGAAATTAGTTCATGGACATTCAACACGCGTGACGCGTCTGGTAAATTGCCAGTTTGTTAAGCACTTGTAAGACGATACTGTGCGCGCCGAAGGTAGATAATTAGCGGTACGAATGCACTTTTCATGAGGTCGTTCCGTTACCTTCGACAAAAAGGCTCGTTAGACTCGCTCTCCGAGCGGATCCTCTCAGGCTGAAGATCCTTAGGGACACTTCTCGTAAACGATGCGCTTATCTATCATCTCGAAATATTCCGAATAACCTCGATCGGATAGTTCACTTCCGCGTTTTTAATTATGCAACGGTAATGTTTACTATTATCCGCATAACTGTGACAGTTAATTAATTATAACGCGTGATGTAGCAAAACAGCACAGAAACATTGGACAAAGCCTTATATTTGCTATTCACGATGATTGGAAAATAAATCTTGATAGCAAGGATATATTCTTTCATAAATATATACAGTAGTTATAGATGTATCTATCCTTGATTTAAAGACTAACGGTTCAAGTGTAATTAGTGAACTTATATAACAATGAGAAAATGAGAAAATTCTCTATCAAATTAAAAAATGACATTATACTTATATATATGTAGAGATTTATGTTTATCTAATTGATTATAATCTAATTGATATTTTAATAACAGCATAAATATTTATAACAATATTTTATTTTTTAAGTTTAAATTAACAGATATTTAATTGATGTTTTTATTATTAAAGTAATTTATGCAAAAAGTTTTAAGGCTACGACAAATGCAAATATATGCAAAATACTGAGTTGTAACGTAAGAAATAATTCTTATGGTAATTATAACATACCAATAATTAATCTTTTTTCCAATCATATTAAATTGTCGATGACGTTACTGCTTCCGTGTATTCTGTCATAAAATAGAATCCAGCGATCTACAAGTAAGATCGTGTAGATAATGGCTGAATTTTGCATTAGTTCATGTTACAGATGTTCATGTTACATGCGTTAGGTTATTCATGTATTCGATTCCCATTTTGCATAAATATTACAGTTTACATTTTTTTAATCATCTCTTCTAACTATATTTTGTTCAATGGCCTTGTTATACTTTTATAAGTACCATTACTATGCGCTCGTAATTAATTATACAATTTTACGACAACGTTTTGTTCACGGTAATTAGCACGTCCTCGATCGATTAATCGAGATTTTCCTTTTGGTCCAATTTAATTCGCTTGGCCAGGAAGCAGAACGAAATCAAAACGAATTCAAAAATACATCCGAGGTCATCTCTATAAATATAATTGTTTTCTATTTTTCACGCGAGAATTTATTTATTTCTTCTGCAATACTTATTATAATTACAATATGATAAGATAATCTTTCTATGCTTTAGATATATTATTTGCCGCAACATTAATTACGAACAATTAAACACATGGTATAGTGATGTTTTATAGCTGTTTTTGCGTTTTGTGTGTTGTGATATATCATAAGTATTATCATAAATGATGTAATAAAGATAATAGTAAAGATATAACGTGTATTATAATTCAAATAACAATAAAGCCATCGCGAATCTTAATATCGATATCTTAGTATTATAAAATTGTATCTGTCGTAAAAGTAAAAGAATTATAAGGTATTTACATCGGTACATTTTTACTGCATTTTAAGACTGACAAAGAGAAAAAATTACAACAAAAAGAGAAGGAATCACGCGGGTGGAAACGCGTGTCGATACGCTCGAAAGCAAAAGATCTCTCGGACAAGTGGCCTCGTTAATTAAACCGAATTTAGGCAACTGAGGGTCACAGTTAATCGTGCAAGGTCCAATGTTGCGACTCGTGACTAAACATCAGGGAGCCTCGGAGCATCGGAAAGCATTTCTGGTTCGTCTTTCCTTGCATGATGTTGCGGTTAAAAGCACACTAATTAGCGGGTTAAGGTTGAAAACTCCATTTTTAACGAAGGTCAAAAAACCGCGATTATACGCGTGACGAGAACTACGTGATGCTACGATTACTTTCTCAACGCGAGCACAAAATTGCAAGAATTACTCGAAACGATCGCAACTCGCGACTATGATAAATGGGTCAGATATAGTTAGCGTTCGAATAACAGAGAGTGGTAATTAAATCGCAGGCTATTGACGTTGATAGCCGTAACAAAGCTAATCACAAAGTATCTCGTGTATGGTATACGTCGTTTCGTTCAAAACCATAATTATGTATAATATTATAGTATCATGTTATAGAGATCAGATGTTCTCGTTAACTTGTTCACGATTTCGAATGATCTCGACAGATGCAATAATCAGAATCTTTCTATTTTATATAAAAACTATGCGTATCATCGAAAAGATTAATCTTAAATATCTATATAGAATATTTCCTTCTAATTTTAATAAGATAGCAAAATAATACAGTATCTTATTTTTCCAAGGTAGTCGATTATGTAAAGAATTAGATAATTAATTTTTCCTTTCTAATAATAATTCGCGGATGTACTAGTCGATTACCCTATTACCGCAATTATTATACGCACGAATGACACACATATGTGTGACGGGAATTTTTCCTACGTCGAAAGTCATGAAGTATCCTGAGAATAGTATATTACCGTGTCTTCATAATCAGTCAATTATATGCAATCGGGCAATTAAATGCAGTATAATGATAATAAAATCAATAGATGCTTCAATGCTGTAAATGTTAATCATACGCTTGTAATTTATCATATCCTAAGTATTATATAAATCCAGCAAATAATTTGACTAATTTGCTCATTCAAATAAGATTTCTAAAACTGATCATAGAATAAAATTCTGAATCTCGAGAGACTTTTATCACTGCATAGTCAAATACGATTTAATGGTTAGAATTAATAATAAATGATTAATAGAACGTCATATTTGTAAACAATTTTTTAATTTCGATGCGTCTTTAATCCGTCACTTTAAAAATTTTGGACGTGGAGAGGGCGTTTAAATATTAGAGATAAGATTTGCATGCCAAGCATTCTTCTGTAACAGTAACTGACGTCATAATGTTACACTCACGGAATACAGATCCGGATTCTGATCCGGAACACGATGCAGTAGGCATTGAGATGTAATGTCTAGAATATAATATATTAAGTAGCCATATGCATTATTCCATAAAGGATTATGTCAGCTAATTTGTCTTTATGATCGAGAAGAAAGAGCTTTTTTCTCGCAAAAAAAGAATGTGATTTAACCGATATTAATCACAATTTGCATTGTTACTTCATTTTTTGTTAATTTCCGCAGACGAAATCATGGGTGATTCTTTTTATGTAATCTAATTTTTATAACAAAATTGTTGTTTCTTATTCCTATTACGTCATTCATCAATGTTACTTTATTAATATGTCCACGAGAAATCTTCTGGGCTATTCGATTTCAAAATACACTTCATGAATTTATATGGAAGAATATTTTCGTTACGTCACTTTTGAAAGCATCCTTCCTTCTTCTTCATGACTAACACTTCAAATATAAAATGTCAAATCAAACGTCTATCTGCAAAGTTGCCTTTTTGCTGTCCCGCTGCTTCCTATCCACGGATATTCCGGCGAGGCGAAGGTCACCTTGACCATCACTCGCGCCCCTCGGGAGGGTAATGATTCGGGCGAGGACACAAGAAGAGGGGAACAGGGATCCGGCCACGGATGGCCTCCAACGACGACATATAAGTTCCAGGAACGGCCCCCACCTGGAGTCAAACGGTCCTCTACGCCAGCAGAGACGGACAGCTGTGAGCCTCCGATCCCATCCGATCCGATTATCTAGGATTTGCAGCGTTACTTTGGGGAACCTTTATTCTGCTCTAGACACGGACAGTAGTAGGCGTTCCTTCCGGAGCCCCCTACTATCCGCGACCATCAACGGGAACGTACCCCCGCGAGACACAGGTGGCACACCACCGTGCGCTGCTCTTAGGCTCTCGCCGCTTAACGAGAGTGCAACTGCAGTTGGCGGCCGACTTGTGTACAGTTCACGGGGAACGCGGAGAACGTGCTCGTTCCGTCTCGCGACGAGTTTCGGGAAGACCAAGAAAGAAATAGAAATGAGAATCGTAAGTACAATGTGTCTGTGATACTTCACGCGCTCGTCTGTACTTCATGGTGAAATCAAAAATGGAAATTGAAAAAAGGGGAAGTTATTTTTTTCGAATCAAAAGTTTTTCTGTCTCTTCCATAAGTGATACGAAATCAAGAGTGTTTTGTCCTGGATTAGTGAGATTTATAAAAAAATTCCATAAAGAGCATATTAAAAATTTCCCCCCATAAATACGCAGAGCTTTATGAAGAAATGCAGCATCAAATGTTTGTTTTGACTCTTACTTGCTAGTTTTTTTCTCGGATTGATTATCAATATCATGCATGATTTTATTTAGATATGTGCTTTGTGTCTGAATTTTAATATCCTATGGATCGCATTTCCATGGTATGATATTTTACTCGAATATATTTTTGCAACGACAAATTTCGTACTGGACTTTCTGCTTGAAGCGAAAGCGAATTTACTATTCCCATATCAAATTTAGATTCCATTTTAGCTTCATTGTCCACGTGTCCGTAGTATCACATTGAAATTAGAGAAAGGAGAGTAAATGAGAATTTTATTTACATCACTTTGAGATGTAAAAGCAAAAATAGGTTTCTAACTATTCTGACTCAACTTTCTACGTTCTTATTTACTGAACCTTGTGTTCGATCATAAAGTAAAACATGCTTTCCTGCGTCTAGTTGTCGGTTCGTTTACAGCATCTGCTCGATAACTTTTATTGCAATTAAAATTACGGAAGAAAACGAATTGCTCTGATTCACGTTAATTAGGCAGAGTTAAACTGTTAACGATGCGTTGTCGTGATCTCATCATTGTTAAAATAACAATGTGTTCCTACAGCTCATAACTATTCTATATATAAATTTAGGCAGCTTTCATAAATTAATTTTTAAAAGAAATAATAGCTTAATAATTTTAATTAATTATAAATAATGTTGATAACCATTGTTTGAAAACAGAATTAAATATAGTTATTTAAAAGAAAAAATATTCGTAAAGTGATTTTTTCTATTAAAAAAAATCATCTAAAATTCATCAGATATCATTAACTCATATTTGTACTATGATGCTTTTTTCCAATACATCATTATGCGTATTAAGCATAAATTATTGGATATATAAATTGAGGGAAAAGATTAATTCTTATTCTCGTAGTAAAGATGGTATATAGGAATAATATTAGATGTACAAGTTAATTCTCGGCCTTTTTTCAATAAATTTATTGTTTATTTATAAAAATTAAGTTACATTTTAATTTACGAAGTAATCTCCATCAGAATCTATATACTTTTTGTCATCGAATAGGTAGCTGACGAATCCTTTCTCGATAAAAAGACGGCGATTTTGAATTAATAAATTTGTCAATACTTTTATCAACATCTTCGAGCGTTTTGAAATGCGAATCAACCAAGTGGTGTTGTAGGGACCGAAACAAATGATAGTATGAAGAGGCTAAGTCTGAAGAATAAGCCACATGAGGCAGAACTTCCTAACCCAACGAATATATGATTCATATGAATATATTGATGATTTTCGCCACGTGTGATCTTACGTTATTATACAGCAGTCTCACTTCCGGTAAACGGTCTTATCTGCTCAATTGAGTTACTCAAACAATTAGTTGCTGCTGATAACGCTTAACAATGACGGTTTCAGTTGATTTAAGCAACTTATAATACAATATACCCTTCATGTGCCATCAAATGCACATGGATCATCCGCGAGATTAAAATTTTCTTTCCGGAATTTCTGGAACCACTGTTTACACGTGCTGTAAGATACAGTATGTTTCCTTAAGGCTGAACAGATCATTTATTCAGCCTAACCAGTATTTTTCAAAAATTGGAAAGCGAAAAGCATGCAATGTCTGACATGCTGTTTATCGGACGTCATTGTGCTTATTACACTGCTTCTTGAGATTGTGCTAGCTGCAGAGTCGAGTATTAAAGTTTTTTAAGTTCGTATTTATGTATTTCAAAATGGCATTTTAATATGGCGATAAAAAATGTTTAGTTTAAATAAGTGATAGAATTGATTAAATTTAGTAGCCGAGGATTAATTTGTACACCTAATATCTTCCTGCAGCGAATGAAATCCGCAAATATAGTAATAGTTCATTCACGAGATTCTAGCCCGTAGCGAGACAGGTCTACGGCCTTGCCCCGGGCTGTCCGATCGTTTGTTGGTGAATACTGACATATCCGACCGGCTTTAGATCGTTCACATATTATGTAACACGTAACTAGAGTGACGTGGCTATTAAGAGAGACGCTTGTTTGATGACTATATCTCGAAAAGATCAGTGATCTCTATAAGGCCTAATTCAAGATATATTTATCATAGAAAGAGAAACAATAAAACACTATGTTTGAAAAATAACAACATCGCATTTTTAATTTTTTTGATCGTTATATTAGTGAGCATAGAAATATTATTGTGATATGAAAAAAAACTGATAACTTGATAACTGATCTAATTTGTTATTTATTGAACATTTTGGTTTTAATTATTTTTTTAATTATGACTTAAAATTATTTGTATTCACAATTCAAATTATGTTGCTCTAGCGTGCAATTCTTCGATTTATAAAAATTTCCTGTTAAAAATATGTAAAATTATAGGGAAGATCAATAATATAAAACGACATACATATATCGATTGTTATCTAAAATTTATCACATTCCAAAATTGCGAGAAAGTCGCACTAATAATCTTAACTGGTTATGTAAATTATTAGTGAAAATTTCGCAATGACAAGAAATTCTAGTGCAGCATAGACTGCAATTTTACAGACACTAAGTTTAGCCTATTAATTCACACGTCAGGCTGTGACCTGTTAATATCTTAGCAAGTGATTATTAATATTGTCTATATATAAAATATATTTCTTTTCGACTGATTATAGTAATTTAAAATGATGTCAATACTTTCGCGAAAATAATTTGCCCTAACATTAAATAAAATAGAGTCGTTACGAAAAATATTTATTAAACTTCTAAATATTATTTTTCTCTCAATTCTTTTCTAAATTTGTAGTTGTTTTAAATGTTTTTCTTTTATTTTCAAATTTTTAATATCACAAATAAGTTAGTAACTAAATTTTAAAATATAATATATATATACATTGTACAAGTTCTCTCATAAATAAATCTACTTATACATCAAGTCAGGTTTATTATAGGCATAGTCTGAACAGATTCAGTACACGAGTGGAATGCAGAAAGCCACAGTCGTGTCATTTTCTTCGCGATTTCACAAGTAGTTGCTGCCTTTATACAATAATAGTACAGTCTTGACGTAATCTAATTGTAGTATTTAATTTATTTTATTAATTTTCTTTAAAATGTACAACTAATTTTGCCAAAAAGTAGATTTTGATACATTTCTTATATAACAAACTCTATTTGCTTTTTAATGTAATTTGAAAATCTATTATTTTAAATTTTTACAATTTCATAAAATTTAATTTTCTGTATGAAATTATACTTATTTTTCTTGTGAATTTATTGAGACATAATCATTATTCGCATTTTAGATGAAACATTACAACTATTTTTGATTTATTTTTTACCCTGTAATTCGTGCGCATGCGACTGTTTATTTATTAAAATATACTATAAAATATCATTATCCCCCATTAATAATTTTTGACAACAAAAAATCATAAATATTATTGTCATAAGTTAAAAAATATTGTATCAATAAATTTATGTATGTCTCATCAGTTATGTAGCAAATTCATTGATTTATAAGAATATAAAAATTGGTTGAAAAGTGCTTAATATTATTAAGAAATTAGTTATGCTACTAAAAGTATTATTTTATTGATACTGTTTTGTATCTTTTTATTGATAAATTGATCTTATTGATTTACAAATTATATTTGTACTATTTCTCGTAAATTATCATTAATGGACGAAATATATAATCTTTCAATACATTTATAATTTGTGCGCTTATTAACAAGTTACAATGCATTAAATAAAAATCACAAAAATAATCAGTAGATATTTCTCATGAATTTATATGCATTTATATGCATAATAATTTATACGTATAAATCCAATGATAATTTTATTACATACACTTTATTTTATTAGTTTGAATTATATATATATATATATATATATATATATATATATATTTTAATATTATTATTCTCTTTTAATGTTATTCTCTTTTAATTTTCTCTAAAAGAACATAATACGGTATTTTGTTATATATTTTAGTAATTACCCAACCGTAACAATCAAGAATAACTTTACATTTCTTTTAAGTTTTTTCCACTTTCGCAAATAAGCACTATCTCTTTCATCTAACGTTGTCAAAAACCAATAATATATAACTGCAGATAACACAATGCATTAGAAATATTTGCTTACATTTCCACGTTATGTTTATCTAACGAATTATTTAACAAAAGAGAAAGGAAAGTACTTTCTAGTGTTAAACAGAAAGAGAAAATAAAAAATAAAAATAATAATGTATTCTGATTAAATAAAAAGAATTATTACTTATGCGTAAACATATTCTTTACTATCTTTATTACATAATATCCGTAATAAATAAATTTTTATACTCTGACTTTTATTTTTAATCTGATATTTTGAATCGAGAAATATTTTATTTTTTGGTGTGTGTTATTATTCTTTTTCATAAATTTTATTTATATTATTTTGTAGTATTTTAATGCAAATATAAAATAAGTTTTTCTTTTGTCGCAAATTTTGTTAAATCAACATACATTTGAAGTATTTTCTGTTTATATGCATTTATTATGAACATTCCTTCAACACTTCTCCTTTTTTTGTAATAGCTGGCTTACTGCCAAGGGCGAGATCGTTGTAATATTAGCACAGAAGCAAACGTGCTTCTTCTGGAATGAATTTAGTGCGTATACTTTCACTTGGCAGTACTTTATATGATGTAGCGTAAAATGATGCGCTCTTGTAATTCTCAGTTACCGCGTCTCACATACAAATATAATCAAAACAACATATCTTAATTAAATTTTATTAATGGTTTAACTTGATTATTTAGGGGAGCTTTTCTAGCAATTTTAAATTCCGGACACAAAAAGCTGATTTTGAGAGAAGAAATAATAAATATGCATTTTACTACTTACTATGTATTATACATACACACATAAAAATTATTTTTAGCTTACGGAATTGCTCGTTCAAGTAATATTTTGTAAATCGGTTTTGATTATATGTAACTACCGTGAAATAATTTTATTACATGCAACAAATCAATTTTACAAAAAAAAAAGAATGCCAGCTCACGAAAGAATAAGCAAAGAAAGTAACATTTATTTTCCTCGCAAAAGAAACATTGTTGTCAAGATGTATTCGTCGTCTGTGACATGCAATTTTCTCTAACCGTTTGAAAAATTGTAAGTTAAACAATAGATTCTCATAGTTGCTTTTCCACTCTTCTTTTCTCTTTTCGGTCATTATGTTTAAATGTTCACGTAATAATTGCAAATGTTTTCCGTAATATTGACTACAGTTTTGTTTCGCCGTCGGCTTTTATGAGAGAGAGAAAATTGTCGACCATATGTCCGTGTTAAAAAGGAATTTTATGCGGGCATAGAAAATCGCATTCGTGTTGACCGACTCCGGCATCGTTGGCGTAACGAATTTAATCACGACACGTTAAGCAAGTATGTGAATACTAAACAGTTTATAATGGTACAAACCGCATTTAAATATTCAGAAATAGGATAATCTTCCTTTAAACATCTTCAAATTGTATTAAATTCGCGTGAACATTGGCATTGCCCAGATTTCTCACAAACGATGTAATTTTATACGAAACGACATCATTATTAACTTTCGGATTGCTTCGAGATAAACAAAGTTAATTATACACACCTCGCATCGCGTAACTTAAAAATCGAAAATTACATTTAAAAAAACATTAATAATTGGGATATGTAACTGTTTGGTGTTGAGAATCAAATGTAATTTCTCTTTCTGCGTGCTGAGATCAACGTTTCGAGTCGAATTCCCGTAACATTTCCTCGAAAGAAATTACAGCACCATTACCTGGATTTATTTCAACCGGTGTGAAATTATGGAAAATTACACATTTATATTTTTCATTTTTACATTCTGTCATTAATTTTCACACATGCAAATGTATTAAACGAAAATAATTGTCCGTATTTTGACTTAAAAATAAAAATGGCAACTATAGCAGAAAAATAATGATAATTATCTCGTCATTTTTATTATCTTTGATGCTTCTACTACTATAAAATACATAAATGATTTTAAAATTGATTTTAATATTTTACCTTACATGAAAAAATATTAAAAAACATAAATTACGATTTTCCTGACACATTCAGAAAACAAACACATGTTTCTCCTACACTACTCATCAAAATGTAAATTAACATCATTATAATAGATATTTCATAACGAGAAAAGCAATTTAACGACATTTATACTACAATCTATTGCAATGTGCAAGTGCATTTCGTTTACATACAAAAATAAAAAATATAAAAGTTTTATAATTTGAAAAATTGGCTAAAAATTTTCTTTTAAAAAAACTTGTTTTTTTATCTTTTAGTATAAAAGTAACTTATATATTGTAAGAATTATGTAAGCTTTTAAACTTTTTCTGTCTCTTTCTAATTTCTATTAAACTTTTAATTTGATTATTTTTTATATCGTTAATTTTACGTTATAAGTAATTGCAAATTAATTATACATTATAAATAGTTTACATTATAAATATGATCAATAACACAATTGTATATTAATGTGAGTTGTCGATTATCTACCAAAAAATAGAAACTGTAGAATAAGGAAGTGGTTTCTAATTTTTGCAATAACAAATGTATTAAAGATCGTAGATTATTTTGTGGCCAATAATTATTTAAAATTTTTGTTCATTAGTGCAATTTTTTTTCTCTGTGTAAACACAATCTAATTATATCGAATAATATTAATGGTGCAAAAATTTGTCTGCGTAGATAGGAACACGTATGGTTCGTTCCACTCGGTGTTAAACGCGGAAGTACGCCTTTTAATGTGTACGTATATGTATAATATATATACTAAGTATTTGACCATACATTCTCCAAAAATTTATATAATATTTTTATCAGAGATCAACTTTTCTTTTTGCAAATTATCGATAATATTGATAACATCAATTTTCAGGAATATAAAAGGAAAATCATCCATTTTATTTACAAAGTATAAATGCAATAAACAAAATATAAACGCAATAAATGTGTTAATTTAACCAAATCAACAATCGCGTGTAAGCGCGCGTTTTTAGCTTATAAATATCAACATTTAATTAAAACTATTAATAAATAATATTTAAAAGCAATAAATTAATATATATTGAGTAATATATATATATATATATATATATATACATATTTATTTATTTATTTATTTATTTTGTATACCAATCAATGAAATTCTTTTTATTTTATTTCAGTATGAAAATTAACAAAGTAGAATAAAAAATGTCTTTACGATTAGATAATATCGAAGATTTAATAACATAGGGGCACAAGTCCGAAATCGCAACTTGACAGAAATGAGAAAAACAGTTTAAAATTTGCATTTGATACATAGGAATATGTGCAAATATTTTTGTATTTCCTTAATTATTAGGCTAATTAGTACACAGATTTTTTATAAGATGCAAGAAGTGTAGAGCTATGCATTAATATCTCATTTTTCAAAATACTGAGAACACGCCCCTATGTTATATTACCCTCGATATATATAACACTCACTACATTTGTGCAAAACATATGCAGATTAGTGAAATTAAGCCTATTATACCGGTTTATAAAATTTTTTATTTCAAGTTTTTCTCCGGAAAAAGCCTATAAATAAGAATCTATATAAAAATCTATGATTGAATAATTGACATATTGATGTTGTATAAATAAATTAATAAGTCATTAACGTGTTAAAAGTAATAACTTGATATATTAAAATAATTTCAATTTTAAAAATTCAAATCATTATTTAAATTATTATTTTTCACATAACAAGTGAAAAGGCTGTCTAGTAAAAATTTGCAAATAGAAAGTGATCTTTAAGGACAGAAGGACAGAAATCACAAATAATTTTAACGTTTATTCAAAAGTTTTTATATTTTTCGCGCAACACACGGGGACATAATAAATTAATACACCACATAAAATCTTGGCAATGTGTCACATAATATGTGACACGTGCTCCAATATCTTTCGAAAAAATCATTTCTAATCCCATAAATATCGTGACAACGGGATATGTGCGCTTCGCATGAGTTATTATATCATAGATGTTGAATATTCATCGATGTGTCAGTGCGATACATCGGATCGTCGTGGCACGGACAAAAAACAGCGCGGTGAAATACCGCCCGCGTAATGAAACCGCGCCGCTGTCCGCCCGCATTGCTCTGACACGCCGCGTTTTTTTTTTCTCCTCGGGACGCGGGTAACGAACGCGCGGGTGCAACCTTTGAGCGGAGAACGCGCGTGATTGCATCCATCGGTTGCACACCGATCGATCGTTTGCACGCGATATCGATTCTCTCTCTCTCTCTCTCTCTCGAGATCGTAAAACAAATTGCCGACTGGCGCGGTCTTTTCGCGCGCGCATAACAAGCCGCCGCGGTTTTTCCTTCACAATCATCCGCACATTCGCGGAGATATCTGACCGACATAATCTCGCCGGTCACAGTCTTACGCACATGTGTGCCGCATTTTGTAGGCGATCTCGTAGAAACGAAGGCGGCGATGCTACTAATGACAAGCAACGGCGTGGCTCTTTCTAAATAATACATATGTATTGTACTTTCTTAGGTTCGTGCGTCACGTTTTCTTCCTGGATATTATTACATTGTCAATGAATTTCCGCTTGACTTAGTGTGTGTCGCAATCGCGAGTCTGCGATCTATTCTATTCTATTCTATTTAAAGATTCTATCTCATTGTCGTGGATTTCCATTTCGACGCGCGAAAATAAAAGTGTGCTTCGCCTTCACCTTGTTTGTACAGTTGTGTGAACGAGAAATGAAACTACGGTAATAATAAATGCTACATCGAGGTTGCTCGTAGTTTCACGCAATCAAGATCTTCTGTCACTCTTGCTATTTCATGCTTCAATTTTTAACGTCTCGATGTTTAATTTTGTTATAGCGTGACGATATTAACGATTACGTACTGAAGGGACATGACAAGTTTCCAAGAAAGATTTAATCGTTAAAATTAGATTGTTTCAAAGAAAAAAATTAGAGTTATAATAACTGCATAATTTACTATAAGAATTGTCACAATACATGTCCTGTCTAATTTACTCTCGCATAAAAATGAGAGGTTTTACGAAAACTTATTTTTGACACGCATATTATGTTTAATCTTTCTAGTGTGCTTTGTCAATCTCTATTTAATGATATGACTTCTGCGTGACTACCTGGTTTCCGTAGGTCGCGAGATCAATACTTGTATGTGTCTAATGAACGAAATGAATTAGATATGTTTAGCACACGCGACCGCGAACGATAAAAATCAGAAACAAGAAAGCGTGCCTCTCGTTTTGCCAGAAAAATAATCGAAAACAATGAAACATGCGTTTATGCTCTTTTAATGGATGTTATTAATTAAAAGCGCTGTCAATCTGCCGTCCTGCAATCTATGATATTAATTTGTCTTTCCGTTTTTTTCCCCCTTATTCATGCGATAGTCATATTTATCGAACAACATCCGAACTCATTCCATCATTAAAAGGCTTTTAATACTTCGAGGTCACATTATAGGGCATCTATTCAAATCTTATAAAAAATTCCCTGATTCTTTGAGTATTTTTTCAAAATTTCAAGTAAACAGAATATCCAAGGCTTTTTAATACAACTATCTTTAAAATACATTCTTTTATTACATTCATTATCTATCATTTATACAAAAGAAAAACAGAGCCTCTTAAGGTTCAAGTGTAGATTTGTGAACGTACTTAAAAAACTTTTATAAAATAAGCATTTTTCACTTGCATAAAATTTTCATTTTTTATTATTAAAAATTATAAAGAATATGTACTTTATATTCTATGTATGTTAAGGCATTGAATATATAAACAAAAATAGATATATAAATATAAATAAATAAATAAGTAAATATATATATTTATTTATAATATATTTTAAATATATAATTTGTTTGGCTGACTGACTGTGTAACGCTGTCATGAAAACTCACTAACTGTTGAAAGTTCTAACTTCATTCTTAACAGTTCTAGAATTCTTCACAAATTAAACAATTAGTTCTGGTTATTAAGTCAAAAAAATTACTCAGGACAATCTGAGATGCGAAGTCACACTACGTCTCACTTTGCC
This sequence comes from Anoplolepis gracilipes, assembly GCF_047496725.1. NCBI lineage: Eukaryota > Metazoa > Arthropoda > Insecta > Hymenoptera > Formicidae > Anoplolepis > Anoplolepis gracilipes. Next base: position 10,550,783 of record NC_132970.1, on the reverse strand, counting down.
GACGATTTTTTAAGCATTTGTTGCTAGATTTTCAGCGCTTGAGACTTCACAATAGTTTCTACAAAAAGGGTGTAAAAATTATTGGAATATTAATTAAACAAATTAAATTGACAAATTAAAAGCTTGTCATATTTCAATAATTCTATCAATTGATTAGATTTTGTATTGATCTGCAATCACTTTTAATTTAAGAGTTATGTACATAAAAATTATTAGAATATTTATTAAACAAATTAGATCGTTTAAGATGCCAAATGTATAAATACTGATTGTGAGATGAGACACTGATCGTGTTTCGATAGTTCTATCGACTTTAATGAGATTTCGTGTCAGTTTGTAATCATTTTTAATTTCAGAAGAAAGTTCTATGTGTAAAAAAATTATTGGAATATTTATTAAAAAAATTAAATATTAACTGAGACGCCAAACGTACAAATACCGTGATAAGACACTGATTATATTTCGATTGTCCTATCGACTTTAAATTAAATTTCGTGTTACTTTTTTGTGTCATTCTGCAATCACTTTCCGAACAGAGTTCTAAGTAAAAATTATTAGAATCTTTATTAAACAAATTAGATCGAAACGCCGGTATGACACGAAATCTTGTCTAGCGTCTTGAGCGATCTAATTTGTATGATTAATATTCTAATAATTTTTACACATAGAACTTTTTGTAGAATTACTATAGAATTTTCAAGCGTTTAAGATATGACAAGAAATCCATAATAAAAAAATGATGATGATTGAAGATTTATATTGTTGCACTTTTTCCATGCATCTCATTAACGATCAATGACGTTGAAAAGTGAATATTAGGTAATTCAATTTGTTGACAGTTTCTTGACAGTTCAGTGAAGCGTGCGCTATATGCTACTTCCAAATAATAAAAATGATAAAAATATATGTTTAACCAAATATAAATTACTATTTTACTATAATAATTATTATAATTCCATAAATATTTTTAATAAACTTATAAAATATTTATTTATTTATTACAAATAATTTTTATCATACTGTTATCTTTGCATCTTTCATCGCATACAAAACTTAATAAAGTTTATTCGACATCATCGATCAGTCGACAATATGTAATTTAATAATTTAATAGATTTTATATTAAATTAATACATTTCTCTTAATATGAATATATTACATTTGCTAATGCCACTTACGAAATATAACACTTTATAAACATTTGCTTCACGTCATCGATCGTCCATTCAGATTTTAATTTTGTTGTTCCTTGCGTTTTGTATTCTTTCAGTTCAATATTAAAATTAACATATTACTAAACAATCGAAGTAGAGAGGGCCAATGTACTATTTGGAAAATGTTGTCTATTTTTTATATTCTCGTCAGTATGCGTTTATTGCGACTCCGTATTTTAACAGATTACGCTAAACTTTTAATCTATGTTTAATGTCCGTTTTCTTAACATATCCATGTATAATTTAAAGTAATTATTGCGCTGAGGAAGACCTAAATAATCGGGCCGAAACGTCCACCGTTATATTATTTGATTTTATTTATATTGTCTTAAATTGTTTTGATCACATATTCTTTATTTATTAATTTCTTTATTATATTATTGTGACAATGTTATATAAGTATTATGTTTGATTGAATTATATCTGGTTATTGCAAAAATTGACGTCATTAGATAAATCTGTTATTTAAGCTCCTTTAAGCCTTTTTTTGCAAGTTTTTTAAAAATGTATGGAGCAATCGATTATATTTTAACATATTACCTTTTAAAAGAGTGTCATATTTTTTGCACAAATGCTTGTGAATGAATGACAGCACGAAAATGAATATCAAAATTAATTAAAATCAATCAGAAAAAGTGACAATAATATATCTTTAAACTATTAAAAACTGTTAATTCTTTTATTAATTCTCTCTATTTTAATATATACTATGCTTTTATATAAGTGTAAAAATAACTTATTTTTTTATACTATATGAAAGAAAAAGAAAAAATATATGTATATGAAATTACATGTTAGAAATTATAATATCATGTATATTGTAGGTGTATATTGTAGGAATGGTACTACTATATATCAAAAAAACTCTCCAGTAACATATGAATGCCTGGTTAAACTGTTAAGAGAGCTGGAAGAGGATGAAACGGAAAATGTCTTAGACAAATTTTTTCTTTATGAGAAAGTAAAAGGGATGAAAAAGAACCAATGGCTATACGTGAATATCCGTGAAATAATTCTTAGCGTCGGTAAAAAATCATAATGCTAAAAAAATCGTCAGCCAACAAAATAAGCAGTGCGAATTTGATGTCTCAATTTGTCAAGAGTCATTTCTTTGTTTAATAGCCAAAATTATTTGTTTAATTTGTTAAGTTCTAAAATTATTAAAAATTAAAAAAAATTAAAAATAAAACTCAAGAACTCTCAACAATTAATGAGTTTCCACTAAGTGAGACGCCAGTTTCACACACACATGGGTAACTGTTTACAATATAAGAGCAAAATTATCAAAAAAAGAATCTTTCGAAAAATTCCTTGAATCATAATAAAATTCTATGAGACTTTCATGATTTTTCCAGATATAAAAAAAGCCCTGAAAATTCCATTTTCATATTTTTCCAGAAAGTAGACATCCTGATAAAGGATTACGCATAAATTATTTTATAGTTAAATGACAAATTTTTAAATATCATCAAGACATTTCATAAGTAAAAATATTTTTATATATTTTGTTTTACAAGTAATATTTAATAAAGTAAACTCGGGTAAGATGGCCATAGTTTTTTAAAATGCAAAAAACATACCTTTATTTTTGTTATTTTTTTAATAGTGTTTGGCATATTATCTTCACTGAAGCTTAAATTACGTAAAATTATCAAAATTAAAAGGAAAATATTTAATAGAAATTTTATATTATCAAAATAGTACAACAATAGTATTGGCCATCTTACCCAACTTTTAAGGAAAAGATGACCATAGTGACGGAAAGATGACCATAATATTTATGAAAAAATAGTGAAAACGAAAATTAAAATTATAGGTCATATAACAATTTACATATCTTTATAATATGTCTAACGTCGATTACGATAGCTTAACTATAATTTATTCGACGTTATTAGTGTTAACAGTTAACTTAGTTAACAGTTTTTAGTGGACAAATGAAAAACTTTGCAGGTAGTCAAAAGTATATATATATATATATATATTGGTTTAATCCGGACTCCCCTCAGGGTTTGCCGTGTATATCAACTTTTTTTTTTTTTACAATCCTACATCTCCTATACCCTTTTCCTCAACTGTCATCTCCTGAAGGAGGATGGCTTTATCCCTCTAACTTCAACCGCAGAATGCGTCTTATCTGCAGTCAAAGGGACCTACTTTTTACTGCCGGTTCCGATAGAGAACGGCCTAGATAGAGGAAATTTTTGTGGCAAGATACTCTTCGGTGGGTTGCCAATTGCCATCTGAGAGGTGGCGATCAAATTAAATCGAAGAAAAATTCGAAATTTCTGGATTTGAATCCGAGATCTTAGGCACAGCAAGCAGACGCACAACTCACTGTGCCAGAATCGCAAACTAGTCAAAAGTAAAAATATAATATAAGATTCACAATATTGTTATTTCGAATAATGTATGCATATAAACTACTGTAATATCGATTATGATGCGACTGTCTTTGCGTATAGTATCGATCAATTTCGAGAATCATCCGCGATGTTTTTTTCCCGTAATACGCTTTGCGTTGTAGGTGTTAATTCTCTATATTCTTTGCTCCGCGATGAAATAATATAATAGTACTTTTTCTCTACACAGAGTAAATATATAATAAACATTAAAATAGATTTAAAAATTAGAATATTTGTAGAATATATTTCGTGAAATATTAACATATATATATATATATATATACAAGAAATTTTTATTTATTAATATTATATATATATTATATAGACGAGTATTATATTTACGAAGGAATATTCAAATATTGTGATACATGAACAAATACATAATTTATTATCTTTATAGTATGTACAAAAAGGATCTCATTAATACCTTTCACATAAATTTACGCAGATATCAAGAACACATACATTTTCCATATATATTGTACAAAATATATAAATGTATCGATACGTGCATAAATTCAACTTCAATACATTTGCAAAGGCATTCATGACGCATATACCTATACATATGCATAATTTATTAGAGACGAACGGAGATATGAGAATCTCTTATATGTCCGGCATCTGAGATTTAATTTGAATAATATTTTAATAATTTTTATGCATAGAAGCGCTTAAAGTCTAGCATTTAAAAAAACATCAGTGAACAGAATAATAGCATAAACTTGGCGTTTCAGTTGTTCTGAGCTATTTTTTTTTTTTGTTTAATAGCCAGAATTATTTGTTCATAATCTATCAAAAGTATTCTAGAACTATTAAAAAATCAGAACTATCAACAATTAATGAGCTTTTAAAAAGACGTCAGTTTCACATACGATTGACTGTTTACAATAGAAGAGCAAAATTATCAAAAAGAGAATTTTCGGAAAAATTTCCCGAATCCCAAGAAAATTTCATAAGACTTCTCTGATTTTGTACAAAAAAAATTATCGAAAATTCCACGTTTTTTCAGGGAGTAGATACACTGAATTATTGTCTTACGCTTGTAAGATAATAATTCGCACGTTTGGAATTAAATACGTCAAAATTGTCAAGCGTGAAACGAGCATTTATTAGAAATAACAAATCGTGACCATATATCTCGCCGTTACCTTTCTGTCATAATTAAATAGCTATACAGATCATCGTTAGAAAAAGTTAAGTTCAGACTTCTAGAACCGATTTCTCAGATTAAAATCTCAGAATCCGAAAGCTATAACATAACAGGAATTGTCGGTCTCGCGAGATTCCTGTTTGAATATTAAATGCGCGAAACGGATACACGTCTACTTGTATGCGACAAATAAACAACAAACTTCCGTTTAAGAAACTTTTCGCGTGCATAGGTACGTACGGATTTCGAATTTTAAAGGTAAACCACCGAGCGCACATTCGCCTTGACATTGCGCCGGTAAGAGAAAACCGTGCAAAAAGAGGCGGAAAGTGGCCGTGGCGGCGGCTCACCTTGTCTTTGATATAGAAATCTCGCGGACAAACTAACTCTCTGGCAGCAAACTGGTATTGCACTCCATTCCGATTGAGATAACCTTTATTCGCGATTACTTCAAGAACCGGCTTGGTAATTACATCCGACGAACGGTGTCCTTCGACAAGTTTGATGATGCTCCGAATGGCGTCAAGAGGTTCGTAAATCGGCTATAATGATTTCATCAGACATGATACTTTACGTAAGAACGATCTCGAGGGAAAAAGAAATTTGGTTCGAAGATCTCATCCACCTTTCTCGAGTTTGCGCAAGTATTACGAAATTTATGTCACGATAACGAATTTTCAAAGCGAATATAGTTTGCATCATGCGAATCTAACCGACTCCTTGTAACTTTCTTCAATACCTTGATTAAGATAGGATTTTTTTTACGACTTCACACACACACACACACATACATATAGTAATGCAAAAGACGAAGAATTAAACACGAAACAGTTATAACGTCTAAAACTGATAAATCACGAATAATAAAGATTGCTGCTATTAAAAGCAAAATTATTATTAATAAAAAATAGATAAAATTACTCTAAATAAATTTTTCATGTAATATACAATAGATTTAAAATTTTTATCTAATTTTCTGGTCACTTTTGTGTCAAACTGTTTCCGACAAAATGAAGATTTTATAAAAAGTACCTATATTTTGTTTGTAAATATTCCGCAAAGTAGCTGCTTAGAGAAAAGTAGCATTATAAAGTTGTAAATTTCTTTGGCTTGCGGTGAAAATTATATATTAGAAACGTGGTTAGCGATCAGTCGTAAAAATTGTCACGCACTTTCGTCACGGACGATATAACTTCAAAGATCAGGGAGCGCGTGGCCGTTTGATTGTAGGGAAAGGAATGTAATTCCAATGCTTTACACAACATACAGTTTTCAAAGTAAGACTGTGTACAACATTTCTACCGGTTCTTTAAGCCTATCTCGATAATTTAAAGCCTGTACTTGGTTCATTATGCAGATAGTATCATTATTTAGCATCTGACAGGTCTACCTGAGACTTTGGTATAAAATACCGATAATTATTATAATAACGGTCACTTTTCGATAGTTGTAACGCGAATAAAATTACCCTCGCGGTAATTTGATTACTTGTTTGCATTACGCAGAGCAAGTTTCGTCAGTCAGCTATTGCTACATAAGAATCCAAGTGATTAGATACTACGTGAAAATCTCTTACTTTGTTATAATTAATAGCCGACAATTTATATATATGAAATGAATAAAGTATGTTCTTAGCTCCTTACGTCTATCTCTTTCATTTGGATCTATTTAAATCATCGGTATATTCTCTGAATGTGTGAATGTTCATTGAGACAGATTTTTTAATTAGGCCTGTGCTAATAAAGTCCTGTGCTAATATCGTGTACTTGTGAAGAAACATTCTTGCAAATGAGATTGCACCTCTTTGTAATATAGTTCAAAAGTATAAGATTAAGCATTATTGTGAGATCTATTGTTTTTTAGCCCATACATTATATTTCCTTTTCATGATACAATTTTCACAATACGGTCTACAATTTATAAATTAAGACTCTTATGTGTTTTAGAAATTTCCATGAATAATTATCTCTTTTGTTATCATAGATAAGGTTGGTATAGAGAAAAATCTAATTTTAAATTTATGGGGAAACAGAAAATTAATATAATCTTTAGAAAGTATACCTTGTATCTATATGAGAAATGATTTTATGAACAAACTTTTACTTGCAGATAATTCTAGTCGCATTTGTCATGGCTATTCTGACAGCAGTCTCGGCGCAGAATTTCAGACATTTCTTCGCGGGACTTAGTCCTTATATTCAAACCGCAGTAAGGGATCCGAGATCGAATAGAGGTAAGTTTTTTAAAAAATAGTGATAATATGACATTAATTTTAGCATTTTATTAAGTTACATAAAGTATTGACATGTAATTTTTATATGAGTCACGGAAACCTGACGAGTTTCAAAATGAAATAAAGAAATAAAATATAACTTAATACTCATTAATAAAGTATAACTTAAAAATTTATTTCCTTTCAGATAGCAATAGACCATATAGAATGCTATTTGAGAATTACTTGGTCTTATTTATTTTTTTTAATTAAAAAAAATTTTTACATTTAGTTCCAGATTCTCTAGTCTATCACACAGATTCGCATTTGCTATTTGTATGTTCCATATACTATAATTATAATTTTTCTGTATATTAACAAACTCAAATCAATATAAAGGAAAAAAATTACATTATAAATTAAATTACAATTACAACTAAATTAATTAGTTATACAAGACAATGATGCAAACAGCGATGCGAATCTACGTGATAGACTAAAACAATGTAAATTAAATGAAAAAAAAATTTCATAAATGTCAAAAATTTTTTTTAATTGTAAAAAATAAATAAGATCAAATAATATACTCAAATAGGATTATATATTCTATTATCTACTAAAAATTAAATATTTAAGTTATATTTTATTTATTTATTTTATTTTGAAAATTGTCAGGTTTCTGTGACTCATCCTATATTATATTTATTTTCTAAACTTACTACTGGATGTATCATTAATGTTTTATTACGATATAAAGTTGGGAAATTGTCCAAATACACAGAGACTTCTGATGTAACTTTTCTGATGTGGTTATCTGAGGTAACCTTTGCACTTTTATAATTGCAGCTACATCAATTTGCATAGTTCGAAGATGATTTGTTGCTATATCATTACTGGAGCTGCATGCTTGCTATGAAACAATTACGCTTTCCTTTTTTATTTGTACGCTATTATTAGATTTCTCGAGTGCTCGTTGAAGTTTACGATATGCTTCGGAAGCGTTCGTTTTCCCCTTGTATATCCTCTATTATCAGGAAGCTGAAAATCGTACCATTACGATAATTTGTTTTCTTCCATTTGCATACGCCAACAAGAAACGGCCTCGTTTCATTTACGAAATAAAGATAGACATTCTGACACTGCTCCCTAGAATTCCATAATCGTTGGAAAGTTCTATCTTGTAAAATATCTTTTGGAAACGAATTCTCATTTATTAGATTATCGAAAGACGAAATAAAGTATAATTATTGTTTCATATATTGCAGCATTAATCTGAAAAATCTTGGCACAGTATATTATATTTGCGAAACACTAATAATCAAAAACTAGAATTATACAACAATATATAATTTTCGTTTTAATATAAAAACTCGCAATAAAAATATTATGTTCTCTGGATAATTAGTATTTTCTTTATTTTTTTTCAAATCATAACTCAATTTTGAAATTAAATTAGTTGACATATAATGATTAGAATAAACTAAAGATTAAAAGCTTAAAATTGTTGTAATCCTGAAAATTTATTTAATGGTTTTAGAGTAAAATTTAGTTAGAAAACTAATAAATAAAGTTGATAAAAAAATTATACGGAAATATTTTAGGGGATTAATTACTACAGCTCTCATTACTTGTACCGCGTTTATTTATATAACATTTATGCAACACTAACAATCTAACAATGAACGTTTTTATGACGGGTATATTCACTCGACCGTAAAGCGATCCAAGATATAAAAGGAATGTTCTTGGTAAAGTGCACTGTCGTATAATCAAACGATTGATTGCAATAGAGAAGAACGAGACCGAATTGAATTGTAGAGTTTCGCAGTTAATGCAATACCTATACCTTGCTTAGACGGTATGGAACTTTTACCGGAACAGCAAGACTAACTAGAAATTTACTTGTACTTGTGTACGCGTGTAACGGAAGGAAAGGCTAGTGTTTATGTATCGTGAGCATCGTAAATTATGGCAAAATTTTTATAATGTAGTGCATCGACCACTTAGTTTCTGTCAATTATACTGTACCTGTATTGGGTATAATTGACAATTAGTAGATATGGTAATATTTTATAGAAAATATTGTGTGAATTTTATAATGCCATATAAAATGTGATTTATATATGTATATATGGAGAAATATAATTTCCTTTACGTTAAAATTTTATTTTAATATAATTAATTTTAAATATATAATTATATATATATATATATAATTAAATATAAAATATTAAATTAAATTAATATAATAAAATATAATAACTATTTACAATTCTAAACATACAAATTAAACGTGATGTTCTAAAAATATTGCAATATCATGTTAACGTTGCATTCTTCGACTTCTAAGGTTGATTGAACTTCATGTTATTTAAACGATGCATAAACACAGTATTGCACGAACAGGATATTCGATTCTTGCAACTAGTTCCAGCGTTATTATGCGTGTAACGGCATCGGAATGAGTGTCAAGTTCAAATTCAAGTATGATAAATAATATAGCATAGTATATGTCTGACGAAATGCTGAACAAGTAGTTTAAGTCATATAAATCATAATTCAAATCAGCCAACGCAAATTTTAACGTTCAAGTTTTATACGCAATAGAAATTCTAATAGAACGTATTATTCTGTTATTACTATATCTACTCTGTAATATTCATGCTCCTTATTCTAGCTCATGCATTTAAAATTTTTGTAGTTAAACGTTAAAACTTTTTAAATGTAAATGTAAATTATTTTGCACTTTATAAACGATTAACGCTTCTGACAATCTATCTCGCGTTCATTCATATCAAGGCTACTGCTGATGACAAGGAATCTGCGATCATCGGGATAACAGAAGTCTACATCAGTCAAATAAATTGCCCGTTTTCCTACTGCTAAATATTCATAACGATTACTCATTGAAGGTGCGGTTAGCTCTCATATTTTTATTACTACTTGATCATAAATAATAGACAGGAAAAGACGCGAAAACTGGTGTGTTACATCTATATGTTATGATCGTTAAAATAATTATTTTCATAAATTTAAATGTATCTAGATAATATCTCCATATATATATATATATCATATTATAGCAAATTGATTAATGTAATACATGAAGAAAACAACTTCCTGGTATTAGAAAGGATTTTCACTGCTCCTCTGTAGACAAAGTCAACTTTCTTTTAATGCACCAACATGCACGTAACAACGTGATGCTATTATTGAATGCGCTCTATTGAATAATGTAAGTAGTACGATAAATAAAAGCAATTTGGAAGTAATTTTCACTCACAAGGTTTCTTTTAAAGAGAACAATTGCTTTTTAAAATTACTTTTAAACGTTGGTAAAATTATTACATGCCGTTTATATTTGTTAAAATAATAGCTTCCGTCAGTTCTCGAAAGTATTAAATGGATAATAAATGAGTTGGAGTAATTTACACGAGCACGTAATCGGTAATTATAATATTATTACCGCTAAACATTATGATATTAAGAGATCTTACAATAATATAATCCATATGCAATTGTGTATTTATATAAAATTAAATAATATTTTATAATTACATGTGTTTCTAACAATAAAATACAATATTTAAAATATAGTGTATAAAAAAGATTTTTCTGTTACGTGAATAGAAGTTTTTAATCAAGCTTTTGTGAAATTCTTTTATACTTAATATGTTAATAATATTGTTTATTTTCTGTTCTGTGATCAATCGCACATAAAACCAATAATAATCTTTGTAGTTGATTTGAAAATTCAATCAAGTCTTCTCAATTTTGTCAAATAGTTTGATAAAAATAATAGATTCCCCCCTGTATATTGTTATTTATGATATTACATATAAGTAATACTGTTTGATATATCTGCAAATTATCAAATTTATTAGACACATTTAATAAGTATATATTATTGTATTACAATATTTGATTATAAATTGTTGATTAATATTCTTGAAACAATAATTGGGATTTTTCAGTGAAAATTATGCTAAAAATCTTATATATATATTTTTTCTTATATAATTCAACATTGCCTTAAAATTCTAAAAATGTACTGGTAAAAAATGCAAACGTAAACTAAAGCTTACATTTTTTGTATCATGACGAACATGGAATGGAATCGTGAGAACGATTACAGCTTCTACGAGGAGATTGTGAGAATGCGTTTAATACCTATGGTTTTCTTTCCGTAGGTCCGGTATTATTCCCACCTGGGCCGCCACCTAACTCGGCTGATACCAGTGGCGTCATCGTGGGCGCGAGTGGATATGGATTTGTGCCACCCTCCGCAGGTAATTCGTTCACCAGGTTCTGAGAATCAAAAGATATTTGGAGGGGCATTTTAAAAAAAATAGTAAAAAAAAAAGATACGAGAAGGTTGAAAGGGATCGGTGGTGGAATACAAGTCGGCGAGCCTTCATATGACCAATCCCTGCATGTAAAATAATTTAAAGAGTCGTCGAAGCGAAAGGATAATGGAATGCAACGAAAAGAAAGAGACAGAGAGAGAGAGAGAGAGAGAGAGAGAGAGAGAGAGTACATATCTCTCATCACGCAATGCCTCGTTCGCCTCTTTGCACCCAACTTATATTGTATAAGCACTATTTATTTTTGTCATCTGTAAAATAAGTCGATAATTACACCCACAACCCTTTCCCGAACTTTAATTTTATTTTAATTTTGTCTCAAAGTAGTCGTGCATGTGTAACACTGTAATTATTATTGCGAACCGTTCGAGAAGTCACATAAAGCTAATACGCATGTTAACATTCCAAAGCAATGACATCACGCGATAAAAGAATATCTATGTATACGAGACTAATTATTAAGTAAAGAGCGTGTTTTAGTCAATTATGTAAATTTGTCGCGAAAAAAAATACGATGTGTAATTATAATAACATTACTGGTTTATTAATATCGTCGAACTTATATAAAACGTTAACGTTGATAATATAATGAAATTCAATGCGATATTAAAAAAAAATTGTGCAAATGTAATATTCAACCGATGTTGACTATATTAACGCGGTTTTTCCTTTATTGTGAAAGAATTGCGCGACTGTTTGAACAATTTTCATAGTTGTTAAGATATTATAATATATAAATGCACTGTAACTTAATAAAAAAAAAATAGCAAATAATCGTTGCAAAGCTGACGTACGTATAATCGTTGTACAAATTTCGATCTCTTCCTTTATATGTTATGTAATAACAAAAAATTGGTTTATTAAAAAATTAAAATTATGTAATTCCGATTGTGTGTGATGAATACACACGATTGAATTCAAATTGGCAAACCGCAGAAATTATTTTCCCATTACCCTAAATCATTACGTTCTCACGAAGGTCGACTTTGTTACTTCCCCTAGCGTTAATCCTTGAATCTCTACAAGTACGTCATTTTGCGAGTCCGCTAATGATATCCCATCGTTCAGCGTTCAAGAATATCAGTTCTCCTCCTTTTACATCCTCGAGAAACTGTACGTGGGGATAGCATTACAATAAATGGCTGCAATTGCGAGCATGCTAAGCTTTAACGTCTCGTTTGTCACTTCCATTTTACAATTCCCATTGAATTAGGCGATCGCGATTAGGAGATAAACCGCGACAGAGCGAAACGCAATACTAATATGTGGTACGTGGGTTCTTTAGTCACTCTCTAGTAACGTGCACTGCAGTAAATCTCCGTCAGCATGCCAGAAATGCACTCTAGCAGATAGATAACATTACATGCAGGTAAGTTTATAGAGAAATTATATTTATAATCTATATAACGGAATATATATATATATATATATTTTTTTTTGTTATAATTAAATTTTGTAAATGTTCAATAAATGTTTCCGCTTATTCATAATTAGGTCACGGTGATTAAATTATCTTTTTTTAATAATGAAAACTTTTGCTAGATCATTATCTTGTCAGTTATATCCAAGAAAATCGTTATTTACCGTCATTTGCTCGAAACGGGAACAAAGTGAGATCGAGTTCTACATATATTCACGAATATATTATATACAAACCCCAAACATATTGTAGAACATACATACAGATTTCCTTGCGTAATCAGCTGCTCGATTTCCGCGACGTAATACGTAGGCAACGTCTCTTCCGGTAATTTAAGCGTATTCGCGGCTTTCATTTTTTCGCGCCGTCCTTCGCACCTGTTATCGAAATAGACTCATCAAGAGATATAAAGAGAGACATTATGAGAGGAAGGAAGAGAAAAAAAAGATTGCCACGAGAGAAAAGGAGCGTGAGCTGGAACTTTATACTTCCTTCTTCCGCGAACGCAGCTGGATACCGGTTTTCTCGCGCGATGAATCTTCAGCCTTGGAACACACTTGGAGCGTCCGCGACGGTTTCAGTGAAAGCGATTTCGACGCTACGTGGCCTCGTGTATGGCTTAAACCCGTTTTGCGCGTAACCTTACTTAAGTTACTCCATTGCGCGTAACAGGTGTTACGAGGTCGACAAGGCGACAAGGTTGCCTTTTTGGTCAGTGACGCGTTGTTATACCATATACTTGTGCAAAGACAGAGATCTGAAAGAAAGGATCTCGCGAAGATCAACGCTCGTCTTTGACCCGACCGAATCAGACTTGACGGTCATGCGCGGTCAAGTTCGAGCACTTTATTTTATCATCCACGCGAATCATGTCCCTTCTCGTTTAATTCTGATTACGATATCAAAGGCAATTTTTTGATTCATGATAGTTTGATCCAACTGATTTTTTTTTTTTTTTTTAACATAAGCGAAAGTCAGACAGTGATATATAACATGCATAAAGATAAAGTATGTATCTAGTCGATTGGAAGAATTATATAACACATTCATGTTTGAACTTATTGAAAAATTTTGCCAACAAATGTTTATATTCGAATAAATGATTGCCCATAATTCAATACTATATTAATAATAAAATTACGTTTCTCCCTATGGCAAGCGACAGATGTTATGACGTCTTCGAAAAAAAAAAAAAAAAAAAACAACAGAGACGATTTTAATCGGATTCGTTACAGGCTGTCTTCTGAAAGATCAATGTTATTCGAGAAGTCAGGTAGTCAAGTTTGTAATTATTGATCGATAAAAGGAGTGAGAACTCTTTCGATTGAGCGCGTCTGCGAAATTTAATGCAAAAAACGCAGAAAAAACGTAACTGCGTAATGCGTAAGTACGTTGTTGCAATCGGCTCGACGCAATCAAGCTTTATTCTCATAAACCGACATGTATTTCCGTTGGCAAATAATTGCCCAATTTTACGAGGGCTGGTTATGATTTAACGAAGAACAAAGGTTCATAAATTATATTTAGTAGTGAATATATTTCTTTAGACATTTGTTGTCTTGCATTAGATAAGAAAACATATCAAGTGAATATAATGCAACGCTATGTGATGCGCAGGTTCTATAAAAGTTAATGAGGGCTATTGCTATATATATATAACGATATTATAAAACTCGCGTACGGCGCAAAAGAAGTGAGTGGCAAGCAAATAAATTCCTCTGGATGGAGAAACGCGAGCTGGAATATCGAGGGAAGACCTGCACATTTCGCATTTTATAATACTTACGTACTCGTTAATACACGCAACTCGACGCGAGAGAGAAATCTCAGCAATCGAGCCGTGATTAATATCGTAGCGCATTAAGGGCGAGAAACGTTAAGCCTGAAAGTAAGATCTGAGGTTGTAGTTAGGGTAGCAGCTTTATCGGGACAATTTCGAAGATTAACCAGCCCGTTAGCAGATAACGAGTGTAAAGTATAATTTAATTCTCTGGCAGGAGAAATAAAGCCGCTGAGAATCGTTGAAAGACGTTGAAACACGTACTAATCGGGTTAATAAAATGAGAAGAAGCGAGATTGATGCAATTTGCGTGCGAGCAACTTCCGTTCATGAATTATTTCTGCAACCATTTTTATTTCTTAAACTCAAGAGATATTCGTAAAAACGAGCGCGTGCGAATCTTCTTGTCTGCGCTTGCCAATTACGCATAATATTATCTCATATCGACAACGAGCAACTCTGTAAATCTTGTGCGACTAAACAAACAAAATGGAAGCTAGGAACATTCTGGATCAAATGGCTATTCCCTTTAATAACCATTAAACTTGACGATCTGCATTTAATTACACAACACGCAAAAACTGATGACCCCTCCGAACGTCCTTGACAGAAATTTATCAGGGGTTGAAAGAAGGAGGGCGAATTTTCCCGAAAACTCGTCGTCGGTATTCCCTGTGGGAAGAAACTTTCGTAACTTAACGATATCTCTGTTAAATACTTTTTCACGGGACATTAATTTAGAACTTGGAAATGAAAAGACGTTGCACGGATGTGTAAAAAAATTTTATAGCGACTCGATGTAAAAATACGAGTAGTGATTTAATATATTTAATTAAACAGTTGCAAATAATATTATACTGGCAGTGTAACGTTCTGTTTATTTAAAAAAAAGTGCAACTTATTTACGAGATATTTATCACTTTGTCATCGATTATACATATATTTATTATTATATATTAAATAAATTAATTACATTTTATACAGCAAATATTTTAACATCGTTGGACAATAAATCATAATACAAACAAATAAAAGTCATGCATGTGTTTAACGTCAAATTCTGTAATTTGCATAACGTTGAATCTTTTAATATAAAATCAATGAGATCATTTATAAATATCAGAAATACGATGGAAATAGCAAAATTCGCGCTTTAATCGTGCAATTTATTTTTAAGCCGAATTCGCTCGCCACCATTTACCTGACGATTATTTCTGAACGCTACCATTCGTTGTTGAGACATTTAAATTGACTTTAATCAGAACTAGCAGACTCTTTTCGGTCCCCTTAATGGCTTCCATTCGAATCCCTCGTTCGTTTCGCGGTCGACTTTATTATCGACACTGCGTACGATCTTGCTAACGCACATGTGTGAAAGTGAGAGAGAGAGAGAGAGAGAGAGAGAGAGTTGAGAGAGCACCACTAGGGGGCCGGAAAAGCGAGCACCTACTAATCAAAGGGTAGAAACGAAAGGGATGGGGTCAGTGCTGCCATGGCGGGTGGAGAGACAAGGTGACGAGGGTCTTATAATTAGCAGCTTTGAAGTGGTATCACCCCTCGCTACTCATTAGAGACGTTCAGATGCTCTGGGTATTAGCACTCCGAGGCTTTCGGCGATAGCAATCGTAGATGGAAATCACACGGACTGT
The DNA here is from genome assembly GCF_047496725.1 of Anoplolepis gracilipes. Lineage (NCBI taxonomy): Eukaryota > Metazoa > Arthropoda > Insecta > Hymenoptera > Formicidae > Anoplolepis > Anoplolepis gracilipes. Next base: position 10,534,586 of record NC_132970.1, on the reverse strand, counting down.
TGAACGAATCTCGCGCTGATAAATTTAAGAATTCTCTACGATAGCGAGTAGTCACGCGAGAATATCGAAGGATAAAGATAATGAGAAAAACACCCGAGGAAAAGAGAGAGAAAGAGATAATTAAAATTTGATTGCGTAAGGAAAATCGAGAAAGTTTAAAAGTGATTTTACTTGCGATGCTGAAGAATCTGACGGAATCTGCTAAGCATCCCGAGCGCGAAAGTACAAGCAGTTGGAAAAACAAAAGTTAATCTTTCCCTTGCTTTCTTACAGTTTTGCGAGCGGAACGACAGATAGACAGATCAGAATAGTTTCTTTAAACCCACACGTCGTTCTAGCATAGCTTAAAGATTTACAAAATATACGATAAGAAATATAGCCGCGATAAATTTATAAGAAATAAATTTTGTCTAAATCTAACAATTTGGAAATATCTCTTGACATAATCGATTATTCTGTCACCGAATTCAAAAAATATTATTTTAGTATTACTCCAAATCATAGATGTATAATATATAGACTGCGCGTTCAGCTCAATATGTTAAAAATTGAACAGAGAGAGCATGCTTTAAATTACCGTTGGCGTGACAAGGACAGCTTATCTGACAAGAACGTTAAAAAAAGATAGAATAGTGATCCGAAGTATGCTCTCTCTTTCTATTTTCTGATGCATTTTGACAATTGAAGACATTGAAAACACGTAATCTACATATAATATTATACATCTACGTTCCAAATGCATAAAAATATTTGAAAAGAATTGAATTTTCATCTATATGTTGCAGGTTACTTCACTTATTTCTACTACTAAATATCGAACGATAGCAAAAAGATGACGACTTAAAGAAGGTCAAGATTTTGGACGTCAGATCAAGATCGTCTCCCAGATTCTACATAATTGGTGATAAATTCGCGGCGTTATATGTGGCCATTGAAAGAAGGACGAATCTAAAGTAATTTTTTAACAATAGTTTTTCTATTCATGATTAAAAGCATGAGAATATTTCTATCATTCATTAATTTTGCTGGATTATGTAAAGCTCTCAAGATAAGAAAAACTATTAGTACAATATAAATAGAATAATGTAAGTATGTGTCAGTATACGATAACAAAGAATTTAGAAAGATCAGTTCCTTCTCAAAGCATAGTGAATAATTCATAAAGTATTTACGTAAAAAAATGAAAATTCTACGAAACAGCATACAGTAAATGAAATCCACACTTTCTTATCTCTTCAAAGGTTATTTACAATCAATCTATTATCAACGGCATTAATATTGAAATTGATATTATACTCTCTACTTGTGGTCTTGTTATCTAACACCATAATAATCCCGTATACGGCAACAAGAACGTCCGTTATCTGCATAATGAAGTCTACGAAAGTGCAAGTCGTATTTTATGGTGCATTATATTACGGGTACTCACGCCTTTGCGTGGCAGTAACGTTAAGGTGTGCACAATTAATAGCAACAGAAAGCATTGTGTACGACAGTGCAATCCTAGAACAAAGCGAGCGAGGCTGAGTTGCGATCCGCTCCGGTATTACAGTCGAGATATCTGTTTATAAAAAGACCGGTAAATATAAGCGAGCCCGCGTTCCGCTGAATTTATAAAAAAAAAAAAAATTATTAAAACCAGTGGTATGTGTTTTGCTACTACCTACTGGTAAGTTATTTATTGCGACTGCAATGGCGATTTAATTAAGTGTAGATAGCCTTTTCCGGGCGAATAGTCGTAATACGATTCCAAGACCGATCCGTGTTCAAAATGTTATGTCGTTCTGCAGCACGATGCAGTTTGACAAGTAATACGTAACGTATATGTAAATATGGTATGCATTACGATAAAGAGTAAGAGAGAAATGGACAGAAGCCGCGAACCTCAATGAAGGTATTGCCAATGTAACAATAATGATTTCCGTGTAACTGCGATTTTTTTTTTTAACCCGAGATATGTTCTACGTTTTACTTATCGTGGCTAATTTAACCGCATTCGCCAGTTTTAATCGTGCGGGGCATGCACTGGCGAAAATATGTAAATTCGCAGCTTTATTGATCCATGGCTCCGAAAACATCCGCATTCTAGGTATAATTAGTCCGCATTTATGTAATTTTCCGCAGGTACCTACATGAATATGACCAATCTTAGAGCATTTTTATAAAAATTTTTGTAAAAAACTTGTAAATATGTATTATGTATTTATAAAAATGAAATAAAAAAGTGGCTGCTCGTATATCATATTTGTCTTATTATACCCTTTATCGCAATAAAAAATGTTATATACGCATCTTGTAAAATAAATTAAAATGCAAAAATATATTTAAAAATTTTTGATTAAATATATTTATATTTTTCATTAATAATTCGTTAATTGTAATAAATTATTATTGAAGATTAATAATAAAGCATCAATAATTGTTTCACGACACTTTAACCGCTCTAAGGAATCTAGATATCCCTGAACGGCACTGGGAACCTTTCAGTTTCTCAAGCAGATCTCGTCCAGGAATGAAATTTGCCAATAAAATGATAAACACGACAGACAGCCCTCTTATCCGCGACGAAATCTGTGGTGCACGACGCTCACACGACAACGATAATTACTATCGGGCGCTGTATTACTCGCGCTCGTGTATTGGTAATTACGAAAGTTTCCTGCAACTATTTGAACACGCGCTCGGAATATTCAAACACGTATACCTTCAACTATACGTAGACTCTCACTCGATCTCCGCGGACGGAGAAACTGTGTCTTATAATATATAACGAAAGTCTAGTCTACTCTCTGTCGTGCATTAATAACTTAGGAAAAGCACAAATATTAATCTCAGTTACAAGCAAAATGGATATAAATAAAAATAGAAATAAGCGGAACTTTTACAATCACGATTTATATTCGCGATTAAAGTTAAATTAAATAATTATGTATCTATATGTAAAATAATGGTCGAAGAATAATTTCTGCTGCATGATTATTCGTAATCTTATATCTGAAAATTGCAGTACAGACAGTTGTAAATATTATATTTTTATATTCTTTGAAATATAAACGGCTCATTATCATTATCATTATGATTGTTATTATTTTGAGCCTATTTTTATTTATTATTTGAGCTTATTTGAAACTTTTTATCTGTAATCTTCCAAGAGTTTCAAGACCGATTTTGATTACAGTGAAATTTTCGTTGAAATGCGAATATACGAATATCAACAATACTATTTATATTGATAATAATTAGCTAGTAATTATTAAAGGATATAATTCAAAATATTATATTTTGCATTGTATTAGTTTTCAATTTAAACACATTTATCTATTTATCGCAATTCAACGTATCACGAATAGTCAGTTAATAAGCGTATTTTCATGCATGATCTGCTAATTAGTCCTAAGTGAAAACATTTCATAACGAATCAGGCAGGTTATTCGTGTGAGATAATCGCGTAGGAATCGCATAAAAATTCCACTAATTATTCATGCAGCTATAATTTTTGTACACGTATTTACAGACTTCAAAAAATTACGACACATCGTCGCTAGAATTTCTCTTGTAAAACCGGTAGGATTTTTTATTTAAAGATGGATCAACGTGAGATTCATCACGACATTGCGACATTGTGCGCGGGATTTGATTGCATGATTCATGTAAGGTGTATCGTATATCCGCGCAGAAAGATAAGGATCCGGTGGAGATCCACTGAGAGCGCTTATTCATTCTAGAGCTAACTAACTATAGCCACGTGTTAGGCAGCTCAAAGAAGATTTGAAAGTATGTAGAGAACATTAATATACCCTGTTAGAGTCGTTGTAGATCAAAATCAGTAATTCTATTATAAATAATAAAAGAATAATTTTACAAGTACCTAAGGAAATATTTTTTAGAAACAACGATTTCACACTAATTATATCAAGTATAGTAATTGCATATTTCAACGCCGAAAGATGTAGTCAATATGATTGTGCTTGATATCTTAATCTAAATAAAAGAAAAAATGTTAATTTTAATTTAAAAATTTAAAAATTTTAATTTAAAATTTCTAAGAAATTAATATTTAAGATAATTATTACTTTATTATTCACTATTAAAAATAAAAATTGCCTGTTTTATATATTATATATAAGCAAAAGATATTTACACCTCATTGTATTATCTTGTTGAATATTTTCCAAAATTAATGTATGCTTTATTATTATGAAAAAACGCGACGCAATAGTACAAAATTTAATTAACATTTATGAAGCGGTTATACAAATTGTTTAGCGTTAAAAGATGCAGAATGTTAATTTTGCGCGGAGAGGAAAGATGAAATTGGGTGCGTGACACGAGAAAGTCTTCTTCAAAGATGTCTCGCGACACTTATATGGATTTTTATCTCATTCGTCACGTTGCAAAGACGTTGTTCCCGTTGGTTCGTACAAATCGGTGCCACTTTCCGCTTCCGTGACGAGGAAACGTCGTGCTTGCGCGTCACTTTTACCTCTCCTCGAGAGAGTATCGGGCACTTCCAGTCTACCGAACAAATGTTCAATCGATTATCAGGCAAGCGTTGCCGTTGCAGCCTCTCGCCTGCATTTATCGAGTAGCTGTCGTGGCAAATTTCTAAGGACTCCAGATCCGCGTTTCACTCAACTGATGATAATATATGAAATATTTCATGACATGTAATATGCATATCTCTCTTGGGCTGACTTTTACCCTTCGACCTGTCCGATATGAGTGACCGGTAACTACATTTCCGCCAGCACAGCTCTCAGCTTCATTAGAATACTCAAACCCCCTCACAAGTGCCTTCATTAAGTTGGATATCATTGAGGAAGTAAAATCTGTATTATATTTGTATGCTTTATTTTAAAACAAATCATTCTACTGTATAAAATATATAAAAGAACACAGAATAATAAATGCAAAATTTAATATAGTGTACTTTACAAATTTTAATAGCATACGAATATTTAATATTGTACGTACATTTTGATATAATTATAATACAGAAAATATATTATAAATTATATTACAAAATTTTATACAAAGTATCATACAAAATTTAATACAGAATATATAATTAAAAATAAAATAGAAAAATAGCTTATTATACGATATTATTATAAAAACTTCTTAAACTGGTATAATATTTTTAAATTGATTCAAAATTTTCAGACTGGATCACAACTAATAAACGACGATTTATTAGACAATATTTATTATTAATAATTAATTTTGTAATTTGTAATTAGAGTTTATTAAAATTTGTATAAACAACCACGCTTAAAGAATCAATAAATTTATTAATTATGTTTTAATTAGAGAAAAAAGATTTTAACTTACGGGCATCTTTTGTCAAGATTATTAAGAAAATTCGACGCGCGGAAAAATAGGTAAAAGGTGTAAGCCAACACTCAGGTATTATACTCGTACCTTACTATTCGAGCGTCGCCGTGCGAATGATAATAGGATCGCGACATACAATAGCTCGCTATGCGCCGTCAAGGACAAATACCATGCCAAGATACATAAACACATGTATGTATATATATCTTATAGTACGTAAAGTATTTCTGGATTGAAAAAATATAATAATATATAAATCCCGAAATTGAATAATTCAATTAATGAAAAATATGACGCATTGATCAATTATTAATTTTATACTTAAAGAACATAAAATATTACACAAGAATTTATTTTATAATATTTTTTAATCAAAATAAAATTATTTTTAACTAATAAATTATTAATTAATTATTAATTACATTTGCGTGTAAGCCAGAATTTGAAAAAGCTCATACATTGCATTAGATTAGATATTAGACAAATTTCATTGATTGCATTTTTGCACAGATGTGCACGTAAGACATTGCGTATATATGTTTGCACTTGACATAAATTTCAAACTGTTTTACTGGATAATACATTTCTCAACACATACCAATATTCTCATCATTTACATAGCATTAGCCATTAACTATATACTTATACTATTTGTTTTTTCGTCTTTTAAATAAAAAATTGACAAAGATGTCACATAATGGATGTTTTATTCGAATATTATAATATTTTATCAAAAAGCAAATTTTATCTAATATCGATTCCCAATTATATTAATAAAAATCAATAATTTGTAAACTGATTATTAAAAGAAATAAAAATCTAAGAAGATTGTGTTGCTTTGATTATTAGTTGAATATTGTTAGGCGACTATAACGAGCGAAATATTAGATATTCAAATAACCTGCGCGATATTGTTATAATAATCATTGAAGTAATGTCTGTATTTTTCAAAAATTTTACAAGAATTTGTGTGAATGAAATGAAATGATTCAGTAAAAATTGTCACGAAAAAGCAACGAATTTGCAAAACCGAAGAAACGCTGTTTCGTATATCTTTATCACATGTAATTTCAAGACATTATTTCGTATTATTGATGTGTGTAACAATGAATTGGCAAGTAACATGCTTGTTTCACAAAGAAGCAACATGAATAACGTAAATAACGTGAAATGACGTAAATAGACGCGTAAAGAATATGAAAAAAACTTACGACAGATTTTTCTGTAACTATTCAAACTTAAAATGGCATAAATTAGGAAGTTGTCAAAAGAGAGGAATGTTAAATTTATTTCAAAACTCTTTTTAATAAAGACAAAGTATTACAATAAGAAGTTTATGTGATCCGTAAACATCTATTATAAATTTTTCTCATTTATATAGTATCTATAAAAAAATTTCATTTAATATTATAATTAAAATTTAAAGACCTATAATTTAAAGAATTAAAAAATAATATAAAAGAATATAAAATAAATAATATATAAATCACACATTCAAATAATATGCTTTATATCTACACATTGTATATAATGTGTATATGCGTTTTTACAATTGTATTGGAAAATAGAATAACCATGCGCTATTCAGTGAAAGAGAAATTACGCTTTAAAGCACTGTCATGCAATATAAAGAGGAAACATCAACTACGCGTGCAATTTGATAGCAATCAGTTATCTTAGAGCAATCAATTTTCTAAAGAGGTCGTAAAGATTATTATATATGTACAGTAATAGCGGATGAGCTAAATTAGTGATAGTGCATAAGAAATTCGCTGAATAATATTGATAATGTGATATATGTGTGAACAAAATTATTAGCAGCGATATTAATATGAACTTACAATAAAGCATATGTATTTCTTCTTACATACGTTAAAAGATCATCATTGATTTTAAGTCAATTATTGCAATATTTTAACACATTCATTATTATGTATGTAATACATATAACAGCATTATCAAGATTGATTAAATAATTTTATTGGGGAGACTTTAAAAGTCAATTTTTGCTGATCACGACATCCAATATTAATTTGTTATATAATGGGATTAATCAGACGATGATTTGTCAAAATAAGTATCATTCTACGCCTATTCGATATGAAAGAACAATAGCTGCGGTGTCTGCATCAACAATATTCTTGTGCTATTAAAAATCATTGATGTGATTGAGTAATCACAGATTTTATTTTACAATAAAGAATCCTCTAATAACAGATAATATAATAATATAATAAAAACATTATATAGCAATTATTACATAATTATCTCAAATGTGAATCGTAAAAAACAAGGTAAGAATACATCCTTGTACCGGTTGAGAAACTCAATTAACTTAGATCTAATTGAAGGTCAAATGTTTTAAAAAAGTAATGCAGTGATATCAGCTTACCAATTATGACAAGGACACAAAAATTCAGCGACTTGTATAAATTGATTTAATTAATTATTTTTTTAAGAGAGAAAATATCAATCACACAACATGAACATTCAAAATGCCGCCATTTTTTTTAGATAAATTCTTAAAAATACCTCAAATTAAAATACATATTGGCATAATAGAATAATTAATAAATATTAAATAAATATTAAAAAATTGTTTTTTTTAGTAAGAAATATACTTAAGACAATTTAAAGAAACATCTCACACAATGTATGCAATGTGAAACATATTCTCAAATGCATATTTTATCTTGCTAATTGTGTAAGATATAGAATAGTTTTATGCAATATCCGTCTATGTTTGTCAGGAAATAATTCCATAATATTTCCCACGTGATTGTCCCACGTTTTTATATTCCCGCGAGACGAAAAGTCGATCGAGTATAACGACAAGAATCGCATAGATCCTACCCATAGAAGCCGTATATATCAGCATTTTGCAAGCGAAATGATGAAAAATCAATGTTGAAACTGCACAGTATTATTGGTTCTGACAGCTTGCCAAGACTTCGACTAGTAATCTTAGAATTTCGATAGTTCTTTCCCTCTTACGATATTCTCTTAAATGGCTGACTGCCATATTTGAAAGTACATGTCTATTGAGATTTTTGAAAAGGATTATAAGCAAAATATCCAAGAAATAATATGCAAAATTATGACTTGAAAATAATAAAATAATATTTAATGCATATTAATACATAAAAAATGAATCCTTAAAGAAACGCAAATATAATAAAATTTATTTTAATTAAAAAATAAAGTTGCATCTGGTCAACATAAATATGCTTGTATTAACATTTTTTTTGATGATGCCTTTTGTCAACTTAATTTTAAAAAATTTAATTCATATACATTATTTTTCTTAAACTAAAATTAGTATTTTACTGGAATCTATTACAATACTTAATGCAAAAGTCATATATCTCTAGTAAGAATGTTCCATATTCTAACACAGATTTTAATACTGACACTTGTAAACTTTCTTTTTTTATGCTATTTTTAATTTGTAAATATTAAAATTGATTTTGTGCATTTGTAATGAAGTAAATAAAGATAAACATATTGAATCGTAAGAGTTACTGGCTTTCCTGTAATTTTTGTGATTAGTGATGTCTAATTTAATTAAAATACTTCCAACAAATAAACGACACATTTTTATATTTCTGAATAATATTAATATATAAACACAAATGCGCTATAAAAATCATTAATAAGATAAATGTATTACGCATGACATACATAAGCAATAATTCAATAAAAATTATATATTTTACAATTAAATGCTTTTAATAACGAACATTTTTTGTATAGGCGATATTCAATATTTTAAGTTTTTAATATGTAATGTTTTTAATAGTTTTACTAATTGTAAGTATTATAATTTATTGCAATTTTTTCTCAAAAACAAATCCCGCACATACATTTATAAAAATTAAATATATTAATTGATTAGTATCTCATATTTATAAACAATTATTTCAGTTAATTTATTTCAATAATAGCACAAATGAGTTAAATTTAAATTTAATATATTATAGTTTAGAACAGAACCCATGCTTCATAAGTGAAAGTACACCATGTAGTGCTTACCATCAAAGCGAGGTATTGATCCATGTGAATACAACAAGATTTCTACCTGCTCGTCAATAGGTGACACTTGCTGTATGTGATGTTATGTATAAAATTTTTAAATATTTAACATTTTATTTGACTGTGTTATTAAGAAATTAAGATTTATTAGCTTAATAAATAATAATTTATAATAAACATATGTATAAATAGTAAGTGATAAATTTTATTATATAACTATTTATAGATACTTGAAAAAAACGATTTATATTAAAATTTTATAAATTGTATAATATGTATAATACGCTCATACATACTTTTTATTTTGTTTACACTTATATACAGGATATGTCATCAAATCACGTTTCATCTTAAGAGAATGAATTGACCAAGTCAAAATAAGTAAAAAATAAAGAATAACGATATTACATGTGAGTCTTCTTTAAAGAGTTATAATTAAATAAGATGGATAACAAAAACAAACATTTTTCAGTATATTATGCTATTTTTAAAAAAGGCAAAAACGCGTTTATTAGACACATATTTTTTTACAAGTTATATATATATATATATCGAGAAGAAGATTGAAGCTATTATGAAAGAAGACCACTAGTTGTGAAGACCACACGGTTAGGTCGACGACATGAAATCACGTTAGCAGGTGAAACAACGAAGCCCATCTCGAGTTAGGCAGATAGTTCGAGGGTCGGTGGTCTTAAGTCCTTGACAGGATTACGGTAATTTTAGAAAATTTCCACGTGGTAGGAGCTTCTAGTGCACTTAGTCACGTCGTTGTTAAACCCTTGTTGTGGTCCATAACTGCATCATTATTGTATCTCAGGCAAGTTTGTGCTAAATTGTTTCTGAACCAACTCTTGCTGTAAATTAAATTAAAATAGTTATCAAAAATAATAACAATACACTTTCTTGCAAAATACATAGAATTTTAAAAGCTTTAATCTATAGAAACCTTATTTCGTTTTATTTCAAATCCATCTAGTTTGAAGCGAAAATAAGACATCAATATTCAATCAACGCTGCTTGTTGGTATCACGATAACGTGTTGGGTAGTTTACTTTATATTTCAATACATTATTTATCCAAGCATAAACACGAGTATAAGATTCTTATCGTGTCTCTTCAGGGCTCATGTTCCCTTGCCTCCGCGAGGCTGCGAAAATAGAGATTTAGTTCTTTCTGTTTTTACGCGTCGCGCTTCTACCACCGATCTTTGCAGGAGATCGAGCGCGAATTATGAGAGTAGGTACGCATATCTATCCTGTTAAAGAATTTCAAGAGAGACGTTGTTGGATATCCATCGAATCGATCCGAATTTCGTCTCTAACATAAAAACTCGCATTTCTAATGAGTCTGACTTAATATAACTTTTTAATTATGCAATATATAAAAAAAAACCGTTTTAAATAAATGTTAACGTATTAAAAAAGATCTATTAAAAAAATGCAGAAATTTACTATTTCATTAAAAGTAAAATATCATTTTTTGTAGTCTTTGTTTAAGAGATTAGTGACAATATCTTGTTTGCCAATAAATCACAAAAACTGCAAAAATATTTCCTCCCCATCTTTAATAATTTTGCAGAAAACAACTTGTAACACTTTATGTGAGATGCCCTGTACATTCATTTAGTATAATTATACTATACGTATATGATAAATTCATTATTTTTGCTTTTCATCGCATAATTTGGTAGACGTAATATTTAATTTATGAAAAAATCATGGTCTATTTATTTGCGATAATATTCAAATTTTTTTAATAATTCATAATAATCTTGATATTTTGAGAAATATATTATAACGTATAAGTAACGCTATAATATATTTCTCAAAATATCAAGATTATTATGAATTATTAAAAAAATTTGAATATTATCGCAAATAAATAGACCATGATTTTTTCATAAATTAAATATTACGTCTACCAAATTATGCGATGAAAAGCAAAAATAATGAATTTATCATATACGTATAGTATAATTATACCATATGAATGTGTTGGATACAATATTAAATATATGTAATAATGTATACAATATTAAATATATGTAATATATATAATGTTAAATATGTAATAATGTATACATATATTAAATATGTCGCATGTATATTGTGTATTATCAAAGTAATATAATTTTAAAATTGTGATTGCGTTATTTAAAATATTGTATGCAAAATAAATAAAATGCTTATTTATAGTAATTTTTGTAAATATGTAAAAGGAAATAAAAAAAATAATAAATAAATATATAAATTTTAATTTCAACATTACTTGCAATTCTTGTCTTGTATTATTTTTCTCCGGAATATAAAGTTTGTTAAAATACACGCTCGTATCATAAGTGATGCAAATGTTTCGCAGCACTTTACGGATTTCTAATAATGAGATTGTATATAAACAGACGACTTTACACAGATTGAACAGAAGAACTTGCCGCTGATTCAACTACGTAATGAAATTTCGTATGCAATCTAGCGTAATTGAATATTCAGAAAGTCAACTCTTGAAGAAGCACGAAGGTGTAAGCGAGTTTTATCGCTCTATGTAAAATCTTTCCAGAAATGAAAGAAATATACAACAGCGCTTCATCTTTTGTTGCCAGTTAGTATATTAAAAAAAAGGTTTTCTTTGAAAAAATATAATAGTATACGCAATATTGAAGGAAAAATTTTTTTTCTTCACGAGATTATTTCGAATTGACAATTATTAATTATAAATATCTTAAAATGTACTGTATTTTTTTTTTAATTTTATATTAATTATTATATAATTATTATAAAAATAAAATTTAGTAATAATTGAAAATATTATGAAAAGACTAAATAGATTCTAAAGAATAAATAAAATAATAAAGAGAAAAATAATCCAATTTTATTTTCGATAATGTAATTTTCAAAATTATTTTTTATCAATATCAGTCATTTTGTAAAGAGAAACATGGCATTTCTTCGTTAAATGCTCTGCGTAAAATAACTTTTTTTAATACGAGGGCTCGCGGATCCTGAGTGGTATAATAAACTTTTATTCGTGAACTCACCCGACCAAGCACTCGTAAAATAGTAATTTTCATATAGCATCTTAACGCGGAGTCCATTTTTTTCATGAAACTGTAAGGATACCTGGTATTTGCATTCAACGTTGCTGTATGCATTACATTTTGTACGCAGTAATAATTTTTCCTTGTTTGCAAACGTCGAGGGATATGCTACTGGAGTGTTTCTACACTTAGCGATGCTAAATTACGTTTCACGAATAAAATTGCACAAATCTATGATCCTCGCAACGTTCGTTCTGCGATATGAGCGACTCACTTTATGGAAATTTCTTTCGTTCCTTCATATGCAATAGATAAAAGCGAAGAAAAAAAATGGTTACGACATTATTTTCTGTCTTTTTCATCCTGCATTTACATATTTGTAAATAGCATATTAAGAAATGTACATAGTAATATATATGAGAGAAATATTTAAATATAGATGTCAAAAAATAAAGCTTTTAAACTGCTTAAATACAATATTGTGATATAAAAATAATTATTGTGTATTATATAAAGAGTATTTAGTGATTTTCAGTTATAATTAAAAATTTTGAGATATATTGCACAATTAAATAACGTATGGTCTTCTTTTTACAAAATCGATATTTCCACTGCTTCCGAATTGCCGTTGCAGGAAAGAATCTGTCACATATCGCGACGATATATCAAGCCAACTAATTTACGGCGAGTGAGCGTTCACGTCACACCAATGTTACATCGATCGAGGGAAAAAATTTACGATGGCAATTAGCGCGGCAATGTCTTGCAAGCAGTTAGCTGATTTTTATTAGCCATTATCGTAGTTCCCCGCAATGTAGCTCCGAGTTCCTCCCCTTCGCCGCCGACGAATTTTTACTGCCAACAGTGTCCACGTATTACGTCCTTCCTGCGTTTTTACGACGGCACGTGCGGCAAGACACCGCTGCGGTTCCACGCGAAAAAAGGATGGTACCTGAGCGCGGGGCGAAACAATTAGTCGTAAATGTTCTCGGAACATCGTATTACCAGAAGATATGGTGCGGCGGCTTTTATCGCTGATGCATCGTTTCGTTTTGATGGGACACGCGCAGGCAGTCTCGTTTCACGCAAGAAAGAAAATTACGGATGTGCCGAAATGACACGTGAAGAGAACCCGTATGTGTGGTATCGTTTCACCCAAGCATCGTGTAACCACAGTGACACATGTAGCCCGATAAATGTCCGTGTGGTAATTTACTTCCCGAGATGTAAAGAACTGTAACCTTATGCAAATACTGGTACATTATATATATATATATATATATATATATATATATATATATATATATATATATATATAGAGAGAGAGAGAGAGAGAGAGAGAGAGAGAAAGAGAGAAAGAGAGAAAGAGAGAACCATCATTTAATTAAATAATAATGTCTTACATTATACAAGCTAAAAATCCTGACGTGAATAATTTATCATTGAAAAATTATTTTGTGAGACCAAACATAAAAATACGTAAAATTGTTTAAATCTTTTTAAAAATGTATTTAAACTGAAATTTTCCATAGATATAATAAATGCAGTAAATAATAAAACAATATTTGCAAATATATATTTCAGAAAGAAGTCAGCTTTGTTACAGGAAATTTTCTTTCCTTATTTCATCTTAAATTTAGCTTGTCATTTAAGTGATGGGAGGGCCGCAGTTGGACGGCAGGGAAGGTTTCGAGATGCGAAAATAATTCCTCTCCAGACGGTCGTTACGCTGTCGTTAACCCATTAACGCATCGATCAAAGTCGAACAAAGAACGACGAACGTTATGTCAACCGCGATGCTGCATCGCGCGACACGGGACGACCAATTTTTTATTTGCATCTTACCTTTTTTACTATTTGATTTGGAAAGGAAAGAGAGAAAGCCTGCGGAAACAAAAACTATCATAAAATGTCTATCGCAAAGGTAACCATGGATAAAACGTTGTTATATTTCCAGCTTATGTACATACATATACGCAGTACTATGCGGGAGAAATAAAGAACTTTGCTCATTAAGATGCATGTAATGATGTATTAAAAAAACAAGATGCTTTTACTACAAATTTTTTTATTTATGTAATTTCCATTAATATACGTTATTGAAAAACTTCACTCGTTTTCGCAATGGTAGATTTTCACATAAAATTTCTCCGCTTTATGAAATAAGCTTTTCATAAAGCTTCATGAAATAACTTTTATTTTATATCTCTACGTTTTATATCTGTATGTACATGCGCGAAATATAGTCTCACAGATAGATGAATCTCATTTAACATATATAACAGATTGTATCATGTATATTCTGTTTGAGAGTCGGCCATCGCTTGTTGCCGAAGATATTAATAAATTGTTCTCTCTAGGGATGTATTTTTTTTCGTTTTCCGGCCTCCTCCGGCGAAGAAATGTTATTATTGTTTGTCTAAACAGGGAGAGTCCCGATACTAGGGTGAACAGGAAGAGGGAAGCATTTCCCTAGCAGTCGCGAGAGCAATTACTCTCAAAGTTTTCCTGACTGCGGCACAGAGCGGTGACACGATTTACGGTTTCGTAAGGCAATGTAATAACCTATCTAAGCCTTCTCTCGAACGTCCTAATCCCGAGTTACGAGGACCCAGGAACGATTTAGTCAATCGTACCGTCATAATGATATCGTAATATCGCGTTTTGCCACGACGAGTACCGCGAGATATGGCGTTAAGCTAATAATAAATGAGTTCGTTGTTCGAAACACTCCCGTAATCGCTTTTGTCCATTTATGCCTGTGTAAAGATGAGTTGAGGGCTGCTTTTGCTTTGGAACGAAGACTGTACCTGTTTAAATTGCAGCATTAAAATGCGTACAAAATTACGACTCCTTAATCTTTGTAAAGCAGAATATTTTAATAAGATTTAAATTGAAATATAAAAATATGTTTTTAATTATTTTGTACACTATGTTCTTAATAAAATAAAAGATTGATATAAATATTTTTGATTGTTATTAATAAAGAAAATTATATAGGCTGGAATAATTAAAGATAGAAA
Organism: Anoplolepis gracilipes; assembly: GCF_047496725.1. NCBI lineage: Eukaryota > Metazoa > Arthropoda > Insecta > Hymenoptera > Formicidae > Anoplolepis > Anoplolepis gracilipes. The sequence goes on along the minus strand of NC_132970.1, from coordinate 10,519,160 downwards.
TAAGAAGAAGTTTGTTCGATAAAATTTAAAAAATTTAATCTTGTACCATAAATAATCTAATATAAGATACACTTAATATAAATATATTTAATAAAATATTTAATATAGATATATTTAATAGGATATATTTAATCTAAATATATATAAAATAATATATAGTGGCAAATATAAATCCAAATTTATTAATGCTAATTTATTAAAAACATATTGTAAACAGATGCTTACGAATAGCATAGAATATATAAAATGGCGGTGTTCTCATTATCATTATCTTGGAAAATCAGAGATCGTAAACGTCTTCATATTTCCTGTTATAATCCTTATAAGACAAGCCATAAAAATAATTATTGCTTGTCGCGCGACACGGTAAGGAGCTCTCTCGTTCGTGGTGCCGTCGTTAATGTCAACCCCCCAGAGCGGATGCGCATAAGGGCGCGCGAGCTCCCGTAAAAACGGTCGAAAAGGGAGCGAGAACGTCGTTCCAACATTTCATTTCGTTGCGCGGGAGATTAACGATTCGGAAAGATAATTCATTCGTTCGACTGGTTCGACGCAAAAAGCGCTTCGTGCCGCGGCCCGTCTGAAACGAGTCCGATATCAATTCATTCGCAACCCCACTTAGTCCGTCTTCCTCTCCTCTTCGTCTCTTCTGTCATGAAATCGAAAGAGTAACAAGGCCGATTGAAATAAAAAAGAGAAAGAAAGAAAGAAAGAAAGGCAGGCAGAGAGAGAGAGAGAGAGAGAGGGAGAGAGAGAGATAGGAATAAAACGGGAACATTGCCTGTACCGAACAAACGGTGTCGTTGAATATGGGAAAAAAGGAGAGCAAACTTAATTCGCGAGACAAATGGCAGCGTGGATTTACGGCTGAAATTGTCTCGGAATCCCAGGCGAGTCCGGAAATAATCCCCACAACTACCGGCGCGCGATCGATGGGTCGATCGTAACGACAGAAAGGCGCGAACGCGAACGCATCGAGGTGCAACGGGTCATTTGTATTCGCGGAAGGCCGGCGAATAACACGGAAGGGTACTAACGACTTTGCGACATGGGTGGTCGATGGAGCTCTAATGTGATCTTGCGCAAGAACTCTTTCGTTTTCTTACGCTAATTATTTATACACGCGCATTTCTTTCGAATTGATATTTGATAGCATTATCGCGCAAGATTAGACACGCATTCCTGCGACGATTGCCTTGTCTTCGCCGTTTCGATTGAATTTTTCTTCGCATAAGATAAATTAATATTGCACGTATAACAAAATATATAATTAAAAGGAATTGTATTATATAAAATAATAATTGGCGTTGCCCCTTTTATTTATGTTTAAAAGTAATTATTTTATTTCAATGATTATTTTATATTGTATTTCATCAGAACATTTTCCATCAGACCTTATTTTGATAGCTTTCATATTAAATGCAAAGGTTCGTTTCATTATAACTATTGAATCTATACAGTTATTTTACCTTAATGTTATTTGCTTTATGCTGACGCGATTGAATGTATGGAGGTTGATACTTTTATATCGATTTCCCGTCCGCGAAGCCGCAGTAGCGAATCAGTGAAAACACTCAAATCGTATCAATATCCTTTTTTCTCTACGTCATAGTTTATCTCGCAAAGAGATCGGGATGTGCGCTACAGAAGCAATTCTAGCTGTCCTAATGGTATGTATTATTCACATCGATGAACCGAATCGAATCGGAATTTGAAGTCCACCTACGGTGCCATTTCTTTCCACCCCAATACATTTCGACATCTCTGACGGTTGTAAAAAATTCTCACCCTTCTCCGCTTGCTATGAAAAAACTTTTATCAAAATGCAATCTCTCGCATATCATGTGTATAACGTAGTCGATACTTATCATAAACCACAGTCGCGATCAATTCCTTGTCCGGCAGTATTTTTCCCTGCGAGAAAAGTTAGAAATGAAAAAAATTAAAATAAAATAATATCATTTTTACAAATCTCTGAAGAAAAATGTTCCAAACCAGAGATATCGTTACACGGTATTTTTTTATATTTTAAATCAGCGGTAATTAAAGACTTGAACTTGTTACTAAGCGGGCATACAACGTAATCCTCCCTTAATAATGCTAAGCTTAAGCGAGGCCGCGCTTCCCTAAGCGACGAACAACGTCGGCCAGACGTCGAGATATCAACACGAGCCGCGCCGTGATAATTCCAGAACGGAACGCGTCGACTCGCAGGCTCACCGTCGGCAGAGCGCAGACTTTGTTCTCGACGGTGACAAACGCCTGGCAAACATCGCGGCGCACGGGGCGCGGACGAGGTCGACGGCGGCGCTACCGATGGAGGGTGGGTGGCGGCGGCGGCGGCAGCGGCGGCGGCGGCTACAGAGCGGCGGGGGTAGTTGGCGTTCTGTCCGACGGCCACGGCCACGACCCACGACCGCGGGGGCTACGGCCGGCCCGGGCGAGACATTGAACTCGTTGTACGGGAGGGGGGGAGGGAGGGAGGACGGGCAACGAGCATCGATTCGTCTGCTCCAGAAACGAAAGCTCGGGGGCCTCCACCCTCCACGCCGCACCCTCACTGCCGCTGCCGCCGCCGCCGCCGCCACCCGGCCCGCGTTCGCTCACCTTCCACCCCCTTTTCCCAGCGAGCGAGAACCCGAGAGCTATACCTCTCGCTAAGGTCGAAGCGGGGGTGGAAGCGAACGCCACGTCCGGGGATGATGCCGACGCTCGTGAGACGTCACGGCGAGACGGCGTGACACGCTCGTTCGTGCGATCGGTATTATCCGTGTTGGGATTGATCATCGAATTTGTTCGACACAAAGAATAAGATCAAACGATGCGGTTGTGAAGATTGCTGCATATTGTCAAATGCAAGATGAAATCTAACTTGAAATAAATTAATTAACAATTATAATTTTTAAAAAATGTCCTATATAATTTTTATACGACTATTACATACGATACAGATGAAAGAACTCGGTTTAATCTAATCAACAAATTTTCTACGCATTCGTAAAAATAATTAAACAATCAGGATGCTCTTTCAACATTATACAACAGAATAAATAATGAATAAAGTATCTTACAATTGTGTTTTCTTTTCACTTATGTATTTTTTATCCTCTTTCTTTGATTGAAAAGGATGACAAATAAAAAAAATGGGAGCGGTTTCGAAGGAAACTGCGAGAAGTTCTTAACAAGTGGGGCGTTTTTATCCGGTCCATCTTATCGGGCTTGGGTGATTTAGTCACGGTTATGCTAAGGGATATTTACATAAACACCAACGGAGAGCCGACATTATCCCCACGTAAACAATAAATAAGTCCGATCTGCCGGCGATCTCGAGCGCAGAGTCAGACCCGAGCGATATTGTGGGCCACGTTTTCTCGTTACCGTATGGCCCGTATCTCTCTCCCTTTTAGGAGAAATCCACCACCTACATAAACGTTATGGTCTTAAGGGGCTGGCAACCCCTCGCGTACAATGTAGAATTCCCGAAATGCGTCGTCTTTTAGCACGATAAGCCGTAGGTCAGGATAAGGTTTCTTACGACTACGCTTTGTCAGATAGATCATACATTAACGCGTTACGACAAATCACCCGTGACTACAAAAAATCGCCACGATACTGAGAAGACGTACGTAATTTATGTACTTAACTTTCTCTTAAGGTAAAGAGCTTATTCTTGTAACTGCGTGATGAAATAATATGAAAAAAGATGAAGAGACGGGGAAAGAGATGAAAAAGATGGAATGATTTTCAAAAACAATTGAAGACTAAATTAGATTATCTTTCATTCTTCTTTTGCAAACTATTTCTTACAAGTACAAGATATAGTTTTTAAATTTATACAGTTCGTGTCGAAAATATACAAGGATTTTTTGTATAGCAACAAAATACGTAAAGATACGTTGCCGTTGTACAAAGAAGGATAAATGGACATGTCTAGATTCGTTTGGCACCATTGGCCAACTTATACGATTATTATCTCTTTAGTAATGCTCATGATGAGTGAGCAAGAAATACATAGTGCAATTGCGTAACGCATAATTATCAAATTTTTAACAAAAAAAATGTTAAACCGATCGAAATTTTGCGAAGATTATGCATAATTTGATAATGTTATATTATCGAAGTCTTAAATAGTATTTTGTTTTGTGACGGTCGTGAAAACATTTTTCAATGATGCAGAGGTGGAAGAATTCGTACACACAATTAACTTTGTATCTACCACACAAATTTTTATAAAACCGGAATAAAAAAAGATTGCCAAGTCAATGGTGCCAAGTCACCATGCATAAATGTCAGTAAAAATTATGTAAAAAAAAATAGCTTTGTCAGTTTGTGAGTATATTGATTGAATATAGAATTTTTTTTTAAATTTGGTCGATCCTCATAAAAATTCATCGAAATTTAATATTTGCAACTATATTCTCCATATATTGTTTCGCTAAAATAACGATACTATAATTAAAATTTTGGTTAAAGAGGAACTACACAGATTACCTAATCAAAAGTTAATACATCTAATATAATAAAAACATAACATAAATTTAAATATCTAATACATCTACTAAATTTACAGATGCATGAATTTGATATTGCGCAACGCACTTTTAATCTTTTAAAATATAAAATTAATAATTAATTTGTGAGTTAAAGTAAAGACTCGTTCTGTAGAATATAATTTAATCTCAAAATCATAAATGCTATCATATGTCGAACTAAATTTTTATAGTTATTAAACTGTACACAAAAAATTCATAAAAATAAAAATTTTAATTCTACGGACAAATTTTTACTTTAATTCACAAATTAATTATTAATTTTTTATTTTAACAGGTTAAAAGTGCTTTGCAAAATGTTAAATTCATAAATCTCGAAATGTATTAGATGTATTAACATAGATGATCCGTGTAGGTCCTCTTTAAAGTGGTCGAAAATCAATGAAACCACCGTTGTTGCGTCTCGTAAGACAATCGCGGGAATAAAAGCGCAGAGAAATCGCGAAATTTCACGTGCCAGACTAATCTAATCAAGCGATCATGCTATGATCTAACGATGGTCGAATCGAAAGAGCTTTCTCTCCTCGACGCGACGCTTTCAATTCGATAAAATAAATTTCCTGAGAGCGTGAGAAAGAAAGACAGTCAGGAGTTGGAATAAAGAGGTACCGCGTGCGCTGACGAAAAGGGATGAAGATATTGCGGCCGTGTCCCTCCATCTGTGCGTCACGTATCCCAGGGGGATGTGCGTCGACGATATAAAGAAACGCTTCGGGGATCACCGCTTAGAGGGGTGACTGGCGTTACCGTTACAACATCTTTGGTCACCCACGGGAGATGACCAGGAGACTTCTGCACGCGCCATCGACAGTTACATCGATGTCCAGTCACGCGGGAGTTTTGCTACAAGCCATCCCGATAATCATTTATGTGGAGCAGAAATGGAAACAGGACCCTCTCCTAGGCCCACCTCGATTTCGTTTCGCAAACTGGAAATTGCTGAGACATCCGACCGGATGATTTTTTAGCGTAAAAAATTGTGATTCGATGTCCTCCTATAAATAATCCTAGCGCGTTTCAATCATTTTATATTATGATCTTTTTTTCAAAAGAATAAAATAATAATATTTTTCAATTTCCTTTTGGAGAATATGATAAAGATAAAAATCTGAATTAATTAATTTCTTGTTAAAATAATCTAGATAATTTTGCCTATCCATTGTATTATAATCTCTAATAAAAGTCCTAGAGCTAACACAAAAAGATATGTACATTTATGGAATTTCTTATTCATTTCTTGTTCATTCCCCTAAGATAATGATAAACGTGATATACAAGGAACTGACGTAATAAATTTAAATTACACGTTCAGGCACGCCAATCCTTTGTCGTAACATATGAAAATATATGGAAAAACATAAAACACGCCGAAATTCCCCGTATATCCCAACCGTAAAATTACCTTAAGTATCTCGACCTAAATTTATGGATTTATATAGCATCTTTGCATCAGAGCTGAACATCGGGGAGCTCATAAACGCCTGAGCTTCGGGCCCGAAAAGGGGCTTTATTAATGCAAACTCTTGTTACCCGTGTAAAGTCGTAAAGCGTGCGGCTTTTGAACCTACACACAGTCTCATGGTAACGATCAATACCTTTGGCTTTACAATAACTGCCTTATAACAATAAAGAATCGTGGTTTTACACAATTATATAATATACAATGTCATATTTCCTTAATACTTTCACTTACAATCAATAATAATTCAAAAATAAATCTTCCATTCTCTGTCTCTTTATTACTCCATGTACGATTAATCGATTTAGTATTTGAGTGATACACATTCTAATTTAGCGAGATAATCCAAATGCTTATAGTTTCGTCAATTTGGGCATTCTAATTATCAGAAAATCCAATAATGATATAATTTTACGATATAATAAATTTATATAGGTTAAAAATATTGAGAAGGATTATATCTCTAAACAAAATTATTAAACTAACAATAGTAGGTATATCTTTCTTAGTAGTAGTTGAAAGAAAGAGAAAAAAAACTTCAAACTGTTATATCTCGTACCGCAATCTATCACTAAATCTATCATTAAATTATAATATTTTTATAGTACGCACTTCTCTGCCTACGCCGAAAATAAAAATTTGCAATTGTATCGCCTTTGGATCCCTCGGAAAGCGCTTCTTTGCAATGCCTGCCTGATAAAGAAAATAAACTAAGAAAAATGCACCTATGCTTCGATCGAGCGAACTTCCGTTCGCCTTCGTCATTCGATGGCTTCCCTTGCGAATAAGCCCTTCGTCGCGAACCCCATTCTATATGGCGACAGTATACCGTCGAAAGTCCCGTACGCTAAATCCTGCCGGAAACCCCTGCCGCGCGAGCTCGAAAACATTTATGCACCGACTTCTTTCTATCGACTGTTTCCGTGCTACGTTTTCACCGGATATTCCTCTGAACGATTATCGATCATGAACGATAAGACTTAAACGAGTGTCCCATACGACTGTAATTTCATGCCACATGTACAAATTTTAATTTCAGAGTCAATCTTACCTGCATTTTATACTTATATATTTTTTATTGCCAGAAATTATATTATTAAAGACATACTAATGTGTGTGTACCATAATTTTACGGTATAATAATAAAATTGTGGAAAATACGCGCGAGACTTCACGTTTTAGTAAAATCTCAAACGTCTCTAAAAATCTACTCAAAATAGCACGCGAACTCTGTCGAGCTTATTTCTTTTCATTTCCTCTCTTCCTCTTCCGATCGTAAACTCTGAAAGCGAACTACAGCGTAGCTCACTATATACGAAGATATTATAGGGGAGGAAGCGAGGGTAGCAGAACGGCGGCAGTAATAAAATGTGTAACATTAATGAGGTAGTAAAAGTAAATCCAGCGCTATCGTCAGCTCGGCTACCAGATAGTATAGACCTATCTAGCGTCAGATATATCCAGAATATATAAGAAGTTATGATCTTTTCTTCCCGATTTTAAATTCTTTGATGAATATAAAATGTATTTTTTTTTTCTTAATAAAATACATTAAAATAAGTTTTTATTTTTTGTTTCTTCTTAATAAAAAAACTAGAAAAATTAAAATTAGTTAAAAACTTTGCGCGAAAACAAAATATTGTAAATGTTAAAATAATTGTGAAAATATAATAACGTGATGTAGCCTATGATTTTCTATTCAGCAAAATATATAATTTAGATATTGTAGTTTATGCGTGTGTATCATATAGGAAAACTAGAATGGAGCCTACATATGTCGAGTTAAATTCTCATGCGTCCTGCGACCGCCAGTGGAAGATTGAAACTGCGAGCGCGTAAATCCAATTTCTTTGTAGCGCACGGCTCGAATTCGAATCTGTTCTCTGGAAAGTTATTTTCTCCCCGTAGTAAGTTCGAGAATAAAGTTGTCAGAACGTTTCGTGAATAAAACTCGTGCGACGCTCCCGCTTTCCGGGACGTTCTGCCACGTGGTGCGCTCACAAAAAACGATCATGCATAGTCAATTATTCGACGTTAATAATTTCACGTGAATATTATACGCTTGATTAAATTTTATTTGAGGTTTCTTTAAAAGTCAGATGAAGTTCAGAGCACAAAACTTCGCGACACGAGCAAAAGATGTATAAAGAATTGTAAATTAATTTTGCAATTACAAAATTTGAAATGCGCAGACCTCTTGCGTATACAGTGTTAATTTTTCTGCTATTATTGTTATATATGTTAGACAATACTATATATTATTTTTAACAATCTTTAGAATTATTACATTTGCAGGAAAAAGAATCCAATTTCGTATTGTGAATCGACCTCTCGATGCTTTTTGTAACCCCAAATGTAATTTTAATGCGATTTCGGTGTGAATAATTCATGAAGTTGGAAAAGTAGGAGGCACATGCATTTTCATGCAAATTGTTTGATGATCTTACGGGGCGTGACTCACACTACTTTCAACGTAGGGAGGTGAATATTCCTCTAGATCCCAAGTGGTCGCCTCTTTCTCGATCTTCCCTATTGCGGCGAGTAATTAAATCTGACTGCGTGACTGGCGATAAACCACGACTACCTGCCGTAAATCCAACGAAAGTATTCCTTCATTCTCTTATTCGCGAAGTGAAGTCTGGTACACTCCGCGGAAGTATTACACACCGTATGTCTGGCCAATCCTTCTAATTTAAGTTTCAGACTGACGTAGCAAAAGTGCAGAAGCTTGAGAACTAATTATTGAAAATTTAAATTTATGTGAAACTATATAATTGTAGATTTCATTTCTTAATAAAAACACCGACTGGGGTGGATCTCGCTTTTCATGAAAAGTTGCAAATCCATGTGGAATCATACAAATATAGGTACTATTTTGCACTGAATATACACCAGTCAAAATAAATTGAATTTCATGTTGCTATTCCAAAAATTATACCTGTATAGAATGTCTCTTGCTCGCATGTATTTTTAACGTTTACATGAATATTTCAAAAATTTATATACGAGACTCTCAATTAAAACATAAATATTAATATTTTTTTTCTATAACATATATCAAAATCAAAATCATCGGAAGTGTATCCGTTAATGATAAATAATTATCGATTTTAAAAGTAAATACTATTATATACATACAAAATGGATTCACCAATTTATCACGTTTCCATCTCAACAGTCATACCGATTGCGATTGCTTTAGTTATTAATAGTCTATTATACGCCCTTCATTTGTCAGCGAATTTCCATTAAATCGCTATTCGTGTGGAGGAGAGGGATTCAAGATACTTGGAGCTAATAACAGATTCCGTTGTTTCGGTGACGTGAGATAATTAGCGGGAGCAATTAATTCTACGGCGGTTAGGGATTGCCCGTAGCGCAGTGTAAGGGGCTAGAGTGTGGTTTGCACTAGGTTGCCGTGATGCAATTTGTCTGGTTACTTGATGTTTTAATGTCTGTTTACCTGAACCAACCCATCACGATCTTCTTACTAACTCGTCCATTTGGTGAAGCATTTAATCACAGATAGCGGGATACATTACGAACTTTGATGGACAATCGCGTTAATGGAGATTGCAATGGATATAATTTTTGTATATAATAGAAAATAAGATAATGAAATAACAGTATATGTGAATTAATAAATAACTTGTTTCAATACAAAGTATCTGCAAGCAAAGATCGAATAATATATATTATATTTATTATATTTATATATATATTATGTTGCATTATACAAGCATATATATTATTACTTTTATAATTAAATATATTTATACTCAGGATAAAAGTTTTCTATTAAATTGTATTATATATATTTATGTCGTCTTATTATATTTATGTCCGAATATAAGAATACATGATATTAATAAATAAAATAGAAAAGAAAATAAGTTGCCATTTTTCGTAATAATTGAATTTTATATAATGTATTGATTTATAAAAATCAAAAGAAAAATTCCTTAGTTCTCATTAAGAAATTTTCATTAAAATAATCATTTATTTGTGTATCTTTTATCATTTTTTTCTATTCTTATGTCAACTGTTCACGCAAAAATTACATATAATAATCATTTTAGACCATTCTTATTAAATATATGTATCTTTTATATTAAATTCTGAAATTATATTGCTAAAGAAAATAGATTGTGTTTAAGTTTGATAAAACATAAGTCACATATAAAATAACGTTTCTTTAGCAAGAACGTCATCTCTTGTCTTGTATTAGATCAATCATCCGCCGTATTTCTATTTCTTTTTTTTTCATTTGTTTGCCAGAGAATTATCGCCGAGCAAGGCAAATCGTAAGGCAGCTCTTATCTTGCAGTTCTCTTTCGTATGTTTGCCCTACGGTAATTCAGTCATGTTTACCCAGACAAAGTGAATCTCGAAAAGTAAGCATCGAATTGTTGCGTGGATGGAAACATATGTATTATTCTTGAATTTACTTTTTGTGGGAGATGTTTATCTCTCATAATTAATAAAAAATTATTTTAATTAAAATGGTGTACGATTATACATACAAAGTAATGTTGTAAAAGAGCATACATTTTGTTGCATTAGTATTACATATAACTGTAATTATACCGAACATTTTGATGCGTTAGTATTCTTACATATAATATCAAAAAGTGTTGTTATTTAATGGAGAATTTATAATTTTTCTACATCTCATATAGGAAGCCCAGAGTATAATGAAAAGGAGAATTTCAAGCGGTCAAACAAAATATACTTACTGAGCTGCTCAAGAGTGGAAAAAAAAGAGAAAAAAAGCTACCACAATTTGAAATTCAACCCCTGTCTGCTTGTTTCATATTTCTCGCTAGAAGTTTTGAGTGGTGTATCGGAGAGAAAGATTGAAAACGCGGGATATGTAAAAATTTCATTGTTTCCAGACCAAGATTACGGCGGCCCTCCCACTGAAAATGCATGAATTTAAAAAACTCGCTGCTTTGTCAGACCATCGCGTATACGTTACGTATTATTTGCACTAAAAAACTACGTTAAGAACATAATTTTTTCGTTTTAACATATAATTAGACATTAAATAAGCGCAAAAAAGTTGCCACTTTTTAAAAAATGTGCCAGAGTTGATCTCCGATATGAAAATATATAATACATAATTTTATAATATATAATTTATTATATATAATTTGTAATACATAATTTGAAATAATTTTTTAATTTTGTTTTCTCACGATTTATTTTTTCTTAATTTTGAACTATATTTGAGGCAACATAAATTACTTAATGTAATGTCAAAAATATACATAAAATAGTGCCAAATATATTAATGTTTGTATTTTTTTCCTCATTTTTCATGCCTTTGGAAAAGCTCGACGATAAAATTCGATTAGTAAACTGACCGATGTGCAACGGATCATTAATCCCAAGCTCGAAGAATCACTCGCGGGGCGCGTCGACAGGACGGTCGCCCGTAAGACAAATTACTCGCACTCTGCCCTCCACGGATGCACCTTTCATGAAGGTTTGCAAAAAAGAGAAAAACGGCTAGCACTTCGGGCCTCGGTTCAAATGACTCGCCGAATTTACATCACAGGAGTAACACGAAAGAGTGGACGAAGCTTTTTATTGCTCACGTACCTGTTTTTCATCCAAGTTGTGCCAATCCGTGTGCGATGTATAGCGAGGTGAAAAATGCACGGATCGACGAGCACGATGGAACGATCATCGAATATTTTTGTATCTCGTGGAAATGTTTCTCTCTCTCTCTCTCTCTCGTACAACGATATAGTACAGCTCGAAAGCAAAAAGTGCCTCATCTTCATGTATGCGCACGCATTCCAGTTGCTTTTCATCCGCGTTTCGTTTTGTCGGAACATTTCGGCGGTGATCTGTATCCTGATGAAAGATTGGCATCTGCAATTCCATCCGTATACCTACGTTCCTGAGCTTCCTTCAATATTGATCATGACAAATCACGGCTTTATGCTAACTATACAGAATATGTCTAGACTATTTTTTATGTTTATCTTAGAGTTTATAAGAAATAAAGAATGATCACACGCACGCTATTGGTGGCGCAACCGACAGCCTTTAAGCAGACTATTTTCTTCGCCAGTTCGGCCAAAGGAAGATTCACCGCTTCCGTGATCGCAGAGATTGAAAGAGAAATGCATCGACTTTATCGAGAGTTGCCTTCTTCTTATCGACGGACTAATCTATTGGAATCTCGATTTAGCCTCGTTGGTATTGCTACCGTAACTCAAAAATTTGAAAGATTGATTTTTACATGACGTGTCACGATATCGCATCTCATGATATAATTCACAATTTTTGCTATATGATCCTCGTAACTAATAATTGCTTTTAAAATATTCAGTTATTTCTCTTTTCTTTCAGTAATTTATTAGATAAAATACAGACAAGAAGTTTTCCCATCACATATATGCACTCTGCAGATTACGCATAATACATATTTAAAATACACGCATATATTATTATTTCATAATATTGAACATCGATAAACCGTCGAAACTGAATGATAGGCAAATATTAATGCTGCTATAATATCTACAAATGCAACAAGATTTAATACGTAGTTCCCTCTCTTGCGTACTTTGTCCATCAGATATCACATACAATATTCGCAGTATCTCATGCATTACGTAAAACGGTGTGCGCAATGCGCTTTTATACCGCAACGTCATATCCGCAATTCGAAACCGGATGTAATCCTTCGTATCGAAATATTAGATACATCGTTGTACCGCAAGCATCATTAACATTGAATGTTTCACATAGCGGTTGTTCCCTGCGGTGGCAGAGTCGGCGACAGATTGACGAATGAAAGTAATTTCGTGCCGCGGACATATGTAACACGGTAGCATTCGGATTCGTCGTTCAGATAACAGGCACCTGTTCTCCTCTCCTTCTCTCACTCTTTATCGTCTTCCCATGTAGGCTCGATTTTAACTCTCATCCTGAAGGCTCGAGACCCCATAGATTCGAACGTATTCAAAACGAAGGGTCGGTTGATCAATATGTAAAATTCACTCTCGCGACCCGTGCGTCGATAAATCGTACCGAGGAAAACTCTTAAGGAAAGACGTCCAGACGCGAAGGTAACCGAGATTTATAAGCATGCGGCGGCCTCACGTTCCGATTTATCAGATTCGGAATATCCCATGCGGAATGAACGCTGGCACGTGGAACGTTACAACGATTTTCAAAGCACGCGTCTTCATATACTGTAAGTGTAGAGTGAGTCACGGAAACCTGACGATTTTCGAAGTGTTATAAATAAATGAAATATAACTTAAAGATTTATTTCTTGTCAGATAACAATAGGACTGTATTTTTTATGTATTAACCAACTCAAGGCCAATATGTAAGAAAAAATTACAAATATAACAGACAACAAGTGCAAACAGCAATGCGAACCTGTAATATAACCTTCATAAATGTATCCTTTAAAACGAACAAACTATAGTTTTAATCGTTACAAATTATTGGGAAAAAGAAATAATGAAATGTTAATTTATAAATAAGAAAAGAAAGAGAGAGAATAAAATATCTAAATAAAGAGATTCTATATAAAGGACATACAACGTAAAACTTTCTCGATTCGTGATAGTAGGTCACGGATATAGATTACGGAACCAAAGTGATTTCCACTCGATGAAAGCCTCTCGATAAATCGGGAAGAGAGCGCAGATTTATGAAAGAGATTCCTTTATCCCAATTCCTAAAAGATTTTGGATTCCGTCCAAAACGCGCGTTGACACCCTTGCGATCTTCCCGTACATGGCCTAGTCTCGGAAGTCGTAGCAGAGCCCCTCTTATTCCAGACTTCCGTTCGTCCTATGACTATATACCAATCTCCTTTCTCTCTTTCTCTCCCTCTCACGTCATCACCCTCTTTCGCGTATCCTGGCTTTGCCCTCTTTACCGAGAACTCGTAATAGCGTTGTCGGCGAGCGGCAGACTGTACTCACCCGGACCTTTGTCCGCCTTTTCGACCCCATCGTGCCATTCGCCATCTCCACGCACAAGAACCACCTCCAAGGGGTTCACCTAATTAATTACCCTGCTGCTGTCCGCTGAATCGAGCGAACTGTCGCACGCACGCCTCTGATAAATTCCGATTGCGCCGGAAACACCAACTGTCATCTCGTTATAACGACCAATTTTGCGGACATTATTTTCCTGTTCGCCATCGTCGGTGCACGAGCGCTCGAATAATTATCGAAAATCGATGTTACAACAAGTATGTATTATACAATATTAAACTCATTAGTAAATTATAAACGTTAAGCGTATTAATATTAAAAATTATTCAGTTTATTATATATGCAACACCATTTATAAGTTTCTGTGTAAAATTAATTTATAAAAATTACAAATTTTCTACAATTACATTTCACGTTATGTTTACTTTTCTACATTGTACCATAACAATATACTTGATAGCGAATATTCTTTCTTCACAGTCAACGTCATCGATTCTAAAGCTCGCTAAGCGAGAATCTACGACGAAAGTCTACCGACGAAGGGTGAAGAAAAGTCGAACAGCGAATACGTGTTTTGCTAACGAGGAACCGTTGTCACCCGTCCGTATCCCTTCGCTAAGGTACGGGTGGAAGAACTCGGAAGAACATCCACTTTCACGGACTACCGCCGTGAAAGTGGGTGACGCCAGTTTCTCAAAGATATCGACGATATCCGTGTGGGAAAAGCCCAGAAGAGCCGACCCTCGTGATTTCCGGGGCTCGCCCTCCTCCTTCGCTCATGGAAAAGGTTGCACATTTTTCCCGAGCTTTTGAAGCGAGTTTCAAGCCACTCGCGGAAAGTCGTAATACGTCGTAAGGCGTTCACTACACGACAGGGCGATCCTGCGGACCCTTCGCTCTCGGCTCTTCCTTTGGGTATCTTCTTTGGATTTATCGTCGCAACAGCACTGTTAATGCTAGCACGCATAAATAGGTGATCCGCGACGAATGTATCCTCCTTCGCTCGCAAACCTCCTTCAATCGTTCCGTTCATGCACACGACAGATTAATGCTCTTGGGAGACGTTACGTTGCGCCTGACATGCTTTATAGGCTATTATAGATTAAATGGCCATTTAAACAAGCAGATTCAGCGATAATAACGAGTGAATTTTCCATAATAAAATGCATATTTATTTCTAAATGATCATTTTTGCACGGAAAAAGATTTCCGAGAAATTTATCTTACATATAATCACGCGTTTCGACAGATAATAACAGAAATTGTAAAATAAGTAAAATATTATTTAATAAAACAAGTGATAATAAACAATAATAAATATATCTCTTACATAAAAGGAGAAATCGTTGCACATAATAATTTAAATACTCAATTATATTATTGGACTCTATAGTTTCAGTTAGCAGTAGAACCTGCGATGACCGGTTGACCGAAATTACTGTCCATACGGTAAGCTCCAAGCGGGAAGACAAAACCACCCTAGGATTATGGCGCGTCGTTATTATTATATTACGGATCTGGGGGTAGCTTGGCGGTGGGCTCCGCGCGTTATTTCGATAAAACGGTATACTAAGGACACGAGGCGCCAAGACCGGCTACGGCACCGTGGTTCCAGAGTTACGTCTTTGAATTTACGAAGCTATAATTCAAACAACCGCCCTCCCACAGCAGGGGAGAGAACCGTCGCCGCTACCCACGGGATGAGCTTCGCTTGCTTCTACCTCGCCCTTCGACTTGGGGCTGTGAGTCGCTGGGAAAGGTTTCCGGCTTGGATGTAGTCGCCGGGACAAAGAACCCAACCGCGCTACGCTTTATCCCCCTCGTCCTTACTGCCGTACGATAGATATATGTCGATCTTGGCGCCATATATACGTGATATCGATCTGTAGTTATCACCTTCTTGACGGTTCTTGCACGTCGAGAAACAAAGAAAGTATCATTATTTTATAATATCGACAATTAATATTTCTTTTATTTAATATTATTTAAGTTAAGGATGTTTGGGCTGTACAATAGAAGCAAAAAGTTATCAAAATTAAAGAAGGCTTCAAAATTAAACACTTCTTATGTTTATGCTTTATACTGCTAGAAAAATTAAAAAATTAGATTTGGATTATAAAAAGAATTAAAGTATCAAAAATAAAATTAATATAAAAATTGCAAAATAAATTAATTTTTTTTAATTTAATTCTTAAATTAAAATTGTTTAAGAATTAAACATTGGTAAAATTTTTGATGATGACTGTCTTCTAAAATTAACTGCAAGAAATGAAAAAAATGAAAAACGCACACACGCACACACACACAATATAAAATAATAAACGGCAACTATATTTTTCTATTCTATAATTTTTAATAAATAACTTTTAAATGAGTTTAAGTAAATCTAAATCAAATTTTGCACAAATATTTATTAGAATTTTGTTAGTGAAAATTGTTTTTCACTGACAATGTTTTTTCTTTATCAAATTTTTCAATAAGTGCTAAAAAAACGCAATTTTCCATAGGAATCAATCACTAACTTCAAATTTAAATGATTTTCAAACCGTTAAGAAAATTGTGCTTAGGTTTTATACAGATACTCAATAGTAATAATAAAAAGAAATTTTCATATTTTTGACAAACAGATGACCAATACATCTTTAATTCTATATTTCATGTATTTTCTTCCTTATAATCCTTTATATTATGATTTATTGTATTTTTAAATAACTTTCTTTATTTTCTATCTTTTTTATCAATTATACAAATTAAGCACTATCTTCTTTATATTAAAAGATGCAAGACTAGAGAAAATATGTATATATATATATATATATATATATATATATATATATATATATATATCATATTTATTATTATTTCTATTTATTCGTTAATTTTTGCATACTTATTACCATTATTTCAGTTTGCATCACGCATTTCTTCGGACGCTTCATCTAATTTATCACTAAAAAGCAATGCTAATAAAACTTTGAAATTATATATATAGGTGTAATAGATTAGGCGTACGATCATCCAATTTAGAGAAAAAACTACGCGCCTAGATGTTTCTTAACGATGCAATTCCACCATGAATGCCCATGAAAGCGATCAAGCGCGTCTTGCAAAAAAAAGAAAGGCAGAGATTGTCTTCTCCCTCGAGCGTGCTTTCAGGTGCGGACGAAAATTGGCAGCGCTCATTCCGCGAGGGCAGACAATGGGCGCGAATCGTAAAAACGTCGCTGCCAAACCACGGAGGGCGCGAGCAAAGACAATCTCCTCCTCTTTTACGGGGCCATAAATTAATCCGAAGAAGGAAAGGAGCGCCCCAAGTGTTCTCTCCTCGTAA
This sequence comes from Anoplolepis gracilipes, assembly GCF_047496725.1. Taxonomy (NCBI): domain Eukaryota; kingdom Metazoa; phylum Arthropoda; class Insecta; order Hymenoptera; family Formicidae; genus Anoplolepis; species Anoplolepis gracilipes. Next base: position 10,501,847 of record NC_132970.1, on the reverse strand, counting down.
TGCGGCGCGCAGACTGTCGCTCGGAAGTCGCGCGCGAACAAAGAGCCCGGATGTTATATCCCTGTGAAGAGAGGAAGCCATCATCCAAGCCGATCGATCGTGTTTCGAGTCAAATCTGATTGGAATTGACCTGCTTTATGTGTGTACGTTGAACAAAAGTTATTTTACAAAATTAGAAGATAGTTTAGAGAGACATACTTAAAAAAAAGTATACATTACTTTTACGTCAAGTTTTCAGTAAAAAATATCTGTTTCTTTCAAACCAAGAGATGAAAGCGGTATCTTTCGTATTTTCCTCGCTAAACGAGATAAAGGAAAAGAAAAATAAGATGTAGGAGTCGGAGCGAGCAAGATGAAACGTTTCACTTTCGACGCGAATAAGTCGCATTTGCCTGCCAGGTTCCAAAATAGAATTGAATTTGCGTGCGTGTCCTAGCCTGCATAAACAGGGCTGAGGAAAAAAAGTAGAATAAGAGATGCGAGGGTGCAGTCGCGTTCAAAGGCTGGAAGACGGAAAGGAACGCGACGGATAAAACGATATCGATTCGGCGAGGTAAAAGATCGACGTCGGGCAAAAGAAACGCGAACACTTCTCATCGGTTTTTTTTTTCCCTCATACTTGTCTCTCTCGTGATATTAGACCGAGGACCCCCTCAAATATTCTCGTGTCTAAAAAAAAATGTTTTATGGTAATTCTTATCGGACATATCACGGCTGCGGAAAATGTGGAAAGATAATTTTTAATCTTAAATTCCGATCTCGATCAGTGAAAGATCGCGTTTTAGCGTATCGGAGATGCGTCACGATTCTTTAAAAAAGCATTGGCAATAAAAAATTATGGCAATGATATACGCGGAGGAAATCTCTTCTGTCTTTTGAAAGAATGCACCTTATGGGACCTCTCAAGGGGTAAGCCCTGAAGCTTTCAGACAGTACAAGAAAGCCGGCTACTTGCACTGTCGCAAATCTTCTCACGCTCTCTCCACTAACTCTCGACCTCGTTTATCATCAAACGAAGGCCCTCCGAACCCTCACACGAGATCGAGGGTCTCGTGGCCAATGCCTTTCTACGCAAACGTTCGCGGATGCTCGTCACGCTCGCATTAGGAGACTCGCGCCTTGTTTACGTCGTCATTTGCTCGACGATAGATGATTTGAATTCGTCCGGCGCATCTATCGACGAATCGCCGAGAATCCTTGAATCCCTTCGGGAAAGAACGAACTCTAATGTCTTCCCCTCTGTCTGGCAGACAAAGGAAAGAAGTGCGCGTCGTTCTTCTATCGACCTTCGTTATTTCTCCACTACTTGCTTATCATGGCACGCCGGGAAGAAACGTGGTCGAAATTTAAATCGCGTACTCGGCGCATTGACCCTTCATTACGTGTCTTATATTCGAGGATTATCAAATTTAATACCCAATACCCAATGCACGCATAATTAACGAGTAACGCATTGAGTTGTCCAAAACGTACAATCGCTCCCAATTTAAATCAAAGTTTTATATCTCTAGTACAGATTACAAACAAGTACAACAAATTGAAAGCAACATATTCTTTCTGAAATCGGCCTCATTCTCTCACATTCGATTATCTGGCATAGTTTCTTTCCAAACTTCCCTTTGTCGTTTCCTGATTTTGCTTTTGGCGCCGAAGGGGCGGTACCCGAAAGTTTCCTTGCATCCGACGGACTCGGTTTCCGACGACCTGTCACTCTCGGCGGTTAACTCGGAAAATCAACTTCCGACCTTCACCCCACGAACGACCCGCTTCTGAATTCAATTTTACGCGACACGACACCGAGGGTGGACGTGATCGCGAGAGTAGATAAGGATAGTTTGTAACTTCATCATATTATAATCGTTTTTCCATTCCCGATCGCGAACTCATTCTTTAGGATCTTATTCTCAAACCTCTTTGTGTCAAAAGTAACACGAAGCAAAGCATATCGATAGTTTTTAATAGTTTTGTAAGTAATCTAAAATCAAGAAAGTATCAAAGAGTTTCAGGAAATAAATATAAAGTAAAATAAATAGATAAAAAGATTTTTTTAGTAGCGTCACAAATTCTTTCTAAACGTAAATCTTTTTATATTATCTCAATCTTCTGCTAAAGCTTTTGTTTTAATCTTTAGATTAAGTTTAGATTAAGATACTGTTTATTAATTAGTCATGACAATACTACTAATTACAAAACCAATTACAAGGTAACGTAGTTTGTAAATACAACAAAGTGCTAATCAAAAACTTCATTAAAACGACGGTATATTTTACGCATTTTCTTTGCAAGTGGTGAAAGTCGTTTGATAACTACCCTCGCATCTGAGTGCTAACGTCAATGAGACTCTCCCAGGATTTGATTTCGTTTTACGAGCAGTTTTTTTTCTCTCTATTCGAGATACTCTTCTCCTTACGACGATCACGCAAAAGCAGCGACAGACCGTAGTCGTAAGAGAAAAAGGTACATTTAGAGTCGTAAACTCATTCGTAAAGATTTCAAGAACGCAGCTAAATTTACTGTTTAATGCTCATAATTCTCGAAAAAAGTAAGAAGATTAATAAAATCAACGCTTAATAACAAAAGACGTTGGATTAAAAAAAATTTAAAAAGTATATAAAATATATTCTATTTTATATCAAGAATTATATAGCATTCGAAATCTTATGGATTAGAATAAGTTTTCACGTAATTTTTGGTATTTTAAATAAAATAACATAAATAATTACTTTTACATTAAATTAAATTATTATATTGGATTATATTATTATAAATATAATTGTCAAAGTTAATTAGTAATATTGATTCAAGATAAAAGTGCAAATAGAAATTTCCTTTCTCCTTCTCTCTCTCTCTCTCTCTCTCTCTCTCTCTCTCTCTCTCTCTCTCTCTCTCTCTCTCTCTCTTTCTCTCTTTCTAATATATTGTATAACATATTATATGATAGGTGTTATATTAAATATAATTGTGATAAAAAACACAAGTAAAAATATTAATATAATAGTAAAAATAAATTTTTTTTAAATAAATGCAAAACGCATTCTGTCTAGTTTTATTGAAATATATTATTCATAAGTACTCAATGTGTATATAGTTGCTAATGACGAAGTGTTCATCACAGATACCGAGCACTTTGTTAACGGTTAACTTTTCTCGTTTAACGAAGATGAAGATTATACAATATAATCTTATCTCCTCCAATTGATTCTCGGGACTAATTAAGCTTTCGGCCATGGTTGATATGTCTTTGGCGATGGCATAGTCATGAATATGCAGACCATATATACTCTTTTTTTAAATATCTTTGTTACTCCCCTTTATTTTAAAACCCTCATCATCACAGAAAAGAGGCATCGTTATTGAAAGTAAGTATACTTGAAGGATAACGAACTTTGTTTTTCTTTTCTCCCAATAACTTTTACCAACTCTTTGAAAGATTGATTTAATTTAAAATTTATACTTCCTACGCTAGACTCTGAAAAACTTTCCAAGAGAAAGAAAAATTAAAAATTAAATTTTCAATAAACTAGTGTTCTATAATTTTATTATTATTTTTGTTATAATTTTATTTTACTTTTTATATTATATATTTTGTTTTAAAATAATTTTTAACTATATATATATTTTGTACTTTTTAATTTCATGAAAATAGTTTGAAATTTCTATTAAAATTTAAAATGTGCAACAAATTTATATCTGCAAAATGCGTTTATGATAATCAATACAAACTGGAAAATATATTGTCGGAATTATTCACCGTCTATACGTGAAATCTGAATTTACGTATTAATTCCGAAAACATGATAGTATAGACTGACAACTTTGCTGAACAACGTCGTTGTTCGCAGGAAGATTGCTTAATGAATCCGCTGCGAGACAATGAAGTGGATCCGGAACAAACCCGGTACCATTGTGCGTTGAACTATTGTGTGTTGGACTATTTCATTACTGGCTGGCTGGCAAGCTTTTTGAGAGACATCGTCGTCTCTCTGATTAATTTACTGGCTGGGTTGTACGGAAGGTGAATGTTTTTTTTAGAAACCCGAAAAATCTCGTATGCCGAAAGGAGAAGCACCCTTGATTTCAACCCTCCTTTAAATCCAGCAAACGCATGGTACTTTCTTAGGATAATCCACGGACGATGATAAACCGAACCACGAAGCTTATTTTACATCACAAGTTATATAGAGTATAGAAAATTAAAAAAAACAAATGTGTACTTCTTCTTTTCATATTTTTAGAGAAATATATATGTCAAAAAGTAATTGCAATTGTCGAGTGTAAATAATATATATAAAGATATAATCATTATTTATTTTAATCTTGTAATAAAGTTTTGATATAGTAATACGATCTTGTAATAGTGAAAAAAGGGGGAAATTTTATAGTATCAAAGAAATATTTAGAAGCAAAATTTTATTTACTGAAATAAATTACTACACTTTGACAGCAAATATAGGATAGTAATTTAATAGCAGTTTATCAGATTCGTCATTTAACATTATATAAATGAAACAATGAAGGCTCGCTCGCTCGTAATAAGATCTTGACAAACTCGCCACGTCACGGTATGATTTGTTTCGGACTTTCCCCCCACATTTTCTCGAAATTAATGACCACACCTGTAGAAACCTTGGCGTCGCGACGCCGCCGAGATCATCTGGGGAAGAGGGTCGAGACACAACATATTTCCATCTCTTTCATTCTCTCTCTCTCTTTCTCTCTCTCTCTCTCTGTCTGATTCTCGGTTTCTCTGTTCGCGCGAGATAAATCACCGCGCCAAACGGTGACAATCCCCGTGCTTTCCCTTTTATCCCCGGCACTCCTAAAACGAGTAAATATTCAGCACGTCTGTGTATAACATTTATGACAAAGTTCGGCCGGCTCTCTTTTTATTATTCATGGGAACGCGGAGGGGCGCTTACTCGTCGTCTCGACAGTACGCGCTCGTAAGTACGACGGTCGAATTAAAAAAGTTTTCCTTTAATTAATACGGCCGTTGCTGCTGGCTTGCAGCGCATTCGTAGAGAGTCATGCTCGTGTTTGGCTTTCGAACTACGTAGGAAAAGGAAAAGGGGGGTGGGGGGAGCTTCTCACAAATCGAGATTATCTTCCCTTCTCCCGCTTTCGGCTAATTTCCGTAAAGTTTTGTTTTAATTACATAAAGATACCGCGAAGTATGTCTAATTAGCAAAAGGCAAAGTTCTTTCACGCGGCTGGAGTCGGGATCAGTCACGATTAAAGAAGGCTAATTTAGAACCGACACGAGAATGCTAAATCCAGCAAATAAGCGGAACTTCTGTGGATTTTCGCGGCTGTTTATCTTGCGAGAATGCACGGATAATCTGAAAGTTGTGGTAAACCACGATAAACGGTGGATAATTTGTAACTAACTGAGAACGATCGCCAGCAAACAGCAGTAAGCATTTTACTTAAACCACACGATACTCGTAATGAATTTATTCGTTTAGCTTTGCTTTTTTCATACCCTCTGTTTCAACTTATCCATTATTCATTTAGATTTTCTATTCCAATTACTTTTTATTCGAACGAAAGGTTCTATTATATGTAAAATAAACAGATGCTATATACAAATCAATTAAATTAAATTAAAGTTCATTAAAACATTATACATATATAATATTTATAATATTATATCACACTCCAATAAATTTGAAATAAAGTCTAATAAAAGAAAAAAAGACGAAAGTCTGATCACTGCGAAGAAAAAGGTCATGATTAAAATTCTACTTTGTCTTTGACACGATAATTTTGCTTCATTATGCGAAATATTCGCGGAATAACACCAGAAGAACAGGAAAAGAAGCTACTTGGATTACGTAGGGAATCGCGCATCTCAAGTATTATCTAGTTAGCCGTAAATTGCGTGAGAATCGTACGGTTTGTTCTAGACAACTTCATCAAGCCGGAGTCAGGTACAACGACCGAGTGTTCGAAGTCTCTGAACGAGACGCGTTTAAGGGATTTGTCTGCACTCGTTTTATGCGCAAACTTCCAACTCTTTTTCCCCGAGATCACCCTGTCGAAGTAACTCGCGCGAGTCTCGCTTTTTTGTCCCTCGCGCCAGGACAGTTTATCGCTTTCCCTCCTTTGGGAGAACAGACGTTGCGCTCATTCGGCCGGTGATATGAGTTACTTCTCTCTTCCTTTCTCTCTCTCTCTCTCTCTCCGTAGAAAAACTTAATAAAAATAACGGTATTACGGTTCGCACAGAAGGGTGCCGGCAGTAAGGGTGGCAATTACCTACCTCGACTGACTCTCTTGCAGCCGGGTAAATATAACGTAGCCACCACGAGAAGATGTCGCTCCGGTGCTAGAAGATATATCATGTACGATATTACCAGTTCCTAGACCCCCTTCTAAGCTTCGAAGCACTTGCTAGTTACATTACTCTTGTCGAGTCGCGAAAAAACACTAGCTATTTTTTTATTAAGCAACTTACATAAAATATTTATGTAAAAACATTTTGTACAGATGTTCAGCGAAGAAAAAATTAAAAGAATTGTTTTAACAGCAGAACTCAATTTTTTGTAGCTTAACAAAAAATTTCTTAAATATTGATATCTACTTATGCGATTAAATTAAATATTAAGCTTGATTAAAATTACATTATCATGACAATTAATAACAATTTTTGTCTAACAAAAATTACGCTATATGTAAAGTACATATTAATAGGAAGAATTCTATTTTATTTATATACTTTTTACACAACAAACTCACAAAATATTAAACATCTAGAAATTATATTGTATATATATATATATATATATTTCGATATATGATATACAGTAGATGTATGTACCAGTAGCGGTCATGACTTTTATTTTTAGTGCAAATACAATTTATGACAACGATAAATCGCGCAATTATTATCGCTGTGATAGCGCTTCGTATGCGAGGCAAATGTACAATAAAAGAAACGTAGAAAGAATTTGAGTGAGCAAGGTCCGATTATATGAAACGGCACAAAAATATAACCATATCGTGGGTAGATAAAAGAGGCGAGACCGTATTCACTCTAATTATCAGAAAGGTGATTAGTTCAACAAAAAGGGAGAGCAAAGCCATTTAGATTAGAACCATCCACATAAAAGCATTGTTATCATTAAACGAAATAACTCATTCGTTTGTTCAAAAAATTAGTCTGATACATTATCCTTCTTATTAAGTTAAGCTAAAATTAAATGAGTAAAGCATATCTCTTATATGTGTGAAATATTTGTAAAAACATCGAGATTTAATTAATTATTTTTGTAAGTGTCATATAATATGTAAAATTATCATGTTGCATATTGTTACTTATTATTACAGCATCGTTATACACATATTCGTTACATATTATTAATTTATTTATATCGCTTTTTCGTTCTACAAATATAAAAAGAGTCGCTGAAGTTTCCGATCGAGAACCGGACGCGAGCGTTGGTTAATTTAGATAACTATCTCGGAAACTCATACGCACGCGATGTAACGTCTTATCTGATCGTCGAGAAAAAACGTCGTATGCTTTTACCCTACCGAATGTTGCGCGTCTGCTACCGGTCGTTCCGCCAAGAGAGACAAGTGACCGTATTTCAGTATTACAACTGCGAAGATCGCCGGTAAATATTTGTCCCATTTCTACGCGAGGATCGTAGTAACCGACGAGGGCTGCAGAATGTAATTCCGAAATTTATGGGGAATGACCACGGCAAACGAAAGGGTATGGACGTACGTCACAGGATCAAAAGATCCCGGGCTAGGAGTCTACGGGTTTCTGACGGAGGCAAAAAGGGGGGAACCGAGAAACGACGCGCTTAAGGCAAAGTCGTTACCATGTAACGACTTTTGCCGAATAGCGGGGTGAAATTTTTTGCCGTTGTCTAACAGCATATGCCGAGCAAATGCACGCGCAAACTGTTTATTAACAGGGCGCGGAGAAAATCAATTCTTTCGCCAGACGATGATTTATTCTCTCAAATCATCTCTTAAATGAGTAGCAATTAAGACCCCTGCAATGTACTATTTCATGTCGGATTAAGGGTTTGTAAATCATATCGCTATATTACAGTCTTGTTAATACGCAATTTATTTCACACATACGTATGTACCATACATACATGCTTTGAGCAATTATTTCTTTAATTAACTTAACATCGAGTCTCTGTAAAATAGTGTTTCAATACATAACGTATAATAACATCCTAACTTTGAAATTCTAAAGTAAATTATTTAAATAAATGCAAGCTTAATTCTCGTTTATAACATCATATTAAATAAAATGGAAAAGTCATACTTGTAATAAATAAAAGAAATCAAATTTATCCAACTGAAATTTTTTATAAATATTAAACTATCTTATATATTATTATTTTCCATCTCAAATATATTAAGTAAGTGCAAAAGTTTATGCCCGATTTCAATTGATGATTGTTGATGTTGTACCATTGACCATACTGTTAATACTGTCTACATATTATATATTATATGTATTAATGTATTTGAAATATATTCTCATTTATTATTTAAACATAAAATTGATATATTTTTGTTGTTTTAAAATGTGAGAAAAATAATTAAAAATAATTAATTAAAAAGTTCATTTTTGGCATATTGTAATTTGTGAATTTAGAAATAATGTAACAGTTGGGACTGTTGTAAAAAACATTAAAGAAATTTATCAAGATCACACATTATTTGTAAGAACTATAACAAAAATAGTTTGCATCTAGAGAAAGTGATGTTATCTGTTTTATGGGTTTGCAATGGATTAAATAAAGATTTTTGAAAAAGTTTGACTCTAATTTTTTATTAAAGTGATTACCTGATTATCTGATATCAAAGTTTTTATTTAACTAAAAAATAATTTCCATTATTTTTTACTAATCTTTTTCCAACGTTTTGACAGTATACAGACGCCATAATCATAATGCGCGGTTTATCGTAAAAAATTTTTAAACATAATTTTTTGTAAGAATTACTTCATTGCGATCTTGCCAGATTACATCACCTTCTGAGGGCAAACCATTCCGAGATGCAAAGTATTTTTTTTATAGATTTTACGGATGGTGTACGAGCTTGATAAACCTCTATTTTTTCCCAGCGATTTTTAATCGTTGCGTCTTTTCTAAGCTCACATATGCTGAAATAAACTTTCTCGTCATTCATTTTCAATAATTTTTCTCACAACTGAAAAGCGACAAAAATATATCAATTTTAAATTCAAATGACAGGTGGGAGTAACACTTTTCAAAAGGTATATAGTATGTAGAATGTTACAAACAGTGTAGCTAATGCTGTAATATCAATAATGACATCAATTGAAATCGACACAAACTTTTGCACTCACCCAATACACAAACAGAAACATTCGGTAATATTAATTTGTAAAGCACATGCGCTTCCAAAATTGTCAACGTTAATTATATAAACTACTTTGAAAAATTTCAAAAAAAGGTGCGGCTCGATGCTGCTGCACCTGGCTCGGTGTTGTTATCAGGACAATAATCGAATTATCTACTCAACGGACGGAGGGTTCCTGTTTAGTACGAAGTGAATATCACGTCTATACAGGTTGTTTTTTCGCACTAATTGCTTCCATTTTCAAATTGCATTATACACGCCAAGAGAGCCTAAAAGCGGGCAGTACAGCAGACAGTAATGTTGAAAGTGCGATGGCATCTGGGCACAGTGGGTGCAAACTTCATCAATATCACTGTCAGCGAAAATCATGAAAATTTCTAATGTTCCTCTTAATAATATTTCGTCAACGTGTAACAGAATATGTATAGAAACATCGGTTTCACTGAAGACTAAGCTTCCTCGACAATCAGAAAATATATATATTTATAAATATAAGAATAATAACCTGTAAAGGGGAAATAATTCATATTCGTATATTCATTTATCTAATTGCTTAAAAAATAATCAATAAAAAACATCTTTTCTTTACTACAATTTTATTAAAAAAATAATTTCCCTGTCATAAAATTATTATTATACAACTGACATTTCCTCTATTTTTTTGGAGCAAACGTTGCTCCAAAAACGGCTTCTCGAAATTCTACTTCACCGAGTGCATTCCAAAGCGTTTCGAACACGACACAAGCGACTCCCCCAGTTCCAATTTTGGAATGGACAAGAAATTCCCCGCGATTTTTTTAATTTATTTCTCGGCATCTCGACTAAGAGCGCACGCGCGTCTTTCGGAGGATTGGGCTTCTCTCGCGGACAAAGAATCGTATTTTTAACCGCTTCTTGTTACTGCACCTTGAGCACCGGGGCAGCTCTGCTCTCTCGTCGAAATTTCCTCGTTACCCGAGCTTTATGTCGCGGACATTAAAGAGAAATATGAATGGCTTAAGAGCTCCCGTTAGGTACACGCTTGAAGGAAAATGAGTGAGGAGAGCATACAATACAGCGCACGCGATTCTGCAACAATGAGTTTCTGTCTCGTAATTTGGTGATGCTGGAGAATAACCTCGGCATTTGGAAAATTCAATTTTCGCCTATAATTTTCTTGAAGTTTAATCTTAACAACGAAATTCTGTGTTTATTTACTTATTATAATAATATAAAAATAATATTGTATATGATTATGCATAATTATTTAATAATATTATATCACAATCAATTTTTAATTTTTGGATAAGTTTTTAATTTTTAATATTATTATTTTTGTAGGAAATTAAAATTATTTTATATAGTTATTACAGTTTTTTTTTAATTAAAATATTTCTATTTAAAATTTCATAAGTTTTTATTCTTAGTTGAGACACCATTTTTTATATCATTATTTTTATAAAGCTCATACACACAAAGAAACAAACACTCAACGAAACTTTTTTAACAAAATAGTTTTTAAATTAAAGTACATGTTTTTCACATCTGTAATATTATACTACAATATTTTTCTAAAAATTCGTTGCAATAAAATATATAGCTGTTTTTTCTTTTTAAGAGAATAGAGGAGAAAAGGAAAAAGAACAAACTAAATTAATGAGGAAAAAAAAATTATTATGACATCCTTATTTTCGCTAATTATTTTTGACAAGACTAGGCTAGGTACGCACCCGTATTATCATCAACGATCAGACACTCTGAGGAAAGAAGAAAATCCTACTTAAAATATTAATCTAGTTCCGGTCTGTAACAATGTGTAAAGCTTAGTGCTGAGAAGTGAAATGGATATTAAGAGTTAATGCGGGCAAAACGTACTCTGCAGTTATCAGTTTATTCCGGCCTAGGAGTATGCAACCGGATTTTCGGGAAAATACACACACCGAAACCCTCCAACGGACGACTGAACATACAGGCTTAACGGATACTAACGAAGGGGAGAAAAACCATACAACAGTACACCCGCAAGCGAAATACTGAACAGTGAAATATCAATAATCAACGATACTCTGATATCACAACTATACTCTCGCTTGTATTATTTATTCCCTCCCTTTTTCTCGACGTTTTCCCCAGTGTACTCTCGACTACTCCCGCGTTATTATTTTGGCACTTTTAACGACTGACTTTAGTAGTCATATAATACGTGTGTATATTGTGCGTATGAATTGTTGTTTCTCCTTCCGCCAATACAGCATGCCACGCATTGCGCAGATAACAGGACACTGGGGAGCTATTATGTATCTAGTCGGAATTGTTTCGGATCAAAATAACTTTGTTTTTCATTTTATTATAAATATGCGAATAATATCCGAAACGATCGGGATGTTTTCGATACATACTTGCGAACGAGTGGAAATCCGAATTTAATTCCGATTCAAATGAGATTACGAAAATTATCGTTGACAACTGAAGTATAATTTGTTCAGATTCACTCGATTTCGATAAAATTCGTAATAACTTAAAGAAATAGATAGAATTGCAATCGGATTTGCAACGAAAACTCACGTTTCAGATTAGACATTACGTAATAGCTTTTCTAGTTATTTTTATTCCAAACAAATAAACGTTTTGAGGATTTGGTCAGGTAAAATAAAAAACAATTAATGTCTCCTGTTAAAAAAAAATTAAATTTTAAAAAATATCTAAAAAACGCAATAAATCTAATTATTAATATAAAGTTTATTTCTAGTTATTGTTATAAAGTTTAAAAAAATTTATTTTATCAAATAATTGTTTAGAACAAAATTTCATAAAATTTTGATGTTTCGGGAAAAATATATAAATGTAATGCTTTAAATATTTTGATATTGTTTTATATTTGAAACATAAATTCAAAAAAGGATTTGATTTTAAAGCACGTTGAAACACAATGATAAAAAAACTTAAAATTAAACATAATCTTTCTCGTTACAATTAGCCATAACAATGCGTAGCTATAAATTGATGAAAAAAAAACAATAAGAGAAAGACTTACATAAACAATGTACATCGAGAATATAAATTAATTTCAAAATCCCAAGCGCATATTTTCGATTGCCTAATACATATCACAATTATTTTTTATTTCTCTTAATCTGAAAATTTAAAGGTCCGAGTGTGACAGTAATTGTCGACTCGATGGTATCAATTGTAGATAATTGAATTTCATAATCGTGTTGATAACTCGCAAATATAAAACCCTCACATTTCCCTGTTTGAATAATAATCTGTTTTCACTGATTATTTTCGCTATTATTATTCCAATATCGACGCATTTATGACATGGTCTGCGAGCTTTATAACGTATTTTCCATGTAAACTTGAAATTTCCGGTATTAAAAAGTTTTCATTGTTTGATATAAAATGATAAAATTATGTGTTCTCAGTGATACAGAAATAATATATTTTCATAGTAGCGTTCAAAAATTAATATAACATTTATTGAAATATATATATATATATGTAACAAAATAATATAAATAATATAAAATTAAATTTTGTAGCTTATTTAAGCTAGTATATAAAAAAATAACAGTAACATTTTATATATCTCCGCTACGATAACATATTACAATAAAATAAAATAATCATTTTACGCATTTCATCCGTCACGATAAAATATTGTTAAATTCCCGCGTAGGAGGGTTGTTTTCAGGAAATACAGTATTACGAAAATATTAAAATGAGCCGCGGTGTATGATTCCCAGTGTAGCTATTCTGCGATTTCGGAATTTCCGCAGTTGGCACCCTGCAGGGCGGAACAAGTGGTCGCGAAAAAGCGAGCGTAAGATAAAAAAATCAATGGACGTATGAAAAACAAAGAAAATCGAAAACACTCGTGTGCTCTGTCACGACATTCGTGAGACGTACCGGCGCCAGAACGTATGTAACGACTATTCGTGCGACACAAAGTTATATATGTATTTGCGCCGTTCGCTGCACACTGCCGTTGTTCGTGTACAGAAGCAAAGTTTGAAAAATAGTGGTCTTCTTTATGCTCGTCGCGCGTAACTTTAGGTACCTCAGAGCAAACAAACATTCGAAACTATCCTCCGGGATTTAGATGAGAGATTCGAATATATTGCGATGTGTGAGAACAAAGTAAGAAATACGTATGTACGTTTTGCGCACTTTTTTCCACGTATATTTAAGGTAATTTTCTAAAATAAGAGAGAATTTGCAGCGTCTAGAAATATTCAAATATTTTCGGATAACTGATGATTATAACGTATGATTATGACGTATATCTCCTTGAAAATCTTTTCACCTTAATATTTTGCCTGAGACAACTCAATTTATTTTCTTCTTTCATCGAAAGATTTGTCACAGATCAATGAGAAATCTGCCCTCCTTGACACACGAGTGTGACAAAATGCAGATTCGTGAACACGATTCTTTTACATGTCTGACAAGTTCAAAGGATAAGGGTGCTCGTCCCTCTTAGCTCGTACACGAGGACATTCATTCCGCAGTAAAATCATCTTGTCGAAAGTTCTATTTCTTGCTACGAGAGTAAATCGACAGGATTTCTCGAGAATAACAAACTTAAGCGAAGAAGCGAGTTCTTACGTTACGATTTCTATCATTTCTTTTTAAAGAACGTAAATGACATATAAAATATAAGTAATATATGAGATAAAAAGTAAAAGATTAAAAATAACATTAAAAATTATTAAAAAGCATTAATCTTACAATAATAAATTGTGATTCTAAGCTATTAATAATTTAGTACAAAACAAAGAAAAGAAATCATGATTTCTTTTTTTTTTATTCGCAAAGTCTCAAGCGGAAAAAAAACACCGATCTTTTCTGTTCTGTTTTCAAAGATGCAGAGAAGCGAAAAGGTACGTCCAGTAGCCAAGGGCAAGCTGACAAATGGGAAAGATTTAAGCGGCGCAACCGTCGGCGTGCGCGCATTTTTCATCGGCGAGAAAAGGGCGGTGTGCTCGCTGCGTTAAGTAATTGCATCCCAACGTTCGCTGAAGGCAAAGGATGGGGCGGTCAGAGAAGTGGAGAACGAGACGAAGCATGAAAGAGACGGGAAACCCGTCGCAAGCTGCGAAACCTGTTATCGGGTCTCGTAAAAATATCGAGAAAATCGCAATCCAATTTTCTGAAGAAATTGTATTTTACAATAGTAAAAAAAGCTTGGCTCGTCTAACGTGAAACGCATCGTAAAAGAACAGGCAATCCGCAAAGAACAATCAAAACCGGTTCCTTGAACAATCATTCACATTATAATCATACATGACAATTTTAACTGTGTTTCTTCATTCTTTTTGCACGAAAAAAATATATAAAATATATAGAGATAAAAAAAGTGCGTCGATTAATTCTCAAATAAAAAAAAATCTCCTCAACCGTACTCTCTCAATAAAAAACAGTAAGTTTGTTCAATGCATACACAATATCGTTGGCGTACTATATATATATATATATATATATATATATATATATATATATTTGTCGCGGCATCGCAATCAAGCAGAAAGCAGCGAGACAAAATCGTTTTACCTTGCGGCATATCCTTCCATTTTCCGTTGCCGTCAGATCCCTTGGAGAGCGAGAAACATCGGGGAAAATAACGATAGCCCGCTTTCATCCATTTTCCATAGTTCCGACCACGGTACCGAGCGAGAAAGTTCTTAATGACTCTACCGTACGATCGTCGTTTCGCGCGAGAAAATCCTCGCGGCAGCAGCAGTAGAAGAAGATAACGGGTAGAGCGAAAAAAGAAAGAGAGAGAGAGAGAGAAAACGAGCGGCTTAGATCACGATACAGTAATACGGAATTTCGTAAGCATTAACTTCCGCAATAAACGCTGCTAAGAAATTAACGATAAAGCGTGAGAAACTTCTCGCGCGACGGAAATATTAAACCGCGACGGGAAATCGCGCTACTTGAACTATGATATGTCCGTGCAATCCGTTCTCAACGGCACGGGACGATCGTATAATCTCGTTATTAAAACGCGGATTACCTCGTTCGGCACCCGAAATGTTGGCATTTCATTATTTCGTGAAATTGGTAAATTCAGCGCGATAATTAAGCGTCCGCAAAACTTCAATCTGATGTATATATATTATACCTGATGCCAGAAACTTATCGGAAATAAAATATATGTGTAAATTAATTCGAAATAAATCTGATGTATATTACAATAAACTAAAATTATAACGTAGATAAAAAAATTATATGTATTACGTATAGAAAAAAAAGGATGTTTCTTAGCAAATAATTTAGAATAAATCATTTAACTTTATTATTCAATGACGTGTGTATTATATATTGCTGATTAATTCAATCACATTGTAAACTTCTATCACGTTAAATTATGATGCAAACTGAAAGCATATAGCTCATGAGAATTTATTAATTGGATCGATGAAGACGACTCGCGGATAAATAAACAGTTTTCTTGCATTTAATATTGAAAGATAACGAATACCAGCCAATTAGGCGTCTACGTAGTAGACGCAATTCTGAAACGCAAATAAGTGACTTGGGAATTCCCAAAGCTTGCTCTTGAGACTCGCATACAATAAGCGCAAAAATGATAGGACTAGAGAATAAAACAAGGAGAACGAGAGTAAGTAATAAAGAAAATCATAAAAAAAGAAATGAAATCCATGATGAAAAGAGAATGTTGCGTTTACATTTAATTAATTAGTCGGTCAAAGTCGGCATCCATGGATGTAGAAAAACGAACAAATGTTACTACGGCCGAGATGCATTTAAAATGCATTTCTTTCGTCTTCTTTCGCAAAGTTAACCATTACAAACATCAGCTACATAACGTTACTAGTTCTATCAGTGAAGATTTATCTTATTTGTTAGTACACACAAAAATAAAAACTAAGCTGCAAATAAGAAAAATATAAATGTTAATATAACGGTCATGATATTGAATGTTCTCATCATAGTTTTGTTTTTTTTTTTCATTAGTAATAAAATATAGAATATTTAATAATTAATAGTACAAACTAAAAATATTGCTTTTTCCAATATTAACAGTTATACGAAAGAAAAAAAAAAATATATATATATATATATATATACAATTCGAAATTTCAACACAAAGTTAGTTATAAAAATATATTTTGCATCATAATAATCTATCTTTCGTAAAGCACTCACCCATTGCTTACTTCGTTAGGGAAGTTATTGGAGTTTCCGGTCACATCCACGAGAAATGACTTCCTCGTGTATCTTGAAGCAGTTTCCAGGCGACCATTAATGCGTAACGGAGTCATTAAGCGTTCCATTGAGATTCGCTCGTGACACGAAGTCGACACGAAGTCCTCTTACCATCTCGCAACTTTAAATGCGTCGTAAAATTATTCTTGATCACGTAAGCGATCTTCATCAGCCTGCATTGTGTGTTTAACAAAAAATGATTAATCTATTTATGTTAAATAAGCCAATGTGAATTTATATCAATCATATATCAACCATTCAAAGGCTGTATTGACGTTTATATCTAATTAAAAAGACATCGAGCCTTCAATTATACTAATGTAATAATGTCTAACAATGACTTTTATGAACGTTTAAATAAACAATAATTTAAATCACGAAGAAATGAGTTCTAACTAGATATAATCATATAATCTAATACAATGAGATCAATTCAAAAGATGAGAAATATCATATCTCTTGTTCAACCAATTTTTGCCATTGTACTTTCAATGAAAATGCCTATGCACGGTCGGATATAGTACTATTAACATAATAAGTTCGCCCACACATAGTATCCATTGATTTTGTCGAATATACCATTATAATAAACGCTTGTATCGAGAGTAAACATCTTCCTTTCAAATGCGAAGTTCGACGTCCAAGCAATGAAAGCGCGTTTCTTTCTTCGCTAGCTTGCGAGAAAAGTGGAGCTCCGTCATGAATAGTCCACTATGTTTATCGCTCTTCGAATCCACTCTCCCGTTCTCAGCTCCGATTCTAAGAGTAATTAGAGAGAACTTCATCGTCGGGAGCGCTTTGTCCCACTCTACCGATTTCAGCTTACGAATTTAACTCGCTGTCGCATTTGTGCGCTCGACGAAGTTCTTCGCTTCATAGAAAATGCAAACTTTTAATTTATTTAAAACCCCGGACGCACGATACGGAGAAAGCCAAAAAGTTCTCCCCCACGCGAGAGCGAGTTTGGGCTCTGTATATCTTCCTAATGAATTCTTATTCGATCCCGGGATTAAAGAGGTCACGAATGGACTTTGTCGGTACGCAACATTCCCTTTCTCCACTTTCGGTCGGGGGAATAACATGTACACAGGGCTGAAAGCCACAGGGGTATCGGAAGGCCGTGAAAAACGCCTTCATGAGTTTAAAAAAAAAAAAAACGAAGCTAAAGGGACGAGAATGTATCAAAAGTTATGTTTCAGATGAAACGTGGTAATATTCACCCTATTTTTCCTTCTTTCTTTCTCCCTCCTTCTTGCTCTTGCGAATCATTCGTCTCCTGATCTTATACTCTGCTTTTTTCTTCACCCATTTCTCCTTCGTACTCTCGCGATCACTTCATGAGTATCGATCGAGCCCATACGACCTTAAAATCCCTGCGAGAAGCGTGCCTCGAGTTTCCACGAGGATTAACTTTCGGAAGCGGAAGTCTGTCTTAGAAGATTACGGTCACGCGAACCGGAAGAACTTGAACATTCACGCGAAAGTACAAGTACGGTCGATATGCGTCCGGGTTTTGCCAATTAAAATGTATCGAGATTTCCTTTTATAATAATATTTTAAGTAATAAAATTTATATACTACAATATTTTATATATAATATTTACGAGATATATTAATTAATTAGCTTCTGTTGCTCTCTCTTGTCCAGAATATTAAAAAATAATTACGTGATTTCAGCCTTTTACTTATTATTTTTCGAATATATATTTCATATTTTATTACCAGGGGAGGTGGGTACTTATATGCGTTTTATCCTTGCCAAATAAAATATATTAACATCTCGTTTTATGACATCCCAAGTAGATGTACTATTAATGTATGAGATGCATTTACGAGATACCTACTAATTAAAATCGACTATTATTGTTCGACTGGAATAATCGGATAAACCATCGTTTATTATTCGGTCAGGATATTGTATAATATTTCATATTTTATCAATTTACAATATCTCAAAGATTACCTCTGAAAGTCACGATAAACTTCGACATTTAAAAACTCACTATAAACAAGTTGCTTATTTGTTTGTGAGTTTAGTAATTTTAATAAGTACACTTTTTAATCTTTAATTTCTATGCATCTTTCAAGAAACAAGCCATTTAATTACATTAAATAATTACATTAACAGTTTCTTTTAGCTACGTAATTCAATTTCCGTAATTTTTTCGTAACTCGCTTCACGTGTACGTAGCAAATATTAGCGCACGAAATTTATATCCAATTTAAAAGAGCAGCAGCAAGAGTCTCCTCTACATTTCTTTGAAGGTACCGGCAGGTTCGCGCAGAATTTAATACCAACGCAGCGAAACCAGCAGACTCGGCAAAGGAGTTAGATGATTCGCGAATATACCACAGACATTTCCCCATCTTGACACCGAGCAATCCGCTAATACATTTCTCGAGATATCATCCGCCACGTATTAAGTGGGCATGAGCTTTTTGCACGTCTGCCGGAGCTACTTTTCGTTTGAGATCAAAGTGGATATATTTTTATAGGTTTATCTCGTCTTTTTTCCTTTACATTCTCTTCTTGTTCTCGCATGCAAAAATCAAGAAAAAATTATACCTCGTGACCCTTTCACATCTAATAGAACACACACACACATATATATATATATATATATATATATATATATATATATATGCGTGCGTGTGTAAATAACATACAATTATACGTAAGATAAGACAAATGAACAAATATTCTTTAACGTATTTGTGTATGCTTAAGTTAAAAATGTTAGATGCACACTTTTAATTAAAGTGTTTTTTAAATCTATTTATATACAGAAATACAACCAAATCCAGTATTTAGTAAAAATAATTAAGATACTGATTAAGATAACGATGTTGATAATAATAATTTTAGCACACCAGACCTGATACTTTTGATGTTGAATAACTGACAATTTTATAAAAACTAAAATTACATGAGTATAAATACTTACATGTTTAAATAGTAATACATAAGTTAAATATAAAAAATTATACAGAGTGGCAAAATAATTAAGTATTAAAAACATTAATTTAAGAAAATATTAAAGAAACCGATAGATAGTAAAATTAATTAAATTTTTAATTATAATATTGTATATACAGAATGTCATTTATAATTATATATAGTTATAAAAGTAAAATAAAACTCACCTCTTAAATACGCATTTATTCTTTCTCCTGGTAAGATAATGGACTTTCTACGAGATAAAATGGTATCTCTGTATCCTATTGTCGTACAGAGATATCGAACATTCCACAAATTGTGCAATTGTGGAGCTAGAACTTTAATTACTAAGGCATATTTTTCAAACTTGGAGTAAAGAAAGATTTCAAGGAGGATTTTAAAATGTACTTTAAATGTGATATAGTCAAGATGTTGAAGAAAACAAAATGAAAGATTGATTTAAAAAAATAAGAAAATAAGAAATATTTATATATAAATATTATTTAAAAATTTATTGATTTTTACAAAAACATATTGATTGCGTTAAATTTCCTTTAAGTTTATTGTTATAAAACATGAACAATCATGTATTAACGTATCAATCCTATTACGTGAAATGTCTTATAAAATACAGAATATTTGTCAAAATAACAAATTCTAATACATAATGCTTTTGAAATTTTATACATACAACTGTTAAACCATGTGCAACTACTTAAACATCTTATTAATATTTTAAATTTTATTCATCTCGTGAAGAATTTTATTACATTAAATATAGTGTTATTTAAAACCATACTCATAAATACCGTTCTACATTTGTAGAAGTTGTTAATTGCTTTTTTTTTGTTTAACATCATCAAACAGTATAGTCATTAATATGCCAACAAAGACTTTTGATTTCAAGAATCAGGATATCACCGATAACAATACAAAGAAAAAAGAAATCATCAAGATTATAATCGTTGGCATTTTATGCGTACCATTATTAGATCTTGAATTATTAAATCCTTGCAGGATTATTATATTTTCATTCTCTGATATCCAATTCAGATAGTAAAAGATGTCTGTATACACTCCAGGGAACTTTGGCCTCCCGCAACCAATGCCGAAAGAAACGATACCGGTTAAAATACCATTGCAGATCATCCCACTGCCAGAATCACGCTGGAACGTTCGAAAAAAAACAAAGTGTACAGTAAGATAATTTACAAATTACATAGATTATAAATGAGAGAATGCGCATTACTTGACACGCGTCTTTTCCTCCTTCCAGGTAGCCGGCGCAAAACATTCCTGACAAATATGTTGAGTTTAGTAGTTCGTGACATTCTGTTGTTGATCGAATAGGCAGATCTACATACATCAAGTCATTGGATGCTACCGGGACATCCTGAAGTATTTTTTTCTAGTTAAAAATAATTGTTCAACAATTAAAGAAGCCCCCGCACATATATACTCACCGTCGTTAGTAAACCCCATCCTGATACTTGACAGAGAGTTCGGGATACAATGGGGTTTGTCGGTAAAGGAACACTATGAACTTCTGGAGTGAACTCAAAGGGTGCCGATAACTATGAAAACCAAATATTTTATTACTTATATTATTGTATTATTATTTATATTTTAAAAATCACGAGAACATTAAAGGTTGTAAAAAGATATAACATAATCGTACTTGTAAAACGGCAATATCGTTTTGCAAATAATTCGATTTATACTCCGGATGAGTTCTAAATTCTTCCACACCCCTCTCCTGTCTCGTCACAGTACTCTCATTTAGCTTTAGCACTCCTCCGACCACGATAATCTCCCGTAGTGAAATAAGGGTACCATTGCTACATAATTAATTAGTAGTATTAATCACTATAAATTCACTATAATTTGTAATTAATATTAAATACTCTTTTTAAGCGCATACGCTAATGTACATGAATAGATTTATTAATTATTCAATGTTTTGCTATAAAGATATTGTACTAAAAGAAGATTAAAGTATATAGATAAAATATATAAAATAGATTGAAATATATTAAATTAATCATCATTAATTTGTCATAAAATTTTGTATTTCCTACAATGTGCAAAGTTAGTATAGAGAAAATGAAAGAAACGCAAACATCAACAACGGTTTTAAAATAATATAATAATCAATAAGAGTGTATATTTAAAATGTCGTTGATGTGTGGTTAATATATCTATTTAAAATTTCATTAAGTTATACATACATATGAAACATACAGTGCGCTGCAGTAAGTACTAGTTTGATGCTAATGATGCTTCCGCCGCAGTAATGGATTCCAGTCCTAGTATTCATCAGAGAAACCTGAGAAGATGTTTACTTCTCAGATTCATGTTAAATTAATAAGGTAGATTAATAAGGTAGGTAAATATTACCTGATGCGGAAATTGTCTAGGAGCTGCCTTTGTCCCATTAACTATACGACTACTTAAATTAAGCCGCATTGACTTCACATTATGATAGGTAGAAATTTTCACGAAATTTATCGAGCCTGGTGCATAAATTATTATTATTATTACCATTAACAACGCATATGGCTTCGTGCTGTGTCTATTGTGATAAATAAAATTTAAATTGTCTAATGGCAAAAGGATTCATTGATAGAATAGAATTCATAACAATTTCGAATTATATTGCGATGCATGAATTATTTAATGCATTACTCGCCGCGGGCGTAAAAACTATGTTTCGGAGTATATGGTCGGCGGTAATTATCGACCAGTTAAATGAAAAATTAATTAACCGTTGCAATTTTACCCAAGCGTGAGTAATCCCCTATCAATCTCACTCTCCTTGTGCAGTATTTTGCACATATTTTGATTCGATTATGCATATTAATGTAGTATGCTAAAATTATCTCTCATCGTTGTCCACAGCAAAATCTCATTGGTTTTCAAAAACAGAAGTAATCAGAAACATTGCTTTTTAGCGATTCACAAATTCTAAATCAGTTTCGTTGGTGCACTTAGGTATAGAGCTTTTTTCACACTTACCATGAAGACACGAAAACGTAAGAAACACCAGTGTCAGAAATAACACAGACCGCATTGTTTTTCATTCACGAAAATTCACTTAGTCGTTGTCGAAGTTCAACTGTTCCTTATATACAGCAGTGTATGAAGAAATTTGTTATCAGATTGATGCTAAACATAGGTTTTTATCGTAGTTATCCGTTATCGGTTACTATCTTCGGTTAATTGAGATGACCCACATTTGTCAATATAACATCTTTCTTCGTATGTATTCGTGCAATCTCCTGTTTTATTGTTATCATACTTTGAATTTTTCTTTCAACTGTTTTACAATTGTTATAACGTTACATGCCATACAGCACCGAAACTTTCAGTTACATTGCAGGAACATTGTAAGTTTTAATTATAGACGTATAATAAATAGACTGCGTGTTTGGCTGCAAAAGTGTACAAACTTTAGAAAGATGCTTTTCACACCAATGCTCTCTTTGTCTAACAATGCTAGAGTGGGACTAGAAGTAGGGGTAGAAATTTAATATGGCCGCGGTTTTGACAGTTTGTTTGACAGCATTCTACCCCTACTTCTATCCCCACTCTAGCATTGTTAGACAAAGAGAGCATTGGTGTTCAAAGCATCTTTCTCTTTCTAAAGTTTGTACATACATCCTTAAAGCTGAAAACAAAGGCCTTGCGCAGTCTATTTATTATACGTCTATGGTTTCAATGTAATATTGCATGGACATTACAGAGACATACTATCGCAATATTTCATCGAAATAATCCAACAATATTGCAGAAACTTTCTGCGTAAGCCGCGGCGTTGGGTGCGTTAAGTTTTATAATGCGTCGTCTGTTCAATTTTCAGTGGTGCACGCATATGTGTACGCGGTATATATTATCGTATTAGTTTTCCTCTTTTCCTGGGGATCGATCATGTAATTTTTTTTAAGTAAAAACATGAAAAATGAAAAATTTTATTATTCTGATTGGTTAATTTTAACAATTTTCATTTTTCACATTTTTATTTAAGAGAAAAGAATTACATGATCGATCCCCTCTGATTACATATTTTGATAAAACTCACAAGGAGTGAAAAAAATTCGCAAGGAGAAAAAAAAATAAATAAAAATATTATTCTTTTATCCAATTATTGATTTAGATAAAATGTCTTTGCTTGAAGGTCTAATAATATGTTGTAGGTTATAGCAATAACGTGGCTTTATTTTTTGGTTCAGTAAAACCATTGTGACAAACATTTATTTTTATTACAGATATTTATAAAAGATCTAAAAAATAAGAATATAAGAGATAGATAAGATGCGCACTCTTATCGCGATAACCTTTTTGTAAATATTTGACATATGTCACTCTCACGATCACTAAGGCCTGTTCTACAATAGCTGTCGTAAGTTGGATGTCGGAAGAGTTGACCAATCACAGTTGACTTTAAAGAAAAGAATAATCGAATATGATTGGGTAACTCTTACGACATCCGATTTACGACAACTATTGTAGAACCGGCCTAAACGACATAAACAAAGACAATTATAAAACATCACGATTTTTTCCTAGATTTTTGGTTATTTGCGTTATATTTTCGAAGATGTCCGAAGATGAGACAACTCATAACGCAATGTACAAACATAGCTTACAGAATACAATTTTTGGCAAAGGTGCGTTACGAGATAACGCATTTGTCGTTAGCAAATATATAACGCAAAAAGTTACAGAATAGACCCCTAGTATACACTAGTGCTTGCCAACCGAATTCGTTATTATTTGTTTCAATTAAAATAAGTATAATTAATATGATTATTTATTCATTTCTAGGCATACGTGTGCAACCTCAAATGCCACGATTGTAGAATAATATATCTACTGAAGAAGAAATATTATTGCAACATTGTTTAACAATGGCTAAATTTTTACAATATAAAAGTATAGAGTGCAATGAATAATATTATTAAAATGTTTCGTATTAACGTATTATGTAATGTATCTTAAAAAATATTAAAATATGTTTAGTGCATTGTTTATAACATTATATAAATTTTAAATTATATTATTATTATATTATTAAGTCTAAATACAATATTAATTCTAAAATAAAAATGTATAACCAACTCATTAAATTGCTTTTACTCTTTTAAAAATTTATAATTACGGTGAAAGGCAGTAAATTTCACATGTTGCTACACATACATGTCATACACTTACAAATATTTTAAATTTTAATTAGTAAATATATATTATATATATTATAGGGCATCAGAGATAAACATATAATTTATTAATATTATAATTAAAAATAATATTTTTATAATCATTTTTCACCTATGTGATATCATCTATCTGTATTCACAATATTATTTATACATTGAAATCTGAAGTTTAGTATATGACATGTCGATGGCAATGTGTGGAATTACTACTTTTTACTGTAATGTTGATATTTTATTGCAATATCTCCTAGGGCGGACATTTCAATTTTGCCGCAATCTTGCAACAATATTGCAGAGATATTTCGAAACATTGTAACTGTGAAGTTCAGTTCAGATGTAATAACTTACTCGAAATATCGTTGTTCCTAACACTGTGTGTTAAAAGATCAGCTGCCATTGACAAGAAAAAAGATAAGAAACAGCAAATAACTCGTGACCTTTTCACATCTAATAGGACACATATATGCGTGCGTGTGTAAATAATTAATACAATTATACGTAAGATAAGACAAATGGAGAAATATTCTATAAAAGTTAAAAATGAGAATTGCACACTTTTAATTAAAGTGTTTCTTAAATCTATTTATATATATAAATACAACTAAAATCAGTTTTTAATGAAAGTAATTAAGATACTGATTATGATAACAATGTTGTTAATAATAATTTTAACACACCAGACCTCATACTTTTGGTGTTGAATAATTGATAATTTAAAAAAAACTAAAATTATGTGAATATAAATACATGTTTAAATAATAATACATTATAAGTTAAATATAAAGAATAATACAGAGTGACAAAATAGTTAAGTATTAAAAACATTAATTTAATAAAATATTAAAAAACCGATAGATAATAAAATTAATTAATATTTTAATTATAATATTGTATATATAGAATATCATTTATAATTATATATAGTTATAGTAAAATAAAACTCACCTGTTAAATACGTATTTAATCTTTCTCCTGATAAGATAATGGACTTTCTACGAGATAAAATGGTATCTCTGTATCCTATTGTCGTACAGAGATATTGAACATTTCACGAATTGTGCAATTGTGGAGCTAGAACTTTAATTACTGAGGCATATTTTTCAAATTTGGAATAAAGAAAGATTTCAAGGAGGATTAAAATGTACTTTAAATGTGATGTAGTCGAGATATTGAGGAATATAAAATGAAGGATTGATTTAATAAAATAAGAGAATAAGAAATATTTATATATGTAAAGGAAATTTAACGCAATTAATATATTTTTATATAAAAACCAATAAATTTTTAAATAATATTTATATATGTCGTAGGCAAATGATTATTTTAGGAAAATAGCTTTTGACTAGGCAAATGGTTATCTGGCTGTACTGTCAGCCTTGGTAGTTTCTGCGCTCTCAAGTTTTGTCATATTTTTTTATGGGGACGGGGCTGCGCCTCGTTCCCCTATGCACTCTATCCCCCTATGCTTAGATGAGAATCTAAGCGTTCTTTTCCAAAATGTACTTTTTAGTACGTACACGCTAGATAGCATTTGCCTAGTCAAAAGCTATTTTCCTAAAATAACCATTTGCCTACGACATATATAAATATTATTTAAAAATTTATTGGTTTTTATATAAAAATATATTAATTGCGTTAAATTTCCTTTAAGTTTATTGTAATAAAACATCAACAATCATGTATTAATGTATCAATCCTATTACGTGAAATGTCTTATAAAATACTGAATATTTGTCAAAATAACAAATTCTAATACATAATGTCTTTTGAAATTTTATACATACAACTGTTAAATCATGTGCAACTACTTAAACATGATCTTATTAATATTTTAAATTTTATTCATCTCGTTTTTAGACAAGAATTTTATTACATTAAATATAGTGTTATTTAAAACCATACTCATAAATACCGTTCTACATTTGTAGAAGTTGTTAATTGCTTTTTTTTTGTTTAACATCATCAAACAGTATAGTCATTAATATGCCAACAAAGACTTTTGATTTCAAGAATCAGGATATCACCGATAACAATACAAAGAAAAAAGAAATCATCAAGATTATAATCGTTGGCGTTTTATGCGTGCCATTATTACATCTTGAATTATTAAATCCTTGCAGGATTATTACATTTTCATTCTCTGATATCCAATTCAGATAGTAAAAGATGTCTACATACACTCCAGGGAGGTTTGGCCGCGCGCAACCTTCGCCGCCAGAAACGACACCGGTTAAAATACCATTGCAGACCATCCCACCACCAGAATCACCCTGGAACGTTAAAAAAAACAAAGTGTACAGTAAGATAATTTACAAATTACATAGATTATAAATGAGAGAATACGCATTACTTGACACGCGTCTTTTCCTCCTTCCAGGTAGCCGGCGCAAAACATTCCCGCTGGCAAATCTGTTATGTTTACAAGTAGTTCGCGACATTCTGTTGTTGATCGAATGGGCAGAACTACATACATCAAGTCATTGGATGCTACCGGGACATCCTGAAGTATTTTTTCTAGTTGAAAATAATTGTTCAACAATTAAAGAAATCCTCGCACATATATACTCACCTCCGCTGAATAACCCCATCCTGACACTTGACAGAGAGTTTCGGGTACAATGGGATTTGTCGGTAAAGGAAGACTATGAACTTCTGGAGTAAACTCAAAGGGTGCCGATAGCTATGAAAACCAAACATATATTATTTGTATTTTAAAAGTCACGAGAACATTAAATCAGATTGTAAAACAATATAACATAATCGTACTTGTAAAACAGCAACATCGTTTTGTAAAGTATTCAAATTAAACTCCGGATGAGTTCTAAATTCTTCCACACCCCTCTCCTGTCTTGTCACAGTATTCTCATTTAGCTTTAGCACTCCTCCGACCACCATAATCGTCCATGGTGGAATAAGGTTACCATTGCTACATAATTAATTGTTTTACTTCAATTTCATTATAATATTGTGATTAATATTAAATACTCTTTTTAAGCGCATACACTAATGTACATGAATAGATTTACTGATTATTCAATGTTTCGCTATAAAAATATTGTACTAAAAGAAGATTAAAGTATATAGATTAAATATATAAAATAAATAAAATAGATTAAAATATATTAAATTAATCGTCATTAATTTGTCATAAAATTTTGTATTTCCTACAATGTGCAAAGTTAGTATAGAGAAAATGAAAGAAACGCAAAGTTAACAACAGTTTTAAAATAATATATAAACGTATATATTTAAAATGTCGTCGATGTGTGATTAAGATATCTATTTAAAATTTCATTGGGTTATACATACAGATACATACAGTGCGCTGCAGTAAGTACTAATTTGATGCTAATAATGCTTCCGCCGCAGAAATGGTTTCCAGTCCAAGTACGCATCAGAGAAACCTGAGAAGATGTTTACCTCTCAGATTTATGTTAAATTAATAAGGTAGGTAAATATTACCTGATGAGGAAATTGTCTAGGCGTTGCCTTTGTCCCATTAACTATACGACTAGTTAAATTAAGCCACATTGACTTCACATTATGATAAGTAGAAATTTCCACGAAATTTGTCGAGCCTGGTGCATAAATTATTATTATTATTACTATTAACAACGCATATGGCTTCGTGCTGTGTCTATCGCGATAAATAAAATTTAAATTGCCTAAGAGCAAAAGGATTCATTGATAGAACAGAATTCATAACAATTTCAAATTACATTGCGATGCATGAATTATTTAATGCATTATTCGCCGCGGGCGTAAAAACTATGTTCCGGAGTATATGTATGGTCGACGGTAATTATCGGCCAGTTAAATGAAAAATTAATTAACCGTTGTAATTTTACCCAAGCGTGAGTAATCCCCTATCAATCTCACTCTCATTGTGCAGTACTTTGCGCTTATTTTGATTCGATTATGCATATTAATGTAATATGCTAAAATTATCTCTCATTGTTGTCCACAGCAAAATCTTATTGATTTTCAAAAACGGGGATAATCAGAAACATTGTTTTTTAGCGATTCACAAATTCTAAATCAGTTTCGTTGGTGCACTTAGGTCTAGAGCTTTTTTCACACTTACCATGGAAACACGAAAACGTAAGAAACACCAGTGTCAGAAATAACACAGACCGCATTGTTTTTCATTCACGAAAATTCACTTAGTCGTTGTCAAAGAGCAACTGTTCCTTATAGCAATGGCAGTGTATAAAGAAATTTGTTATCAGATTGATGCTAAGCATTGGTTTTTATCGTAGTTATGTTATCGGTTATCGGTTACTATCTTCAGTTAATTGAGATCCACACTGATCAATATAACATCTTTCTTCGTATGTATTTGTGCAATCTCCTGTTTTATTGTTATCACACTTTGAATTTTTTTTCAACTGTTTTACAATTGTTATAACGTTACATATATCTCTCACTGGTCGTACTTTTATTTTTACGATAAATTTCACTGGAAAATTTTCTTTATCCACATTTTTCTTTCTCTAGCAATTTTAATAACTTATTTATTAATAGGTGTGTGTGTGTGTGTGTGTGTGTGTGTGTATTTTTTAAATTGTAGAAAAGTAAAATACAATGTTTTTAACTATGTTATAATAAATTAATAAATATTCTATAATAAATCATAGAAATAAAAGGAGTTCTGATAAAAAAATTAATTTGTAGAAAACCTGGTCGTCACCTGTGCAAAATTTCAGTATTACTGTTTTAAATAATGATCAAATTTCGAAGGGAAAGGAGAGACCAACGAAAAAAGCCACAAATACGACAATTCTTGTGTGTGTAAAATTGATCAAATTATTAGGGAGGTGGGTGGAAATATCTTAGAATTGACAGAATTTTTTTGAACTCGCCTCTGAATAGGACAGTAGACCGAGATATCGGACGCTGACAGAGGCGATTTCGGGATAATGAAATTCTAGAATAAATCCTATTTCTGGTCAACTGCAGCGACCGACTGCGAAATATTCTATCTAATATACAAAGTGGTCGGTACCCGTGGAGTTCAGTTCAGACATAACTTACTCGGAATATCGTTGTTCTTAACACTGTGTGTTAAAGGATCAGCTGCCATTGACAAGAAAAGAGTTCAGAAACACGAAATAAATAATGAGAAGAAAAAAGAAAAAAATTATTTAAGACAAATATTATTTAATGAAAGAAGAAGATGTAGCACAATTAGATAAGTTAACCTTTTTATCGTATGCAATATTTTTTGCAGCTCTATTTTCTCACCTCTACAATTTTATATTCAAATGACATATAGAACAATGTTTATGTATGATAAAAATTTGTTATACTTTTATATGTATTTTTTCTCAATTATTGATAGGCGTGAATATTATTTTTTTATTCTTTCCAAATTTTCGAACATTTAATGAGAATGCATATATGTTTTCTTCAACTACAAAAATATTATATAATAAAATCAATAAGCATATCACACAGAAGAAATAAATATACATTACATCGGTAAAGATACAACGAAAAAATATATCGTGAATTATGCTCATGACGTTCTAACTGCGAATGACGAGATGTCTCCCGAGAATAATGAGAGATTCAAATTCAACGGCAGAAAGGAAGGAAGAGGGTCGGAGATAACTGAGGAGCGAGACAGAATGACATCGGTAAGAGAGAGGTAGCGAGCGGGACAGAGTGTATAGGGCTGATAGGAACCGCCATTACCCATCCCCGTGTTAAATTAACCCCGTGCGTACAGCAGCAACGTGCAACCCCTGTGTACAATCTCCGCATGCCCAACAGACTCATCGAGGTGCTTCGGGCGTTATCTACCGTCGATTCGCGTTCGACCGGCCCTCTCGAAAGCGATCGCGAGTATATACGCATTCGCTGGACGCACTGAATGCACTGTTCGGTTTAATGCCGGTCGTAGTAGCTGGCGAACTAACATAGCAGCCGACAAGCTCGTAATTTAGTCCTCTCCCCCAAAGCCAGGATGATAGACGCAAACGAACCCTCTCTTTTTCGCCCTGTAAACTATGCGCGGTACAATAACGTAAGAGAAACGTCACGGGCGGCAAATCAGATTTATCTACGAGCGTCGAGATTAGAGTCGAGAGGTAATGGCAACAATACGGGAATCCGCCCGAACCACGAACCAAACGATAATATCCCGGGTGAAAAGGGGTTCGTACAACCGCCGGTATGCGCGCACATAGATAGGCATGCTTTTGATGTATTGATATTTTATCGCAATCATGGGTAATTAGTAACGCATGGGATCAGAACGGGAGAAAATGGGAAAGATAAATAAATAGCCCAACGGGTTAATTGCATCGCAGACATCCCAGATCTCGCGTTTATTGCACAATTATTGCGACGAAATGCTTTCGCTACGTTTGTGTGTTAGATTACATGATATATCGTACGTACTACAAGAAACGTGTAATTTATATAGAATAGAAAAATCATGATTGATTAATGAACAATTTGGAGTCGAAAAAAAAAAGAAAAAAAGACTTGCAAAATAGTTATTTTTTTATAAATTAAATATATATATATATATATATATATATATATCAAAAATTAAATAAAATAATTAATAATATTAATAAATAAGAAATTAAATAATTAATACTTTCAAGTAAGAGTTGTTTTCTATTATTATTGTGTGGAAACTGATATCAAATATTTAATTTCCAGTGACAAGCATATTCAGAAGATTCCCGGGTTAAACGACCAAACATGTAACTCGTAAACGCTTCGTTCAAGAGATATTGATTTGTTAAGTTACAGAACTTGATATGAATGTCGAAATGCATGTGTATAGATTAGTAAATATCAAGCCAAACCGACAAAATATATTTTTAACAAGCGAAATTTAAAATCCGCTTGCTCATTCATGGCTCGCTGCGAAATTTCATCTCTTCTTTTTCTGTCGCTCTCGCTCTTTCTCGCGTCGTTTCCAAAGCAGTTCTCTCTTTCTCTCTTTCGGTTGTTCCTTCGATCGCCCACTCCCTCCTGCTTCACCTCCCGTCACTTGGTCTCTATCTATCCTTCTCTCTTTCTTCCTCTCGAGGCGGCTTTCCTTCTGAGTCGAAATATGCTACCTCTTCTCCGTTTCTTCTAGCCGCGTCGTGGAATCATTCTCGATGGAACCGTGGATAATGTTTATGAAACGTAATGATAAGGAATGCTACCTGCGGCTGATGGCCACGATTGCGTTTGTGGAGGCAGTCGAGATATATGTCTCGACTGTTATTTAGTCGAGGTAAGCGGGCAATTTTGCACAGCTCTATAGTATCTATATCTCTTCGCTTTAACAACGCTGCAATCATCGATTCTCGTTTGCACACCGATTGCATGTATTAATAATTTATCAAACTACTCATTACGATTTTGACATTACCTACAATTTATCACTAAACGAGCAAATTTATTCAACATATCTGCTATTTTTTTTATAATAAGTTGTATGATAATTATGTACCGGTTTGACCACTTGTAATAACATGATCGATAAAATTTTATTTCTTAAAGATCATTATACACAAGATTTTTGTCACTTGCCTGCATACCTTTTGTGATATTATTAAAATCGAAATGCGTGAGAGAAATTAATTAACAGGAGTTTTTATATTTTCATTACATACATCATTGTTTTTACATGTAAATTTGTATCCAATATTTTACAAAGAAAAATCAGTAAGGAAATATTGCCATAATATACGCCAGAATGCACTTCTACCTGCCGAGCAAAGACGACCTTGGCAAAGTAGCGAATTCACGGTTCTATTCATTCCCTTCTGGAAGCACCGTTCCACGTCACGGAAAGAGGAGGAAAGTAACCTTGGCTGCAATGCAGCCAGTTAAAGGGCTGTTCAAGGTCTAGCAGAGTCTTCCCCGAGTCTATCGTCTGGCTGCTACACTTTGTCAAATAGAGACTCTCTCTCTTGTTTTCTTTCTTTCTCTCTCTTTCTCTTTCTCTCTCGCTTGCTTTCTCTCTCTCTCTCTCTCTCTCTCTCTCTCTCTCTCTTCCCCCCCCTCTCTTTCTCTCTCACTAACGGAACAGAGCCTTTTCCAATTTCACGCAAATGCGAATTACATTGCGCGTTCTGTACTCAGAAAATTACATAGTCTGGTACTGAGATACCAGACTATGTGGCGTGTCTTAAATGCGGCGCGTGCACTTCATCTGTAATGGTCTGTAAAATGGGGATGTACGAGTGACATTAATAGAAATTCTTGAACAGCGACGCACAGACTCCTCGCACAATAATTTAAGTAGTATTTGAAGAGAATCGTGTTTAATCAAGTGCATCATTAAGCATCCGTACTACTTACTTCTCGAAGAACATGAACAGTTTTGTAAAGTATAAAGCTTACTTAAGAACAGCAAGATGTTTGCGTCAAAAAACAAACTTACTTCATACTTTCAAGAAAATATTAAAAACGGGATGATGAAGCGAAGAATGTTTTTTTTCAATATTACACACTAATTTATAATAAAAAAAAAGAAAAAAAAATTGATATTGAGACATTTTTCAAGGAATCTTTTTCGATAATTATGAATCATAAGGTCGATAAATTAAAAGTAAAGAAAATAGTCAAATTATAATTGCAAAAGTCTTTTTAAATTTGTTGCACATATTTCACGTAGATTATTGATATTACCTGGCAGTTTTTTTTGAATTCACACGACTAATAAATATATCGTTGGCTACACAAACTAAAACGAATACACGGTACGAATAAGAAACGTCGGCTTCAATTGCGCTCTTTATTCCAAAGTTAACTCTCCTGTACAATATTCGCGCGTCTCATTCGACCTTAACCCTCGGCCCGAAGTAGTGAATTTTTTATACGATTTGCTATTTCCATCTGCGTGAAACGACCGCGCTTTCGTTGCCATCTCGACGTACTCGAATGCCTCTTCGAAGCTTTTCTCGGCCGGCGCGAATGCGAATGACGTCTACTCGAGCGGGTCTCGAAGTGGATTTTTTTTCTTTCAGAGACCGAAATTAGGTTGCGCGCCTTTCCTTACACTCCTCGTGACACAAAGTGGCCCACGCACGTCGCCTTGAAAGAAATTATGTCAAGTCGTCGTTGTCGCCATTAACGATCAGCATTTCTCCGCGACATTTCTCCTCCTCCCTCTTTCCCAGCCTTTTTCTTTTCCTCTTTCTCTTAATGGAGAAGAAAAGCGTTTCAACCGCGACCTGCACTTCGCTGTGAATTACCATTCTTTACGTATAGGTAAAAATAACGCTTGTATCTCTCGAAATTGCCAATCGTCGAAAAAAAATAATATCCGTCAACGATGCCGAAGATAATATTCCAATTAGAATATCTGAGATATCTTCGTCGTGGAATTCTCATTACCTCGAGCACCCTGCCGACGCGTATAATTTCGAGATAGCGGGAGAGCGTGATCTCGTTGACGAAGCATCCAGAGGCTCTGTAGATCACAGCGGGCATAGAGTCAATGCACAAAAGTTATATTGCGAAAAGTAATTTCGTAGCATCAACCAATTCGAATGGAATAATTAACTGCGATAATATCAATATTCTTAGACGTTATAACATTTAAACATGACTTTAATATACTCTCCTTCTCTCATTCCTTCACTTAATTTTATAATAATAAATTTTTATAATAATCTAGAATTATTACATCGCAACTGAAAAATTTTTATCATATACCAGCAACTATAATTCGCAAAGATATTAATAATACAAATATTATATATATATATATATATAGTATTGACGATTTTCATTTAGATAAAAATATATTCGTTAAAAGCGTTTGCAGGATTCATTCATAGTAAAATTTTTAAAATCAACGAGTTCCGTTAATGGCGTCTATTTCTTGTATCTCACCTTTAACCCTTTCATGAGTAAATTATCCATGATATTTACGGTTAGAATTTCTCGCATTTGTATTTTTTTTTTTTTTTTTTTTTTTTGCGAGTGTATTTTAAAATCTCATATTTATTAATTTTGTACGTTACATATTTAATTATATAATTAAGCGGGTATTCTATTGCATCGCAAAATTAATGGAATAAATCTTACAATTAGCAAAAAAGACATTTGAATAATTTAAAATCAATCTCAATTATTCCGGATACGAGATGTAATCCAACAAAATAATGCACTTGTCGTTCTGGCGCATACATACGCGAAACACAAGATTTTTTTTTATTTGTATGTATATTTATTAATAGACTATTTACAATTTATTAATAGCAGATGTCTCTTATAGATGTAAATTCTAAATTATATAAAATATTAATTGTGCGATTAAACTAAAATTATAGTTACAAAAATAGCAAAAAGCCTGCAAGATGTATTATTTAAAGAGACAAATTTTTTTATCGGTATGTGAGCGCCGATGCTTTCGACGCTTTCACGCGAAATATTCTTCACCGTTTACAGCTGAACAAATGGAAACACGCGATGCGGTTGACGTCCATCAAGACCATGCAGCACTCGTGCATGCTTGCCTACAGCCATGGCAACGTAGTCGTGCTCTTCGTGTTACATAACCGGGAGCCCATGCAGCCGTGACCTCGATCCCAGTCGGTGACTTCAGCCGGTCTTGCATCGGGGCACGTTTGTGCCCCTTACCATCGCGCTTTCCCATCCTCCAACCATCGTCAATATCTCCAGCAGCATTACCGCGAAGACCAGAACCAGACGTCTCTCACAGACAAAACAACCACCTTCCTACGATGACCCCGACCTTTTTGCCGGCTCCTACACAATCGTTGTTCTTCTACAGCGTCTCGATCTACCTCTTACGTAAGAGCGAAATTTACCCGAGGAATTTCCATTTTACGATGCTGATGTCATCCCTACCTTCGAATGTTCAAATCAAGGAACTCTACCCTCTGTGAACAAAAGATTTCCGAGATTATTTATTTAAAAAAATCATGCTTAAAAATGATGCTTGTACATGAAATGGACGATGTAATCTTCGCATTTGCAACGAAAATTTCACGTTGTAATATCGAGCCAATGATCCACAGTCGTTTGAACAAAGTGGTTTTCATTGAATCCAGAGGGAATATACGGCGATCGGTCACGCCAATTTTTATAGAGATCCTTCTTTTTGCGACAGCGAAATAACGACTCGTTCGGATGCCGGCGTTTTTACATCAGGATCTTCGAGATACATGACGTGCCTTGCGATCGTAAGTGTCTATGTGGCAATCTTTCCTTCTTTGTTGGTCGGCGCAACGGCTCAACAAAGTCGATGTGGGTGCGTGCAGAGGCAATCTATTTGATGATGCGTGTCTAAACCGGAAATATCATAATATTAATAATATTAATAATAACAGGCGCCAGCGTCTATAAAAGGGGATTTCTCTTATAATGAATGGAGAACCATAACTATTTGTAACATATGTTACATTGACATAATGCTACTATTTTTATAGTTGTATATCTTTACAAAAACGAGAATTTACAGAAAACAGAAAATAAATACGATACAATATATGAATAAGTCAGTGTGTTAAATTTATTATTTATTTATAATATAAAATTTAAATTTATTTTTAAAATTAATGAAAAATTTTTAAATAATTAAATCAAAATTATTTTTAAAGAAACAGTAAAATTATACAATATAAATATTGTACAATTATACAATATTATATAAAATTATATACAAAACTTATATAATATAATTAGATAAATATAGTATAAATATTTATCTTTAAAAAAATTTGTAAAATTAAAAGTATAAAAATTACAAAAAATTACAATAGACTCAACCAATTTATTCTCTATTAATAATCTATAAGTGTATGAAAATATCTATTAAAGTAAATTTTTATTTTACAAGAGAGATAAAGTTATGTAATAACAGATACTCACAATAAAATGGACATGAAAAAGGAATAATAGTAAACTTATTCGAGACTTCTGAGAGAACTTAGAGACATTCGAGTATCGATTTAACATGCCTTTTTAAAGAGTGAATTTATTGATCAATCAATACTATAATAACCCAAATGTATTTTAAGAACATGTCATCTCCTTTTGCCACTATTTGCTAAGTTTTTTATTTGCTCTTTTATAGCCGGAGAATGAAGGCGATGATTCTTTTACACGGACTGCCTCTTCTAGTGCTAATTCAACGTTTCAATCTCTTCGAACACAAGAGACATTGTTTCCCCCGTTTTTTATGTTTGGTCGAAAGCTTCGCTTTGTCGCGCGACGGAAACGCCGCTCTTGTCTTTCATCTGACATTTCCCCAACTTTCTTCGACGTCGCAACAGAAAAACCTATCCCCTGTCTGTATGAACGTCTATGGCGCGTTATATTGTAGATAATTCATCAGCGTGGCATAGGATGAACGATGTCTGAACATATATTTCCCAATTGAATAGCCACGGCTCTCAAATCCGCGACGTATTGACGGACGAAACTAACGGAGCGGAGAAAACGTGCAAAATGGATGCGAAATTGTTTCGCATCGATGAGTGGGAATCAGGAGATACGTATTGCCACTCTTCGACACTGTCACTCCATTTCACAAATTTCGTTT
This sequence comes from Anoplolepis gracilipes, assembly GCF_047496725.1. NCBI lineage: Eukaryota > Metazoa > Arthropoda > Insecta > Hymenoptera > Formicidae > Anoplolepis > Anoplolepis gracilipes. Next base: position 10,464,586 of record NC_132970.1, on the reverse strand, counting down.
TCCTAAGAGTTTCAATAGAATTTAAAATAAATAACCTAATATAACAATTACAAGGAAAAAGAAATAAAAGAAAATTTAATATAAATTTAATCGCAATATATAGCAATAAATATAATATTTATATTATTAATGTTAATCAATATTATAATAGTAATCGTAAAAATAGTAAATTTAATTCGTTTAAAATGTATACATATAATATCGTAATTTATAGGAATTAGGATTAGGATTATAGGAATTTTAATCGTTCCAGAATCAAAGTTATCACAGTTATTAGAAGTAGATTATCATTTTAATAAATTATCGATAAGAACTTGAGCATATGTGAAAATATAATTGCATATAGAGCTTCTCTTTATTTCAGAAACATACGCCAGATTCATCCAGACATAGCTTTTTCATGCGAGACATGCCCCGACAATAATCGAGATATAGCGATACTACTTATTGTCCCTGCATTGTCATATAATAGAATTACTTTGTTATGGCAGAACGATTACTTTCCATGTGTTGAAATACATATACACTCTGGATACATTAATATATATTCTCTGATTCTAGCTGATTTCGACTTCAATAACAGATAGATATAGTCTGTCTAAAAAATATCCGGGCGATATCTAATCTGCAATCTGCGGGAAGTTTCTTTAGATATTTTCTGAAATGATATAAGAAATAATATAATAATCTTAACATAATTAAAATTTCTTATCGTTTTATTTCGATTTCTTATCGTGTTTGTTATTATGTTTTGTTTTGATCTATATAAATTTATAATCGAAATCTCTCTTTCTCACTTATTAAATATCACCAACTAATAATTATAATTAAAAATAATTATTAGGTATTTCTTTCCATAAAATTTATGTTACGTTACATTATCTTTGGAAAAATATTGTGTTCATATTGGATATATTCAAAATTTCTTTAAATTTGCCAAAATAAAAATTGCAAATTATTATGTTATTAAGTTTTTGAAATTGTACGATACCGTATCATTACCACGTTTTACAACACAAGAATTTAATTGCACGCTCTTTGTCACGGTAGAACCGCAAATGAAATGATAAAAAAGATATGCGAAAGTACCGGAGCGAGAATTGCACATCGGTTGCAGGTGCATCCGTACCCCGAAATGGCATCAAAGATCTTATCTCTATAGACTATATCGCGCAACGACAGGCCTGGCAACAAAGAGGAGAAAGTCAGTTCACCAACGGGGTGAACGAACGGACCACAATCCAGCCGAGTCCAAAATGGCATCGCGGCATTTTCGAAAACTCTTAACCCTATAATTAGTCACGCAACGACTATAACGCAAATATACATGCAGTCATTAAAATTAACAACGTTACAATCAACGATTTCTTCCATCTGATGAAAGCATCTTCTTTTCTCAAGCCTCTTTCTCATCAAAAACTCTTTATAAGCTCATAAACGATATCTCTCTCGCTTAGTCGACAATTCAATTTTTAATAAGGTAATTCGTTAATAGAGCATTCCATATTCATGAGCTTTGAAGAAAATATTAATACAAAATACGCAGAGAATAATATGCATTGTAAAGCTTGTACATATCACGCAATTCGCACATTTGCATCATTTCAAAATTGTTGGTTGCGTGGTCTTTGTGCAAAAAGTGTATAATAATTTGGCAGCCCGTCCGTGCGGTTTCTCGCATCCGAGAGTTCGCGTAATACTCGCCACGTGTTGAACTTTTCTTCGTTTCGCTGGACAGCGGTGTCTGATGGTGCCTCGGGTTTTATCCGAGCAATCAGACTGTGACGAACGCGGGGAATTTCATCCGGTGGCACGTAGCAACGCCGGATCGAACCACGGTGTGGGAATAATTGTGCCATTAACGTAATTTAATATAGTGGCCTCCCGCCCAGGAAATATGCGATACCGCTACGTCGCGACGGAACACGATTATTCGCATGATTATTGGACATTTTTTTCCGGTGGACACGATCGCTATCGTTCCAATAATTAGCTTAAAGCGATGGAAACAATTAATATATAATTTTATAATTTGATGAGCCATTTTATATTGAAAAAATTTATACACTACACGTTTCGTATCAGAAATATTAATAATTAATCAAAATTTTAAATCTAATTAATTTATAAAGGAATAATTGTGGTTCAATAATCAATATCAACGAGGAAATCGTGCACGCGACATGTCGATTGATTTATCTTCTATAGCAAGTTGCAAACGATCTGTTGTCAACAACCATTTGACAAGCAGATATAACTTCTCTACATAGTATTCATAGAAATGCATGCAAACATCTGTAACTGTTCGTGTCACGACTGATGATTGTCAGGTTTATACAGCAATTACATAGACTTTGAAAATCCATTCGCGGCATGTTGCTTTCGTCAATGGAATATATTTAAACATAAATATTATTTAAACAAAAGTACTATAGAAATAAAAACTTAAGATCGTCTTGAATAAATCGGTATTAAAATTGACTAATCAAATATAAGATAAAATCTATTAAAAATGGTTGAAAAAAGGAGAAAAGTTAAAGTAAAGAATTTTAGATGCTTTTATATAAATAATATAATATACATAATAATAATTAATATTATCTTCTAATGTTACAAATTATGCTAAAGATATTAAAAATCGAGACCCAATTTTTTGCATGTAACACTTTTAAAATTGTTATACTTACTCCATTATAATTTCGAGTAATATTATATTCTGCTGAATCGTAATTATCGAGAGAGTAGAAATACCTCGGAAATACGTCGGAGGCACGAACAACCGATCGAAACTTGTCGTTAAAAGTTGAACGAAATAATAGGAACGTCATTGCAGCGTCTAGTTACGTTGTGCCTGTAGAACATAAATCGCTGTAATATCGTAAGTAGCGGTGCTGATGATGCCGCATGCATAATGGACTGGCGGCGCATACAACGGTATAGTGCAATGTACAGCGAACTGCGGGCATTGTGACGATACGTGACGGTCGCGTTTATGCCACGGGGCGAGCGTAGCCATTAACGTCGACCACATCCAGGGTCATCCCTTTTCCCCTTGACGACAACGCAACCAGCCGCCCCCTCGCTGCCCTTGCACAATATCACGGAATGTCGGACGCCCGGTTCCTATAACATGTAACATACCCGGCCGTTTATTACGAGGTATGCTATAGAGTCAAGAGCAGGGCATATAATTGGCAGAGAAGCTACGAGAGATACTGAAAAGCGTACATATTATGTGATACCTCTCTCTGTGTGTGTGTGTGTGTGTGTGTGTTTGGGTATAACGCTAGCATAAAATGCTTATCCGGCGAAACTAAACTTGATGAAAAAATATTACAAAAGATGGAAGTGCTTTTCTCATTTGAAACTTACATTTACGCAAAAGAAACAAGCTCGACTGTGAACTAAAATTTTAATCTAAACCACGTACTGTAAAACACGTCTATTATACGTCTAATATTGTCTAAATTGTTAAATGTAGACAGAAATACAAAACCCATTCGGTTAAATAAGTATAGTATCTTAGTGGAGTATCCTATTTAATTTGCGAGACTTGCGAATAATTTAAACGTTTCGTTGTAAAACAGATCTTTCGATTGTGCGGGTAAACGTACCCGCTCTTATTCGACGTTAATTTATAGCCGATGGGTATTTCGACAGATAGATCGAAATCGTTTTCATCTAAACGAACGTATCGCCATGAGAATGCAATAGAGATAACCAAAGATAGATTCGTCTTAATTCGCGTGAAGAGCCAGCTCTCGTGGAGTTTACCCAAGTCTAAGCCGGCGATGGGATTACTCGAGGAAAAGCTCTAGCAAAATTTATCACCGGAGGCTTCGTTAACGTTGACCCGCAAATGAAAACTTATGCCACCCGCGTTGTTGATCCAGTTCGCGTGAATATTACGGTGAAAGGAATATGCGATAATCTGTCTATATCCAAACGGATTGACCCCCGTCACATTTTATTCGTGATTTATGTACGATGTTAATGCAATTAACTGATAGAAATAATCCAACAGAATTAATTTATAGACCAGCGAGCAAATAAAATTAGTATTTTCGCCACCTCACGTGTCGCGGAAGCTTGCAATGTATGTAATAACGATGAATAAATGAGATTTTAAATTAAAAATTCATTTATCGTGTGACGAAAGAGCCGTTAGCTCTTAATTCTTTGTACTCTGTCTGTCCTGTGCAAAATATGAAAATTTACCATTTTAATATCAATTATTTTTTATTAACATATATGTATATATTTACTATCTCGTTACACAAAGTATATAATTATTGTACATTTCTTATTTCTCTTTCATTTAAGTGAATTATTGTAATCTATTGGGACTTGGTACTTTTTTGCTGTTTAAATTAATAAAACTTATTTATAATAAAAATTATGCCAAAATGATATATTCGTCGAAAAATAATGTAAAAATATTTTATTAATAAGACACAAACGTTATCTTAGTAACCATTCAATATTTTAACGGGACTTACAAATCTTTTAGTAGTTTTTTTTATCTGCAATAAGATAAATGGCGCGAGAGCACTATTTGCTCGCGTTTGCTTCGTCGTTGCCGGATCGTCTGTACCAATTAACACCGACTGCGTTTACGTGCGTGTCTAACGGGGAGCGCATTGCCAATATAAACCCATCCTCGCATAAAATACAAAACCGATGTCATTAATCTCAATACGAAGTAGTGGGTTGTAATTAATGCGGTTACCAAGGCCGAGGGCGGCCAGTACACTCGCATTCAAAAGTATAAACGTCCGCAAGCTGATGCAACAGATCGCGAGCGCAGGTGCATACGCAAGAGCAAACGGATCAAATATAAATTTATGCCGGCACGCGCATGCCGCGTTGATACGTTGTATTTATTATTTATGATTACAACGCACCACCGTTTGTCATGCTAATGTACACGCGCGTACGTGAAAATAATGCATTATTTACAACAGCATTAATTACTTAATGTCGTACGTTGCAAAATGCGCGGGGCACATGTTGAGCGCAGAATTTTTTACATTTTTGTTATATACAAATTCATGTATCATGTCATCTACTTTTTTCTAGCGTCTGATAACTAATCATTTCTTATTTCTCTCTCTCTCTCTCTCTTTCTCTCTCTCTCTTTAAATCCGCTCGAATATCCTGACGACCCGTAGATCCAAATGTTAATTAACGTTTGTATCGTTACACCTACGTAAAATGCCAATCGACCGGATAGTACGGCGGGTGCACAATCGTGAAGCTCGATGAGATCGTCTTTCCCATCTCTACAAGCGAATCACTCTAATAGCCGTGAATCGGTTTGCCACCGGCAAGTCGATGAACACCGCAGCGTTAATCCGATACTATCGTGTTGGTAGAGCAAATGTAATGAAATTTGGCTCTCCGTTGAGATCAGAGAGAGCCGTGTCCATACAGAATGTAACCGTACACAAAGGAAGAATGTATCGCACAGAGAGGCGTATAGCAAAAGAAACGCATTCGAAGCGCTTGTAGAACCGGAGGTGTCGCGTTACAAGCACTCTGCCAATCAGGATTATGTTGCACGCTCTTATTGGGTCTTATCGAAGCACCCAGTGTGTTTCCTGCGAACACTTGTTTGAATCACCACACACGATCGAGTGAAATCTTACCTCGTCTCAATTTCCTCCTGCTTTTATCGCAAATTCATATAAAAAAGCTTGATCGTGCCTTGATTAAGGAAGTCTGGCTTAATAATTCTCGATATACGAATAAAGAAAATAAATGTTTGTTATGTAATTTTTAATTTATTTAATTTAATAAATAAACTTGATTTCTTAAAGCGTGTTGGCACAAATCGAACCTAACAATTAGTATTGGAGCTCTTAGCCCTGAACATGCAAACTGCAACGTTTGCGAAACGTCGGCATTACGCTGTCCAATCACGCGGCATCCATCCGGAAGTCCTCAATTTAGACAGATATAAAATATATTGTGTGATTAAATGTAAAATTTTATAACTTAAGTGTTATATAAAATTTGATCAACACATTAATAAATATATTGATTAATTTTTAACACTCTGTACGGCTCACACATCGTCCACCAGAAAAATATACATATATACCTTCTTTGAACATTCTAAATAAAGACTAAAATAATAAATTTGAAAAATAATTTACTTAAATATATTATTTTATGATTATTTGTTTTCGAGAAATTGACGTTGTTAGAAAAATCACAGACAAAAATGATCCATCAGTACGGAATAAGGGTTAATTTAATTTAATATCTAACTGTCGCATATATAAGAATCGCATAAAATAGATTTTTTTCATCTTTAAAATAGAATCACATAAAATAAATTTTTTTTAAAGATTAAAAAAAATCTATTTTATGCGATTCTGTTGTAGCAATGCGTTCCAGGATGCTATTGTCAAAAGGTTTATTGTTGAATGCTGATGGACAATGTGTGACCCCTGAACAGTGTTAAAAATTAATCAATATACCTATTAATGTGTTGATCAAATTTTATATAACACTTAAATTATAAAATTTTACATTTAATCACACAATATATTTTACATCTGTCTAAATTGAGGACTTCCGGATGGATGTCGCGTGATTGGACAGCGTAATGCCGATGTTTCGCAAACATTCCAGTTTGCATCTTCAGGGCTAAGAGCTCCGATACTGACAATAAGTAAAGTAAGTCACATATCGGCACTTTATAAATTATCTGCTTTGTAATCTGATAAAAGATATAATGCCATGTTTATAACATATGTATCTATATAAAACGCAAATCGATTTTCGAATCCTCTGCCTATTCTAGATTATATTATGGTTTCTTATATTCCTTCATTTTCTAAAGAGTTCTAATCATTAGTAGCGTTAATTAATTTCTTCATAAAATCCATCCAATCAAAGGCATATCACGTTACTATACCTATATGATACGCTCTTGTCGATTTTCGAGTTTTTATCTACTTTATTACATTACTATTTTTTTTTTACAATTCTAGCCATATTCTTTTATTTTCTTAGGAGTTGAAATGTATATCCATGGAGTAATTTTACAAACTTATGCTCAAAATTTTTTACGCAAATTCTCGTATAAATTTTAAAAAGATATTAAAGAGATTTTTAAATGAGAAAAAAGTTTTCAAAACTTTAAGAACAGGATAGTAAAATTTAAAAGAATTGTATTAAATATTCCAGACAGTTTCTTCTTTAAGAGAGAGAGAGAGCTTTCAGTTTTGTAATTTAATTCGGACATCATATTTTTCTTAACCCTTGCAATCGTTCCAACTTGACCCTAACCCTTCGCATTGGACTGCCTCCGGTACGAGTGTCAGATTAGATTTAGCCCATCGTCGGACAGGGGCGAGTTTACTTCATAATGACTGAGTGGGAGGCGGCCCATTGTCCATCTATGGAGAGCCGAGGGTCGTGCAACTAGCTAACTTTGCCCCGGAGGTATTGGCAGTTACATAGAAACCAGGCGCGCATCCCGTGCCATCCTGGACGAGTTACAAAGTCATTGTTTGCGACATCGAATGACGTTCCCGAGAGGTACGAAGATGTTATTTCTGACGGTGGTTTCCCAAGGCTTTCGAGGTGTAGCCGTGGAACAAGATCGATATTAGGTTGCCGTGCCGGAAAGTATGAACCATGAGCAAACTTTGTTAGTGACAGTCATTTACAAGTGGAATTAAACGCGTAATATAGCGTCAATTTGATAGGAAAAGACAGTGAACCAAGTAAATTAAAGAATAATATTATAATAATGCAATACAGATAACTCGAAGGAATTTCTTGAGAAAGAGATCTTTTTTATCTTATATCATATTATTTATACATATTAGTTATATATTAAGTTAAATTAATATAAAAAAGATATGCTGGATCAATTTAGGATCGAGTAGTGTGTCCGCAATGATAAAATATCTTCCACTTATATTAGATCATAATCGATAATCGAAAGAACGGAAAATTTTACACGAAAGACAGGCTCGAAAGAGCCGCCAATAACGATTCCAGATTGCTCTTTGTTGCTAAAAGCCCTTCGGCCGTGTAGATGTGAACGCAACACGGACGCGCGAGTGTACGGTTACTCGAAGTTACGATCGTGCCCTTTGTGCGGCAAGATAATAATGCGGTTTTCGACGTAGCCGAAACCGACGGGTTGCGTCGAAAGGGAAACTAAGCGAATTACGCTCGCGTTGGTGTTTAATTCGATGGCACGTATATGTTATAGCATGTGCGTGTCCTGTACATGTTATACAGTACATGAAATGCATGCGCGCATTTCACTTTGCGTAGTTAAATTACATGCTTGGTGAAATTATCTTTTGATATGACACACGTGTCCTAAATAATAATTACGAATAAGTTATTCGTATATATTTACTAATGATACACAGGAGTTGTAGGATTTAATAAATATACAAGTTGTGTAACGAATTTATCTCCCATTATCACTTTAATATCTCGATTAAAGGTATATTAAAGGTCGTAAAAGTCTTTGAAAAGTTAATTGTTTTAATAGGTGACATTAAAAATACATATTTAAATCATGAATAAAAAATATATAAAGAACGGAACACGAGGGACAGGAAAAAGAAATGTTATTTATCTTATTTTCACGATGGCTGCTTATTGATACGTTTACTTTTACAATTGATACAATTTGATTTATTCTTGATATCCATTCTTGATAACCATTTTTCGACGAATGTGACAACAATGGGGTTGAAATTTCGATTTTCGTCTCGGCAGTTTCATCCCTTTTTCTGCGCTTTTCGTCATCGCTGGTGGAAATCCAGTCGACCCGTGAGTACGAGTTTCGACAGTAAAACTTTCGTATTGTGTGTCCCGGCGGTTATTTTACCAGCGCGAAGTGACGCCCTTTGTTTCGCGAACCGCGTATCCCTGGTAGAAGCAAATCGACCCACGTTTTTGGTTGGCTCGTACTCAAATTACCTGAAAGTACTCCATCACAACGCATATTTTTTTCATTGCTCGGTCGCCGCAAATATCGGTCTATTCTTTTTCTTTTGTTTGTGAAAAATTTCATTCGTTATCGAAACAAATGAAAATGAATAGCCACGCTTGTATACGGTAACACTAATACATCGCTACATTTGTTTATTTATTTCATCAAAGAGAAATAATGAATAATTATTAGAAAACATTATTTAATTATTCATAATGTGTCAGTGCATTTTATTTTTATTTATAAAGCAATTAATTTTTTGTACATCTCCCACATATATTTTTTCCCACATATAATTTTAATATTAAATTCAACAAACTCGTTTAAAGCGATTTATGTCTCCATAAAATTGTTTTTTGTCTCTCTCGCGTTATTGCCTCTCTCGAATACTTTTCAGCAGCGATGGAAGCTACTGCATGCGATTGCGTAACCCGAGCCATGGTATCGGTGTGCGTTGTGTATAATGTCAATTAAAGTCAAATTATTACACCGGGTAACCGAATCGTTTCATAAAGTAAACAGGAGACAAAGAAGAATGCCAGATCGATCCAGATGGCTCGTGTGTACCTAGGCATCCCCTCTCATTTCGAACGCTTCGACGTCGACCCTTCGTACATCTTCGTGGGTCGACGTGGGAATATTACCAGCTATACCAGCTCGTTACTAAAGTTCGACGGTGGATACGACGAAGGATTCTCCATGAAGACTTTACGCCAGTTAATTGAACCGGGACTCCATCTCTCCTACAGGAGAGCTCGTCCTGTATGGTGTGCCATGGCATAGTAGTACTTAATTGAAAGAGACAATCAACTCAACTCAGACCATCTCATATTTCATTCTGCTAACCAATATTTATATATATAAAGTTGCTTTTATTTTTTTTATTTTAAATATGTTAGACATTTTTTCTTCTCTTTTCAAGATAGATGTCGAGTAACGGTGACTGACGGGAGATAGTTTGACTGAGGAAGTAGCGTAGAAATTCAATACCAATTTCGTCTAGAGAGAGATACTCGAATAAGCCTGAAAAATGATATGTTCCTTTATTAAAAACTAATTCATGAATGAAGACTTTTAGCAAAATTATAAATTATTTTTATCAAACAAACGCATTATGAGATTATGAATAATCAAATAATATAAAACTGCTTGATATATGAATGTGTATAGAGAAAAAAACTCGTAATGTATACTTGCCAATTTGTCGTGTCATAATGGGACGTATACGAGACTAGGACAACAAAAGCTCGTCTGCATTTGCCTGATTAATTTCGCAAGACAGTGAGCTCTGCTGCTGGAATACTGTAAGATAAATGACATCATTTCAAGACAATCGCGCGTCACACGGTTTGTCAGACATACCACTATCTTACTACAATTGTAATTAAATTTATGTGATTGTAATCAATTAAATAAATATTAGAGACGCAAGATAGCTTTAAATTTATTAATCTGTCATAGTCTCTAATATCCTACCGTTATCGTAAATATTTCAATTATTTTCACACAGATAAAGAATATTTCAAGAAATATTTATTTATGTTGTAGTTATATATTTAATATATTACTTTGTTTTTTTATTATAGGATAAATGTAACATATAAATCTTGGATTTACTTCAAATCCACTTTACCTCACTTGCAACTTGTAGACTGATATCCACCGCGCAATTTCATTCTGCATCGCGTCGACGAAGGACGTGTTACGAGAGGAGTGCGTCCACGGCTTAACATTCTGCGCACGTTTCCGAGACATATCCGTATACGAGATTGGTACCGAATTCCTATTACGCCCAGACAACTATCCCCCTTCGCTCGCCATGCTAGCGATCTAATGGCCGATCTAGCCGGCGATTTAACGACCGATGTGGCGACCGATCTGACGGTATCGCAAGCATCCGCGTAATTCCAGCCGCGGTAGCGGGCCGCACGCGTCGCGTTGCACGCAGCAATCCGTATGCTGAAGTACACGCGTGTAGGAGAGTCACGGATTTCCTGCTCGTGCCGTGAATAGGACAGAAACTTGTTGTCCAGAGAAAATAAATGCATCTTATAAATGCTTTGAAGTTCGCTTAGCGTTTAGAGATAGTATCGTATCATCTCGTCTCTCTCGGGATAATTCAAAATAATTTATTATCATAGAAAAGTGTATATTTCTAAATACACACAAAACATATACACATAAATATATCTTTATATTGATATATTTAATTTATTTTAAGTTGTTTTAAGTTTATATTTAAATTTTTTTATATTTTTTAAAATATTTTTTTAATTTTTTAATATTTTAATATTTATATGTATGTATGTAATATATATATATATATATATATATATATATATATATATATATATATATATATATAAAAATCTGAATTTTTGAAGACCTTTTCGAATACAATAAGATTTATTTGTAAGAATAAAATGCAGATTTAAAACAGAAATGCGTCAGAACTTTATTAATCTTCTCACTGTCATATATTTTTCTACAAAAAACTGTATTGAATGTTAAATATATTAATTAAAAAATATTCTCAATTTATTTTAAAACATTGTATGACTTTAGAAACTCATATTTCAGATATTGAAATGTTTGTTATATAATCAAATGTATATAATAATAAACTTATAATAATTACAGTATAAGAAATTGAGAAAAATGCGGCGAAAAAGTGGCATTCCTTAGTTAAAGCCAATTTCTTTGTCGGACTGTGGGTTTATAGATTAAATATAATGATGAAATATCGGTAATTGATGTAAATAATAATAATAATAAAACGAGCTGCTTTCACAAGAGCTACATGAGTAATGTTTCTGAAAAAAATTGGAAATTACGTAACGTTAATAATTACTAAAATACATGCAAATATTGTTAGCATAGCGAAAGTTGTATTTCATCGATTTAGTGTATCTAATGTATATATGTGTGTGTATGTGGATGTGTAAAAACCATTTTTACATTAAATACATGATTTATTATATAATATAATTTCATCCTTTGTAAGGTATAATTTTTACTTAAAATTTATGAAGAATTTTAAACAAAAAGGAACATTAATACACTGAAACGTATTGTGAAAGCATACAGAGTATATGCAGAAAATAAGGGGAATGTAATATATTATATTTACATTGTTAATAAAATTTTTGCTAAGTTATATTTGTAGCAATTAAAATAACGTTTAGAAAGAGACGCGTCATTGATGGGAGACTGTGCGGAGAGCAATTTATATATATTAATTCATACCGCGAAACTTTTATCTCAATAGACATGGCTGTATGAAATTCTAGAGATTCTGACCAAACATGTGGAATACTGGGAATGCTATTTCGCGCGAAGGAACGAAGGGCAACTGCAGTTACGGTTATAGGAATTGTGTCTCTCTCGGTGCCTCTACTTATGGCATATTAGCGACTCCTGAGACGGCTATTAAACGAGCTCTTACAAGATAGACCATAACATTGCACGACGCCACGATTGCCGACCTCTGGCTCTTCTCTTCTAGCTCGCGCTTATGTTGGCTCTCCGTAATGATCACGTTTATATGTCACTTTATGAGACAAGAAATAGGACTTTCTCGACTTAAGTTACCTGGAATACTACAGAAGGAAATGATGTTGATCTCTATTAACGATAACTTAGATCATTGCAGTAACATGTCCAAATAATGAAATTAATTCTTAAATTAATGACGACATGTTTCTATAATTTTATTAAAATTATTTTCGTTATATAAATATAATTATTAAAGATAATTGTATATTAAAAAAGCAATATATATAATACCTCTGCTTAAGAATTAAATGAGATGCAGAGAACCGTAATAATGAGGTACGTCTCAAGAAAGCAGAGCTCATTGACTTTGCAAGAGCAAAAGGTTGCATAATGACGGATCATTACGCGACGCAGTGAATTCATCGCAATTACGTAGCATTTTCAGGATTTCGAGTGTATTTTTCTCATGTAATTTCACGAACCACGACAGTAGTAAACTAGAAAGTACGCAGTTACCGAAATTCAGGCTATCAAGGTGCATCCTCCCGGAAGGTAACGAAAATTCAAATCTAATACTAACAGAAAGACTCGATTCGATAGAAATCGCCGTAATTATCTTGCGGTTGCGGCGAATATCCATTACAACAAAAATTTGAAAGTTATTCCAAACGTGGTCAACTCTATTTCGAGTTTTGTTGGAAACTGTACGTCGAATACGATGCGATTGAAAGATTTTATCGGGCAAATTATTGGATGTAGACGAAAAAAACTGTTCCCTCGCCAATGTAGTAACGATTACTCACTCCTGTGTGTCTTTCTTCTTTCTCTAATAAAAGACAAAGATATATGAAATTTATATTTTCTCTGTGTTTTATCAAACCATTTTTAAAATACTTTTTTTATTTTGCTCTTTTTGTCACTCTCTTTCTCTCTCTCTCTCTCTCTCTCTCTCTCTCTCTCTCTCTCTCTCTCTCCCTCTCTTTTTTCTCACGTGTACATAATCTGTCACAGTAGCCTGTACTAAACGATATTATTCCATATTTTTCAAAAATGTCCAACGCAACCGTGTAAAACCAAGCGCAGACGGATTTATCGTCACGTTTAATATAACTTCATAGTGAACGTGCGTTTTGCTTGAAATATAAAAATTTACGTACCAGATTCAAATCTAGCGAATAGCCAATTGTACATTCTGAAATCCGATTACGTTCGATAATGTCCGTGGGCTGGATTGGCCCTTAGGGTTACTCGCGTATTATCCGTTTCGATATCCTTCGTGCATCAGCATCGTCACGAGGATTGGCTAAAATCCACCAACGCTAATAGCGTTTAATTGACCCTCGTCCAAGTGTCAATGAAACGTGTGGTTTCGCCTCGTCTCTGCCATGATCGTTAGTTGCACACAGCAAAAGCGCGAGAGATGCCGGAATAATTTGCTAATTTCGATCAGATTCAAGTTAAATTCTAAAAATATGTTCTTTAAAAGTGTCGTTACGTTATGCCATCGTATTAAATCGATTGAAAGATATAATTCAGAAAATGTGTCATTAAAAATAAAATATTAAAAACTGTATTTCATAATAATGATGTAAAAGAAAGTGAAATGATTTTTTTATCCCATGAGAAAGATTTAAAAATCATTTTTCTTATTAGTTTTATCTAGATATTATTTTTAATAAAAATTCACTTGAAAGATATCAAATGCAATTCCTTTCTCGATGAAAAGTAGAAATTTGATGAATCGTCTCAATAGCAGTATATAATTTAATCGATTGTTAATGCTTTCAGAACGAGGACACCGGCTCATTTTCCGACGAGTATTCGATCGAAATTGGAGTATTTACTCAAGCTTTACGAAGCTACTCGATGCATTGTCTGTTTATATGAGAGAACAGCTACTCCCAGAAGACTGGCTAACGACATTAGCTTGGAATTTGTCTTTGGGGCTGAATTCAACTGTGAGAGGGAAAGCGAAGTGGTATACGTATACGCTATTAATATTGCGCCAGTATCACAGTTTCGCCAGACCCGCTGTCCTTAAGGGAGATGTGCGTATAGATAAGAGGACACGCGTCGAAATCGGCGTAATGCCAGGAAACGAAGCTAAAGTCACAATGTCAGTATAGTCTATGTATTTTACATCACAAGATTTTTATTATAAAATAAATGTTATTCTTCTTTATACATATCAATATTTTTTTATAATTAAATATATTAGATATGAAAATTTATAATTATTTTGTCGTAGAGGGTATGTGAATATTTTTGTAAAATTTTTGCACAATAAACAGACATAAAGTTCTATAAATTTCATTTGAAAATAATTCTACGTAAAGCTGGCATGATGCTTAGTAAGCACGATTCGTTAATTTGACGACAACGAATGGAGGGGTCGGTAGCTTCCAAGGTCGAGATATAATTATATAAACAATGATGCCAGTCTGTTTCGTAATAATGACAGGAACGGTACGCCTCTTTTACCCCTGGGAACGACCCACGTAAGAGGTGCTTCATTAAATACTTGAATCCCTAAGAGACTTCTCCCTTCTTCATTGCGAATTGGCAAGGAGCAAAGGGAATGATTATAATAATAATTACAAGGATATTAATAATCGTAGGAAGATATGCGGATAATGAGATCTATGCGAACTTTAATGAACTTCCGGCGACGAAATTGTGCACCATTAAATCTTGGAATGCCGATGTCCAGTGGGTTTTTGACACAAATTAAAGTTTGCCTTAACAAATTATTGCCGATGATATATAACGCTGGTTTCTTTCAAGGATTTTATCTCAGAATGTAATCAACATCTAATCATTTTTTATCCATTCCCTCAAATGTGTATGTATTATATATTTTTATTAAAGAGATTAATAAAACCCGTCACCAGTTGGTTCCCAGAAGTGGGCAACATTCCTTGTATCATAATCGCATCTACCATAGTTGCGGGCGTACATCTGAAAACGAATATAAATGCAAATGAAATTTGAAGAAAGTCGAATAGGCGCGCTCTTCGGCGCGCAAAAATTTTCCAGAGAGCTGAGGACGGCGTTATATCGAAAGACGGGCTCGGCCCCAGGAGGAAATGTTATTAATAACGAGAGGGTGACAGGGGCTCCGTCTCTGTCTCAGTCCTTTACTTGACGGTGCAACCGCCCCTAAGCTGACGCGGGACGCCTAATGACGATTAATTTAATGTCCTCGTCGGAGACATGGCACGGGGACGTCTCTGCGTGACGCAATGCGACAGGTCTTTGAAACACTTTCATTTCGAAATGTAGAATAGTTATCACTTTCGCGCTTTACGAATCCACTTCAAATAGTTTGAGCTGACCGCCCGACAATCCATTAATCAGGGACACGAATGAGCACAGTGTGAATAATAATTGATCTCCAGTATTTTACTGCCCTTCATGAATGTGTAGCTACAGTTCACCATGTTGAAAACACGCTTGATAGTTCGAAATACATTTTGTTTGCGATATATAAATTATTACAGATGATATGGATTGCAAAGCATCCTTTATTATAAAAAATTGAAGAGAGTATCTTTGAAACTATAGCTTTGAGTAAATCATCCCTTTCGAAATTCTGTTTAGAACCGTAACATTTTAGATTTTTTTTTGTGTTATGTACTCGCTCGCTTGTTACGAACAAGGTTGAAATTGTCGTGGCGTTACAATGGGTCCATTAATCAAACGCTCGAACACGTATCTTTTGAATAGGGATTGATTCCACGCCCCAAATGGATTTTTGCCCAAAGCGACTTGCCGTGCTACTATGATTCGCTTGCCCTCCAAGGGTAATAATGATTTTGCCACGGTGATATCGATGTATCGCAGTCTGATATTAGATATATGTCGGGGTGTGTTTTCACAATCGGAAGTATGCCTAAAATCTGTCTGTGAGATTATTACAACGAACGTTTGCGTAAAGCTGGATTATTTCATGGAAACTCATAAAACTAATTAAAAATTTTAGTTTATTTATTTTTCACAGGTCTATAGGTCTTGGTAGTTGAAACAAATAATTTTGGCTAAAAAAATAAATTTAAACAAAAAAATGCCTCAACCGAGACAAATACATAAAGTTCATGTTTATTATTATACACGCTCATTCTATTTTTTATATTAAAAAAAAAATAAAACTGAAGTGAAATGTATATAAAGAATAAATTTGCATGCGACTAGCAGGAATTAAAATAACTAAAACACAATATTATCTTGAATTTATAATATTATAATAATTATAATAAAATATTAAAATTAATTTGAATATCAAATAGAAAACTATATTCTGAAACGCATTAATATTTGTAAAATATTTTATTTCCTTGATATTCAAACACATAAGCAAACAAAATACTTACTATTTGAAATATATTTTATCATCGTTATATTATAATTAATTAATTATAGAAATTGTATTAATTTCTGTCAGAATCTGTCCTATAAATATTATTGGTATAGTAATGAATGTAATAATCATACTAACTCTACGTTAATTAACTTATAAGAATAATAAGTATTAGTTTTGTGAATTTCTTGATAACAGTAATCAGATCATTTGCGGTCAATAAAATAATTTGACAGCCTCATTTCCGAGATCAGATTGTGATGCGAGCACCCGTAGAGCCAAGGTCATATTCCCTTTAAGGATTCCGACAGCCCTATCTCACTGACCAATAGAGAAGTCCCCCTTTCCTGAGTCGTTAACGGCGATCGTTAAGCGAGAGCCCTCGATTGTCCGGCCCTCGTATATTTTTCCGATTTCGGTACTCACTCCTTTGTCTGTATGGCTTTCGATGACATTATGCGCGATAAAACCTGCGAGAGACGGGCGTCGCCCGTGATCTTACGCGAGAAGAAGCATTCGGAAAACAAAGAGCTGTTGAGAACGGTAAACGGGGATGAATTTGAAGGCAGGCAGGTCTTCCCCTCTCCTTTCTCTGCCACCTAACCAAAAGCTCCGATACCTACCTATCTACGTCTTATTCCGCGAATTAATCAAGCGGGATAATTCGTAAGGATGAAAAGCGTTTAATCGACTGCCCGAGATCTCCCCGTAGCGAAACAAACCATGCAATTAATTTTTAAAGTATGGCGATAACCAACCGATGCAACATTAAAGCGGACGGTATCCCAAACGGTTCTAAGTTGAATCAGCTTCGCAGAAATTAATTCTCGAGAATTTATCGCTTTGAAAGGACGCCTAGCGTGCGTCGCGTTTCGCTTAATAGCCGAAATTCTGCAAGGAAAATGCTGCGACGAGCGGTGGGAGGAAAGACAGAACTCGACAGAGCAATTTGTAGGCAGTAATGTGCGGAGCATTACGAGCATTACACCGCCATTACCCCTATCCCGACATCACGACGGGGAGAGTCGTCGCGCGGACAGGTCGACGACGTTGCCGGTAATACGTCGTATATATGCGTCGGATGTACGCGCGACGGACACATATTCGTTCCCCTTCCTCGATGTCGATCCCGTTGGCAGCCCAAGTGGCAGCCAACCCGCTTTCCCTCGTCCACGAAGGACGGGGTCGGGCTCGTCCGGATCCATATATGTGCGTCTCGACGCGCTGCCGTAAACGATACCGGACGGAATTTTGCCACAATGTCGACGCTCAACGCGCCAGCAACGTTCTTCCCCGCAGAATTTCCCCACGGTTTCCATACGATCCCTTTCGCCGAGGATTGCGCGCCCAAAACGCTGGCATCTAATGCCCGACAAGGGTCGCATGATCGTGGTTCGATAGATTCAGACTCGGAGCCGCAGGATTGCCACCGCCGTTTCGTCGCTAAGATATTGAAGTAAAATTCCGCTTCACTTGGATGGAGTCTGAAAATCCAGACAAAAATTAACATATTGCATATATATATTTTTTTCTGTTTGATTAAATAACTATCAGATAAAATTAAGCAAATATTTTCGAAAGTGTTTTTATTAAAATAAAAAATTATAGGATAATTTCTTATAGAGCAAAGATAATAACACAATATAATCGTATATGATATCAAAGTTAGATTGAAATGTTTAAATCTCAATACATAATATCAATATAAAATTGAAGCTAGTATTTTTATCTTTATATATTTATTTAATCAAAGTATTATTTTACATTAAAACAGCAAACATATAACGAACTAAATTATTTTGTTCTATAATTAATTACATTTTTTTAAATGTTCCTTCTGTCTCTTTTGAATAAAATCTATGAACTGATGTCAATGTAAATGTTTCATACAAGAATACACACACATTTTTTATGAAAACCAAACGTTAAAATTATTCACATTTCTATATTTATTCACGAAGATTTTTTTCCTTAATGAATTTAAAACAAGCGTAAGCGTTTAAGATTTCGCGTAAACGGTATTATATCGCTCGGTGGTGCAAAAACTCCCTTTGTCGCATCGAACTCGCGTCACTTAAGGAGGCTACATCGGGGAAAAAGGAAAGAAAGCGGGACCGTCGTTCCTCATGCGGGGGATGAAATATTTCCGAAAGCCTCTCGTCGTAAAGCTGGACGTCGTAAAAGCGCGTATCTTCGCTCTCTGACGTGAATCCGGCTAGAAAGCGAAGAGGGGCCCGCCGTTTCCTCGGCAGCGAGAGAAGGTAAGATGTAAGATGAGGAACGGCTGGTGCACATCGTCAAACGAAATGGTCTGTGTGCAACGCGTGAGGAACGTCGTAAGTATTTACATGTTTTCACGCAGGAACGACGCACGACCGTAAAAATACGTCGTTTGAATGGCGGATGAAAGGATTGCGCAGAGGGAATATGATATTTCGTTGCGGAATTTATAATCGAACCCGCGGGGGAGAGATCGCTGGGCCGGAAATTATGTGCGAGTTTTACCGGAAGACGAGAGGCAGGCGTTGTATAGCGAGATTCCCGAGATATTTCGTTCATTCGATTTTTTTTTTACACACAATGCCAAATATGATGATTATTTGCTAAACTTCTACAAGTTCCCGTAACAATATCTGTTATCACCGTTATTAAATTTTTGCGAGACTCCATTTTCAAGAAAATCCACAGATTTATAATATTATATTATAATATTCCACGTGCTTGAATGAAGATTATTTGAGAAATAATGTGGAAACCATTGAAACATTTGTCTATTTTATTACAGATATTTCAAACATAAATAAATAAAATACAACTTAATAATATAGTTTTACATAATCAAAAAAAAAGCTTATGTTGCGATATAGCTATTACATTCTCGGATGCATAAGTAGGGTAAAAGAGAACGCAGATTAAAAGGACGTTATACTGAACAAAAGAAGGGCTAACTCGCATTTATATGTTTCGATAGGTAGTGGCCGATCGTAAAGAGGTATGTTTTCTAGGTAAACCTCCCTCGCGGCGTGTAGCTGGAAGGAAGAAAGATCAAATAGATGTACATAGAAATTAAAAGAGGGGTTGGTTAAGATCAGGTCAGATACTCGCTTTTGATCTAAATGCAAGAAAGGGATGCTTAAAATCACCGAATGAGATGATGGTATCGCCAATCCAAACTCATCAAATCGACGACTAATGAAATTTTAACGATAAATGTCAATAAAACATTTATTAAAAATGAACGAAATTTATAAGTTTAAAGAGCAAAGAAAATCAATAATTCTTTTAAAATCCATTCGTATTTAATTTTTTAACTAATTTGATTTATTTAGATATGAAATACTTTTATCCAAAAAAAGACATTATAAAATATAAATTAATTCTATTAGTCTAAAGTTTAATTAAAAAATATATGTATATTCGATTTTGTATATTCCTGATCACAGCCAAGTCTTCATAAAATGTAAAAATCTTGATGTAATAAATATTACCTATGTTCTATTAAAACGTCTTTATTCTTCACTTGCAGAGACTTTATTTAAAATTAATGACATTCATCGGCAATGCCGACAGGGTGAAAGTAATTTTCGAAAAGGTGACCCACTTTGGAAGTCCCGCTGCGTGAGTTTACCCGCGCTCTTACGAAATTTTCAATTCATCGAATTCACGGACATGGACACGCTTCAATGATTCAACAGTACAAATTTGCAGAAGTTTTCCAATATATGTAAGCTATTACCGTGGGGATGAGGATCGTCCCTACTCCTGGTAAATAATCCAGTAGTACGACCCTTCTGACCATCGCGGCTGTTTTCGTCAATACGCATTTCGTGAATCGGCTGGCAGCCTCTCGGCCGTTTCCGGACGATGGACACTTCAAACCGCCCGAAATAACGAGGTCCAGGATACGAGAGAAGCTGCAAGTGGAAGACTCGAGAGTTTCGCAAAATCGAGCCCGCGTTATTCGTTCGAGTGGCCATCAGCTCTGCTTCGAACACTTCAATCGGGTTCCTTGACGGAGTACGTTCGACGATTAATGAAAAACTCAATTCGCTGTTTAACGAGATAGACAAATGTTAATTTAAAAAAAAATCAATTTTACGTTAACTGTGTAATTTATCGAAAAATAAAAGAGTCCTTAAATTATAAATAAAGAGTATTTTACGAGACGAGGATGGTTTAAGCAATTCATTTATTTATTACAGATAAATGAAACGTTGCGGGTATTAATTCACAGATACGGTCAAGAAAAAAAATTGTTTTTTTACAATGTTTTTATATAAAATAAGGGTGATTTAAAGAATTCTATCAATGAGGTATTAAAATTCAAAATACCTGAAAGATGAGCTGGGAGAGACAGTATTCGAAAACGCTCGTGCTTTTCTCAAGCACAGACCTGTAAGACAGGAAAGCCGCCTTCTCTTGAAATTGTATCCTGAAGACAAGTAGTCGCGGGGTCGATAACCAATTAGCTAACCCCACGACAAGGGGTGGAATTACGCGTAAACAACGCAGACAGTAGCTAGGGCAACGAGTTTTGAGAACGTCGTGTGGTGCTTGAATTTTCATTTCTTCGCCGTCCTTTTTAATTTGTCTCATATATCGGTATCACATTATTCATGACAAAAATAAGAAATGGAGATCTAGTTTCAAGAAACTAGTATCAATTTCATAAAAGCGAATTAAATAGATTTATGTTACATTACTCGATTTTAGAAAGAAAAAAAAAATAAGAAATAAAAGTTTCTCTTTTTTATTAAATTTGCAATCTATGTTACGTTCTATATCCTTTTTAACTATAAGAAACCAGTTTACAATTATAAAAAATGGATATTTTATTATTTTCATAATAAT
Organism: Anoplolepis gracilipes; assembly: GCF_047496725.1. Taxonomy (NCBI): domain Eukaryota; kingdom Metazoa; phylum Arthropoda; class Insecta; order Hymenoptera; family Formicidae; genus Anoplolepis; species Anoplolepis gracilipes. Next base: position 10,442,909 of record NC_132970.1, on the reverse strand, counting down.
ATAACATTACATATATATTAAAAAAAAATATTATTAATATTAGATACACAGTGAATTAGACTGCAATTGCTGCTCATAAATTAACTGTCTGTAATTAAAGAATGATATTAAAATACATCTTTTTTACATTCAAATATAACGCCTTTTTCTAAAATGATTTTATAAAATTATCAGAGCAAAATAAGAGAAAAAGAGAAGTAGAGAGAGAAAAATAAAGATGCACATGTCATATCACGCACATGCGGTGGAAGCTCAGCCGGAGTCTTGCATAGCCGATGGACCAAGCGAGGGATGCATACCAAGCAGCCTTTTTGCTCGCCAGCAAATTTGTCAATGGACCCGGGAATCCCGGTGAATCCTCCCTTCTAAAAATGGCTGGCTCGTTCCATACCCTTATCTTCTTTACGTCCCGTCGATCATTCTCGCCTATCGTATAGACACGCTTGACTGCACGAAAATACGAAAGTGCAATCTTCCAACTTTCGAGGAACAAGAAGTCGCGAAAGTCGAGAAACTCCATGTTTACGAAAAGACAAATTCATTCTGTCCATAGCGATACTCATCTACAAATGTCAAATAATATTTTTATATACGAGAAGAGACTATACTAAAAGCATAAAAATTCTAGAGTATTAATTAATACGATTCATATTAGCTTCTATGCAAATAATAATTGTACGTAAGAGAGATAATTACACTTTTTGTTTACAGAATGCAAACTTATCGTTGCTCATGAAAATCGTGTCGTGTTAAACGATTGCTCGCATCAAGGAGGAATGATTTTAGTGAAGAAGAACAACGTCTAGAAAAGCGAGAGAAAAGGCGAGAAAGTGACTACCAGGCAGGAAAAATGGATGGATGGTCGTTCGCAATTTGGCCCTCCAATAACCACGACACAAAGTAGCCAATTTATAATCCCCTGTCCCTCCCACCTCAGCATCCCCTTCATTGGATACTTTTATCTACGTGCCTACACCTCCGCGTTTCGCTGTCGTTCCTTCGATCACGGGTTGTTATTTTTTTTTTGTACGTTTCACCTCACCGACTAGACGACGCAATGTACAATGATAGCGTAGCTAGCGGGCAATGACCCAAGAAATTAAGTTTCTCCATTAGGCCTTAATCGCCACGACAGGCGAACATCAACACGCAACTGATCACCTGTCGTTTCTTTTCGAGGGAACACGCGTTTAGTTATCAGTAAACAAAAATAGAATTGATATCACGAAGTCAATAATTCTTCAGGTAATAGTCAGTAAAGTACTTTTGTTAGAAACTTTTAACGCTAAATTTTTATTATATGTAGTTGCAATTTTTCTATTATAAATATAAGGCTCAATTTAGGTATCATCATTAAATGTAGCATCAAGAATAAACATATTAACTTGATATTGTCAACATAAAAAGAAAATACAAGACATATCTGCATTTTCATTATATATTTATATTTTATATTATTATATTGAAGCTCGATTTAATCACGTCTCTTAAATAACGAACTACACACATGCATGTAATATCACATTCGTTACAAATGATACTTTGTCAGTGACATTACTGAAAACTTCGATAGTATAGATATAGACAATATTCTTGGCGGGAAGGTATGTTTATGACATAAGCCCAATATTCTTAATGATCACAAAACGTGCATTCGCACATATATTTCCAAGGTCTCTCCCCTACGAACGCTTGAAACTCCAAGTCGGAAGAGACACGTGCCAGGCTCCCGTAATATTTATTAGCGCATACCTATTCCTCAGTAATAGTAATCTTCGACAGAATATAGGCGGGAGCAGATCTCACCCCTGCGGCCGGGAATTAATTGCTTTCTACAGGACTCGAGGGGGCGTTTTCGACGAACAAAGAAAACGCGGTCGGCAGTGAAGCTAAGGAAGAGCCCGCGGAGGATCGTGTCCACGATCGATCACGTAGGCCAGCGACAGAAGACATCCGTCGGACTATAATTCTCGGCAGACAGTTCTCATAGCAAATACAAGCACTCACCGTCGAGAGTTCTATCGATCCGCTAATTCAATCTCGGATTACCCGTGCCATCGCGGCGTGAGGCGCGTAAAGATTTATGAAGCTCATCGGAATGGATCTGGTAAAGCAAAAAATTAAACGTGGCTATTAATCTGACCATCTCGCCGAACGTCGTGGTGCGCAAGCACGATTTTTTAACGTGATTGATAAATATCGTCGCAAAGCAATAAGCTGTTTTCATATGAATACTTGGAGCTGCTGTTGAATTATTTACTTTACGTCATATACGTTACTTTGATGCACAGCATATTGTTATTTGAAATATTTTTCATTATTACATAGAAATAGTAACTGTATTGAACAAAAATTAATAAAAAATGTTAACTTTTTAAATAAACTCGTATCTATTTTTATTAATACGTCTGTACATCTGTCTAAACAAATTCCACTTATACTCCCCGCTATGAACGGTCAGCCCGATTGTAATATCGGAGGCTCCATTTTCCCCCTTTCTTAGGCAACTGGCCGTAAACACGTCTAACGTACCACGAATTGGGGTTCTTCGTGCGCCTTCTTTTGTGACATCCCGTATCCGCGCCCCATAGAAGGGCAAAACTGCCAGGGGTCTGCTTTACAGCGACGTTCCCAACGGGACGAATTCTAAGGGGGCGAGGGGGCGTAGTCACGCATCAGTGATTGACGGATGGCTCTTCGATTACGGTGGGCGACGTGCCGTATAATTGACCAGGTGTTACGAATCAGCGAAAGTTGGTGGATTCATGACTCTCGATTAATCAGCACAAAAAACGCGCTTTCGTAAAAATGAAAGGGCTCAATAAAGAGGGACTTTCATCGAACTCTTATTATAAAGATAATTTGCTTCTTGCTTATATAATTTTTACTCGAAAGCACAGTGAAGATCAATGTATCTTTTCAGAGACTGTCACAATTTTGCAACTAAAGATTTTATCTTCTTGATTTCTTTGTACTGAAAAAACGTATTTTTGATCGAAATTTATACTTTATAATTTATCTTTTATTCTTAATTAATAAGGATATAGTTTAAAAAAATATATTTTCTTCTTTATGTGATCTCTTTTGGAGAATATCTTATAAATTAAGTAAAAACTGTATGTTTAACTTGTCAAAGTTATAATAGTCAATTTTTTGTAAAATTGTTTTTTTTCATAGAAATTAATTAAATTTAATAATATCAAATATTAAGTAATATAATGATTAAAAAAATTTTATTCGGTATATATATTCACAAAAATATCAAAGACTACACTCTACTCTTTAAAAAATTTATCTCTTAAACTCATAAATAAAGGATACTTTTAGCATTTATTTTAGAGAAAGATATTACAAAGATAGAGTAAAATATTTTAAAAATGAGAATTTTTTGATGTGGACTTTTTTTATGCAGTAAAATCTAATCTGTAGAATCTTTTTAAAATCATTCACAAAAATTATTAATTAAATATATTAAAAATCTCAAGCTTTCTCAATTCATTAATCAGTTATATTTTTTGATCCGCGTACTTATCATTCGCTGGAGAACTTCTTCAGGAATTTAATACTTATTAACCTCTCCAGAACAAAGTATCATACGATGAGATCACAAAATCAGGCGGTACATAATAAATTCATCGTCTCGCTTGTACTTACCGGGTGATAGGTTACATCCGTCCGTCGAGAATACTTACACTGTGTCTTGAATAACTTCATTCTCAAGGAGAGTTCCACAGATAATATCCTGTTTCAAAACGAGAAGTGCTTTTCTGTAGCTCAATTTCGCAAACGACCGTTTAAATTAAATTTAATAAATGCATTGATTGGCCGGTCATACAGGATTTTCATTTATTTCAAGAAATAGCATAATGGTATATAATTAAAACGTTAATTATAACTTCAACGATTTTATGCTTTGCTTTCTAGCGTGTTGAAATCAATGTTGAATTTGTAATTTATATTTATATTTATCATCTCGTTTGCATTTAATGTATTTTGCTGTTCGCGTATATATAAATGAAAGAGGTTAAACAGTTTTTAAATTAAATTTCGGTTTATATAAAATTCTAATTTTCTTGGAAACTACGTTATTTCAATACGATATCTATTATATATATATTTTATAATTTTTTATAATATTTATAATATCATAATTTATAATATTTTATAAGGAATAAATCAGGGATAGGAATACTTTTTTATTATAACGGGAGTGGAATAAAAAACACGCAACACACTATCTTTTTTTGCATTTCATTTCATTTCACCAATATCTTTAGGATAATGGTATTAAAAAATGTTTATTAATATAATATGTATACTTTCCTTAAAATCATCATACTCGTATTCTCATAGCGTAATAATCATAATATATAATTATTATAATATATATCTATATTTATTTTTATATATATTATGTTTATATATAGCAAGACATATATATACATATATATGTCTTGCATATAGAGAATAGTCAATTAGAGAGTAGGTTGTGTAAGTTTTGTAGTTTATATTTATTTATCATTTTTATTTGTTTAATATTTAATGTAGGTATTCCATTACTAAACATATACAAAAAGCGGTATAAAGCTCGATCCTCATACGCTGTCTATTTATAGTAGTAATCATCGCGTTCTTACAATTTCCTTAAATTGCCGTTACGAAATGTTTTTTTTATCCGTTTTTCTTTTTTTCTCTATCTCTCTTTCACCTCGTTTGTTATACCTAGGCGTAGCCGTAATGCGCTAATGCTTATAGTGTACTTCCTGTCCGTCCTTTCGCTTACCCCTCCGGCGATACTCCGCGTCATGTTCGGAACCAAAAGGAAGGATAGGCCCCGAGACGAGAGGACGGCCAGAAGGGAGGACGTTTATTAAGCCCGAAACTGCCAGGACCCATATTGACCGTGTCCTCTCTGCTCTGAGAAGAGCATTGATTAATTAACGCAAACTCGTGTAATGCGACATAAACGACAGAACGGTCGTTCCCGCCTCGGTTCTCGATTCGGACTCAAGGTGAGGGAGATCGAACGACCGTCAACGGCTTCTCTCGACTAAAATATTAAACGTCTATGTGTGTGTGTGTGTTTGTATATGTCATAATCGCTTCTCCGAGAGATGCTCGTCTCGTTTCGCGGATTTCGTTTCCTCTTTCTGTGCCTCGCGTTTAGTTCTTAGGCCGCGATTGCGAGGCGCGAATATGCCATGATTCATCTCTCGATCGGAGATGGCTCGCGACGAGTGTAAGCGAAGACACGCGTGTCTCGCGATCTCGCTCGGAGAAACGACCCGGAATATTTGTTAAGCATTAGCTCTCGAAATCGACAGAGGCTTATCATCGATAATATATATACTCTCTTTCTCTCAAAAAACGCGACTCGTCCTTCGTTACTTTCCGCTTTGTTTTCATGCGTCTATCTTCCCCTCAAGGTCGCTGGCGGGTACACCGCTCGTATGTGTGTGTATTTGTGTGTCTCCCCGATTCCATGATCTTTCTCTCTCGTCTATTCGCACGATCGACGGACGCGTTCTCGACTGGTCGGGATCGGCCGGACCGATCCCCCATCTATTCTTGCAACAATTCCAGCCCAACCAATCGTACAATTTCATTGTCTATCATTGTTACTTGTCTAATGACCTTTCCTCAAAACACGCACGAGCAATCGCTACGGGAACATTTACAACGGCCAGCGCTCGATGTTCGCCCTCACGAAGGAATTCCTCGCGTGGTCTTGTCCTAATCGAACGTTTAATTTAAACGTCCAGTCGAAAACACGTCCGTGCAACGTATGAACTTTTCAACAACTCGACGCCTAAGCAGCGTCTTCGTCAGTAACCATTTTTCACTACATGGTGTATGACGCAAACATTTCGTTTCACAACCAATATCTTAATATCAAAATGTATTCTTCTTAAATTCTATCTATCCGCATAATTACGTTCAACATGCAATATAAATGAGTGCTTGTAAAGGAACTTACACATATCAAATTACAATGCATCCTCGAATTAAATATATTATAATACATACGAATTATGCGCAAACATGTATAACTCTCAGCACAAAGAAAAGAAAAACAGTAAATATTTTATACTTTTTATTTGTATTAACATTATTCACGTCATAGTCGATAATCTGGATGACAATATAAGATAGTGTTCCTATACGCATCGAAACGTAAACTATAACAATCTGGATATACTCATGATTTTATTATGGGAATCCTTTTCTTCTTCTGTGGAGCAATGAAGATGACAATTACTGTCAGTGACCCGCCAGCTAAAGGTACAGCGTAGTATCTAATAACCCGAGTTAGACTCTCGCCCTCAAGCCAACCAAACAAATATAATCGCGTACAATTACAATACGAATTATTAAATATCAACTCTTATACTCTAACGATAGAATGATCATAATAAGAGTTTGGCAAGCGCTAGGGAAATATAGTGCCGACCAACATATACTATGTAGAGTGTCCGTGTGTATGTCCGTGTCTACATTATATATTTCTCTGTATATTTCTCTCTGTACTCTTTCATACATTTTTATATTTGCGATGTTAAATGCGATTTATCGTGTGCATAGTATCTCGATATTCAGACGATCGAAATCATCCCTCCGAAATCGTCTTATCGAGATGTTGAGATGTTGGTAGTCCTGTTGTATCAATTCGTAAATGTTGCCCCTTGTTCCGCATGGAAATATTAAGCGCCTGTTAAATTTGCCTAGAATAATTTCGAAAAAACCGGAGCTTAACAGTAGACAAGTAAACGTTCGCCATTGTTAACGGCTACAAATCTACTAAAAATTCCTTCATAGTAATTATTTCACAGAATCAGTAGATTAGACTTATCGATTCTGCAGACGTCGACATTCTCGGTTTATTGCATGCGTTTTTTTTTTTTTTTTTTTTTTTTTTTTTTGCGGAGGAGAATTTGCGAAGGAAGAGCAAGATTCGAGAGCTCATCGTTTGTATTAAACGAGAATGCTAAAAACGAAAGAGTTGTCTGTTTTCGAATTTATTTGTTTCGCAAAAATTGCGTTAAAATTCGAAAAAAACGCACGATCGACGACGCCGGCTTATATTCTGTATTAACTTTTCGTTTCCTTCTCCCCACCCCTCCCCCTTTTTTTTGCAAATCCCTTTCGAATAGATTTTTATCAAAAATATATATATCTATGTATCTGTATACGCGTTTACCTCCCCTACCTTTCGTCCACGGCGTCGATCGGCCACCCAACGCTCGAGTCTTACGTACGGATATTCGAACGATCAAGGAACTCTTGACGGTTCGGATATGGAGTCGTTAGGTCGTCGTTGTCCGCCGTTGGAATCAACCATATCGATATTTTTTCGCCCGTTCCTAAATTCGTCGTCGACGATCGCGCGAGATTTTTCTGCTGACAATCGCGCATCTAACGGGAATTTTCGATCGAGTTCTCCTTCGCGCCCGAGCACTCATCCTCCCGCACTTCCTCTCCTTCATTCCTCCTCGTTAATTTTGCGCCTTGAATTGTCGACGCTGACGCGACTTTTTAACGGGGGTCAGTCTCAAATGATTGCGCTCTGCTATTATACCTCGGCGTGGACTTACGAACTGTGGTCCTTCAAAAAGCTGCGTATAAAATTTTCTTGATTAAAAGCTTAGGCTGGAAAGATTATGTTTCTCGAGTCTTATTTTCGGCAGTTGCAAGTTACGTATATACGCGAGGCGATACGCTTTCATCGACCGACGAACGAAATTATTTGCGGTAAAAATAATAAGTGCGGGATCGAACCGATATGATGATTTGTCATTCGTTCATCAAATTCGTCAAAAGTTAAACCGCGAGTTCATTAATAATTAACGAGAGTATTCATTTCTCTCGTTTCATTTCGACATCAACGCGAGAAAAATTTTATTTCAAGTTCGATCGAGCACAAATTCTTCTTTTAATAATTTGACATGTTCACAGATATTCAATATTCAGATAAGGATGCAACTATTCCACAATGAATTACTGACTTATGACAATTTTGATATTCGCGGTCGATCAAAGCGCAAAGTCTCGATATTATTTTCATTTATTGCTCTTAGATAGACGTTAAATGTGAATGGTGTACATCTTTGTTTATATATATATATATATATATATGTATATATATGGAGGTATATGCACGGGAAGTTTCAATCAGTGGTGGCGAATATGTAACAATGTGTCATATTATGTGTACATGCGTCGGTTACGTGTGTTGTGTATGTAATATATATATATATATGTATACATATTTCATAGATAATGCATTAAGAGGCAAAAGGGGGGAAACAGCTAGAAAGAGGTAATTTTAAATAGATTACCGATATCTTCTCTCGTCTATATCCATAATAGGCGGGTGCATGCAATAAACACACCGAACTCTAACTACGATACTGATTTTTCGAAGCTTACATGTCTAAAACTGCACGTGATACTCACACGGCTCCCGTAATATGCATTCATTCACTTTGCAATAAATACCATGTCACTTAAGACCAGCTCGACAAGATTCCGAAAGACCGCGAGTTATTCACTCGCATTTCCCCTCCCGCGGTCCGAGAGACGACTATCAACAACGAGATTTAGCATCGAGGAAGCGATCGAGTTAACTCTGAAATCGTCGATATTATTGAGGTAAATTGACGTGCATATAAATCGTCGATATGACAGCAAATGGGGGGAATATATATATATATATATATATATATATATATATATATTTTTTTTTTGCCATCCTATATATTTAAACAAATCTATTTTCGCCCTGACAAAATTGAGAGATTCGGCATGCAACGTTGAACGCTTTCAAAGTTATCGCGAAGCCTCGATGAAAATGTTCCTGAGAAATTTCAAGAGGGATCATCAGTGCAGGCCGCGCCTTAAGTGCTAATGGCAGTTCGGATCGTTAACACATAGCTACATGCAGGTATTGTATATATCGTATTTCCGATAATAACGTCGAGTGAACCTAGCGTTAGATAAGTATGTAGTATATGTTATATAAATCATTTCACTTAATTTTTATCTCGTTATCGCAATAATTCCTACACCAGGGAAAACATCGTTAAACATTATCTCTCATCTAATATTACTTTTTTTCTTTCTCATCATTCTGTTCCTTTCACTCTCTCTTTCTCTCTCTCTCTTTCTCTCTCTCTCTTTCGTGCTCAATAATAATTAATATTCTTTTTCATCTCTAAATTATTTCTTTCTTTCTCTTTCACTCTCTGTTTCTCTCTCTCTCTCTTTCTCGCTTTGTGTCTTTTCTTTTACGCTTTCGTCGTTTAACATTTTATTCAGCGCTCGATATAGTTATTCATATTAGAAAAATTTGTACTCTTATAGGGGAGGTATCGAGGGACACAGCTGCCTCGCTGCTGTTTTATTTTCCGTGATTTAGTTCGGGAACATCTTACTCAATCTCGCATGCGTCAGTTTTTAAATCGAATAACATCCTCTCACGATCTCGCGAATCGAGTCGTGGCATCGTATGCGCGCCATTTATCCAGCCATGTAAAATGTCCCAGTTCGTGTCAGATGTCAGCCAGGTGGTAACCGAACGAAGCGGGCGATGTGTCCAATCACAAAGATGATATCAATAAAAATCTTGGTAAATAAATCGTTACATTCCTTAATTCGCTATTTGATATTTTCGTGATACATGAAGAGTAGAATACGTTGTAATATGTTGTAATGATTTTTCTGAAAATCACTATTATAATATGAGATAAAATAATATTTGTAAAATTATTTCACACAACAATTTTTCAATGTTATGAAAAATGTCGATTTTTTTACCGATAGAATAAATCGTCGTCATGATTGGACAGCCGCAGGCCGCGTCTTATCTTTTATCTCAATGAAATTGATACGGTCAAATGAAACGAAAAACTTAATGGTCAATTGGCGAGAAATCGGATAAGGAATTTGGGATAAAATAAGTAAATGGAGCAGGGTAGGTTAACTCAGGTGACTAAAGATCCTTACAAACCGCACTCACTCTTCTCTCATTCACGGCCGCTAAATTGAGTCACGATTGCGTTCACGTAGTTTTAAGATAGATTCCCGTCTGCCAATCTATTTACCATTTTAGCATAGGGAAGAAAAATGCATATCGTCGCAGATACCTTGTATAAAGTCGCGACACGAAACTTATCGTGACTCCGACTAAGCTATACGAAAATGGGAAATAGCTTCGATAATATATAAGTATATGTATACATGTTTTTTTTTTTTTTTTTTACCACGTGCAAACGTACCTACAATTAAGATTGATACGACCTATGACGCCTATAAGAGCAAGTCCTTTTCTTTCACGCAAAAGGGACCGATTAAAATGAGCGATTCTAAGCCCTGCCAAATCTTCGATCAAACCGTACACCGCTAGTGGTTATGTAATATGTATTATCACTATTACGATTATACACGTGTATCCGTATAATATCCATGTGCGTATATATGTATTATTACTCAAACCGTCGTTACGACCGCCTTTTGTAAATTTATCCGAAAAAGCTCCGATCTCGCGCGACCTCAGCTTCAACTTTTCCCTCTCTCCCTCGTTGCCTTCCTATATTCCCTGCAAAATCCTGCAGATCGCTGACATCCGCTCGTCGCAATCGGAAGTGCAAACGTCGCAACTTCTCGCGCGTGAATATACTCTCTCGGTGCTCGTTTATATGGCAAACGGTGCAATGCCATCGATTGTTCGTATTTCTTTAACTTTTTTCTTCTTCAAAGATCGTAGGAAGGCGAACGAGAGTCATAGGGCAGGGCAGTAAGACATGGAAAGGCTATCGCAATTCACTGTTTCCTCCGTTTCTTTTATCTTTTTTTATCGTCCATAACCATCTCATTTCTATTTTTTCTTTGTTTTTGTCTTTCTCTCTTTTTCTTTCTCTATCTTCTCTCCTCTTTCTTCTCTCTCATCACCTTCAAGAAAATAGAAAAAAAATTGAATGCTTGTGATGAAAAATAAAAAATGCAATTAGAAAAAAATCCGATGTGCACTGTTCCGAAAGAAAAGATGTTTTGTATCGAGGTCTTTAATTACACGAAAATCGAGAATTCACTCGTTAATCAAGATCTTCGAAGTCAGTGGCGATGATTTTCATGATTAAATCGAATTTCATTTATGATCGCGCGAGGTGCGCTTGATGTGTCGACGGAATTTTATAAATTCGTGCGATATCTTGTGTTGACCAGTGTTTTTAAAAAAAATTTTATCATACAGTTGACGCAATATTAAAGAAAGTTTACTCATCCTTAAATGTATGCTAGGTACATATCCTCGTCAAATGCGTGATTCGTGACACTATCGGCTTCGAGAAGACGCGAATGATGAGTTTAATTTTCGTCAATAATATTCGTAATTATAAATTATAAAAATTTTCAAAAATCAAGTGATGACGTAAAAAATTAGATCAATACGGAATTATTTTGTATATTTCTTTTAACAATTCTTTAACAATTAAACATAAATGTCACTGGGTAACTAAAAAATTATTATAATAAAGTTACTGAACGAAATGCGATCAATTATTATTATTATTATTTTGTGAATTACGGATTTGTCTGTCTTTGTCTCATCTCATTTTCAAACACAAATCATGAAAATTAAAAGGACGTTTAGTCGACGTTAGAAAAATAAGATCTAATGAAACAGAAAGAAAATATCAAATTCGAAGCACGGTCGTCAGAAATCCTCGCCATGTCTTATTACGAGTTTAATTACTACGAACAATCTTGGACGTTGATCTCCGATGGAGAGCGGCAATTTCTTTTTACATGTCTCTCTCTTTCTCGCTTTTCTCAAGAAAAACACCATACCTTTCAACACTTCCTCAAACTTCCCGTCGGTTGTCCCGTTTGGTCCGCACTACCAGCATGATTATTCGCTTTTGCATCGCAAAATACTTTGTGTCTACTATGATTTCTTTTTTGGATCGCTTCCATGCCTGCCGTCCGATCGGTTTTTCTCCTCTCGATTCACCTTAACGGCTAAGTAACAGCTACTTAAATGTTTAAAACTACGCGGCCTCGAAACGAGGTCTTCCTCGTACCTTGACGAGGGCGGATGAAAGTGATTATAAAAGAGCACATATCCTACCTACATATATGTATTAAAAATTACATCTTTCGACGACACACCCTGCAAACGATTATGTTCGAGTGTCTCGTAGCGACGCGAAGCTTCGCGATCGATCGTACCCGAACGTCGGGCAGAGACTAGCTTTATCAAAAGATCATTTCGATGCGGCACGATCGTCGATCTTGTTTTAGCGCTCTTTTCAGTTTCTCTTTTCAGCTTCGGATTTACGTTTCTCCGGCCTCTTCACGAAAAGTTACTATTTCAACAAATCGGAAGGGCTAAGCAGAGGCGAATCTTCGATTACTTACGAACCCTCTCCTCGATATCGATACTAAAACACGTGTACGTTTCCGAAATTTCCGACGCGGAATTACCTTAAACTAAACTTAACGACGTCTTAATTTTGATAAATACATTACCGTCTTATAATTTTTCATACGACCCTTTTCTCCGTCTTCGTGATCGACTTGGCGATCATTTAAAAAAATAGGGTACAAAAATTATTCATCTAAATTTGAAATCTTACCAAATCTAAAGTCGCTTTTCTCCGCATGTATTTTCCGTATATTATTATTTTTTTTTTTTATAACACAGCCGAATAAAAATGCCCGAATTACCTCTAAGAAACTTATATTGAATCTTAAATTTTAGCCTTTCGTTCGTGTTCGCTCGAAGAACGCGTTGTATTTTTTTTTTCTTTATAAAAAAAGATTCTACCCTTAAGATCCACCGTGACTTAGCCCATATATTAAAAGCGCGATGACAACGAGAGCGTATATCGATAAATTTTACGCGATCTCTCTCGGCCAAATTTCGTTTCGCGTTTTTTTTTTCTTTTTTTTCTAATCTTTTATTTTCGTTCGTCCCCTCGTTATACTTAATTATAAAGACGCAAATATTACGAAGTTTGCCACACTCGTGTCGGCATTGCTGTCGCGATTGGTGTTAATTTACAGTGACGACGCGGATTTCTTTGAAAAACGACAAACTATACATCTTACGCGGGCCGCCCTCGTAACGTATACATTGAAGAACATATATATTCGTCGTCGTTATTAGCGGTTAATGTATCAACCCTCAGATGCGCATAGATCAAATCGTGCTGCATACTTTGCAAAGTTTATCGGAGGGTTAAAATGTGAGCTATTTATACCACCATTCGCGCCACGTTACGTATAAAGAAATTCTTGTGTTATTTGCTAGAAAAATTTAACATATTAACACGATCCTGGTAATTTCATTTATCTTCCGTTCAAACATCCGATTGAAAATACGGGATCAGATCGATCGAAGAGTTTGAATAGATTCTTTAAGTTTCCTCCAGCGTAAATCGCAAAACTTTTTACTATTCCGAATTGAGCACGTCCGTCGGGAAACTTGAAAACTGCAGTTTAATCGAAGATCCACCAAGCTTGCACTTGCACAGTATTAACCTGTGTAAATCTTCGCGATTGAACGACAAGCGCGAATGGTGTTCTCTAGCAATGACTATGCTTAAAAATACAAATTCGACAAGATGCCATTTATTTAGATGGCGTTATAAATCTACTTGTGACTCGGGGGAGGGAGGGGATTATATATGGGAGATTACGAGGGTGTGTATACATATGTATATATAAATATATATATATATATGTGTGTATATATGTATATATATATATATATATATATATACATATACTGTCTACGATATATGCGATTAAATGCACGAACAGGAAGGAAATAGCACATCCACACGCCATTCAAACACATCGATTAACCCCTCTAAGGAAATGGTTGCAAACGGGTACTTTTGGTATCGAGGAATGGGAGGAGAGGCCCTACAAACTAGCGATTAATGCGCGTCTCGTTAAATCCTTAATTACGACGTCGCACGCGCGTATTGCTCGCACGTTCACGCTACGAGCTCGCGCGCGAAAGGCCGCGTGTGTACCGCCCACGCGCAACCTTTTGCGGCAAACTGCGTGAAATCTGACGTTGATAAATCAAAAAGGAAAAAAAAAAAAAAAAAAGAAGAAGACTAAAGAAAAAGAGAAACGATTCTATCGTCCTAGAAAGCGCGCGACTTCCCCGTCGTCGTTGATTCGTCGACGTTGCGATCGCGCGATGCGCTCGTCCGTGATTAATTGTCGATCTGCTTCTTGAAATCTACCAAGTTTCGAGCGTGAGCGCGATTGGCTCACGGCTCATGAGAGATGAGGTGGTGATGGTGGAAAGAGGGAAGCAGGTGCGGATGCAATCCGGAAGTTATCTCGGAAATGCGCTAACATTGAGCCGTGAACCAATTGTCTTTACACCTTCCAGCCATCGTGCAATGCTACGTACGTATCGATTTGCTCTTCTCTCATTCACCTCTTCGTCCTTCACGAACATTTCCTCCTCGCCTCCGCGTGTCCTCTCGTACTTCTCTTTCCAGCGATTTTGTGCATGTATGTTGTGTGTGTGTGTGTGTGTGTGTGTGTGTGTGTGTGTGTGTGTGTGTGTGTCTGTCATCGGAATTCGTTTAGGCCACTCCCTGATTTAACGCGATTATCGAAGCAACAAATTCAACATATCCTTGATAAATCAGTCGCGGAATTTAAATTTAAAGTTAAAAATTTAATTTTAGAAACTGAAGTAACGTCTCTGTCGTAATTTTATATTTTTCTGTTTTTCTTGCATTTTTAAATATCTTACAAATTGGCACATTTTTAACATTTCAATGTTCTTATAAATATTTATGAGCAAAAAGAGACTTTTTGATTATTAAAAAATCTTCAGTTTTTTTAAAAATAAAGAATAAATTTTCTTATATATTTCTATTTTTTTTTCTGCAAATTGTATTGCATTGTTAAATTTCCAACATGACGAAAAATGACATTATGTAAATATATCATAAAGAAAAAAAAATATTAAACAAAACAGCGCGTATAATGTAACAGAATTCTAAATTCGCATATCGTTTCTAAAATAACGTAATAAAAACCGCATTATAAATCAGAAACTTGTATGTCATTAATTAAAAGTTTGTATGTTCTGCATATTCGCTTATCTGATGACTAGCTTGGTAATCAAATTCGTTATAATATCTCCGTGTTGTAGTGTTCAGAGAGACACGCAGAGGCGAGATGGCAGCGTTAAAGGTTAATAACAACATTATGTACATTTGTACCTTGGCCAACATATCCAATCGACTCGATTACGGCCGAGCTCCCAGCATTCGTTCGAAAATTCGAAGATCCAGCAACTTCGTGACTACTTCTCTGATAGCCTCCACAAATCAAACGCTCGGGCACATTTATAAAACTCTTTCGTAAAACTCGGCGTTACTTTTCCGCAGTGATTTACGTCTTTCTAATAGCAGTTTTCTTTTCTCGCCATTTCGCGCGAATCTTCGTGCGTTCATCAGGGGTCGAGAGCTCGGCTCCTTCAATCGTAAAGTGTGAAAGACAGCCGGTGTGTGTACTATTTATGACGTCGGCGAATGTTGATAGAATATAGAAGTAGCGCACGCGGATGACAATCAAGAGACCCAAGACATTTATAATACACACGAATCGCCGACGTGAGAAAAACAAAACCGCTCTCCAGTAGCGCGCTCGATAAAATTTCTTCGTCGTTCTAACGTTCAGTATAACAATCATTAGGCAACGTACATTAATTACATCACTTACAGAATTAGTTACGGAAGTGGACACGGGATGGGGAGGGGCACGGAGGGAGATGGATAGGACAAGGGTTCGATAAATTCTCGGGCTTTAAAAATCGACGTTCGCCGAAAAGGGTGAACGGGATGGGGGGTGGGGGATGGGGGAGAGGCACACATAGTGCGGGATTTCATATTCTGTGAAACTTAATCGGAACTTGAGAGACGCGAAGCGCGAGGGGAAAGCAAACTTCCCGCAGATTTCTTGCGCTGTATCGTCTCTTTTCCCCCTTCGTTACCGAGGTTCCACTTCCGCGCAATGTGAATATCTCCGCGAGCAGAGCGTCACCCCCTCTCGTCTCTCGCGTGTAAATCCAGCGTCTTGAAACGCCTACGTATCGTCTCTATCCATTCTTCTCACTTTGTACGTCTTTCGATAAGAATGTAGCTTCATCGACGGGCAAGCTAGTGCCGCGGCGATTCGATCCCTAAACCTGCATCCCTATACATCTCTCCTTTCCCTCCCTCCCTCTTTCTACCTCTTTATCTCTTTTTGCGCCTGAAAATATATTTAGACTGGAAAACAGGAGAGAATATATCCTTGCTGTGTCGCGTGGCACGACCCGGGTTTGCTTCGCGAACTGATATATCAAACGTGATATTCCATACACGTATTCGAATTATGCAAGCAGGCGAAAACCCGCGCGTTGCACCGAATGCAAACCTTCGTATAAAAATGCTCTTCTTCGCGAAGGAATATCCAAAAAGCGGCACACATGAATGTATGTGTGTATGTGTGTGTGCCCGCGACCAGCCAATAGTCGGGCTTGAATAATGGTATACACGAGTTTAACGTTCATTAACGAATTAACATCACAATCAAGCTATTACAGGAAACGCGTTAATCACCACACCTTTGTCCACATCTAGCACAAATCTTTTTTGCCTTCGTTCGATCTTTGTGGTGGTTAACGCGCGGAACATGAAATTTAACATTTTAAAGACCAACTGTTCCCCACTCTGAAACCGTGTTGTTAACACATCCTCGATTGAGTAATATGGTAACTGATAGACTCAGGTAGCTCCGAGAGAGATGCACGTTTCAGAGCGCGGAGCCATTGAACACCAAGAGATTAAATAACTGCCTTTCTTTCTCGAATGATACATATCTCTAATATAAAAGAAACAGAAAAACTGTAATATTGTTTTCAACGCAATAAATGTTCGCGCGCGCGATCTTTCTAGTACGTTACGTAGATAATAGTGTTACACGGTTAATTATATGTGTACTTAATGTATATGTATAACGCGCACTGATATAACATACGCACTTATATGTCTTATGTATCTAACGTATTTATGTGTGTTTGCTTATTAATCCTTACCATTAGAAGCATAAAACAAATCTTAAACACCGTCTGAATCTGCGCTTTGTTTGCAAAATAAAAGAAGACGCGAAAGAAAACGATGAACTGAGGAACGAGCCGCTTTAAAAGCTGTGAAAAAAAAAAGCGCAAGAAGCTAAAGACAAAGTCATCGAAGCGATTTAACGTACTGAATGAAACTAAGAAGTCTGCTTCTCGGAGGCGCCTAGACACCCGTTGCCACGAATTCAAATCCAGACGATACGTTCGTCAACAATATTAATCTCAAAACCTCGAATAAAACATGGAGAATGTAATTCAAGATACAGTAACGTGTATTTGAACTATAAATGTAATTTCATTTAAAAGATATAGACGAGTCGAAATTTAAAACGCAATGAACTTTTTTTTGCTAGAAAATTTATGTAAAATCAATTAATATAATTATATAATTATTTTCTAAAAATTAAACGTATCGTCTGGAGTCGAATTATTATATTGAAATTGATCGAGCAGAAACAAGATCGCTCACACGCATAAAGTGCACTCGTTGAATATGATTTTACGGATGTTGGCCTCCTCTTTTTCTATCGATCACAAGAAATTATCACCATTTTGCGTATCTACGATCAATTGTTCGTTGATACGCTCGTGTAAATAAAATGCTGCGGGAAAGTGTAATTTAAAAAATAAAAAAAAGAAAAAAAATGAGAGAAAAAAATTGATCGATAATAATCCAAAATTTTCGAGCTTTTAGCAATATTTAAAAATAAAAAAAAAAAATTGAAAAAATAATCAAATGTTTTCGAGCTTTCAGCAATATTTAAAAATTGAAGAAGGTATTGAAAAAAAAAAGACACACATATATGTATATATATTGCTGCAATTGTGACATAGCAGCTGACATGACTGCTTATTAACTCCTGACTTATCTGTCTGCAATAATATTGCGACTAATAAAAACATCATTAGAAACGTGAGAGAATAAACGTATCTTTGTATGTATGTGTGGATGTGTGTGTGTGTGTGGTGTGTGTATGTGACGCAAGCGTAACTATATCGCATGATTATGACAAGAGACCACGAATTGATTAGTTGATTTGGTGCACAGGAAATTCAATCGATCAGATGGAGATCATTGTGATTAGTCGAAGTATCGGTTACCTGATACTCTACTGCGTAGATTTTGTTTCAATAAGTTTCGTAACATGTACACACTGTATGAGCGACAAGAAACAATCTACCACTGCTAGTTTATTATCTTTTAATTCCTTCGATGTCACGACGAATCCTGACTTTGTTGTTCGCCAAATTAATATTTATGATAGATATATCATTTCTGGCTTTTCTTGTGTCTCGATTGTTAGAATGAAACTTATCTCGCAAATATCTTCCAGACATATCTTTATCACATCTACTGTTGTTTTCAGTATTCATCTTGTATTTTATCACCATGATAACAGCAAATATTATAATGTGCAATCTACGTGTAAAGTCTTTTATAGCTCGTTTCATGTTTTCATAATTTGACACTCGAAAATAAGACGTCTTGTCTCATCGTCGATGTCACAGAACGCGTTCGCGATTCTTGAGTGATTTATTTAACGCGTGCGGTTGCATATATGTAATATGAGTATATATGTGTGTGTGTATGTATATGTGTATATATTGTGCATATGTGTTTCTTTTCTTTCTGTATATTTTCATGGAGCCCGTATACGTTGCTTCGCGCATATTGTGACGTACACGTTGAACGTACGTATATATATATATATATATATATTTGTATATACATATATCTCGATATATCTATAGTTGTCTAGCACAGCTGTAAAGACTCTTACTCGCTAAGAGACAAAAATTGATGATTCTTAAACATACGTATTATTCATTTTTTTCATATAATATATAGATATCTATTTATATATATATTTATATATATATATATTTCTTCATCTATTCATTTATTTTATATATCGAATTATTTAAACGAACTTTGACCGACGAGAAAATCGTTCCCTCACGTCCTATAGCCACATCAAGGCCGCGTGAAAGGGTTCCGATGTGAACAACCGATATAATATTACTATGATTAGTACGTAATAAAATTTTTCCTCTCCTTCCGTCTAATCGTCTCCGGACATTCACAATATGACACAATAACCTATCACTAGGGCTATTCGTTCGGTCGTCTACCCGATTTGTTTGAAAATTCTACCCCGACGCGATCCACCTTAGATCCGCGTTTCCTTGTCAAAACCGACTGTTTTCGGTATAATTTTTTTTTTTTTTTTTTTCCGATCTACGCATTAAACATTAATAACGGATATCGCGATTTTTCCCAAGATCGAATTTCTATCTCAAGGCCGAGTCCCTTGTTACGCTCGACTCAAGGTCAACTGGCGCCGGAGAAGAGAGTCCTCGAGACTTTTTGCAACCCCGACAAGAACAGAATCTCGCCTACATCCCTAGTCTCTCCTTCCCTCCCCCCCCCTCCGCTTACTCCCCTTCCATCGTTTCTTTGGACGCCGGGTGAACGACCGACGAAAACGAAAGAGTGTCTTAATTACGAGAAAACCGTCGTTTATATAAACTTACTATTTATCGATGATTCAAACCTTCTTTTCTTTTCAATTAATGACTATACACTAAACTCTATTCATAATTCAACCATTCATAACCTCTCTATTCCGTCACGGAGACTCAACCCCCTTCCCCCCCTCTCTTTCCCATCCCCTCGCCCCATACAAACGTGCCACGAACGCGCTATTCGGATTATATAAAATTCACAAACGCGGGATATATCGATTACTCGGTACACCTTGGACCGCGAGGAAGGACGGTATCTGGTCGACGAGTCCTCGAAACTGGCGCGGTGGAGTCGTTGACAAGGTCGCCGCCATCCTCGTCGGTACCCTAGTCGTCCATATAAAAACACTGATATACAAAACGTTCACTAGATCGACGATAAACGTCGGCGAACACGGCGCGACGAGAATAGTGTAAATTCATGCATTCGCAAAAGTACACGAACATTTCAACGCTCCGCTGATACGCGTAATGCTCTGCTGCTCGTTAACTGCTGAGTGCCGAGAATTTTTTTTTTTTTTAAGTATAATAGTGAAATTTCTCGCGAAAATATTCTCAATAATAGCGCAATGTTCGATAAGATGCATACAGTGATCGGCATAATCTTTCGATTGCAACACGTGTGAAAGGTTTCTGAAAGATTTGACATTTAAAATCACTGGTATACTCATATGAGGTTCCAGACTAACAGTTGCTGGCGCTAAAAGCGTTTATGGAACATATTCGTCCATATATTGGATATGACTAGCTTTCTGGATACAGAATATTTAAGATTTATAAACTTTAACTTGCAGAACTTTTTTTCTTTTTTTAACGGAGTCGAGCAATGGTCGAAAGTCTTTTTTCTCGATTTATTTTTTTCTTTTTGTTATTCATATATTATTTAGTTTAATATATTTTTTATATATTTTAAACTATAGATTTTGACCAATATATTTTTCATTCTTCCACCGTATTTCTGCATCAACTAACATAATGATGTGGCCAGTCTGTAATTAATCATATATCACAGTGCTGTGCTCTACTTGGAGCTTATTATATGAGAAACCCCATAAGTGTCAATCTCTTTCTCTAATCTTCTACAAGTGTCGCGACGTCTTTTAAAAGCTCATTTCTTTCAAGATTTATTAAAAGATTCGACATTGGAAATCACTGAGAGATGTATCCATCTGAAACCTTCCCGTAAATCCTACTCCTATGCATTTAATAGAAAGAGCTTTCTAACTCGAGTTCTTGTCAATCATTATGTCATACGATTCAATATCGAACGGTTTTACAGCAACGTTAGAGCAGCGAAACTTCTGTAGCTTCTCGTCGCGCGATTTCACCCACGCCGTCGATGAAAATAGCAAAAGTACAAAATCGCTATAGTAATTACGCGAATAAAAAAGATTAGCCTAATGTGTAACGTTAGCCTTATCAACTACGGAGCTAAGTGCGTCGTCGTGCGTCGACGCATGATCGATGATAAAAAGACACTTGCTGTCCTCTTAGAAAAAAGCAGCTACGGCACCGTCATAATGAAAAAGTTATCCTTTTTCCCTCTCCCTTTTACGCGGCGATTTTTTTTTTCCTTGTACGCATTATCTGCCGTAAAGTAAACTCATCGTTTCTCTACATTCCGGGAATCCGCCGATACCAGTTTGGCGATTCGAAAGAATCGCCTTGGTTTTTCGTCTGCGTGTGTTTGCGCATGAAATTATGACAGAAAAGACAACTGAAGATGCTCCAATCATATCGTATGTTGTCGACTTTGCCTCTGATCTACGATCACTGATACGCCAATGTTCAATCGATCGTTGCCGAAAATTTTGAATTTCTTTAAAAAAGGAGAACTGTCATTATTTTCCTTCTGAAATATATAACAATGCTCTTTGTCTTATTTTCATTATTTTCTTTTTTCATTAGCAATAAAATAAAACAAATATATTAAAATAAATAAAGATATATTACTTTTTCGATATATATTACAATACTCTTAAATTATTTTCAAATTTAAACATTCTCAGGCTTTCTATTACAATTACATTCAATAGATATGAAAAAAAAAAACCACGAAAAAAAAAAATAAAAAATCTAGGAACATAATTACGAGAAGCTCTCACTTTCTTTCTTTATTACGAATTTATGCAACGATCGAAATAAATTTTGATCGCGTGGATCTGTGCAAAGCCGCGATAAATAATTATGAATAACTTTCTGAAATATCGCTAATACCGTACCGATCCTCTCTGTTCCTTTCTTATTTGTTCTTTCGATAGGAACTCAGAGGAGCGAATAATAGCGCATAACCGTTGACTATAATGTGAATTCTTATTAAAAATTGAAAGCAGTAGGGAGTACAGGCGACGCGTGCATCTATCGTACACGCATCTTAAGACATTAAGGAAAACTTCTTGTACACACTTTCGATCGCACAAGGAACTTGAAGCGGCTTTAAAATTGGCTGCCGCATTAATTTTTCAACGAGAGAATCTTTCATTTATCTTGAAAAAAGCGTGCAAATGCATTATCAGTTTTTTTTTAAAGATCAATATTGCATTATAAACAATATTTTGCAAACATATGTAATTAATCGAAACTACGAGTGAAAATTATATTTCGGTATAACTTTGCGCAAAAAGGCAAAGGGAACATGGCGCGTTTAATACAGTAAAGACTGGGTAATTTCTAGACTTGATTTCACACATTTTAAAAGCTATTTTGAGAACATTTCGATGAATGAAATTTTTATCGTACATGTCGGAAAAACGAAATTCAAGTTCCTTCAGCCGTCGATCGACTAGGCGTACTGCGTTTAATATGCGTTGCCGAAAAGTAGCGAATTGGATAGGGAATAACACATAGTATGTAAATACGAATTGCAAAACAAATTTGAGAAAGGACCAAAGAATATTAAAAACGCTGCTTGCTTGGCAATTGCTCATTTGGCACTCTGAGAAAACGTACAATCGAGACGAAATGATCGGAGAAGAAGGACTCAGACGCGATCGTCCTTGTCTCCGGCACTAAAAACGCGCGAGAAATTAATTAATAACGTGAGAATTTAATTCGCACTCAGAAAACGCGCTATCCGTCTCACTAATGTCATTGGCTATCCAAGGAAGCTTTTCGCATCGATACATCCTGTTAAAGATGCTGTTAGTTTTGCGCGTTCTCCTGTGTGCCTACGTTCCTTTCTTTTTTTTTTATTTTTTTTACGCTTTTCACTCCCCTCCTCTCCTGTTTTTTTCACCTCGCTCACTTTCGATTTTACGATGAATCATAAAAGAAATTGCACGACTACTTCAAATTGATGACTTTTTTTATATGACCGTAACAAAAAAAAAAAAAAAAATTAGTACATGCTGATATGGTCTAAAAGTATGTGTTCTTCGTTTTATTCCCTTTTACGCAATATATATATATATATATATATACATTTCTTTTCGTTATGTGAATATTATATAACTAAAAACTGTGTATGAAAAGAAATAAGTGTCTAATAGCTTCTTTTAAAAGTTGAAAAAAATACTTTCGTGCGTCTGAAATTGATAGCATAATGCGATAAAATAAAATTCAAACATACATTTTTCTCAATAATTCATATAGTATTAATATAAAAAAGGATCATATATTGCTTATATTAAAAACACGTTAATCTTACAAATGAATTAAACTTATAAGTAAAGAAAATATTTTTTTTTTTTCATTTTCTTAAATGCATATAATGAAAACCCAGAAAATAGCTACATAAAGGCGATCAAAGTAGCCGTGCAGCTTCGCGATCTTCATCATTTTCATTATTCGCGTCACGCTTTACACACACGGGGCATTGTATTATCTCCTAAATATACTTCTCTCTCCCGGGCCGTATGGATTAAGTATATTTTTTTAAATCGAAGTAACGTAAAAAAGGTACACGATCGACTATACTACCTTGAGAACGGTGGGCGGTCTGTTTGTGGGACGGCCGCTATTGTTGGACAGCAACGACCAGCATCGCCAGAAAAAAAGAAGGTTCTCTTCCTCTTCAAACACTTGCTTCTCTCCCACTTAATATGTTATATACACTGGGGCTACTTCGGGCGATCACGACTTTCCGCGAGAATCGTCCGATACTCGATCGAGTGATCGACGACGGAACCGAGGAGCGTTGGCTTTCGTCTAGACGGGAAAATCGTGTGTACACAGCGAGAGAGCGGAAGTCTGTCTCGAACGATTGGTTTCCTCCTCTGATGATTTACTTTATTTTACGACTGGCGCGCAGCGAATCGATGCAGCGAATTTCGTCCGTCCTTTAGGTAACGTCCCCTGTTCGGAATCGCGGAAAGTCGCGACGCACGCCCGACCGAATCAACGTCGAAACTCATCGAATGAGTCACAGATCCTTAAACAAAATCAACATGGCCGCCATAAATGTATATAAACTAATAAAATGTAAAAAAAAACAACGTTCTCGATTTATCTAAGTAACAAACGATAGTTATTTCTTTTTTCTTCCCCTCTCAATCTTTCCTAGAAAGAATAGCCTTTTTATTTCTATACACGACGTTTATAATAAAGGGAATCGACCTATTTTTCGCGTCTAATATTGTTTTTATCTTTGCCTAAATTTATTTTTTGCATTTATTTTTCTTTAAAGCAATTCAACTATATAAAACGGGAGACGGCGAAACTGTACAAAATTTTCGAAATATGCTAATTTGCTTTGCTAGTCAAATTATATATAACTTTATACAAAACTTGTCAACAAAAAAATTTTGCTAATTAAAAATCTATATTCAAGAAACACGTTCACAATGACAATCGTCAAAAAATCGTCGTGTATAATGAAAATTTAACTGCCATTCACATTTCAACGAATTTCACGATAAATGCCTAAAAGCTTAAAGAACATACGGACTTAATACATACGGAAAAATGCACTAGTTTTGCAAGCCTCACCGTGAATCATCAAATGAAATGTCGGCGAGTGCCAAGATTCGACGTCTCCCGTTTAAAAAAAAAGATCAATCTAGACAAACCTATACAATCGATATTAAAAAGAAACATCTTAAACTTCACTTAACGATACGGGGAACGCGCCAAGGGGCTCGCAAAACGTACCATTTCGTTTGCTATCGTAAGATACAAATTAAAAACACTAAAAGCGTCCTTTAGAACAGCCGTTGCCTTACGTTTAATCACCGTTCTAATTGTATTAAAAGAAAAATTCCTAAGTGATTACAAAAGAAAAAAAAATAACCAGCGAAATATATCGACCGAAATGAAAGTCTCTAACAAATTAATAGTAATACATATACATCGGTGGATCCGGCCGACGAAACGCTCTAAGGAAAGATCGCGGCCCCCGAGTGCGTTCGCCATTGTCAAAAGTTCTCCTACGAAATCGAAGGGAGAATTCTAGAGCGCGGTCGTCTGGAACAGAGAGATCGATCTGTAGAAGAGGGGACGCAGATCGGCCGCGGTGCGCAAACGGCGTCGGTTCGCTAAGTTCTCTAATGGTTACGGCCACTGGCTGTAGAGCTGAAATTGCTCGCGGGTGAAGCAGGCCGAGAGTGGCTTTACGAAGTGTGCGTCTACTGCCCTGCAATGCGGGCAGGCGAAGACGCGGCTGTAGTCCGAGTAGAAGTTCAGTCGCTGATGAGGGTAGATCAGAGGTTTCTGGCAGCTGTTGCACTGGAACGAAAACGGAACGATTCGGTGCGTTCATTTCGTGAAGCGTTTCCGTCGAGGAGGCCAGCGACAGAAATTGGAAAACTTGGATCGTTTAATTTCATATCGCATGCTTATTTGAAATATTTGCAGCTGCACAGCCCATTTTTCAACAGTTTTACGAGATAAATAAATTCCTTAAATTAGTGGCCTTAGAATGATAGATGAAGAAAAGTCGAGAAAAAAAAAAATTCAGTCAGTATAATCTCAATATATCTGCATTAACATCAAACTCTTTTTCATAATATACTAAATGTAAATACGTTTTTGAAATAAAAAAAATTCAAGTTTCAAAAACTCTTAGTTTTAACTCGAAAATTTTCTAAATTTGGATGACACAAAATATAACACTGTCAAAGTTTTTAAAAATTTCTTCAAACCAAATACGAGAGCGCATCGTCGTATATGCAGCGATAAATCAACATTCGTGAGTTGAAGGGTCAAGGTTTGATAGGATCGACTGGTCACGAATTCGGGACTTACCTTGAGTCGTTCGCTGCAGCAGGGCATGGCAGCGAAGATATCGTAACTGTACATGGTACCGAGGACCAAGCTCGAACCATCCCACGGTTGGGTACAGAAACGACAACGTACAGGCTGCCCGCCGCTACCCTCCAAACAACTCATGCACACGGCTGACAAAAATTGTGTGCGACCTTCGACCTTCACCTGGAACGAAACACCAAAGAACCGGACGTGCCATCGTAATCTTACACCATATGCAGCATGTTGCGGTTAGATCGCGGGCCAGAAGCATAATCGCGACAAAAAATAAATCGCCTAACGACAACCGCTTTTCTCGCGAGATTCTGCCGGCTAAATTTGTAATCAATTAATAAATTGTTAATCAACAGAAAAAAATTAATTTGTTTTTGTTAGAGATAGCTGCATCTGCGCTATAGAATAATAATGAGAATTTAAAGATTTCAAGATTTAAAATATCAGCAAATCAAATTAGCATTTTGCTAATAATTATATATAACTAAAATGTTTCTTGAGCATTTTTGACAAAAGAGAGAAGTTTAACATTAAAAATTTCTTTTTGATGAGATAGCTAAAAATCTATATGTCTAAATATATAAAAACTTACTAATAATTTTTATGTAATTCAATTAATTTTTAAAGATTTATTTTTTCAACAAACAAAAATAAAAGTGAAAATTCAAAGTAAAACACACACCTCAGCACAAGCGGCCGAATGTTGTCTGGGTGACAAGAAGAACGTCCCGTCCACCAACGGGTACCTGTCAAATACCAACATGGCAGCACGACAAAGAACGCATGTAACTCTTGACCATTGCAAAGCAGCCAATGTCGACAGGATAAAGCATCTGGTGTCATCATTGCCGTGATTGCCCTCGTCTTCCATCTAAAAGCAAATTATTAACAAATATATTATTATATAAGCAATTATGTATTTTTTCTTAATACGTTATATATTAATATGACTATAAATATTATAAAATCGTACATTTATCGTATATTTCTCGTTTCTCGATACTTTTTACAAGTAAAAATAAAAAAATATCAGACTTTTTCCTCAACATTTCTAATTAAAAGTTTAAGCTCAAAGATTCAACAGGAAATATCGTTGACGTGTATCGCGTCGAGCAAAAGACTCCGGTAGTTTAAACGGAAAACGATAGCCGGTAACAACGTCATATTCCCTTGCCCGATCTCGTTTCCGGTCTGCAGGGGCGCGAGAGTGACGATAATTTAAATGCAGAATTTCCCATCTGGTAGCTCGTATACGCGTGCAAAGTAATAACGCCGGCGACGTCAACAAAGCTCGCCGCTTCCTCCGTGCCCGCCCTGGTCGTTAAAGAGTTCCGTGAAACGTTCGCCGCAGCCCCCGCCGGAGGAGAAAAGGACGCGGGTTCTGATACTGCGGTTGTAAAAAGACCGACGACGAAAGCGGAGGTGAGGGTGGAAAATCCGAAGAATGCAGCGGCATGGATCTCGATAGCGAATAAACTGCGAAGGCGGTAGCTCCGAAGCGCTATAAAGATTTTCGCAACGAGCAGAAAGGGTGGATAGGTGGAAAAGGATGCAGCGGTGAAACGCGTTTTACCTGGATCAAGGCACTAAAGGGCAAAGTATAGAACGACTGAATGGAAGTTTCGGAGAACGCATGTTGAAGGTTCTCATAAGAAGCCAAGGAAAAAAGGGCAACAAGAGGGCACAAAACGAGGTACTTTCAAAAGATGCTTCAGTGAATCTTAACGTAGTCTTGGAAAAGTCTGCTAAAACTAAAGGCAGAAGCAAAAGTTGAGCTAGTGGAAAGTATACAGTAGCGAAAGAACCGAGAAGGGAAAAGAAAACGTCGGCGAAAAAAAGTCGATAGTCAAAATAACTGCTACGAAAAAGAAGATTGAAAGATGCTGAAAGCGTCAAAAGAACGGCCACGAAAAAGTTGCGTTTTTATGCCACCGATAGAGAAACAAACAACGTTAGTAAACATTTATAATTTTCAGTAAATAATCAATTGTCTCTCTTTGTGCAAAACAAAAAAAAAATAAAATAAAATAAGAGAAAATACAGGTGAATAAAAAAAAATTTAAATTTGCATAATTAAAATACATTAATAAGACTAGTTTTTTATAATTAATAAAGAAGAATATGATCATTTTACAATTGAATATAGCAGCGATAACTTTAACATATAGATTTAGATAACTAAAGCAATAAAATCATACATCAAATAATTTTGCCTTCAATTTATTTTTTTTTTTTCATTTAAATGCGAGATTTAGAAAAAAAAAATTGAGAAAAATTGTTCATATTTTATTTCAAAAGCAAAGTATCTTGGCTTTGTTCTTCGTCGATACGTGACATTCTTGTTCATCTGTAAGATTCCCCGAAGATGAAAGTATATTTTCAGATTGTGAAGAGGTCTTCGAGTACCTAGAGTGACCGCTCGAGGGTCACAATCGTGCACGATGGAGAGAGTAGAAAAAAAGGATATACGAACGACGAAATAAACGAAAGGAAAGAGAGACCAGAAGAGAAAAAAAAATATCAAGCCTCGTTCGACCAACGCATTCGAGAATTCAAGAAGAGAGCGGGAGTCCTTGACGCATCCCCGGATGCTCGAGAGAACTGTATGGGCCACGTACATCCATTTATCCGTCCATCCATCTCGTCGTGAGGATTCAGCGCCAGTGTCGAAGAAATAAATTGAATTGGTACCTACGTCGCGAGTTATTCGCGTTGTCGCACGGCGTGCGCGATCCGGGCATAAGATCGTCGAGAAACACTCAAAGTTTTTACGACTTCGATTAAAGGGCTCGGTGTTGTGCAACGTTGATACGACACAATACACTTCCTGCGATTTTACGATCCGTAAGCCTATCGAGCGAGACTGAGCGCAAAATACGTTAGATGAAATACAGGAATTGTTTTCCAGATGATGAAGCTTATTCGAATGAAATTGTACCACACAGACATAATTCAATAAAATATTTTATCAATTATGCAAAGCATAAATTTATATTTAATCTACAATTATTAATTATTAACATTTGCAGATTTATGCTATAATTACATGTATATACATATTTATTGTTTTAAACAAATCCAAAACACATTTAGCTCGCACTTAATTCGAATAAAATTCATTAGCATGTTTTCTTCGTTTATAATTTTAAATCATTTTCGGCAATCAAAAAAATAAAATTAATTCTAAAAGACGCGACAGATGTAAAAGAATTTTCAATAATTGCGACAAAACAAAGTAGCGAAAGGTTAGCGAACTCTGATAATTTCGATGAGCCTGTCTAAAAAAATCGAAGGAAAGGAAAGGCGCCGGAAAACGACAGGGGCGGATCGTAAATCATGGTGTACCGTAAAGGGACTTACATCGACGGCGGCGCGGATTATCGGAATTCAATAATGCGGGACGATACAAATAAATGGAAAAAATCTATCTTGCCACTGCCGTACGCTCGACGGTGCAAAATAATAAAGAACTGATGTTAGTGAGAGGTTGCAAGATCAATTTCCCCTTTATTACTTGGGCCAACTTTCTATCGATTGCAATATAATAAGATCCTTGAAAGAGGATTACTCGATGAAAGCAAACTGAGAGAAACTTGAGATTGCAACATCTTATATAATCTGACATTTCGCATTTCTTCAATTAAAATTTTCTCTTAGTCTAATCAAAAATAAATGTGAATATCCACAGTCTATTTGCACGCCCAATGCAGGTTTATTAATTAAAGCAAAAGTACGTTAGAAAGTTATACTATAAATTCTGACGAAGAATATTTCATTCTCCCGACACGATCTCACCGAATTAAAAGTCTGAAATGATTTCTATCGAAGTGAAGGATCGTGAATTCAAGTTTACCGCACAAAGATAAAAGGAAAAAAAAAGGAAAAGGAGACGTATTCGGTGCTAAAACCGCTTGACTTCATTTTATTACATTGTGCCGAAGAGACGATCTTCTTGGAGGCAGGGGGAGTAAAAAAGAAAGAAGGAAAGAGAGAGATGGCATAGGGGATGCAGAAAAAAGGTACCACTGGGGATTTTTTAGGGTTCCTAAGGACACCCTTATTTAGAGCCTTAACATCAGCGCGGACTCGGTCATAGGACGCGAGACGATAAAAGGTGGTATATAGGAGAGCGTAAAATTCGTTACGATCGAACTTCGCCTACTTCCGCTACCATCCTAAAGAAGGAAGAAAAGTAATTACTTACGAGAGACGAGAGAGAAAGGAAATGTAAGAGGCACTCTTTGATTCTATAATTTCTCTCTATTTTACCTTATGACAATATAAAGTCCAGTTTATTGGAAAAAAAACTCGTTCTTTTGTACTGCTTTTCTAAAAATCTGGTACAATATTGGCATTACGTTTAAAAAAATTATTTATAAAATTAAAATACTAAAATTCATGACCAAAAAAGTTGATACATTTTTATGTAAGAATATTTATTATAATTGTAAAAAATATTTATTATAATTCTTATAATAATTAGATTTTGTAATTTGTTATATGTAATTATTATATGTAATTTTTTAACTATATTCAATTATAAATAACAATTCGATTCTATATAATTTGTATCGTCGAAATTTCTTTTTTTCTTATTACAATGCTTATTTTTTCGTAATAAGAACATTTTGATTGCTTTTGATTTGATCTATTTAAGAAAAAGTTATATTTTGTAAACCTATTGCTCTTTCGCAAAGAAAAAAAAAAAAAAAAAAAAAAAAAAAAAACATCCTATTAACACAGACTATTAATCCGGAATGGAACGTTCTAAAAATATTCGAGAAATGAGTATGCTTGTATTCATATTTAACGAGCATAAGAGCTAATAAAAGGTCTTCTTATTTTCTTTGCAAGCATCGTATTGATTTCAAATAGTTAGATAATTTGCAAAACATGTTTACGAGCGATGTGATAATACAGTAGAAAGAGAAAGAGTTTTTTTTACTTAATTTTTGCAAAAATTCCTGTATATATTATATAACATGTAAATTTATTATAATAAATTGTATTATAATAAAATAAGTAAAATAGTAGCATTTGTATACTGTTGAATAATGTAGAAAAAAGATCCTAAAAATATATTTAACATAATCTCCAAGCATTAACCTGTAAAAACTTATAAACCTACAAACAATATAATATTGTAGTAATTCCATCATGCGAAATTAGTAACGCCATAAGTCCCAGTTCCGGATGATGAGAACTGATCCAAAGGCTCAGGAAAGTTAAATGGAAAATAGAAAGTCGGGGATCTCTCTTACAGAAACAAAGGGATTACTTAGTAGGACTGTCCATGTATTACAGCCGGAACAAAGGATTCACGAAAGATTCCCCGCGCATCTTCAACATGGAAGGGTGCGGCGGCCCGGAGCGATAACAACTTTTCGCTCAAAGTTCTTCGTTTCCCCAACGAGGGGTACCAGCTCCGTATCATTCTCCATGCAAGTGACCCACTGTTGGAAGTGGAAAGATGGGCCGAACAAAGAGATCAGAGTCGAGATGCTCCTTCTAGCGTAAAAAGAATCAATAGCGTCTTCGAGATTTCATTTCCAGAAGTCTTATTGAGATAATAGCTTTTTTCTCGCTCTCGATCTGAGCTTATTATCTGTATAACCGAAAATCTTCAATCTATTTTTTTTATTTAGGCTTCTAGTTGCAACATTCAATTACAGTTATAAAGCTCGATCACGTAGTCGGGCTGGATAAACAAAAAGCCAGAAAGTTGTTGATCCGATAAGCGAGGGATTATTTCCGATAATGTTCGCTCATATTCTTCGATATGACGTCTAATACACGGCGGATACTATTGAAGTAAGACCGTAATATGACTTTTCTCTTCGAAGCTTCCTCGTCTCTTCGAGAAACCATCTTCTCTTGTTCTTTTTCCTGCACCCTCTAGGGAATCATAGCGGTATCTTTGTCGATGCAAGTGACCCACTGGCATTCAGGAGAGATTCGAACAAAGAGACCCTCCTCTCCGACTCGTGCTTCTTCTCGCGTGAAAATAATCGATGACGCTACCCGGACACTCCGCCGTTCTCCTTACTTTTCCTTTCTCCGGCTGACTTCGCTTTCCCCTTTAAAGTAAAGGGAGGTCGCCATCACACGGGAAAAACAGAAGGGGGACCAGACTGATATCGAGGCCGAACAACGCCCGACGGAACTTCCTGAGTGAAATTGCGGTCCCTAATATTATTGACAATTGATACGACACACGCCTCGTGGCGCTCCTAGAATTTTATCGAGACCCTACTCGCGAGAGAAATTGCCTTTCTTCTTGGATAGTCTCGTTCTGTCATGGTGGCATTCAGGGTGCGGAAATATTGTGGATACCGCACATATAAATACAATACATTCATTGCGAGAGAAATGTGGATGTGTTACGTGTGCATGATCTAAAACATTATATAAACAATTCTAAAATATTAACATACACACAGCCATAGATTATATCAATTTCCTGTAGTACAACTTTCTTAGATATTGTACATAATAGAAAAATTAAAATAGAAAGCCTTGTTAAAAATAGAATGCTCTTTGCGAATATGAAAAGAAAATAATATTTATATATGTAATAATTGTAATTAACATGAAATAACATGTCATTTTCTCATGTAAATTTCGATGACAAAGAAATGCAAGATGAAAAATATATGTAAAATAAAAATGCAGCTTTCTAAAACAAGGTATTTCTCGATAATATTCTATTTTGTTCCGTTTAAGTTGCTTATTCTATGCTCCCACGTAATAGATTATGTAATTGCGATTGCAAAGAAAAAAAATGATTGTAACAAATTGGACGACATTCTAAATATGCACAGCTTTATAAAACTGCAAAGAATGATGGAATAATTCGCCGAAATAAATAACAATGCGGATGTACGAGAAAATACAATGCTTTTTCTGGCATTCCTGTCTTGTTGTCGCTCGCGTATAGTATCAGATTTGTGATGCAGCCACGTCACGTATTCTCCCCCGATGCATTAATTATTTATCACTCGGGGTGAATTTACTCGTTGGCGGTGGTACAATGTCAGTGTATAGTCGACAATACATCGCGTGTTCGCTTTAGCAATGAAAAAATTACAGCTTTGATCGAAATCTGTAACAAGCATTTTTCGACAATTGTAGCGGACAAAAAACATCGGTGACCAAATATTCGAGTGAAGAAAAACTCATAAAATAATACACATCATAGCGTGTGGGAAAAGCTTTTTAAAATTTCACGTATGTAAAACGGCAAAAATCGCACAAGTTGGTGAAGTATTATTTATTTTAATTATTTTGCAAAAATAATAAGATTATAAAAAATAGAAAAAATGAGAAGCTTTATTTTTCTTGATAAAGTGGCGCTTAGATTTCGATTTCGCCCTATCGATGAGACACCTTCTATTGTAATACTATCGACGATAAATTAAAAAGGGAGAGAGTAAAGCTTCCAGTTCCTCTTTTGTTCGGAGTCGATAAGAATAGGATGCGATATATACGCGTGTATTCGTATCCGTGCGTGTGTGAAAGGTTTTCGTGCATATCGCGAGAGAATCAATAAACGCGAGTCGCTGTATACCTTGTCAAAAAAAGTTCTTCACGATTCACAGAAGATAACTATCGATGGGCGAACTCCCCTTGCGGATTATAGACGGAATTAAAATGGGAGACGTAGGCCAGATAAAAAGCCCCTTTTTTTCGCGTGCGTTGACTCTTGGCTTCGTTTATCCGTGAACTGACAAAGCTTACAGATCCGAAATTCGGCAGGAGAATCAAGTTCAAAGCTGTATTACATTGCGAACACACACGATCGCTCACAATGTCACTTTTTTTCACGTTTTCTACCTGCGTGTAGTATCGATAATCATCTGGAATTTAGTATTGAAGAAACATGACAAGGTTTCGAATAGAACTATTTCAATGCCATCGATATCATGGATCTGACGAGTTACTGATATCATCTCTTACACTCATACGTAAAACTATGTTTAAATTTCTTAAATTACTCATATTAACATAAGTTTATAACAAATTATTCATTTCTTTCACGAGAATTATTATTTCAAACATTAAACTAATTAATCAAGATTATTAAACTTGAAAAAATACAATGTAAACTAATTAGTTAAAAATATTAATATTCTTTGCATAAAAGCTCTTATACTATTAATATTAAAATTTTGAAAAAGCGGTTGCTTTTGTGTGTGTAAATTCAATAGGTATTCCAGCTTTGAAGTTTTCAAGCTACATAATTAAAGTACGAAACACTTCAATGGGTCTTCTCTTGCTCGAGTAAGTACTGGAAAAATATTCATTAACGAAACAAACATTAACGAGACAGAGGCCAATCAAAATTTTGAGATAAGATGGAGATGCTGCTGTATTATTTTAAATTTAAATCCAGAGGATCGCTTGGTTAGCGATTCACTGATCTGTGAGAGCGCGAGGGGAAGATGAGGGGAAGATGAGCCCAAGTTCCGTTTGGGAACAAAAACGGGATGGTATTCAAAGCGTCTCTGCCTCACCACAGGTCTGGATTTTAATTACAGACTCAAAAAATTAATTTGAATATGAAAGACACACACTCTCTTTTTCATGTGCTTTGCAAAACATACAAAAATGAAAAAACGTTGGCAAGAACACTTGCTTCTTTCGCGATTGTAATACACAAGATAAATTTACGAAAAAGAGAAAAAAATAAGATTCTTGTCCCAGTCGCAAAACACGATTTTACCTTTGCATATTTTATCGATCAGCAATAATGACGATGACTCCAAGTTACGGCTAATAAATAAGTATGAAAGCCCGTACAGACATCGGCAAGGACGTGTATTATAAATTCTGCTGTTTTATCCGATTACACGATTACATATCGCGACCGATATATACACACGTTCGCGCGAGGAACAAGAAATTAAAACTAGTTCCTCTCGCGCCAAAGGGGATTTTTTTTCTGCGAGGATGTACTAAAACAACGATCAACGTAAATTCATACGACAGATTTTCGCCCAAGGCGAACCACCCTAACCGTGACTATCCATAAAAATCTCTGTCCCTTCCACTAAAGGAGATTGCAACGACGTTCAGCGGTACCAGACACGACTATATATCACGTCCCGTCCCACTATACCCCGTTCCGCTTCACTATACGTCCGACACGCACGCACCTACGTACGCATACACGCGCACAGATCGTCTCAAAACGAATCGACGACGCCTACAGCGCGTACGTCGAAATTACTGCAGTTATGCCAAATGATTTGTATCCTTCAACTCAAGAGAAAAACATGACGCTTTTGAATCTCGCTGGTTATAGATTCAACCAATTTAGAATAATATAAAATACATGCATAAGGTATTTCGATAAATTTTAGATCTCTAGAGCGGTTGAACATTTTTATCTGAGTTTAATATGTTACAGTTCTTTAGTACTATACTATCTATGATATATTTTGATTAAAAGTCACAGCAAATATTTACTAAATATGATAGCACATCTTGGCTAATAAGTTAAATTCGATCGTGCTTTTTTGGTACATCCTGTAGAGTCTCATCAGAGTCTAATGCATAAGAGAAAGAGAGAGAGAGAGAGAGAGAGAGAGAGAGAGAGAGAGAGAGAGAGAGAGAGAGAGAGAGAGAGAGAGAGAGAGAAAGATGGCTCTTTCAGTCTGTATAAATCAGCCATGCGTCGCTGAAGAGGTTAAGAGGCTGGGTTCTTGCCATGTACACTGTACATGTCTGGTCCAACAGTACTAAAGGTCGAATCCACAAAACTAAGGCGAGAGAGGCACGGGGTTGTTTCATCCCCGCCGCACGTCTCAAGGAAGAGGATGGCTGAGAGGAAAGAGGAAATAGACGCCCCTTCTGAAATTTATCGCTGCGTTGTTGGCGCAGTTATGCGAAGCTCCTCGCGGCAGGAGGCGCTTGTCATCGACCGTCTCCATCGTCGTCGGGTACTTTGTTTTAGCATTCCGCGTCCTTTGTTCTTTCATAAGAAGATTTGAAACCTCATCATCATTCCAACAACAACATTCTCACTTGTTCATTAAAGTCTAAGTCGATATTGAATTTTCGAGTAAAATACTTCTAATTATATATATGATGTAATAATCTGATTAATGTATTTATAAGAGAGAAAGGTTGAAAGAGATTGAATGTGATCGAGCCACTGATTATTGTATATAGGAATAGTATTACGTATTATTACATTACTTGGCAGTAACTTTGTTGCTGGAATCAACAAATTCGACTCTGCGTGTGTTTCAGGATTAAGTAAAGTTAACTACTGTTGCAGTTTCAATTCTGATGTAATTGAATTAAATAGCTTAGCTATGCAAAATTGTTCTTGCATTAACAAGATTGCGAGTAAACTCACGGAAAGGTAACAGAATCCCTGTTTGTGATCGTCCGTGAATATAAACGTAGGCTGCAATCCATATTCTGTACTGCTTTTAATTTAATTCTCTTTAATGTTTACTTTAATGTAAAATATAAAGCGTAGAAGAAAAAATGTAAATTTAACGCCAGGCAAAGAACCAACCGTACAGATATTGAGTAAATTATGCAATAAATTACAAAATGAGGAATTGCAAATATAGTATTAGCTTGCGACAGAGGAAAAAATACATATAATTAAAGAATTTAAAAAACAAAAGAAAATAATAAAATTAAATCTCCTATTAGAGAATTCAATAATTTACTTCATTTTAAGAGAAATCCAACCGTTGCTTTTATGCTGCGACACGACGCGTGTTCGACCAAAAACTACTAGGAGGAAGACGAGTATCATCCTCGAGGTCCTCCAAACTCCTCTTCGTAAGCCTAATGTGCCCAACAGACTGGCAGGAGAAAATGGAAGGCACAACTTAAGTGTCTCTCAGAGTGAAGCCAGACAGGGCCGGGTTCAAAGTGAGTACCTGAATGCATTGAAATACCGGACGCTTCCTTTATCAAAATTACTTAGATATTTAAACTATCAATGTATTAGATGTCAAAAAAATATATATAGCATATATATATAGCTTTATATTTATATATAAATACTTTCAATATTTTTTATTTTTGTATTTTGACTCCCTAAAGCCAATTTCGTGAACATTCATGCCGGCCCTGAAGCAAGAACGTCCTCCTGGGCACGAGCAAGGGCTTTCGAGGAAATTGTGGTCCGGGCCTCGCGTAGTAAGCACAGACTGCGAAGCAATCGTCCTAATTGCCGACCGACTACTCGAATGCGAAGTTAATCATTCCAGACGGACGCGTTGCTTCGCGGCGATTCGTCGAGTTACCACTATGGACCGAACCGATTTAGATAATACGCCTTGATTACTTTTGCTTTCTAGATATGAGAAAAGATAACTTACCAAGAATATAAACGAATAAACTTTGTAGTACTATTCTTAGATCTATAAAACGAATCTTTTATTTTTATATCAGATATACATCACGTTCGATTATTATCAAAAGCATTACTTTAATTCTTACCTTCTTGATTTTTTGCAAAATGTCACGTTGAAATCTAGAATAGTAAGTGAAAGCAAGACGTGTATAATAATTAATCTCTTAGAGAATTTTCCCTTCAAAGATCAAATATTTCATCGTGTGACGAGAATAAAGAACGCTTTCGCAAGATCAAACGACTCGGGCTGCTCGTTGGCAAGTCAAAGTACGCGCAAATATGCGAGACATCTTCTATGTCACGTCGTAATTTTGTGCACTTGACATTAGATACTAATTGCGGCGACACTTCGCGCGCCACGCGTCGTGCAAAATTAGGAGGAAAATTATAAATAACGACACGCGGCCTCGCGCGCCATCGCGTGCATCCCGATAATGTAAAAGAGGCGTGGAAACGCGATTCCGACCCTCTCGCCGGGACCCCACGAGAGACTGCCTAATTACTCGTTTAAGATAAGATTTTCATCAAACCTTTAGCGGACGGTGTGATTAACGGCGCCCTTAAAGAGCCGAACGACACGGGGACGAAATCACTTCCACGATTTAGGGGTGGCACGCTTAATTCGCTCGCTACGCCAACCGAATAATACCATCGCCGAAACAAGTGTCGATAAAATCCGTGAAGATACAGGAGGAAAATCTCATATCATTAAATCATATGAAAAATGTACTCAAGTTTTTCTTTGTAGTAAAATTACGAGCACGTCTCAATATGATTGCACACATAAATAATGAATATTGATAAATGGAAATAAGAAATCTCTCTCTCTCCTGCGAGGAGTAAAATGATCAACAATGTCCCAACTCGTCCCTTCTCGAACTTACCCTCTCGTCTGTGTGGCAGTAAATTCAGATCTCATAGCGTATTCATTTATAATTTAGAATGAACAAATTGCTGCGTAGCGCCACCTTTCCGATGTAAACGCATTACTGCCTACGGCATGTTTATTTCCGGTGGGATTCGCGCGCGCTCGCGCGCGCGTGCAAGACGGGGCGCGCGAGCAGCCGCGGAACCCTCGTCTGTCAAAAATTCTTATCGCGTGAATAAGTAAGAACGACACACCGAGTAGGGCACAGGCAATCCTCCGGGCAACTTCGTGCTTCCATTAACGGGCGTGAGGAGTTATATCGCCCTCTTTCGCACTTTCGTCGCCAAAATAACACCAGAGAATGCGTTTGTTATTTCGCGCCTGATTTCGCGAAAATGTAGCTTTAAAATAAAAATTACATTACAGCCATTTAAGCCGTCACATTTCAAAATTAATAAACCTTTCTCAAATTAATTCAAAATATATTATAATGTTTCTCGATTCTGTGTAATTTAATGGTACAAGTATTTTAAAAACTAATATTAAGAATGTTTTTCCAAATCAATTTTTTCTCCAAAATATAATTATTGAAGCGCTAGAAAATTATTAAAATAATATAAAAATCTTTTGTAAAAATGTATGTATATATAAACAATAAAAAGTATTCGATTACAAATAAAAATAATCTACTTCTTATAACTTCTTTCTCTCTCTAATAATTTTATAAATATAACTTGTATTCTCGTTTAATAAATAAATAAAATAAAATAAATAATAGATTCTTATTCTTTTGGATTTCTTTTTTTCGTTGTTATACCTTGTTGCAAATTGATACAAAAATAATTTTGACGCTACAATTCAATAATGGCGAGGTTTTGAAAGATAAAGGAAAATGGAACGGGAGAACACGAAAGTAAGTTCTCTTTGTCTGATTCGATGAAAGAAGTCGAAGAGGGAACCATTTTGTCGTCCACTTGAAACGGAATTCTGTAAAAGGGTCGCGCCCCTTCGGAAACGAGCGAATGTGGGCTAACGAGATTCACGTTCAGGTGCCCAAACACAGTTGGCAATTTCCTCGAGTGATCGGTTCCTGATTACGGGGCGTGTTCTATCCCTACGATGAAAGTAACGCGTCAAACCTGTCCTCACGAGATGCATCGCGGGGGGTAGGAGGCCGGCTGGTCCCGACAGCCTTGTTCAATGAATCCGCGTCAGAGTTCGGGTGCACTTTTCAGTGTCTGTGAAGTTGGCACGACATTTTATTAATTTTTTTAAAATAATAGCAGTTCCAGTAGCACTTTTCATAGTTCTATAGTTCCTGATAAACATTAAAAAAAGTTCGGCATTTTTAATATCAAAAATATCGAAAATAAAAAATGACGTTTTCGATGTTCTGAAATTATATATATATGCGACTCTTAATTAGAACTATCGGGAACTCTTGTAAAAAATAAGAATTTTTAATTCGTTTTAGTACTTTAGAGAGAAGAGTGTCGTGCTAAATTCGCGAAGTTAGCGCGTCATTCTTTATTTTTGATTTTTTTAGTAATTTGTTGGAATTTTGCCTTGAAATGATATATAATTATAGAATTGGTACAGAACTAACGAGAACTCTTAATAAATATCTTGATTTTCGATGTTTTCTTGTACTTTAGAGGAGGATGTGCCGTGCTGGAACGTGAAGTTAGCACGTCATTTTTTATTTTCGATATTTTTGATATTAAAAATGCGGAACTTTTTTTAATGTTTATCAGGAACTATAAAACTATAAAAAGTGCTACTATAAAACTATGAAAATTGCCATTATTTTTTAAAAATTAATAAAATGTGCCAACTTCACAGACACCACTTTTCATCGGAGAATCATGCTTTTCGCGACAAAGATTTTAGCACGCTTTCATCATCGATTGAAAATTACTTATCGCAATGCAATTTTCTGTACACACGATAACATTCATCTCGTTTAATCAAGTTTGGTAACATTTATTTGTATCACAAGCGCTCATAGTTAAAAAACTTTTGCTGTGGTAAAAAAAATGTTCCAGTCTGTACGAGACGGCGAAAAAAATCAAAATAAAAAGCAATTCCAATTCAAGATAAAAAGCGAAATTCTTTACAATATTTCTTTTTAAATCATATGTAATCTTTACTATACGTTATTAGTCATCCGCGAGTCTCGTGAAAGACGTATCTTGCAATGTATGTAGGCACCTTAAAAATAAACAAAGTTCCACAAATAAAATTTCTCAATGATCCTAGTATCATTCGAAAGCGCAAACATATGATCAAACCGATGACACTGACTTATTTCATACAGTTGCATATTCTCGCATCAGCTTTCACCCAGCGTCGTTTAAACGAAACGGACATGATTACCGGCAAACGACAGGCAGGTTCAACGCACTGTCTAGCTCTGGCCTAGCCTATGTCGCGATTAAAATTCCGCACGATTATTCGCAACTTCCTCCAATGAATATCGCGCCCGCAAGGTCATTGCACATTCTCCTCAAGGCGACCAAAGAATTCCTTTAGCTATCTCAGCCGCGTGCAATTTCCATGGGAATGGGAAAGCGCAGCGTCTGATAAAACTTCTTTTCTTCATTTACGCAATATAAAAGTAACATAGCGCAATATAAAGTATCGTAGTCAGCATCTATGTACTACATAAAACATATTTTTTTCACATTGCTCTTTTATTTCATCAAAAGTTACCTAAATCAAATGGAACGAAATGATTTTAGCAGAGTTAATTTTATATCAGAATAAAAAAACTTTTAAC
This sequence comes from Anoplolepis gracilipes, assembly GCF_047496725.1. Lineage (NCBI taxonomy): Eukaryota > Metazoa > Arthropoda > Insecta > Hymenoptera > Formicidae > Anoplolepis > Anoplolepis gracilipes. Next base: position 10,402,000 of record NC_132970.1, on the reverse strand, counting down.
ATTAAAATAGATGATCTATAGAAACTAGAAACGTAAAGTCGGTTTTCTTAGATTCAAACAGTTTTAAAAACTTTAGTTACTTCACTATATATGGTCAATTATATAATATAATAATTTTATAGTAACTCATAATGTAAGCAACAAAAAGTGAAGTAAAAAAAAAAAAAAAAAACATAGACAACTTGCAAATCAATCTTAAAATATTTGTATTCACAAATTCCAATGCATGATATTAATTAAAATTATTAACCTTTTTATTTAAAAGTATGAAAACCTTATTAAAAATTAATTGAAAGTTCTTATATCTAAACGCAGTTGTATTATACTTCAAAGAAAGATAACATTAAAAATAGTTTACGAAAAAAAAAGTTTAAAAAATATCGATATAAATAACCACCGCATGTGCATTTTATTCTCGACTAAAATATGCGATTCGCGTGTACTTGCGATCGAAAAGAAATATATGACGGCAAAAAATATTACGATCACTTCTTGCGCATGACGGGTACATTAATCCGCAGTAATTAGCAGTCGCGACAGCACTTGTTCTTTTTACTGGTCAGCAAAATGAATACTCTCCGACACATACTCAGTCCCATCGCGATATATCGTGTCCTTGTCCTACTCACATAAAGCTAAAGAATATCTCTCGCGAAGAATATGAAATATATGGCGCAAAAAAGTATACTTTGTTAGTTATTGTTTTCCACAGTTATAACAAATGTATTCTAAAAACGAGAATCCAAGTCGTGTGCGATTATCACAAGAAAGGATGCGCGATTCCTGGAAATTTAGCGCATCGGTAACTAACAATTATATAACATTTAACGATACGCGCCCTTAAACTATATCCTGCCAATATTCGTATAATTATCTACCTTCAATACTGTTAAGATGAATCTACAGTATATGCGTATATAGAGACGCGATAATTATATTTCTAATAATCAGGTAGCGTCTGAGTTACGCAAAATTAACTTCAAAACCGGTTCGCTCGCGTCCTTCGGGGTCTGTCTAAAAGTAATTTGCAAAACGAATAACGACGAACGACAGGCTGCCTGCAGCGGTGACACCTATAATCATTATTTATCTCTTATAATTAATGATCCAGATAATCGTAGTAAAAATGTAGGCATAATAATGAAAGAATTTTCGATATTTATTTCACGTTACTTTGAGAAAATTAGTTATTAATGTAAGCAATTTTCAAATTCAACCATATTCAAAACGTCTTTCTAATTAAAGCCCACAGCGTGACACCGCTTGTCCTCGTTTCAAGATATTGATATACGAGCGTCTAAGAGGGACCGAGGTTTTGCCCGTATGTAACGTAGTACATCAATATGTCCTGGCTATAAATTATGAAATTCAGATAAACCTACGCTCCGTACCGACATCGTAAATTATCGTAAAAACGATAAGTCACAAAGTCGCGTGCATACCATTCACAGCTCGCGGATGCAAGTAGTAATTCGCGATAATGTTAAATGAAACTCTTGCGATACGCGGATGACGTATTACATCAGGTGAGGCAGGGAGACTAGCGGTACACCGTTAAATTACCGGACTTCATGCTGCCACCTACGATTATGCTATTTAGTTATAACTCGATGTGGAAAGTGTAAATCGCGACACGATATAAACCACAGGATGATTGCAACGTGCGATTTGCGTGCGCGATCATAAATTGTGCTACGTATAACTGTAATTCACGGGGTCTTGTATAGTGGCTACGTAATACTCGACCAAGTTGGAGTCACACGGTGTGTGCATTTGCCAAATATTTAGCAAATGCAAATGCACTACACTTTCACGGCAGGATTTATCGTGTTATTACACGCAGCTGTTGCATTGTCACGCGTTACATGATATGATCCCGTGATATGATCATTTTATATGATGCTACAATGTGTGCCCTAGCTTAGAGAAGAAATATTTGACGAGTAAACCAAGTTGTCTGAAAGCGGCTTAATCTCCTAAAGTAATGTAACTTTAGAGAGTCTCACACATGCTATATATGTATTTGCCGCCTTCATTGCGTATGCCATATTGCTAGAAGAAAGCCAATCACTTGTGAGCTAACAGTAAATTTTCTAGGAATATTGTAATTAAAAATTTTAAAAATGTATATTTTACAAATAATTTAAAATGGAAAAAAAATTTTACCGTTCTTTGGCATCTAACAATGGCACTATCATTTCCCTTTCACGGATCATTAAAGATATTAATATATATCTTTAATTATAACATTTCTCATTTAAAAGTATCGTTTTCTTAATTGTATTTGTTATTCGAAAATTGTAAAAATATAAAATTTATTTTTATAATGGGCTAATTTAGACTAAGAAAAATATAAAAAAATCTTGATAAAATTATATATGTTTAGAAATTAAAAATATAATATTAAGATATTTAACTTATATATTATTAAAACAATAAAAAAATACAAATAAAAATTACATATGAATAAAAGAAAGCTCGTGAAATAATTGTATAAAAAATAAAAAGGCATATATACACATATACACATATCTAACGAAACCTAATCAAGTGAAGTTACGAAGATCAGCGAGACGCAGCCAGTGTAGTATCAATTATCAAATTTAGATACAGCTCATAGATCCGCCAATTATCGCGGCGACGATAGGCGAGCGCGCTGTTATGTAGTCGTCGCTCGTATCCACCCGCTCCGTTACAGATATAGCAGTACCAGCGATGTGTGTATGCGCGGGGAGAGACGCGTATAGACGCGAGGCTAACGCACTCTAATCTAGTCTCTATAGATAGAGGCCCCTCAATGCCATTCGCTGCACGTATGCAACGCTCGCGCCCGCGTGCAATGCACCGCCGTGAACCGCGGACCTTCGGCGACGCGCGAGAGCCCGGCCTGCGTATGCAATTACTTACTCCGGGGTCCGGTCCGTGAGACGAGAACGGTGCGACGCGACGGCCGAGCTACCGAGAGAACTTTAATCGAGTGAAAACGCCGCGGCGGGTCTCTCCTGAGCTGCTCTTAACGAGTATTGTAAATCACACCGGTATCGCGGTTACACGCCGTGCCAGTTTAGCCGATTGATTTCTGTGTCGATCGCGATACCCTTACATAGAGTAAAAATGCTTTTCTTTCTCTCTCTCTCTCTCTCTCTCTCTCTCAGTAGTGGTCAACGTCACACGATATTATTCTTCTTCTCCATGTGTCTTCGATCTTAATTAATAATAAATTACATACATTTTATATTTGATTTTTTTTTTTTTTTTTATTGTGTGATAACAAATATATCTTTTTTTCTAACAAGTTTTATCAAACTATAAATTTATTCTTAAAAAATATGTCATTATATGCGTATTGAAGGCAAGAGACCACCTATACGACAAATAATAATATAGTCAAGTGCAAATAAATTATCGCGAGCAATTAATTAATTTTCGCGAGCAACAATTAATTTTAATGCACGCACATATAGCGGAGTGCTCGTTAAAAGCGAAAAGTCTTGTGTACGCTTTTATCATATATATCAGCTGACGCATAAAACCGCACGCACGTGAGTGGAAGTATACAGAGAGAATATTACGAATTAATTAGCGGTTGTTCGTCCGGAACAACGCGCATACACTATAAACGACTGCGTATAAACAATAATCTAATTAGAAAATACCAGGACGTTTATCAGCGCGCGCGTGCAGAAATACGCGTTATAAATCGTGCAATTACGACCAACCTTTTAACTTGGCCTTAAATAATTCTCTCCCCGCAAGAAAGATGTGTCGCGCAGCTCTCTTTCTAGCTAAACCAGAATGGGTTCTGATTCGTACTATCGAGCTCCCATTCGATTCCCCGGAGTCTTTTTCATTATTTCCAATAGGAAGGGCAGCCCGGTACTTCACTGAGAATCCAATCGCGCGAAATTGTTCCAGTAATGCGAGCCTTAATGATCATGCTCTAACGAGCCATGGCAACGTCGAGAGACATCATCAACGAGATCTCTGATTACCAATCGATATCTAAAATGCACATAAGGTCAAGGTCGGATATTATTGGCTGTTGTACGTTATATATTGGGATATTTATTTATGTGCTTTGCATTTATTTTTACATCTTCAGTAAAAATTGATTAAATTTAAAATTTTCAAGTTATATTAAATGTATTGTATATTTATATATGCATAAAGGTGTTATGTAACACCGATAAAAAACAGATGCAAATATATCTATAAATGCAAGAGAAATGTAATGCAGAAACTATTTTGACATTTTCAAAACGTCACAGTCAGTCTATCTTTTTTAATATCATCAAATTAAGCGGTCATATTTCGATTTTTTTCCCTTGCGATTCTACATATTTAACGTTCGTAAAGAATTATCTGCATAGAAAACTTTCTTACGCTGAAGAAAAGTAATCTTCGAAAATAAATTATGCGCTATTCATACTTGGATAATCGCCGAGTCTTTTGCAGAGTAAACACAATCCGCGCCAAATCATGCAAAAGCCGACCCCCGTATACTTCACACTTGTGCACGAGGCGAGAAAAACAAGAGGCAGCAAGGTGGGAAAGAACATGAGCGCAGATGTCGTCTGCGGATTATCATTAAAATACATCTTGCTCGTGTCGACAAGACCTAGCTCATGCCTCCCTTCTCTCTAGCTTATTTATCCACGTTTATGCTGTCCGTCGTTGCGACAGATAAGTGGAATTAAATATTCATTCGTCGGGATACGCCCCGTCGTTGAAGCAGAGCAAGTGAGCGAGGAAAAGAAAAACACCAAAGAAGGAAAGTAGATGTAAAGAAAAGAAGTAGAAAAGAAGTAGAAAGAGAAAAAAAAAAGAGCAATAAAGGGAACAGAAATATGGACCAATTTGTCAACTCAATTTAAATGAAAAATATTCCGCCAAAAGTACTCTGTGTCCTAAAGACTAGAAACTAGACAAACTTCTTCTACTTTCTCTCTTCCTGTTTTTTACCACACCCAGCTCAGGAGTTTCCTGTCATGTTCATGACGTTACACGTCACGCTGACGTCGCCGTGTATTATTCACAGCTGATCTACGGAGACCGCAAGTGCGAGAAGTTGAACGCCCGTCCATAAAAGTGTCTCGAAGTTTGAATGAAAAAAAATAGCGTCAAGGGCTATATAAAAATTGGAAATCTGCCGATTGCATCGTGAAATTGGTTCTGCAAATATGTTTATATTTTTTTTTTTTCGTGCAAAACATATACTGTGAAATTTTATTTTTTGACAAATTAAACGCTTTTTATCCGTTTTATTTCGAAACTTTGCAAATATAACAATGACTGTCTGCTAACTTGAATTATTAACTCATTATGAAAAATAAAATAACGAAAAATATATTTTGCAAATTACTACATGAATTATTTATTACGGACAAAAATTGTTATTTAACCTTCCGTTAGGCGCAATATTTTCCCATTATTTTTCCCCGCTTTTAAAACAAATTCTTTAGCACTTGGCTAACAAACCGGGTATTAAATATGTAAAGAACAAATTGATTAATATTACAATGGATAAAAAAATCAATGTGTTAGTAACTTAAAAATAATACCTATGGAACATTGCGCCTAACGGAGGGTTAAAATTCAGATTTAATAAATATATATGTATTTATTATCCACTAACATAAGTGAACATAGTACTTTAAGTTTTCCAGACGACAATTCTCCTTCGTCGTATTATTACGTAGAGTCTATTTTTTCCCTTAAACAAGAATGAGGAAAACGGCGATAAACCTGAACGATAAAAACATACAGCTCACACGAGAACACGACATAGATTTTCGTGAGCCGATTCCGTGGAATTGGAAGAAATAATGCCTGAAAAGACATGATGACGAGAAAGGCTGCATTCTTGTATGTACGATCCTGACAGCCGGCGCGCTTGCATTATTGCGCACATAAAAGCCAATGTCGTACATTTCGGCGCGAAACTCCTTCTCGCTCAACTCGACATCCATCCTTATCCTCCGTATTTTCGCAGTTTGCTACACCTACATGAAGACGTAGTAAAATCCGCCTCTTTGTCTGCCACCTTCCTCAGATAAAAGGGCCCAAGGTTCCAACCTTACCATGATGTACAAATTTGTATGCCGTCAGGCTTCGTCTGCGTTTCTCTTTCTCTTTCTCTTTCTTTCTTTCACAAAAAGCTATAGAAAACCAGAACTAAGAACCCATGAGGTTCGCATTTACTCTCAACTTTTGCGCAACGTTCGCTGACTACTGTCGTGCGTCCCATCTTGGTTATTTCTGAATCTGCATCTTGTAAATCATGTTATATTGTCGCGGCTTTGCTTATATATGATCGAACCAGATGTTGTGAAGCGGACGAGACTAAAACGAGAGAAAATGATGACATGCAAAGTAAAATTGCAAAGACACGTATACTTTGATTTTCGCACTTTGAATCTCGCTTTTGATACCAATATCTTTGAAAAATAAGATTCAATGTTAACACGACTTGAAAGCAAAAGAAAGAAAATGTTATGTGTTCGAGATGGAGAACATATGGGTCCGTCCATTTCTAAATTAGAGAACATACGATATTCTTATTATCATTTTATTTTTTTTTTTTTTTTTTTTTTTTTTTTTCGTTTAATTATAACATTTCCTAATTTTTTTTACTTTTGTTTCATCCTTCCTACATAATTTAGTTTAGATTTCTGTAATTCTGAACATTTCTCGATTAAAGATTCTCAGATGAAATCTCCTATACCTTTAAATGCAAAGGCGAGCACGCATTCGTTTTCTTTGAGGAAATTAAGGAGGGTGACTGCAAAAAGGACATGTGTCTTTCCTTGTTCTGCATTAGAGTCGACTTCGTGTCGAAGAGTGAAAGACGCCGCGCATAAATATCTCTGCCAGAGCACGGGGCGAATTTCCCCGTGAACTGTCGGACAGGATTACCATAATGGGCGTATCCTTCCCCTTTAGCTTAAGCATAATAGATCCTCCGCGTCCTCCACGATCCGCAAACGAGTCACGATCGTCGAAGCTCGGTAACCAGAACGATCTGAGAATCTGTAATTTCGACAGGATGTATACGGCGATACGATTTTACCTCGCGATTAAATGACGCATCTCTTCCGCGACAAACAAGGATCTCTTTTCCTCTACAGATACATTATCCAACATGTTGATTCCAGTTTTATCTCATGCATAGTAAATAAATGTTTCCTTTTATTCAAATTTCATATGCATGTATAAAATATCTGTCCTTTATTAATTTTTAATTTAATATTAGTCATATAGAATATTTATGAGGGAGAGAGAGAAAGAGAGAGAAAGAGAGATGTTACGTTAATTTGATGTTTCATTAGTTTCCATTCGTTTCAATTTAATTTACTACATATGTCATATTATCTCAAATTTTTATTTAAATGAAAATTTCTTGCAAATTAAATCTGGAAATGTTATTTTTCCCTACTTTATCTGCTATTTATAGTTAATTATTTTTTTTTAAATATTATTACATCATATATTTCATAAACAACAATATAATTTAGTGTTAACATCGATTCTGATTCATTGATAGTTTAATTTAAGCGTGTTGTCGACAGATTGACCGACTTTATATTCTTGTAATTCTACTCCAGATGTATTTTTTAGAGAACTGAACACCATCTTGGAACTGAGAAGAGCTATTTAGGGCAAAGCATGAGACGAGAAAGCTTTGTCGGTCGCCTTTTCTCCCGCGGGAGAGCCTCCGAGAATCCTTGAAAATACTTTTACGCTTTATCGGTCTAAAGATAGCAGAACCAACGCGGTGTATCCCAATGCGGCTTTCGCGGTTGACGAGACGTGCAATGATAAAAACGTAGGCCGTAAAGAAAAACCGAAAAAAGATGAACAAAGTGTCGCGGTTGCATCGATAAAAAAAAGCGATCAATTTTTCGAGACAATTAATGTGTATCTTTTAAAATTTACCGTCCTCGAATAGCCAAATTCTTTTATAAAAATAGTTTTAAATCAAATCTTTTCGCATATTAGTTATAATATCCATATAATACATTTATAAAAATAATTTAACAAAATTTATTTTTATATATTTATTTATATATATATATTTTTGCTCTTATTTATATTATATATACTTTTTAAATTGAAAAACATAATTGTCGAAAAAAAATATGGTAAGCAGTTCAGTTTTAATTTATGTGTATTATTTGTAATACATAAAACGTATGAAGGAAAAAATTGAATTTGTAAAGTTACTGAATATTGTACGCGAAGAGAGATTTAAAGGGAATTTCTGAAACAAGATTACGCTCGTCTGATACAACGATATAGCAGTATCCTGTTATATAGATGTGTACGAGGATACGTGCGCCGATATCAGGTTATATTAGCTTGGCGTCTGCCCGTCTTGTGTTGCATCTAGCCGTTCGACCGGCGCATGCGAAGTCGAAGACACCTGAGACTCACGACGCGCACAGAATCCCAAATATTTGTATGGGAAGATTCTTGTGTTGTGCAAGAAAGTAAAAATACGCAAACCGCACACGTTCGCGCTCGTATACGATGGAACGATGACGGGGCGCGGCACGAGCGTCGCGCGTAAATGCGACCGTAAAACCTAGGAAAAGTTTAGGCGTTAACTTTATTGCACGCTCTACATCACGTAGATGATATGAACGCGGGGAAGAGCTCGGCGAATGCACTAAGGCGGCTTGAATTATGACTCATATTACCGTCAGATATGAGCGCGGAATTGGCGGTGTTTCTTCAAGCGCAAGCCGCTTATATCCAGCATCCGAGGATAAGCGCAAATATAAATGTTGCAAAGATTCGCGCAAATTTTCATTGATCCGCAAACTAGCAAAGTCAAATTTAATGCATCTATAAATTATCAAAATTTAGTTAGCGGAATATTTAATGCGTTAAAATGCTTGTTTAGAGTAAAAGACAAAAATCCGATTATATAAGTTCTTAAGTAAATATACACTTTTAAAAGAAAATGTTTAATTGAAGGAATTTTATCGTTTGTGAATATTAACTTAAATACATATATGCGACGTCAGCCGACGCTCTTCGATAAATTCACAATCCGTGAGTATTATATGTAAGAAAAGATCGTGTCGACAATGATGTCACATTGGATAAAAACGGAATGGCGACGAAGAAACGGGGAAACGCTTCGTATCGTAATAGCCAAACGAGAGAAAAAGCCATTGTTCTCGCAATAATTGGCCCCCGGTGAGTTATGATGCGGGAAGGTCGTAAACTTTGCGGCGGTCGTCCTTAACGATTGTCTGCCTTTATGTATCGCCCGCTCGAAATGTCGCCGCCGGTTTCATCGAATCTTCCGCGCTATCGTAAATTACGATTATACGAGGTACGAAGAGAGAGTTACGACAAAATGCAATGTACCGAATACATCCGAGTCACAAAAATTGTGAAATATCTCGCTCGCTTGCAATTTCGTATATCAAGTTGACTCGTCCTTTCAATTATAAACTGTTTCTTATCTCCTTTTATAGAAACTAAGACTCAATACAATCTCATCTTTTTTCAAATTTACAAAAAACTATCATTGGCCAAAATTTAATTGGAGATCTGTGTACTATTGTTACAATTTTACATTATTTTGCGGAAGAAAAATAGAAATTATATATAATACAGGCTTTTGTGTGAAATATCATCAAGATCTTGTCGAACGAAAATTTGGCGCAGTGTCGTGTCAATTCCACGCAAAGTTCACGAATGAATAAGCAAGGAAAATCGCCGATAATATCACCGTCTTGTAATAATAGTGGAGAAATCGAGACAACATTGTTTCCGAAAGTTTCGCAATTCACATGGCTACGCGAGGTTAGATCTCTCTCGTTCCCGGATATGAGGTCGTCAGAGTGGAGAACGCAGGTAAAGATCAGACGCGACATTAAGCCTGTCGGCTAAGAGCCGAGGAACTGGCATAAACTGTTTTACGGTCTAACTTATTATATCTGTGCGGTGTGGACGGGAACCGAGAACCGGGAACGGAGGCGCGATTCCATACTGCTGGGGAACCAGTGATAAAGCTAGGAATTTAATAGGCGCGAAGATGCGACACGTTTTGACTCGGGATTTTCATATTCCCGCAATAATGACGACGTGATATACGCGGACGGCAACCTCTGGGTTGCGCGATAGACGCGTCACTTATCCGGAAATTCTTAAGCCGCGAGAAGAATGCGAGATGCGACGAGAAAGACGTCGGAGTAACGAGACACGAGTCGAGCGGATGATAAACCTTGGCCCGCAGCTAAAAATGTCAAGTTGAATTCGGGAGGATGAAATGAACCTAACACCGACATCAGTATTTCTGGAAGAATTAAGATAGCTAAAGGAAATTCATATGTATAGTATATTAGAATGTGTGAAAAATTGTTCTGAGAAATCGCAGCAATATTCATCGGAAGTTTAATCGCACAATTACCTACACTTAATCTCTTTACAAAGATAATTCCATTTTAATACGAGCACAGTTTTTTACGTTCCGCGATGCATAAATCACTTTCTCACAATGTTCAATCAAGCGTGCCGGATGTTCGTTGAATAATATTCAAGGATTAATTATCCCTCGCGAAGCGAATGCTATTGAAAAAAAACAATAACGTCGATAAACTACCGCTGCTTTCTCTTACCATTCCCTCCCTCTCCTCTCCGTCTCGCGCCGATACCCTACGACGCGAATATCGAGATCGCTTGAAAGGTAAAACGATCGACAATTATTAAGCACAGTGTGGTATGCCCTACGGTGGATCTACTGGACGCTTTTCCGCAAGCCGGTTCGAAGCGTTCCATTACCGGCAGGACTGGATCATAAATCAGACTTGGAGGAAGGGGGATCTACGCTCGCAAACCGGTACTCGTCGCCGATTCCCTACCGCGTTCTCGTAGGTAGCTCAATTAAACGGATAGACGTGCACGTGCTATCGCGAAATCCGCGACGAAAACGGAGAACCGGCTCAAGAATTCCCGTCTCGTTCGATCGCCATTTCCGGCGCTGCGTCTCCCGAACGTTCGGCAAATACCAGACGGTACACGCGGATATATTCCGTCTTTCCATGCGTTCGGCACGTCCGATATTCGATATTCAATATCCCGAGCGTACATACATCCACGATTCCCCTCATTCTGCAGTCTTCTACCCACACTCTTCGCACCGCGGTAAAATAGATCTTTTTTTCATTTTAAACGCAACGAAGCTACCGGACCGCATGGATATTCGATAATTATGTTAATACAATATCGGGAATATGTTATTTTACGATAATACAGCGCGATATTTGATATGGAATGTAACATTGAATGCCGAACTGTTATGTATGAGAATATATTGCGATGCTCTTTAAAAATGTACGGTTTCGCGTTATTTTCACGTTACATGGAAGAGGGAAAATAACTGTATCGGTTCATAAATAAAAATAACGATAGAAAGATTTTGGGAAATCAAATAGTCCACGCTAAAAAGTTTCCATCGTATCGTAAGATTCTTATGTTCGCGATGAGAGGCCAAGATGTCGCAGCTGTTTTTATTTAAGCACCATTATGTACATTGTTCTAATCTATTTGTTTGAATAAAAATTTTACCTCACAAAATATACGTACTTTTATTTTGAACTCGCGCGAAAATTTTGTAAAAAATGTCATTATATAATAAAGTAATGTGGCATCGTGTTTACAAAACTCTTTGATAAAATAGAACTTTTGCGAGTTGACGATTTTTCTAAAATTCTAGAAATTCTTATTCGAGATTCTTGTTTGTTGTTTTCAACCAAGTCCAAACGACGAGATAAATACAGAAGAACCGAAGACGAAGGAAACCGAGATAATCGACGATACATCATTTTCGAGACAAGGCAAGAAAGTGGAAGGAGGAAACGAAGGAGGTGCAAGACTCGAACGACACCGGAGATAAAGCAAGAGCGCAAACTGGTCCCTCCTCTGTTCGCTCGTATTTCTGTTTTTCTCGCCGCATCTCTTCGATCCAGAAGCAAACCAGATTACGATCCACTTTGTTGATCGGCGCGCGACGCGACGACGATCTGGTTGCTTCGCGATCGAGAAAAATTAAGCGCACGCGCGCGAGAGAGAGAATCGAGATCGTCGAACCGGCACGAGCGGCATTAACGCGGAACGAGGAAGCGGGATGAATGTTTCCATCGCTAATTAGGCGGGCAATTATTGCGCTTTATCGAATGTTCGCCAACGGAAGGAGAATTTTTCAGCTCGTCGCGCGAGAGTGGCGCATTTATCTCGCCGAAAAGGTACAAAAATAAAATATGAATACAGTTAATAATAATCAATAAAATGGAATGCATGACAACGATATTCTCTATATTTATATTTATGCGGTACAAATATTGAATAACGAAATCTTATTTTTCACTAAAACTTTTAAAAGAGTTTTTTACTTAGAATTTTAATTTGAAATCCATGTTTGGCTCACAAACAATTGAAAATGACGTGATTGATATATTCTAAAATAACAGTCTAAAATAAAACTGCAGATGCGATGCACTGTCTCAATAATTTTAGACAAATCTACTTATAAGATTGTTCACTTATACATTACACAAATTAATAAATAATTTAAAGATTTTTGTAAATATGCACATAAATAAATTAATAATCCAAAAATTTAAACAAGATATGATCCGAAGGGTTGGTCACTAACAGTTATAATGTACAAAAATTACCCTTTGATACGGATTACCCTTAAATTATACCTCGGATTACTTAAGATTACCTAGTAGTCTCTCAAATTAAAAATAAATTTTGAAAAAGCAATTTTGCTTTAAATTATTTTAACGCTAAAAATTATTTAGATTTATCAAAAATAACCTTGGATTAGCCAGAATTTTGCTGGGATTGCCACTGAATTACCTAGCCCATGTACAAAAATTACCTCAGTGACTAACCCCTATGATCTTAAAATTTTAAGAGAAAACCGGTCCCATATTTATCACTAAATCCGATATTAGAATGAAGATTTCGATATATGAGTATCAAAAAAACCTCACATTTATCAAGAATACCAAAATTGTTGTCTATAGATGCAGTTACATGAGAATAGTCTTACTATTTTGCGAGACGATGGACGGCAAAAGATCGATGCAGCCGGTCGCAGACTAATTTGCCGCGACTCGTTTGGCAGATTCATGGCATCGATCGGAGCTCAAGCAGCATGCGAGCGATCGTAGATTTATCCGTACATAGAATTGTCGTAAATCGAACCGCGATCTTAACCGCGGTGCCCCGGGAGCCGGAATACCAGCGACTCGCGATCACGTGATGTGGAGAAGCTTGTAATATTATCGCTGAATCGTCACCGCCGCCGATACGATGCTCTCGCCCACGATTGTCCTTTTCGTGGGCGTGTAGATGCGCTAATAGCGACAGCGAATGATATCCGCTGGAATTTTAATTCGCGAGAGCAAACTGGCACGTCTCATTTGAATCATTAATCTTTCGTCTATTGACACAGGATTGCCGAGCTGTCGCGTGTAATATATATTAATATTATATTAATCAGAGTAGTTGTTTCGTTCCACGCCTAATTTTTTAAAAGTATGCATTTTTTTTAATTCTTTATACGTTAAGTAGTTGGCAGAATAAATATTTAGTATGAATAAAATTTGTCTTATATGGATCTTTTTTTTTTAGAATTTAAAAAAAAGTTATGCCCAAAGTCATATTTAACATTATAAATATTCCTCCTTTTAAAGCTTTACAACAAAATACAGTAATTGATTCAATTTGTACCTACGTGAGCTCGCTCATTTCTTAATCCTCAACTATCAATTATAAGCTTTCGATTCTTATCTTTGAATTCAAAAACATAACGATAATAGACGTAAATCAATCGGACATATAAATAAATCGTGCGGAACATTATCTTTTTTTTAGTTACTAATTTCAAACGTGCGACGTTCGTTGAGTCGGAGAAGTCATGCCTAGAGTCGGTAGGAATTACAAGATGTGTTCCCCGTGTCATCCTAAAACTAGCGCGTTGACGATTTTACGAGCGTCTGGATGTAATTATGCAGCCGACCAACTAGCACGACTGCGTACAGTCATAAAGTAGCGTGACATAAATGATAGTCATTAGCAATTTGACGTTTATTAACCATCGATCCTATGCTGCGATTTCGATGCATTTGAGACAAAACGGTTGTCAACATAACGCACATTTTTTGATGCTTTTTTCAAATATAAATCTACACCTTTTTTTTATTTTTAATTCAATATACGTCTTTGCAATCATTCAGAGGCATGAATAGCAACAAAAAAAAAAAAAAAAAAAAAAAGAGAAACTCCGTGACTTTGTGAAAAGTAGGTCAATATCCAAGAACAAGGTACTAATATCGAAATCTATAAATAGAAGATAAATATAATAGTAAATAATAAACCGCGATTAAAATAAAATATATTTTCTCTATAAATAACGATTATAATAAAGAATTATAAAATTCTTCCTCAAAATTTGTATTATCTTTTAATAATATGACGTTCATAAAATCGATATCCATCTCGATAGTCGATGTATTATCCTCGGAAAATGTCGTTTGCACAACAACAATCAAGTACGCTTGTAGAGAAGAACAGAAGATCGGATGAGGAGAGGAATTCGCGGTCGCGACAGGAAGAGAAGCCTGGCACATCGCGAAAAAGCGCGAGAGGAAGAGAAGCGAAAAGACCTGACGCGGAGTGGCACTCCCTGTCTGTCGACCCACGCCGACTATCTCGCGGTCTGCCACGCGATATTATTATGTGCACATGCCCATGTATCACGGACTACCTGACAGATCGGGCTCGCGTCCGTACAGGAGAGTGCACAACCGGCTAGGTGTGGTTTGATACTCGCGATTCGTCGTGTGCGACCGACGTGTACGATAAAATAAACGAGCTTGTCTCTCTCTCTTTCTTTCGAACTCCCCCCCCTCCCCCGTCCTCTCATCTCGCGCCGATCTATCATTCCCTCTCTTTCCTCTCTTCCTCGCTCCTCTCGGTCGTTCTGCAACGTACAACGACGCCTGCACCGGAGCAACTTTTAAGGTCACAGACCTCGGTGGCTGCCCCCTTTGCCTATCTCCCTCTTACACAGTCAAGTCTTTCTCTCTTTCTCTTTCTCTCCCTCTTTCTCTTCACCTCTTCTCCGCTACCGAGCAAAATGAGGGCGAGACCTCGCGGACCGGAGAAAATTTCTTAGTGGGCCCTCTCTTCGCCACTGCACTTTAAAGACCAATTCGTTCTCGAATTACGTTCGTATCGGGTTCAATATACTATATTTATAAAAGATATTGGTTAATCGTTTATATTTTTAATTTAAGTCAAAATTAAATTTTGTATCTTAAAAAAAAAAATTGTTCGTAGCTTTTTTAAAAATCTATCCTATATCCATAATTTTAAAAAATATTAATAAAAACGAGAAAAATCAAATATAAAGAATATACTATAATCATTGTGCAATTTCTTTAATATTTCATTCTTTATAATCTATATTTGTTATTAAAAAATATATTAGTATATTTGTAGAATCTCGTACATATATATATATATATATAAAATGATACAACTTTGCCAACAAAGCTGCAAGTTTCTCGTTCAACATGAATGACACACACAGCAATAATAATGTTAACGAGTGCGAACTTGATATCGGGTTTCACCAATAAACGCAAAAATTGGAAATGCAAATGTACGTTGGCGAGCTCGTAGAGGTTAACGACCGGCTGACGAGGTCCGTAGACTGATTAGTCACGAAGAGAGTTCGCCCACGTAACTAGAAATAAGATACGCGACAGTGTGTGTCGGAAAAATGCGACGGAACACCTATCAAATAACGGAAATTTAAAGTGACTACGGTTTTATTTGTTTCACGCACGAGTCGCGGCCTCATTACAGACCGGTGGCGTTACGTCCAGTACCGGTTCTTATAAGAATGTTGTAAAACAGAATATCGCAATCTTCTTCAGATCCCCTTTCAATAACTTTAAAATTCAATTATTTTCGAAAATTTTTCCGGCCATTCTTAATAGCTGTAATTTTACTGATTTATGTTAAAATTAAACAAGAAAAATTTAAATATACATTTACTATATACATTATATAAAAATATATATATTTTATGCTATCTATGCAGTTTTATAATTATAGGTCTTTGCATTTAAACAGAAGCAAAGTAAAAACTTATTTCAAGTTCGATATTCGATAATACCGCGATTTTTTCTTATACTTGTATTTTATAATTTCAATTCTCGTATTATCGGTATATCGAAGATGTGTCAGTAAAGCATATAAAAGCGGATTACGCGAACGCAAACGCACGTAAACGGATAAGGCGGAAAAGAAAGCGCGCAACGATACGAGACGCATTGCTGGACCGATTGTCTGAGGGAGCCCGCCCAGCGAACCCCTCCGAACGAAATCTAACAAAGGAAGCGGGCTACCGGCCTATCTTCACATATTGCCCGGCTAAGCGGATAAGAATATGAAACGCAGAATCCTCAAACGGCCCTCTGACAGCACAAAGGAAACCTGATTGCCCGTGGATGATTTACCACAGCGCGCTGAAACCCGCGACACTCCGCGATATCCGTGGAGGATTCGCGCTAATAAAAGCTAGTAGGATGTAACATGAAGACGCGGGATGAGAAGCGGAGAAATAAATCGCTACCAGGAGGAAACAACTCACCGAGAGACCGAGAAATGAGGAATAGAGCAAAAGGTAGTGGTGCAACGTGTGTCGCGGTAACAGCTGGATGACACACGTCTAGTTTCGCGAATAAAACACGATACGCTTTGCTACACTTACTTACGCTCCTAAGAAAATCGATATCCTGAAACACGATTATATTTCCTGACATGTCTTTCTTTCTCTACTGTTATTGACTCACTATAAGATCTGGATAAAATCTGCATGCGTAACATCTCTCTTCGAGGCTTACCTGAAAAAGATAAAAAAATATTGTTAAAATTATGCGATATCACCGCGACTAAATGTTGCAAATAATTCACAATTAATGTAACAAATAACTGTAGCAATTTTATTTATAATAAATATTATAATTCTATTTGTAATAATTATTTTATCATATATTTTACACCTTTTACAAGTATGGTAATGTGTGTGAACACTTAATAAAATATATCTCTTAAATTTTTTTCTCGTATAATAACTTCTTGAAGTTTAAGTATGAAAAGGCTTGCCTAAAGATTTGGCTAAAAGCTTCTACTCGTTGCTTTTCCGCCAGTAAGAACAGGAAACATATTCGCTACTGCCTCTCATCAGAAGTTTCTTTGTTACGAAATCTCCCGTTCGCTCATGCGCCCTTACTGGTACAAACTTATGATATAATAGAGGCAAAGTAAATCCAGGTAAGACATTTAGTCAGTCGAGTATAAGAGCAAAATATTTCTTATGTTCCTTGCAGGATTATTTACTTCCTTCCTGCTCTTCTTCCGTCAGACATCGCGAAGGGGCCAAAGCACGTAATGAAAATAGTCCCTCCTAATTCGACGTGATCTCTGACCGCATGTGGCTCGTCCTGTCTTATCTAAAAATAACCTCCGCTAGACTGGTCCCTCTCTCATTACGATCTCCGTAATAACGGTTGTGCCGTCTATGATCTACGCCATTCGTTTCTCCGCGATGACCATGTATATATTGACGCACGTGAGACTTATTGTCGTACGGACACGTAGGAAGAATCTTAATGTCGACCATTTGCGAAAAATTCTGTTTGTATCAAACACGTGTAGCAAAGAGAAAAAAAACGTACGTAAAACGCGTCTTTATAGTATGAACTTTATTAGCAAAAATAAAGAAGAAATGGTAACTTATGTCGATCGTTTTGAAAGGCAATTTGAGAAATAATAATTGTTAGGCGATCTCCCATTGTGATACAATTGGGATGAGTGCACGTCGTAATAGAACGATTTCAACGAGACCTCCCTGCCGTTATGATCTCGTAATAACCGTTCTTCACCCTCGTCAGCATACATGTATGGATGCCTCGCCAGATCGCATAGCGAGATACAATTCTATCTATTAGAGATCCCGACGAACGCAAGCCAAGAAATGAAACGGAAAAGAATGGAAGAGAAGCAACATACGCCCGTCATTTCTCGTGCCATTTATCAAATCTTGATCCATAATCTGGATACTGAAACAATGGCGACCATGCACATGCCTTCTCTCTTTCTCTTCATCTCATTTTCCGAGATAATATCTCTGCGGAGATTAGAAAAAACTAATACGCGAAAACGACCTCCCACAGAGAGAGAGAGAGAGAGAGAGAGAGAAAAGGAGAGAGTTTTTTCCTAAGTAACTAATTGAATATAAATAAAAAAGCAAAAAAATAATTTAAAAAATTAATTCTATTAATATAAAAAATCATTAATTACAACTAATTTTATATTTTCCTAAGAAAAATTTATATTTTATACGTACTTGCACACAAACATTTTACAAAGTATCAATTTATATAAATTTGCACAAAATATATATAATCTAATTGGCATGAAAAGCTATAGAAATGTCGAATCTCCGCTCAAACTCGCGTGTTCATGTTAATTACAAATTTAGAATAGTACGTTCATTATGATAACAAATTTATTCGAGAAACTGAATACACGTCGGGAGACAGTTCCAAGGAAGGAAGGGGATGATACCGCGAACGGCTTTGTTTTGTATCACTAATCCTAGTTGGCTCTCTAATTTTCTCGTACGATCGTTAAGCTAACATCACCTACTCTCAGTTAGAGGAACAGCGCTCGTCTCTCTCCTGAGCATCCTTCGTCCCATGGGAAAACATTCCCGGCCTATCAGCAGCCTGCGCTTTTCGGCCGTCAACTACAACGATAGAGCGTAATTCCGAGCTCTTATCAGTCGGCACCTCCGATCTCGAGGGAAGCTTTGTCGTTGAAGGTAGTGAGTCAGAATGAAGAAGGATAATCCTCCTCCTCACTCCCCGACTGCTACTACTACTACCGGCTGCGACGAAGAGGAAGATGAGCACAAACACATTTCGCGCTTCACGCGGTGTGCTTGCTTGTACAAGTAGTTGTTAGTTATCTGACCGAGAAAGAGAGAGATACTCGGAAGACATCGAGAGATGATGAGGCGGATGTGTCGGTTGAGGAGGTGTCAAGGTAGGTGGAACCGTCTGAGAGTGGAGGCTCGAATGATGGAGGGTTATATACGAGGAACTTGGATGAAGTTTGGGGAGAGAGCGGGGCGAATCGTGTAATCTCGTGGCTACCGGTAATTGGCGACACATTTGCATATCTCCTGTTAATCGTTCGACGCCGACATAAAACGGGGAATTTTTTTCATTTACTCGATCGAAATTTCTTTTGTGTATGAGATATAAAAGATTCGCGCGATAAAAAGAAGCCTTGTTTTTTCCGCGTAAATCGTAAAAATATATTGAACCGAATTGTTCGCATAATAAAAAGTCTGCATAAGAATTACTTCATTTTTTTATATTAAAGTATTGACAACTAAATAACTTCACAAAATATTAAACATAAGGTCTGAAATAATTCTAAATATTAAAGTCTAAAAATGTTATAAAAAAGAAGGAATGTTATAAAAAAATATTGAAAAAATATAAAACCTCAATAAAAGTCTAAAATGCTTTCCGAATATTTTTCTCTCAAATTTTTTCCTGAATATTTATATGTATCAATTTTTGTTTGCATGTATATTTTTTTCGAAATAGCCTGTGAATATCCCGTAAACTGACACATTCCATACAATCAAGTGAGTGACGCTGCACGTGCAATCGCTCGTAAATTGGGATTGGAGCGAGAAGGAGTGAGGGAACAAAGATGGGAGTCTCGAAGAACGAAGATCCGCAAGGGGGAGAAAGACGTCGTGTAATCCTGCCGCGACCAGTAATTAGCGACATTTGCATATCTCTCTCGC
This sequence comes from Anoplolepis gracilipes, assembly GCF_047496725.1. Lineage (NCBI taxonomy): Eukaryota > Metazoa > Arthropoda > Insecta > Hymenoptera > Formicidae > Anoplolepis > Anoplolepis gracilipes. The sequence goes on along the minus strand of NC_132970.1, from coordinate 10,382,073 downwards.
TGACTGTCCCGCAGCGGAGGAAGCGATTTACATACGAATGGCCCCACTTTGAGCTTCGCAAAAATGACTGCGTTCTCGTAAATAAGAACTGTTTACGGATGCCGAAGAGCCTCCACACCGTGGGAGAAATTGCGGAGACCTTACACCGAGGGGGTAAGAAGGAGCCACAGAAAAGCTCCGCAGAGTGATTATAAAGTGCGAGAGAAATCACAAATCGCGTGAGATAACTGCGTAAAAATTATAAATTAAATTTCTTTTTATGTAAAAATATAAATCATTGGCTTTGTTGAAAAGTTTTTTAAAGTTGATCGCATCGATAACTAAGAATTAGAATTGATTTAGAAACTGATTAAGAAATGTATTTTCTCTTCCATATTATATGTACTTCACCTATTACATTCTATCTCACAAGTGTGTGATTAAAAAAAGAATAAAAATAGAAGACTCACAATTAAACAAGGAGATCGAAGAATTTATTCTTCATCCTGATAATTACGCTCGATAAAAGCGTTGTAAATGTCAGTCGTCTGCCTTGAAACCGTGCAGCTCAAGCAAAGTTTCACCGGAAAATTTCACGAAAAAGCTTTAACGACTAAGGCGAATGTTGGTCGTCCTTGCCTCAGTATTTCGCTTTGCATAATTGCGGCATAATTCGCGCGCTTTATCGTTCCTTCGTATCCTTAATGTCTCCGAAAAGTTTCGCAGCCCGGTCCTGAAAACCATGGTTGGGCGGCGACAATGCCTCGTTAGAGCCTAATGCGGCCGTGAAAGAACTAGGATTAAGAGTTGTAAACCACCTTGCAAATTGACGACTGTCCTTGGAGCGCAAATCCAATAGCATTAAGGCGCGGCAAGAAAATATGATCTTTGTACAAAAAAAAAAAATAAATCTATCGGCAAAAAATAAAAACTGCATAATAAACACAGAAAAACAGAAATAAAAGTACAATATCTTGCATTAATCAATTAATAAATAAACTTTACACACAAAGGTAACTTCGTGTGGATTTCTTACAACCGATAATGTATCGAAAAACAGATCGATTGCGTAACGAGAAAAATCCGGCTTTGAATCAGTACATAGGAGGACGTGTGTGCCGACGAAAATTGGAAATACGTTTCGGCAAGAGGATAAGACAGGGGATTCCGCGAGGATGAAGGGTCCACCCACGGGAAGCGTAGGTGAATCGGAGTAAGACAACTCCTACGCGGCGGCACGCTTTATTGCTAATAGGATGTTGCCCGGTTAATTCCCAGCAGAGAAGCTGACTCGAACGAACGGAGAGTTCGTAAAGTTTCGGGAAGAAAGAGACTGCGCCGAGAAGGTAGTAATAAGAAAGGAGAGAGAGAGAGAGAGAAGGCTGAGTTTGGAGGGTGAGGAGATGGAAATGGAGGTGGAGGTAAAGGGTCGGATTGCGACGGGGCAACCCCTGAAATTTTACTGCGAAACGCCCGTCCCGATGAATTTGCATGGAAATTCGCCGCCGAGGCGAGACGTACACCTCGTGAGAATTAACTCAGTTACGTCTAATGAGCGTCGCGAAGATGGCGAGAAACTTGGTAGAAGGTACCGTCGAAAAGATGGCCCTCGCCGATCGATCCGCCCAAGTTCGCGGTGCACATCGGTACCTGCGTCCAAATTCATGAATATATTAAATAGGTTGAGAATAATGGATGTTAACCCTTTTGGCCTTGTTCCTAGTAAAGCTATATATCTGTCCTCATATAGTTTTTCCTACAGCTGTGACTTTTATAATTTATTCTATTTCTGCGTTGTATAAATAATAAAAGTAATAAAAAAAACTGAAATTGCCATCGATGCAATAACAGTTTGCATTGCAAAAACAAACCTACAAATTATTATTGTTTTTATTTATTACGAAATCGAAATTTTTAATGTCCTGCGGTATTTTATGAATAAAAAAAAAAAGTAATTTTAAACGGCTCGTTAATTAGTCAACTTGTCTTTTAGTGTCGAGTTGAATAGAGATGTCGCGTATGACAAAATAAAACGCCTGGAGGTATTCGTCGTGAAGCAAAGGTCGAAAATTTAGAAAAAATAAATCTTGAAGAGGAGAACTCGTGCAAGAATGAGAAAAATGGCGAACGGTGACATTTACGGAAACAAAGAAAAGCACTCGTAAATGCAACTTGGCCGGAACTTGGGTGCGGCGCACGGAACTCGTTTAAATTATGAAATTACTAAGCCCATGTATAAGCCTGTCCGTAAGCTTCTTACGAGAGTTAACTAACCTCATAAAATTAGTGGGTAGGTGTAAACTTGCTTCTCCTTGCCAGTCGACCCCAGACATCCCGTCGCCTGGAGTTCTCTTCTCAACCCTCTTCTTCTTAATGCCGGCCATTTTCGTGCCACGCACCTCGGCTTCCGTCACCTCGTAAAACCCAGTCGAGACAATGCGAGAACGTAGCGAGCAACGCGATGGAACCCTTCCCTCTCGCCATTCTCGTGTGCAACCCTCAAAAACGAAGAACCCTTTCTCAGGCATTCGCGCGATGCCCTCCGCAGTAACAGCTGCGTCGCGGTTTACCTTGCTGCGAAAATGTCGTGTACACGCGGGCGCATTGTCGACATTTCATGAAATGACCGCAACAGGAGCCTTTTCACAGTTCTTGCACGGAAACAGGAATGTTGAAAATAAAAATCACGGAAACATGAGAGATTTTTTTCTAATCAACTCTTAATTGTAATTTTAATTAAATTTCTAGAAAATACTTTCTCGTATATGCTATGCCACGAACAATATGGAATTCTCTATTCATTTGAAGAAGAAATTTTCAAGTCCACTCGCATTCTCAGTTATACAAATCTCGTATCGTTCCCTCGAAACAATAACAAAGTACTTGTCTTTAACGAAAAAAGTTTCGGCACGGCGCAGTTGCTGGCTATTCATACTGTTTCTCCCAGCTGGATGAACATGTCTGTTATAGGAGGTAAGCATCCTTAAATACCGGTCTGCCCCGCATAAATTAAGTAAACCGCGTGTTTAAATGCAAAGCAAGGTCCGCGAATAAAATGAGTGGCTCGTGTAGAAAGAAGAGACAAAAGAAGGAATAAGCAGCAAAGAGCTAGGAAAGCGTCTCAGTGCTTCATTTAGCACGTTTGCTCTAAATATGCATGAAGCACGATAAAAAAAAAAGCCTTATATATATTTTGTACGTGCTCCTCTCTCTCTCTCTACATCCCCTCTTCCTCCTCTTCCTCTTTTTTCCCTCTAAAAATTGAGTCACGTAGTGCAAGGACGAAAGCAGCGACAAAGATGCTTTTATCCAGCCAAACCAATATAAAAAATAAGGATAAGATAGATCCAGAGACTAAAAATTTATTTTTACTGATAAAGTTGCACTTGCATACCGTTGCTTCTCGTACAAAACTTACGGCATATCAAAATGGTCAACAAGTATTTTATTAAATAATACAATAATGCAACAATTTCGAGAATTCTATTAAAATAATGTTGAAAGATAAAATTAGTAAGTTTGTGATATAATAACGTACTCATCAGACAAAGAAAATAAAACAATTAAGCGCGTGTAATTAAAAAGATTCAACTGTGCGTATAAATAACGCGAAAGCAAATCGGAATCAAACTGCGGAGGAGACACACAGACATCACCTGATAGCCTGACAAAAAAACTATCTGCCAAATCGAGAACCCAACCGGTACCACACCCAGCCATTGTTAACGAGGACACAATGTCACGCTGTATAATGCACAATGCACTCTCGCCGGCACATTAATGCGCAATGATGCGCACGCTCGTGTATCCACATCACAGAACCTTTTTGTTTCACCGTCCCTTAGTCATCGTACAAAAAAAAATAGCAATGTATATTAAAACCATATTACCGGCTGTAACAATCGCTTTAATCTTAATTAACACTGCGTGCTTCATCCTTAAACAGAGATCCTTAATTATCTTGCTAATTAGTCTTTCATATTTGATAACTATAAAAAAAAAAAAAAAAAATTTTATTATCAAACGAGCCAGTTGTTATCAGAAGCTTTATAGTTTTAATATTGAGTAGCTACTGTCATATTTATCAAATATTATTTATTTATACACTATCTTCTCCTCTGCCTCTTTTTATTTAAATAAAATATTAGAAATTATAACTTGAATTTATAACTTATACTTGAGCATTGATGGCACTTAATAACTCAAATATTTATTTTATTATTAAACTGATGCATTCAGGGAGCATCGATACGTTTCGATCGCGAATCCATTGTGCGAACATCAACGGCTCTATCGCGATACAACATCGCTATCATATACCTTTCTTTTTTTCTCCTTGGAAACAATATTACCGGACAGCATTTAATTTCCTGACCGCTGCACGCGGCCGACGCGCGCCAATCTCCTCCGGTAATTTCAACTACGCGACAGTTTCGCGTGTTGGCTCGCCGGAGAATCGAACGTGCGAGAACTGAACCGGCGCCCGAATGTGACATTATCTCGCGACGCCGACGCCGGTCGTCGTCCCCTCGTCGAGACTCCACGGTAACGTGCAGTCGGAGCGAAGCGCATGTTCGCCCGATAAGCGCATTGTCGGGGAACTTCCTGAGAGTGATAACGCGTGCGACGCGACGTCTCGATTTCGCGGCTGTTCGCGCCTGCAAAGACCTCGAATATTATATTCTCGTTACGCTAAATATGACCTTCGATATGCACTATTAATCCTAATCTATCTGCGACATCTTAATTAAAGTTCTCACACATGTAAATCCCTTATCTTTCTTGCATTTTTTTTTTTAATGCAATTATTTTAATCGAATAATCGGAACTTGGTATGATGAAAAAGAAAAAAAAGAAATAAAAAAAGACTGTTAGCGGCAAGAAAACTCGCGTCGAACTCCATTTGCCGTCGAGAGTCCTTAATCACGATGACAAGACACTCAAAAGAATAAAGGGGAGACACACCCGGCGATTAAAAAAAAATAAAAAAAAAAAAAAAAAAAAAAATGAGAACAGACTCATATTTCCTGTCTTTATATGAAGAACGAACAGAAAATCACATTACGGGCGTTTCATGCAAAGAAATAATGTGGCCTGCAGACACCGTAACGTCGAGAAAATGCATTATGTCTCGTACATCTCTATAATTAATCATAAACTTAAGGTTTGAAACTTTCGATTCTTCTTCATCAAGAAAATATCAAGGAATTCAAGATAATAAAGAAAACTAGCAAGACGTTTATAAATATATATTTATGTATTATTTGCTAATTTTATTATTGTAAATATTTACTATAACTGTGTGGACGTGGCAAATCCATATGTATTTTCTTGCATAAGTAAGCCTATAGAATTTTAAAGAAGTTGTAATATTTTTAGCAGTGCAAGAAGGGTGCAAATTGAAATTCTTATCTTTTTATACTTTTCAACGTACGATATTTAGTACGATTATTTTTATAGTCATAGAAAAGAATAACGCGGAAGAAAAAATGCTCCGGTCATGCTGAATTTAATATTTTATAAAGCTCATCACTCGGCGGAATAAAAACGGAAGACACGCAAGAACGTACCGGGCGCACCAGAAAAATGGACAATGAAGAAAGAACAGGAGAAAGAATGCAGACACGTAAAAAGTGGCGATTGTTAATTAAATCCGGTAAGCCGCAGGGGAACGTGGTTCCGACCACTCGCCATCATTCGTTCTATTTTCGTATTTGTCTTGCGGCTCTCGTCTCGAAATGTTTATTCTGCCGCCAGTGCGTACATATAAGACGAATAAATCCTATTAAAAAAAGCTTTTATTCATTGCTATGTGCATACCACCGCAGTTATAATTTCATTCAAATTATAATTTGATTAAAGCTTTTTTTTCAAAAAAAAATCTCAACTTCAAAGAGGTTTTTTCTCGTTTATTTAAATATTAATTATTCTTTTATATTTTACATTTAAATATTTTTATGTAATAGAAAAAAAAATGTTCTTATATAATATTATATAATACATTATTATATGCGGCAAAATAAACATAAGCTAATATCTTTTATAATTAAAATTACAAGCAATCTATTATTTTTATTTTTACTTATTCTTATAGAAATTTTAATGCTTTCGTATTTCTCTTATTTTACAAAATTATTTTCAATAATTTCTGAAGATAATCTCAATTGATTAAACACTAATAAAAAAAATTAACACGTGTTAATTCATTAATATCGAAAATCCTTTTACTATTAAATACATAATCGTTTTTATGTTTGATTAATCGATCTTTTATAATAAATTTGCTGTTTCAAAGAGCAGTCGTTTTCGATAAAAGTTTCGCGCGATTATCGGGTTAGCTAGTGCAGGTCTTGGTACAAAGACGACGAGAATAGAAGAAAGGAGACAGTTGGTCCCCTTTAGTCCTACGGATTGAATTACCGTTGTATTCCTCGTTGATTTCACGAAGTGGAAGTGGGAAACAAAACAAGCAGGGATGAAAGCCAAGGGAGAAGGACGTAGCAAAAGGCCGGCCATGGGCTACGTTAATTGGACGGATAATGCCACTAAATCCTGAGAACCTAGGAAGGTAGTGACCGTCGAGGGTGAAGACTCAGAGGCGGTTTATCAGAAAATTAGGGGGGAAACGCGGGGAAAAAACGTGGACGAAACTGTGACATTCTCCAATGCGGGCCTGAGAAAGTGGCAGATAAGTGTCAAAGATTGACATTTCCGAAGGGGACCATACAGAAAAAAATAGTTAATTATAGTACTATTAGAAAATGCTATAATAATGTGTATATAGAGCAAAAAAATAAAGAAAATTAAATTAATCATTAAAATTAATAAAATTAATCTAATAATTAAAAAAATTAATATAACATAAATAAATAATTTTCAATGGTTTAAATATAACTATTGATAAAACATCTCTTGCAATACATCTTATCATCCATTTCATTTAACTGAAATATTATGTAATAAAAAAATTGTTTGAAAGATTTCGACATTATCGAAACGTAATTGATAACTCTCACATTCGGATTATTTATACGTATATTTATTCAAAAATTAAAAGAGAAGAATAAAGAAACTTTCTATCGCAAATATATTCTAGTAATAATAGCTAAATAAAAATAGATAAAAAAATAGAGATCATACATATATCACTGTTTATTGAATTAAAACTACTTTCACGCTTGCAGATAACCATATTTTGCAGGATATTGAAATAATTTAAAATACGAGCCGTATTCGTGCATGGGTGCGTGATGTATGTACCTTCTTAAACTACACTCGATACAATAATAGTAGCGAAGGGTTAACCATGTGTTTTGCGCGCTTTCATATCTTGTCCAACATAAATTACTTTATTACGACTGACATGAGTGCATGAATGTGTATATATATGGATGAGTTTTCTTTGTGTGTTTCGTGGGTGATTCGATGCTCGTTAATATATGGCAATATTTTTAAATTGACTCCGATTATTTTTTCCGCTCGCTCCCCTATCTAAACGTGACGTCTTTATCGGTTGTTTTCGATAAATTATATTAAAAGTATTGCTTTATTACACGAGCATGCTCCAGAAATGTATTAATGCCTTTGCAAATCACATAATATCGCTAATAATAATAATAATAATAATACCATGGTTTTGTAATTAAGAATCGTATCAACATCTTAATTTTAGACATAGAAAAGATTTATTGCATGTATTCTAATATTGGATTGAATAGAAAGCGTTGATTTTCTAATAAAATGTACAACAATTTTTTGTTATAATTAATAAATATAATTACATATATTGAGACAAAAACAAATTTTAGTCATTTAAACAAAACCATTTGCCGTTCTTTATTAAACGTTTATGACGGAATGTGTTACATCTTTTTTCATTACGTTTTTAATCGTGATTATTTTGACGCTCTGCGCGATAATTCCGACTGTTGAGAACAATAAACATTTTGTCGTTACGCCAATCGGGCGATAAGAGACCCATAAAATTCCCCACAATTGACACCCTCGTAAAAACGATAGCAATGACCTCATCATATCTAGATTCGCACTCTCTGTTAAAGATTAACCTATTATTGTATAAAAATTTGTAATACGAAATAAAAATTGCTTATCTTTCTTTATCAATCCTATTACTTCTTCAAAAATAATACATTAACTCAATTGTATATTTATATTACAATATTGAGAAAAATGTAAACTATTGAAAACAGAAAGTGTGTATCATTAATTAGTTATCATTATTTTGTTTACACATTTTGCATTAAAAAATCTTTTATGCTTTTAGTAATCTATATTATTATTAATACTGCTAAAAAAAATTTATATTAGTGTAAACAATCAATAATTTTCTCTCGCTAATATTTTTTATGTAATTTTTTAAGTCTATTAAACAACATACTTCAAATTAAATTTGTTTCATAGAAAGAAAAATTATACACTCATCATACGAGGGATGGGTACTAGTCATCCCAACATCAATTTGGTCATGTCTAATTCTCGAAATCCTCTAACCATTATTGCCAGGTTACCCTAGTTACTTAAAACGATGAGACAACAACTTTATTGAATAAATTCCGCGACACATCGAGAAATCCGTCATTTAAAAAATCCGAAAAAATAGTAAAATTAACATTATAAGTTAGAGATTAAAGTCGCTAGTATTTAATTGTAAACAACGGGTTAATTAAAACGAAAACAAAAAGTGTGAATAAATTGAATGATTTTGGCTAGTCAGGTCGTTTTAATTAACCCGTTGTTTACAGTAAAATTAACGTTTATTACGGCGACTGTAAATAATTATATCGATTATTTGCAACATGATTTCCTGTGACAAAATATCGTTAATAATGAACGAAATATTCCCACAGCACACGCATATTCGTTACCGCAATGCTTTCAAAGGAAATTTTCCGGGCGATTTTCGCGAGCGGCAATTCCATCTCACCGGCTCTAATTGCCTAAAAACGAACGTGGCAAAACTTCTCTCTAAGCACGAGGATCGTCGTTGGAATTTCGTAGGGAGAAGATCTTCCTCTTCCTTTGAAGATACACCTCTCGCTTTCTTTCTCTTTCTTCTCTTCCTTCTCTCTATGCTACGTACTGTTGAGGACCACACGCGATGCACACGAAAACGCCGCTTTCCCGAGGAAGCCAGGCGTCTCTTCTCCGCCGTGTGAAGCGTATATCGCGCCAAGAAAACAGAATGAAAAGAGATAAAAGCACAGGAAGGCATAGGAGAGGAGATCTGACCGAGCGCCAACCGCACGAAAATAGACGCGTCACTGAGAATACCGAGCTAAATTTTCACCGAGCCCACCACCGGTGCGGTAGTGAAATTTTCGTTCTGAATTGTCTCGCATGCTTCGCACATGCACGGAACGTGCAAATTGGCAAATTAAAATAGCAAATATGCGAGAAACAGTTGTAAAGCGTTCTTAAACACGTGTAAATATTCTAGATCTCAGTGATGAATTGTTTTGAAAATTTCTAAATTAAAAAATACATTTTTGAGCAATTGTTACGTTTAAATTGTTAGCAACTATAAAATATCTTTGAAATTTTTTGGTCAAATATATTTAGAATATTATTACTGTAAAAATATTTAGAACGAGTTCTAGTTTTAATCTAGCTTTCAATGATTAAAAAAAAAGCTTCTAGAAGATTAATTAAATTTGTTTAAAACATTCAGTGTTTAATATGCAATTTATCAAACAATATCAAATAATCAAAGTGTTCTTTCGAAAACAATACGAGATATAATTTTGTAACGCAGAGATATTTTCAATTAAAGTATTTTCGAATCTCGTGAAAAACAAAGTTCCCAAAGCCCGCTTTTTAATAGCTAAAAATAATTATGTTAGTGTACATTTCAACTTTCAAATTACGCAAGAAAATACATAGTGGAATTAAACAAACACTTTTTTCTCATCGTGATAGACGATAAACCATTAGCTACTTTCCTGCATCCTAGATAGCGGCTTATTCCGGCGATAATAGCGCCATTTTAGCAATAATTTAACGCGAGGTGTAAATTACCCATAAATTTTTCCACATGAAGTGCAATTAGTTTCTCGAGATTCGTAAAACAGCGAACCGCGTCAAAGCGCAACGTACCGCGACTTTTCGCATATGCGAAAACAAAATATAATATAACCAGGACTATGACGTTAAAGATGACAAGAAAGGAAATGTGGTAATCTCTTGCAACAGCATTTTTTAAACAAACACAACAGAAGTGAAACTCGTGTTTAAAGTCACGATCGCTTAAAGTCCAGTAGATCCGTATATCCGTATAGATAAATAAATAGTATTGTATAGAATTTATAAAATAAGCACTAAACAATGAAATGAAAATTAGAGTTGTCTTAATTAATAATATTATAATATCAGTCTTTGAATTAAAAACATCTAAAAATTAAGTAATTATGTGTTTCATTGATATAAAAAGTTTGTAAACAGATGAAGTAAATTTTATTTTTCTAACTTAATAGAATATATATATTTTAATAGACAATATATAGTCTTAAAATTTGAAACTTTCAGTTAATAACTATTCAAATCTAATCAAAGAATTTGCAATCCAAACAAAATGCGCGTTATTCATATACTTTGCATGGATGTCAAAAATCGAGAATCGCAAGAAACGCACTTGTGTCTCTTGTCCGTCTTCCTCTCTCTTTTTCTCTGTACTCTGTTCAAATTGCCTCTTCGTCAAACGTTGAAATGTTGTCCTAGCTGCGCAAATATGTAGGTATTCCGTCACTCAGCAAACGCAGGACGATCGCACATCTTATCGAAAACCTTTCTCCGCTACCACGCGAATTATGCCGAGAAAATTACAAGTCGCGAAAGTGTCATGTGCACATAATGTCAACGAGGTGGATTATTATATAAAGTGGGAGAAAGAGCGACGATCCTTTTCGCGATTGGACCCCTTTACTGACACGTAAAGCGAGGTTTATGCCCGCCGTTTACGATAGCGAGCCCCAAGGTCGGAGTAAAGTAGCGCAATAAATTAACGCGCATGTCGCGCAATTGCGGGGGTGTTGCGAGTAGTTGACTCGATTGATTGGTAGAACGAGCTTCAGCCTAGTTGGCCGAACTCTCATCGACGCCGTTGATGGTCGTCTCGGATAAAGATAGGAGAGAAGAGAGCGAGAGAGAGAAAGAGTGGAAGAACGCGGGCGGGAACGACCGACATGGTTATTGCAAGATTTATTGCTTCTCTTTCGTTTCGTCTCGTCGAACGAAGAGCGTGCGATTCGTGAGGCTTACAGACAAGGAGGTACTCGCTCGTTTTCCACGAGTTAACGAGTGCACTTTCTTTTCCTCTCTTCCTCCCCCTCCCGGAGAGATCGTTATTGTCCGTCTAGACTATCCAGTCTTCTTTTTGCATCCGCGTCTCTTTCGCGGTTTTGCGCGTTCGATATTTTTAGATTGACGCAGACATGACTCGTCATCCAACTGCCCATACACGAAATAAATCTTCGGAAATGAAACAATCAATTTAATTCCATAGGATGGAAAATAAAAGAATTGTGTAGTCAAACATATAGCACACAATCGCTTTATAGTTTTAGTAACAGTGAAGCAAGTTAATTATTGTTCGTCGTGGATTATTTGACATTGAAACAAACGTAAAAAAAAATAAAAAATATACCAAAAGAGTTGAATACTCTCTAATTAAAAAAAAAAAAAAAAAAAAAAAAAAAAAAAAAAAACTTTAAAAGGAAAGTAATGCTCACTGAACTTATCGTAAATCGAAAGCAGCCCCTGGTCGTTGTTTGATTCGAGAGGCTCCGAAACTTTCATCGCGCAAACACAAATTGTAGCTTTTAGAAACGCAAATACTCAGGAAATCTGAGAAAAGACAAATGCTAATTGCAAGCAGAGAGAGAGAGCCCTTTTCGATTGAGAAATTGTGAAAAATGTCCAGGGCAGGTAGTTGGAGCCGACGCTAATTAGTCGACGGAAAAGGAAAAAAAGAAGAGAGAAGAAGGCAATTATATCCTCTTGCTATCCGAAATGAAGCTAACGACAGACCTGTGTAGGTGACAGCCGATTATTCTCCGTGGAAAACAAACACGCGAAGCAGAAGTTGCTGCAACCAGCTTGCGTAATCGTCTCGGCGGTAACGGTACCGATAATGAAGGCGAGGCAGTAATGCAAAAAGAAACTGAATTAATACGTGCCATTGATTTCTCGCGTCATTGTGCGTTCTCAACATAAAAATCCGCATTAATATTTTGGTATTACGTATCATACGAGGAACTGATTGCAAAAGTGGGCGTGATTATGCAGAAGATCAATTACCAATGCAAAGAAACTTCCATTGTCCTCTAGGTCGACCATTCTTATTAAACATTTGTTAAAATCAAATGCAAAATAGTTATGGATTTCTAGAGAAAAAAATAGGCAAAATAATATAATTTGATAGAAATATCTATATTCATATTGAATTTATTATTATATAATTGTCTTTGGAGACAATTTTTTTCAATAGTACTTCACATCAATTATCATCTCAATGATTAATCTATAATTGCATTACATTTTTTAAATTTTGCAAATGAATTTTATCACACAAGTGCTTCGCATCCGTGCATCACATTATCTAATCAGATACCTCGTAAACGATAAAAATAGAAAAATAATCGACGTAATAAAATAAATTTAATTCCTCCGTGCTTTTATTGATTTCCGTGGAAAGAGAATCGCCGGATTAATAAAGATCTCAAAGGAGTCAAAGTACAAAGATACTTTCTACGACGGCGACATCCCGGCGCGCTAACAAAAAAACCATTCGGGATTATTGACATCGGTGAGACAAGTTCTGTATCCTCTTTCTCTTCCGTATGTAACTCCCTTTCATTTTCTCGTAGCGTACTCCCAATGACGTGCGGCGCGCCTTCCGATCAATCACAAGGCTGTCTTGTCTTGTCCCATCGCTACAATGAATGCCATTGTATGCTCTTCCCTGCTCTCATCACCGCGCTACCCTGCTACACTCAATGCATCGAGACAAGATGTCAAAATAGAAACAGCTCGTGCAGAAGGAAGTGATTTTAAAAGGTTCATTGAAAAAGTTAAGAACGTTCTTTCAATCTTTGAAAACATGTTCTTCAACAACAAACTTAATAAACAGATAAATCAAACTAATCACGTTAATTGTTCTGTCTTGTTAATAGTAAATTGATTAACACTAGAAGTCATTTTTTACCATTTCTATTTTTTAAATTAATACCCTATTTCTTATGTTATATTATTATTATCCTATTTCTTATGTAATGATTTAATAAAGGAAACAATTGATAAAAAGTTATAAAATTTCAGAATTTTATGTTTTACATAAAAAATAGATTACTAATCTGAAAAATAAAAACTGTCAGAAAAACAGTCTAATAACTTCTAATGTTAAAACGCTTGCAATCGTTAAATATCTTTTAATCAAAATTGTGTCACCCGCCTTTACATATATATGTATACGATTTTAATTAACATCAGTATTACGTAATCAAAATGTTCATGTTATTTGTATTGTTATTGTCAAGCGTTATTTTCTATTTATTAAAATACGAAACAATTCTTTCGAATAACCATCAATTCACACAGTTTTACTGTCAAAGAAAATAAGGAAGTACATATAACGTGATATTTGCCTTTCTACCGAATACATTGTAAACTCAATAATGTTATACTAATAATACTTTAAATCAAAATTGCATTGTATGTCGAGCCCACTGAAATCTCGTACCAACGATGAGATTATTATTTATTACGTGGAGGGACCAAAGAGCGATCCGATATGTATATGCGTGCCGCGGCGGGGGACGCGACGAACACGACACAATAATGACCCAGACGAGCTGCATCCTTGTGCCACATAAAGCGATTCGTGTGCGTGGTGCGACTCACGGCCAGGCCCGTGCGTGAAGCACGCGTGAGCGTATTTCGTGCCCGCAGCAACCGAAGAGATCGCGTCGAAGATTGATTCTCTGCCTTTCAACGCGGAATGAGAGAGGGACGACGAAAATGTCGACGCCGAAGGGTTTCCCCTCTTCGTCTTGTGTCGTCGACGTTATGACGAAGATGTCTTGTGAAGCGCAAAGTTCCATTCTATATACCTATCATCAGATATTTCGCACGTCTTATCGTTGTCGCAATTATTAGCTTGAATAATGTTTCAAACGACTTGCGCGCGACATGATTCAATTTCACAAATCAGAATTGCACTTGTAAGATTAAATTTAAGTGGTTTGTCTAGCTATCGTCTACACGATATATGCACATATTTATATATTTCATAGTTAAATAAAATACTTTATAAATTATACAGATTGTTTAAATTTAAATAATTAAAAAGAAAAGTGAGAGATAATTTATACTAATTTCTTATGACTTTTCCTATGTTAAACTCTACGTTGCGTGATCTAAATTTTATCTAAATTTTAAATTGATTAAAAATAAATAGTTTTCTAAATATATATACAATATATTTTAAGGTCTTTAATAAAAATATAAATTTATTACGCTTTCTACATAATTTTATTTTAATAATACTCTCAGAGATACGTTAATAAATAATAAATTTATCCAATTGAATCGAGATGTTTCTCTTATGTAATCAACTTTAAATTATAATTTGTTACTCGACTGCCAAGTGTGAATTAACAAACAGAAAAGAAAGCGCGTGTTTGTTACATATTTTTCGCGAGACTTTCCACGTGAAACGTTTGAATTTTTCGAGACGCGTCAGCGAAGCGAAAATACACGGCGATTAAACGAGCGGCTGAGCGAAAAATGCATCCCTCCCGATCGAGAGACTGCAAATTTATCGAAGGAATAGAAGCAACATAAAGGCGAGGAAACTGCTAAGTTCAGAAACGGAGAGAAAACGAGACGGAGGCACCTCGGTATATAGCGCGAGATGTATGTCTCCAACAGCCATAAAAGCAGAGAGGCATAAATAATGCGTTCTCCGTTTCTTTCCACGAGCTGTGCTGACTGGATGCGAGATTATGTACACGCGTCGAGAAAAGGGGGCCGTCGATCGCGACGAGAGAACATCGTTCCCCTCTTTTCCTGTCTTCCTTCGTTGCGACGAGACGTCCGTCATTCGGATTGTACGAACGGCAATAAATCAATCCCAATATCGCAAGATAATTGCCAATACAGTGCTGTACCATTAGGTGCAATGTCGCGATTTTCTTAAATTATTTCATCCTAAATAAATAAGGTAACGATAATTTTTATCGATCTTTTTTAATGAAAGTAGCTACTCGATATAAAATGGTCAAAATAAATGTAAATAAAAAAAAGTTGATAAACTTGAAGAGAGACAAATGGGAAAACATCTCGCTCTCTTCATTCCAGACATTTGTTTCGTTCGCAACGACTCAACTTGTCCTCCCAAATTGTACTTGGTTATTATTTTTCCGTAGTCCAAATTTCAACGAGACTTGAGTTACACCACGTTTACGAAAAGATTTATGATCGCGTAAATTAGCCACAACAGACTTTCCAGAGCACCGGCCCTTCTCAAGACACGAGCAAGAATCGCGCACTTTTCCCTTTGTTTCTTTTTTTTTTTTTTTCGCGCGGGACTCGCAGCTAACACCCTTCTCGGGGAAAAATCAGCAAAGGAGAGAATAAAAAAAGAAGATATCGGGAAGAGAGGCGAGAAGGTTAAACTTGCCGAGAGCTCGTTCTCTCCCGCGTCTCGAGAAACGAGGCAATTTGTCCTTCGACAAATTAATTTCTTAAAATATGCAGGCCTGTTGTTGCAGGCAGTTTTATTGCACGAATGTTTTATGGGCGCGTATTTTTTTCCTCGCCCTTCACCGTACTTCAACATCCTGCGTGCAAACCTCGTCCCCTCCCCCCTCCTCCCCTTCGTCTACGCTTCGTCGTCCCTTGTCCCGAGCGCGTAATTAAAAGCGACCCGACATCTGCGAGAATATTTTATCCGACGAGCAGGAAACGGACATTGCGAGACACGGAAATTTTAGCCGCTAATTTGGAAAATATAATATGTCGTAATCATACTAACGCATTAATCTAATATACGTCAGGGTTAATCTTAATCGACAGATCATCATTAATCATGGTGCGAGCAGTCGGCTTTGATTACCATCATCTTGCGATCGGGCGATGAAATAGCTTGTCGCAATTCGTTGGCAATACACCGAGAATAATGGTGTAATGGTAATAGAGAAATAATTGAGATATGCCGAGATGTACGGAGAGAATAAAGTGCATTTAATGGTGCGCGATGCAATTGCCCCTACCGTTGCCTCGCGATGTGTTTCCTGTCCGAGAGTCTCTTCCTTTTACCGTTCTTACCGCTCGATTGTCGTCGCTGCACCATCAACTACCGGAAGAGCATCAGAAAGTAAATCGAAGAAAATTTAACAACGTAATAAAACGTCATGCTAAATATCGTGCTATTGCGTATTGAACATCAGCGTGAACTATGAGAATAACGTTATTTTATGCAAATAGAATTCGCGTAAACATTTTCAAAACGTTTAGTATGTAAACAATACATAATTTGCATATAAAACGCTTGCACCGACTACGCGCTCCTTTATATTGCTTTTTATTATTACGACAAAAAAATAATTGTACGTCATATACATATATTTTTTGTCCGATAGCTCTTTTCTCGAATAAAGAACAGTCGAGGGATTGAATTTGAACGCGCGGCGAGTCTCACAAATTGTACCCCAACACTGCACGCGAATATATTCTATATCCGTTTCGTGCGGCAATCAATTTTCTTGAGCAAAAAATCTATCCTGATACATTTTACTACCTCAGGGATCGGAAAGTTCCAGATCACTCGAACGACGCGCGGACAAGACCGGTTTACGTCGCGATCGAAATCAGGCGAGTTGAACCCGATCGTCGTCGTCGTCATCCTCGTCGTTCTCGTAAAGGGAATCAGAGAGGAAAAAAAAAGAGAGAAGAAACAGAAAGAGAGAGCTCGTTTTACCGGATGGCGCGAATCACAATCGTATCGACAACGGTACACAGAGGCTGCCCTTATTAAGCAGATGCACACATACACTACAATTGTAATTGGGTCATACACAAAGAAATATGCTGCCATTCGTTCAGAACGAAAACAAATTCGCGTGCCAAACGAGCATGTTTTGTCCCGCCATTCCATCTATCAATGTGTTTACCAATGCAGCGTGGAAACTAGAAATTATATATGCAAATTTCACGGAGCTTTTCTTAGGAATATTTATATAATATTTTTTAAGAGATCGCGTTGACTTTAATATTTTAAAAACTGTATATCATTCTTCTCACTCTCTGTCTTTCTTTCTGATAAAAGATTTTAATAAAGAGAGTGTTAACTACAAATATATATATATATTAATTTCGTAAAAACTTACATCTGAAGTCTACAGATGAAAAATCACTATATATGTAACTCAAGCATATTCTGTACTCCATATATATATATATATATATATATATATATATATATATATATATATATATATATATACACATGATTCCACTAGGTTGATTGCCTTGATAAATGGCGCAGTAAGCACCCTCGTTGAAATATTAAAATCCATCATCGTGATCGTGCACGATGCAAAGCGAGTATGCACGCATTTCACTGTCGTCGTTTGATTAATATTAATCATTCTAGATATATTTGTCACTGCTAACATAAATTGCGTTACTTGAATCCAACAAGCTGTTGCACCAATTGATCAAATGTATATTTTTTATAAGAAATACGAGATAAATGAGATGAGCTGCATCGTAGTATGAAAAAATATACGCCTCATGAATTCTACATTTAATATGACGAGAGTCGCGATATAATCTGAATAAATTTTATTTTTTAACGAAACGGCTTTTAACAGGATATTACTACTCACAATATCCAAAGTGGGGAAAAGAATGTGAAAAAAAATGAAGAATCCCCAGGAAAACAAAGACCTCCATTGACGACGAAGCAATGACATGCACGTCGAGAGTATAACACTTGTAGCTTTCAAAGAGAAAAAGATTTTGAAGATGCAAATTTGATGACGCTCTTCCTTCCCTTCATTCATGCTCTCTCCTTAAGAAACTTTACTTCGATTTACAGTTATTCACGACGCTGAATACAATTCGTATTATGCATTTTATCGCGACATCAAGTGCTATTACTCGCATATGTGAATGATAAATATAGCTTCGTCATAGTATCAAGCAAGACACAGTTTGCACGCAATTACGAATATGACGAGAGGATACGAATATATTTATATTCACGCATATATTATACGTATAAAGAAACGTGTAGGTGGCTGAAGGATATACATAATAACGCGATTATCGATTTCATGTAGAGATTCTATAATTCTTTTTCAAGGTTTCGCTTCCTCTCTCTCTCTCTCTCTCTCTCTCTCTCTCTCTCTCATTTTTCTCAATTTAAAGTGTACAGCAAGTCAATCGCAGCATCTCATTTTACAATATTTTCCGAGTGCAAAAAATCTTTGCGATTCGTCGAACTCGAGCCGAAGGCAGAAGAGGGTCCGATCGGAAAAAAGAAAAAAAAAATGCAAAAAAGATACGAGGCACATGCATAGGTGATAGTGTATGCAACGCCCATTGAATTCGCGTAAAGTGACTTCTTTTTATTCTATCGGCTCGACGATAAAAAAATGGAGAAGGCGAACAGCGAGCTCCATTGACATCGCCCTCTCTCTCGCGACCGATCGCGCGGTTATAGAGGAACACGATAGCAGCTGCACGCGATAACGCATACGTGCGCGCACGAGAGCACACGCGTAATATATCGAGCGCGAGCGGCGAGATACGCGCTTATTTCTGCGGTCAATTTATTTATGGAGCCGATGATATACCGGACGGGCGATGATATCGGCCACATTGCCGATGAACGCGAGCAAAGTTTCCACAGAAATATTATACGTACAAGTGCGCGAACAATATGAGCGCTCATTACGGTTACAAGCGTTGCAGAAATGCTCTCATTCGCGATAAATAAATATTCCGTTTAAATCGCACTTATATAAATTTAGATGAAAACAAAAAACAGAGTTTCTGGTAAAATGCTTTTGCTTGTTAAATGATATTGACTGACAGCGCTCTATGATTGACATATCTCACTGACGTTTCAGCTGCAATCAGCTGTATTAGGGAGAATTATACGTAACGTCAATGTGAAAAGTCAACTAGATAATGAAATAACGATTATATATTCCAAACACATTTTTTTCGTAGTAATATTTTATACATAATACAGGGTGTCTAATCAAATTTTGTAAAAAAAATTCCCTGATCTTTCAGGTATTTTTGTTCAAAAGATAGAGAATATTTTAAAGGTTTTTTAGTGCAATTTTCTAAAGTAAATTTTTTATCATACACATTTTCTGATGCTTTTCACTCATACGACGAAAAAAAAACTTAGCGTCATTTAAGTTTCAAGTGTTAGATTTACAAATGTAAAAACTGAAAAATTGAATAGCTTTCGTTAAGATAAAAAATTTTATGACATTTTCATTGTTTACCACTAGAAATTAAAATAAAGAATATGCATTGCATATTCAGAATTTTGTTAAAACATTAACTATATAAACAGATATATATATATATATATATATATATATATATATATATATATATACATATATTACAATTTATAATATAAGAACAAAATTATCAAGAAAAGAATTTTTTTAAAATTACTCGAGTCCTGCTAGAATTATATGAAATTTCTCAAAGAACGAAAAAATTCCCTGAAAATTTCAGGTTTTTCATGTTTTTTTCAGAAAGTATACACCTTGAAAATATGCAATTCAAGTTATTGCAAAGTCGATAAAATCTCGCGCGGCATTCAATCGTTAAAAAAACCTAAGGTCTTATTCCTTTAGAAGCATTAGATTTACGTCATTCGTAACACTTCAATGCAATCGTATATGTAACGAGACGACTGATATTAATCCACGCTCGCAGTACGAGCTCTCCGCTCAAGGCTCGACGAAAAAGAGAGACTCGCGACTCTCTTTTCGGCTTCTCGTCGGGTCGCGCGAGCTGTCGCTACGAGCGAACGAGCGGGCAAGTCGGCACGGCGATACCACGCGGAGAGAGAGGCCGTTGGCCTCACGGTGCGATGGTGCAGTGTGCAATCTTTCCGACGTGGAAGGAGGGCGCGAACGCATGTGAGAGTGCGGGCTCACGCGAGTTTTGCGCGAGCGTGTACCGTCCGCCAAGTCATCTGCGTGCGGGGGCACGAGAGCATACGAGAGCCTTGAAGTACGGATTGCGTGTTCGTCGTGATGCGACGAGAGAGACAGAGAGAGAGAGAGGATTAAAGTGAGAAATGAAGAGAGATGAAGAGAATGTACGAGTATATACATTAGTTCGTGTCTCTGAAAAATATTTACAAAACTGGAATATTAAGCTCGAACGCGAGTCGCGAATTTATTAAGAGAATCGACGTAATGGTTATACGAGAATTAAAGAACGAGAATATTGAGGAATTTAATTTGTTGTCTTTCAATTTGCTTTCCCTCTTTCTTCTTTCATAAAATCTTTCAATAATGAAATAGAGTATATAATCCGATAAGAAATATTCGATATAAAAGTTCTTTCTTGCAAATTTCTCATTCTTACAAGAATTTGTAAAAAGACTAAAGATTACAAAATTTTTTGAACTGTGTTATTTCTGTGTATTTTTAAAAATTTTAATTAAATGATTTTTTTCAGATTAAAAAAAATATCAAAAGAATAATAGTATGAATCGACAAATAACAAGCTAGTATAGTAGTATGCAATATCAAAAAGAAGATTACATGAGGCAGTTTATTCCGGAGCCGAATACGTGTTTTCATAAACAAGAACCGAAAAAGAGCCGGTTCGACGCAACGACTGGCTTCTCGATGAAAAGCTACATTCCATTAATGATATTTATAGGAGACGTAACAAGCGAGCGAGACAAAGAGGGAGAGAAAAAGAGAAAGAGCAGTTGCTTTCGATCAAGCAAGAAAAGACACGACGGACTGAATATTGGTCTGATTCGAGAAAATCATAGCGCGACGCGTCTGTCTCAGCGCAAGAGAGGAACCTAATCAGCGCCGTAGGCCACGAAATGTAGTCATCCTCCTTCGTGTTCCCGAGGAACAAGATGTATGTGACGAACACGTAGCCGATGTGTTTCCGGCTGCTGGCAATTTCCTACGAGACGGCCGGGGCCACTACGTGAAACGCGCCGGCGGTGCTTTCTATTTATTTATTTTCCGTCTACGACAACTTCTCGGCGGAAAATGCCGCGGGGTTCAAGCACCGGGATCAGATGGAAACTGCGATGTCTCGATATCGCTTATTGCTTGTTAAAGCCGCTCTCGACGACGTCGTATAGCTTTCTTCTTCTTGGCACGGAAAGAAAACTTAACGCGACGTGGAGGATTCGCGATTTTACTTATTCCTTAATTGTCGACACGGATTTACTCCGAGATACGAGTGATCCCGCTGTGAGCGAGGTACTTACGTTGATATTTATCCGCTTTCCAGACAGCAATTAAATGATTTTATTCTATAATATTATCCACATGCCATTTAAATATATTTGCCATTTGAAAATGTAAATATTGCGAGAGCATACAAATTATGCAACACTGCATTGACTTGATGATAGAGATATCAGGTAGGAATATTATCGATTAAAAATGAAGGCGCAATGCTTATCCAAAATCGCTATGCTTCCCAAACATATCAAGAACGAGCTGAGACATTGACTTTTGTGCTTAAATTACGTTGCCTTTACGTCGTTCCGTTTCTCGCAGATAATTTGCCGAGAATGATAACCGCAGCTATTGTACTCGATAAATTTAATGCGTGTGAAGAACGAATGGAAAGAGCTCGATTTGATACCACAATGATATAACAATACATTCGATAATTAAAAGATCGATCGGAGAAATGTGTCGAAGATCGAGCGTCACGGTTCTCGATCGCACTAACATTCGTGATTTTCTTCGGGATTATTTCTCCCGTGGGTTTATCGGCAGGCATGTCACGAGAAGAAAGAGTTCGACTTCTTCTCACGAATAAAGAACCGCGCCTGCTCTCGCGAAAAACTTGTCTGGCGTCTGCCCGTCTGCCCCGCGCATACCCTACCGTCCTCCTTTCTTTACCGCGCCCTATCATCCTTCTCACATACAAACGCACACATATACACCATGCACAGTTTCGGTTTTATGGGCGAAATTTAATCGGTGACGAAACGACCGAACCGCGTCCCGCACACGATGCCGCATATGTTGGGGCTCGATGCTCGCCTTCGTCACCTTCCCCGTGCGAAAACACGAATATACGCCACGAAAACATTGTACATTGATCAAACTGATAGCAGACGAGGCGTCGTCTCATCGGGAGTGTCGCGGGAATCTTGAGAAATCGCGTTTATAATCTCATAGCAAGGATTATCCCGTTTAGGGATAAACACTACAAGATCACTTTAATTCCCTATTGAGATGTAAAAGATAGTAACTAGCATTTGCGTTAATCTTGATTACGAGGGTTAGCCCTGCTAAATCTCCGAAATCATTATAAAGCAGAAGACGCGCGAGACTAGACATAAGATGGAAGAAATAATGCGATAAAAACTGCGCACTTTGCGTGAATTTAGATATTCCGATCAGAGGGTGGGGATCCATTCTGTCGTCCACGAAAAATCTACGAAACGTGCAACCGCATAATACAGAAAATTTCGAGTAAACGATCCCCCCGGATGCTTGCCAACAGGAATGTAACACGGAGTTGCTGCGCCCGACACTCAAGAGGTTTGTATGGCAGCATTCATTATTAGTGCGGCGACACTCTGCGCACGACGCTCTGGCACGACGCTTCATAAATATAAATTCGAATGCATAATCGATGAAAGCGAGCTATCGTCTACCGAACGATGGCAGCTGCATGACAAATGGGCACGCCGGAGTCGTCATCATCATCGTTGACGTCGGAGGGAGCCTCGCACGTTTAAAGAGGAAAAAAAAAAAAAAAAAAAAAAAAAAAATATAGCGAAAAAAATCGTAATTACAATCAATCTTCAAAATATAATTATATTACGTATAAAAAAAACAATAATGTTCAAATGCTTTTATTTTTAACGTATTGTGAAAGATTGATGACTCTCTAAATCTCATGCTCGTTTTAACGGCAAGTAAACATCATTTTGTAAAGTCGACGGTAATTTCGTTAAAATAATTATATAATATCCGATTTGATTATCATTCAATATTGTCTGCTTTTATATTAATTTCCCATGTAAATATATCGGGACAAACAATAATCCGCGAATGACATAAAATAAAAAATTGGATTTTTCAATTAAATAAAATAACAGAGAAGCGGCGCGACCATTGTTACGAAATTCCAGACGATTCGGCCAAGGCCATACGCGTGCAATGACTGCTCACGATGCGTATCGTTGCACGTAGCGCTGCATATATAATATCGCGGTTCAAGTTTAGCCGACACATCCTCCGCGCGTGCATTGGCGGTCTCGTTCGACGCTTTTATCGCGCGTCCCACTTCCCGTCAGGAATTTACTTTTATCTGAGAATTATATTTTAGTCGACATTATACACCCACGTTCTCGACAGAGTTATTTAAGCAAAAAACGGCTTGGCCAAATTACCGTTCGATGAAATTACATGTCGATTGTGTAATTACACATAATTCTTAATAAACCTTTTTAATAAAACTTTGATGTTTCTTTCAAATATAAATGTAAATAGAAAACATATTTATATTTATAAGTAATTTTAAAGCGTCATTAAAACGTATTTCTATGGATATATATAATATTTTGCAATCTATAATAAATATTATTAGTGTGAAGTAATACATAAAAATGCAAGACACTGCTTGTTTATATTTATCACATCTTTATTCTGAAATCTATAATTTTCATAACATTAAAGATAATTTTGGCATTAATAATAATTAATAGAATAAATGCAAATGTGCAATCAAATTGTGTAACGAACTAAACATAATCAATTTCGCCAGTCATTTCATTCTTATTCTTTTTTAATGTAAAAAAATCTTCTGTTTCGTGAAAGAAAAATTATTGCTTTTCGTATTACTTCATTTCGGAGAAATTCTTTACTCTATAGGCCCATCATTAAGGTCGGGCAAAAGCGTTCCATATTCTTGTTGAATTTCCGTAAAAGTTTTGCCTTTGGTCTCGACCATGCAGAAGATCACGAAGAAAACGCTCAGCAAACATATTAGGGCGAAGAAAAAAAGCACTGCGGCACTGCCAAGCGAGTCAACTGCGCTTGGAAAAGATATCGTTACTATAAAGGCCAGCATCCAATTGAAGAAAGCTGCGCTGGATGACGCTGCGCCCTTCAAACGCGTAGGGAAAATCTCGCCCATGTAAGCCCAGGGAATTGGACCTAGCATAAATTAAATCGACTCGGTAAAGTTTTCTCGTTAACACTCCCACATTTAATGCGATTGCTATTTAAAACCGTAAGAAAGCAATTTCGCTTATAAACGAGGGAAAACAAATCTATTAAAGATTTTCTCTTTTTTTCACGGAGAAAAAAAGGAAATTAATTTCAAGAAATGTACGCGCGAAAAATATGTGTAATAGCCTTCAGTATTTCTCTAAAAAATACAAGATGTAATATGTGCATTTTCACGATTTTCTAGTAACTCCATTTGTAGAAACCAGTCTGAGCCAGTCCACTCGTCACATATCATTATCACTAACCAGCTCCGAAGCAGAAGGCAAGTATGTAGACGCACACGGACGTGAGGGGCAGCCAATCCATTTGATCTACTCGGTCCGGATAATAGTCCTTCACGATAAAGAAACCCGCCAGGGCCGCTAGGCAAATACACATTACCGCCTCGGAAATCACCATGAGTAATTTACGTCCCAGCTACGAACGTTTCGATCGTAGCCGTAATGCCAGCCGGCTAATAGATAAATTATAGATCGCGTAATCTGTGGCACACGATTCGATATCATAGTAATCTGTTCAAATTAACCTGGTCAATCAAGAGCGCCGCCGCCACACAAGCTATCACCTGGACGATGCCAAAAATGACAAGTTCGACCAGCGCATCCATGCCAACGCCCGTCGACTCGAGGATCGTCAAACCGTAGAATATCATGGCGTTAATGCCGCTGAATTGCTGGGCAAACATCAAACCGTAGGCCACGGCCAATGTCTTCATCACAGGCGTGCTTGTGAAAGCCGCAAAACTTAATCTTTGGCGCTTGCTCCTTTCCACTTGTTCCTATTTACATCTCGAAAACATCAATTAGTACCCCACTATTACGCGTTAAAAAATGAGTAAGAGATATTCTTACAAATTAAAAATTAACAATTAATATATTTTATACGAATTAATATAAGTTGCAAAATAATCATGAATAGAAACAAAAATTCATTTGCTAGTTAAATTAAACAATTTAGATTGTAACCGACGTAGCTTTTTTTATATGACGCTTCGCAATGTGCAACTAACCTTAAACACCATCATCTCTGGTTCGATATCGAAATCTTCGCCGCGAAAGAATCGCATGGACTTTCGCGCTTGTTCTTCCTTATTTTTGGTCAAGTAGAACAACGGGCTTTCCGGCATAAAGAACATCGTTATGCCAAACACGATCGGCGCGATGCAACAGAGGCTGGATATCGCGACGACGTTTCGTGTGAAACCAGTGCAGTACGCATACAGTATACCAAGCACGAGCAACAACTGGAAGAAGACACCCGTCGTCCCTGTTACGAGAAAGGAAGAATCGCATAATGAAGCTGCTACTTCTTGCCTCTCTTCGCGCGCCTCGACATTAGCGAGGAGAATGAGCTCGTGTGATAAACGACGATAGCCACTAATAACCTCGCTCTCTAAGCTGTCTTATTTTCTACCCTGATTATATCCACGATTATATCCCGATTATTATGTTACAGCACACATCATTATTACTGTTAAATTATCTGTACTCGAGATTCCTTTTATCTCACGCAAAAATATGTATTTATATAAATGTGCAAAAATATCTATTCTTTTTATGTAAATAACATATTTCAAAAAAAATGTGCTTATATCAGGGAATTTCGAAATTAATAAAAATGATATAATACATTTATATAATCATGTTGGTTCTTTTCCAGACTAAAGTCATAAATAAAAGCGTCACTTACTTATAAGAGTTTGGAGATTAATTAATCGCCAGATATAATGTACCTCTGATCTGTTTCTCGGAGATCTCTGCGGAATACATGGGCACCAGGACGCAGAACATGCCGCCGCAGGCGCCAGTCAGGAGTCTACCCACAACGAAGAGCAGCACCAAGGAACCCGCGCAAATAAGCAAGATCCAGCCACCGATGAAAGGCGGAATCAAGACCATCATCGACCACTTCCGGCCGATCCTGTCGATCAGCAGGGGCACGAGGAGCGTGCCGAGGGCCGCGCCTACCGGAAACACCGAAGCGATCACGTCGGTCGAGAAATCGTCCATGTAGTAACTGTCGGTCTTCAGTATCTCGACGCTTGGGGCGCTCCAACCGAGACCGCATCCTAACGAAAATCCACCCATGCAAGCTGCGCGAAGAAAAGAATTTGTTGATTGAGCAAATATCGAGTAACATGACAATTTGTTCATCGAAACAACGATGAGTCTGTCGCGTTATATTTAACACGCGTTTCCTCTCTTATCTGTATTTCTTTTTCTCGCTGAATGTTTATTATGTGACGGCGACATTTTGGATATATATTCAACCATCTATCGTGTTTTTTTCAGCTGCCCGTCGACGTCATTGTCATCGCGACGACGCGATTAAGAGTAATCGCAGTTATTAACCCTTTGACTCTTAACGTCATGCTTGGTGCATCGTCTGTGTCGCAACATTGCTCACGTATATAATATCGCGCGAGTAAATATTTCGAAGGTTATCCCGAAGAATTTATCGCGCGGCTCCCGTGAAATCGGCTAAAAAAGAAAACCTGCAGCAGCAGCGGCATATTGGCGACTCCTCCTTCGAAAAATGTCCATTTTAGTTTCTTCATTCTCTGTCATTTTCTTATTTGGGATCTTAAACGATGATTTTCAAACATTCCATCGACAAATGGCTGCACCTTCTTTTGCTTCGCTTCATCACGATGTTCATTTCCTTTTATCGCCCTGCTATATTCGTTTGTCATAATGCATACACGATGTCCTATTATTAATTTTATAATAACGTGATTTTTAAATGGCAGAACGAAGGATAATCATACTAAATTATGCGTACGCAATTAATGTTGAAATTTCTTATCGTTTAAAAAAGACGATGAATAACAACAATTTTTAAAATACAATTTAAAAAACGATTCTCTTCCTTTTCTTTGATCTCGCTATGTTTATTTCTTATGCTCATGCACATGGTGCTCCATTATTCCGCTGCAGTTAGCGCAATGCACAATTGAAAGCATAAAAGAGATAGAAAATTAGTTAATCGTAAACCGTCGTGTAAATTACTCACGGTCAGGAAGCCTTTTCCATTCTCTCCATTTATATTCTTCCTTGCATTCTCCGCGCATAGTGCAATTCTACTCAAGTACTATTGTGAGTCTTATACGGTCGTTATAAGATCGCTGTGAATTATAGTAACACCGGATACTTTAAATTAGAGCAAAAAGTTTGCACGATTACGAAGAAATCATTCGAAATTTCCCTCCTAAGCAACAGAGATGTAAAAATTGTCTTACATCCTCCTACGCGTTCGAAAATGACGACGTAGGTAGTAGAATGTAGAAGCATAATGGACATGTTAATTACAACACCGTGTCTTTGTAAGCTCACAAACAAGCGTGCGACGATCCCAAACTATCAAAGGACAACACGATCGACGACAAAACTGGCGCATTTTCGTGCTCCAATAAACTCGTAGGGTGAGATTCTACGACATCGCCAGTAATGGAGATAACGTCCCTTCCTCACGCCCGGTTACTCCTGCTAACGACATTCAAATTCCATTAAGGAACTGCGATGTGCGCTTGACAACTTTTGGATTGCAGAGATCCACTCCTCAGCGAAGATCCTTTGGCGAAGGATTCTCTCGGCGGTAAAGCAGCTGATAAGATCCTTTAGCAAGAATAAAAACAAAGATGTTTGACTCTCGCGTCAACCCACGCATTGACAGTTATTTATAATACTTAGAATTTTTCTCACTCAAATTGAAAAAATCCCTTGTAGAGAGATTATCAGATTTAGTGAAAACCGTGATGTCATCGTAATATCCCAAATGCAATTTCGATACGTATCATTAAAAAGCCGGGGCAACATCCATTTACCAAATATTCAATTAACACGCTCGATGTCGTGACGCGCGATAATAAATAACAGGCGTTATAATATAGGTGCATCTCATTAATATGCAATTCATTGTAGAAAATTACGTATACTGTCAGTGGAAAACAGATTGAACGAGATAACGAAAATATGAATAAAAAGACATTACATTTAATACTTGTCACGTAATAAAAAATTTAATTTTTAGATTTTCGCAAAGTTAGTTAATATATACTTAGTTTGAAATAAAATGACAAAAATTAAATTATATATAAGCATCTTAAATAAATTATAGATTTTTTTATATTGTTTTATAATTGCACATAAAAGGACATATTAATTTATTCTAATCATAATTTAAAAAATTATTTAATTCTGATATTGATCTCACGCAACAAAAAACTACTTGATGCAAAATTTAATATGTTTAATTCAAAAATATCATGTTATTCCTGTTTTCTTTAATTAACTAAATTATCCACTCAATATGCATTAGAATAATATACAATATCAGTTTAATTTTCAATTATCATTTCTAATTCATTTGAATAAGTAGTTTAAACATGTGCGACATGTTTTTTAGATTTTAATATCGAACCGATCAATTCGAAGATTTCCATTAGTGTCAAAACAAATGAAAATTACATCCTTGGAACATAGTAGAGAGTCCAATTCCCATATTTTTTTTTCATAAATGACAATGATAGCGCAGAGAATGTAAGATATAAGAACCGACCATTGTATGTATGAGTTTTGATCGGCTAGCTCGAACATATCATAGCGCAAGGAAGAAAAAAGCACGATGTCGCCAAATGGAATTCCCCTAACGTGAAACGATAAGGGTCGTCGCAATATGTGCCTGGAGAAAAATTCTCCGTAACTCGAGAGCATATTGTTCCCCCGACGTATGAAGAATTCACCCCGTTACTACTTGCCGCCCTCGTGAATTCATCTATAATAGGGCAATAGTCGTTCAAAAGCCTATGCAGTCACTTTTCCTTTAAGCTTTCCGAGGATCTAAACGATGGGACAAATCTACAAAGGAGAATATCGCGTTTCGATAAAGCGTCACATGCATGCATCGCGCTATTCATATTTAAAATAGTCCCTGTCAAATGTTCCAGTTATTTTCTACATTAAATTTATACGCATCAATAAATTTTAATTTAATTAAAAAATTAACTTAATATCGCGGGATATCTGATCATCTAAATAATCTTTACAAATGCGACAGTCTCATATGCATACATATATTGTATATATAATGATCACTAAAATTTCTGGAAACCAATTTGCAATTTATTTAATTGCGCGAGACGAATTTTGCTTTATCGCGAACAATGCATTAATTAATTGTCTTCCAATATCGCGTGCCGACTGCTTTTTCCTGACGTACAGAGTACGTAGGAGAGGACGACTCTCCAGCACGTCACGTTGTTCATCGGCAACGCTGGCGCGTCCCGGGTCTTTCTCTCTCATCGCAGGAAAAGCTCATTTGCATATAAATATAAGTAAAAAGTGCATTTGCATTTAAATGTCCAACCTGGGTACTCCCGCGGTACTCCCGCTCTTCATCGTCGTCGTTCTCTCGATCGAAAGTTAACGGCGAATAGACCGTAAGGATAATGATACACGAGGTTCAATAAAGGTTTCCGCAATGAAAATTAATGACTACATTAATTTTTCGAAACAATTATTTTTTTATCGGTCGGAAATAATGTCAATATTATAATATCACGAAAGAAGAATTATCATCCATCATTTTGTAATCGCAATTAAAAAAAAGTAAATGACCCATATATTTGTATTATTAGCGTCTTCATTTCTCATAAGTCCGACAAATCTTCGAATGTAAAGAGGTCGAGATATCGTAGCAACTGTAATTACATCATGACAGCTGATTTGCGATCGTTGAATCGCTGAATATACAACGTACAGTAGTATTCAGTAAACTGAAAGTAATGCAGGTAATCGTCCAAACTCGATGATTGTAGATAATCACGCTAGTCTAAACTTCTCTTTCGAGAAATTCGAGAAATTATCCGTATGCGTGTCGATGTTAACCGCGAGTCGGCCGGATCTTGAAAGCGAATCCCTGCAGGCTACATCACGCGTTCAACCAGCGGGAAGAAGCGAAACATGTCGGCATTTATACAATCGCGCGAATCGAGAAGTTGTATGAGCTGTACGAGAAACGTTTACTGCGACTTGCAGTGTACAAAGCATCGCGCTGATACGAGAAACACGATATAACGTTTCAATCGATTGCAGAATGTCTATTCCACCGCGAAGATGCAAAGCACTTAGATTGCAATTAAAGGATCCTCACTTCGCTTAAATTATCACATTCTGCTCAACCATAAATAATCGATTTGACAATTACTCCGATTCTCTATCAAAAATACAGGCATTCAAATAAATTAAATTCACGTTATTTTCTCGCGGATTAGCCTTGAACAACGTAATTATCAGTCTATAAATATTTACATATCTTTGTAACGTGAAAGATCGATATAAAACATCTCATTAAAATGAATTATGAATCCATAAAAACCTTCAACACTAAAAGTACCGAGCGGTTTTTCTAATCGTTTCTATTTTTTTACATTAATAACTTATTTCTTGTATAAAAGATAGGATTCTGAAGTTTTATAACTTTTTATCAATCATTTCCTCTATTAAATAATTGATAAAAATTTTATCTTTTTTACATAAGAAATAAATTACTAATCTAAAAAATAGGAAGTATAAGAAAAATAGGGTATTAATCTAAAAAGTAGAAATGGAACAGAAATAACCGTTTGGAATTTCTAGTGTTAAACCTTCCATTATTCCAGGTATTTCAATAGCACCAAAATTCGAGGTCAAATCATTACGTAATCGAACGTCAAAAATAATCGCTAAAACTCTTTAAATGTAGTTACGAATATGTGCTAATGAAGCTGATAAAGAGCAAATACATATTTAATTCTCCCCCCCCCCCCCTCGCCCCCTCTCTCTCCCGCTGACTCTCTGTCTCTCTCTCTGTTTTTAGCAAGCATAAACGATTTCCAAACAACTTATATAAGCGGTTTAGCTACCTTGAAGTCGGTCGTTGCCGCTGCCTCCCATCGACATATGTACGTATCGATGTTTTGCCGCTCACGACTGCCAATCATGGCACGCGACATTCGCGATAAACGAGTTTTCCCGCAAGTGCGCGCGGTCTATAGGAGAAAACTGGAATTATTTATATATTGAATTAAATTCGGCACAAAATAAAGTGTCGATTTTTTTTTGACGTCTTGCTTGCTTTTTCTTCATGTGTTGCATTGGAAATATAATTTTATGCAGTTGAACGTCGCGCATGATTGAAATACGTTTTTGCGTCAATAAATGAGTTAAATGGCTCGCTCTCGACATACCGTAGTCTCGATATTAAAGTTTCAATTGACGTTTCATAGATTGATAGTGCAACCTGTTGTGATTATTGAACCAGCACTTTAAAACGTAAATTAAAATTTTTAATTCTTATGACATTGAATATCGTTATAGTCTGTTTGATTTATACTTCTTTTCTTTTTGTAGATATAAGCACGAATGACTGAACAGCAAAAATGTCGAGTAAAAATCTTGGAGAACGTATTGGCACGTGTACTTACATTTCGATGTTGCTCATATAAATTTCTTGCTAGCTACAGATAAGTATAAAGATGTTTCTTTACCTGTAACAAAAAAGAAAAAGACGAATATTAGTAACAAATAAGCCGTAATAAATTTCATGTTAAAAAGATCTCGGATGACTCAATTTCTCATAAGTTTCGTTTATATCGCAGTAACATAGCGAAAAGAAACGTAATGCACGCTTGATACCTTTGATATTCAAAACTGTAAAGTAACACATACTTTGAGCAAAGTTCATTCAGATTGCAAATATTTTCTCTACATGAAATCGCGTCCGGTTCGCGTTACTTTCATGGCTCAGTCGTTTTAACTCGGCAATCATAAAACTAACGGTTTCAAAGAATTCACGCTTTGCAGTCGTTATGTTTTACTACGTTTACTACCGCTGTTATTCAGAAAATATATTAATCTTTAATTATAATAAACACATACATGATATTAAATCTATGCAAGAAACGTATCATAAGACGTGTATACTTTTTAGAGCATGTAAAATGTTATACAAAAAATGTAGGAAAAGAAATTCGTTATACGTATATGTTCCTTCAATCGATAATAATTGATAAATCTTATAAAAAGCTTGTAAAAATCACAGCAGAAAAACTTTTTGTAAAAATTATTTCTCCGAATTAATATATTCCAAGATCATAAATCTTCCGACAGATTGTAACAAAAATCTAGACTTAAAAAAAAATATTAAATTGAAAGATACTAACAATAAGTCATATTCGCGACTTGTCAAAGCATGTCCCAGCGATTGATAGATCAATCATTCAAGCTCTT
The DNA here is from genome assembly GCF_047496725.1 of Anoplolepis gracilipes. NCBI lineage: Eukaryota > Metazoa > Arthropoda > Insecta > Hymenoptera > Formicidae > Anoplolepis > Anoplolepis gracilipes. The sequence goes on along the minus strand of NC_132970.1, from coordinate 10,349,315 downwards.
TTTTTTTAAGCTCTTTTTTTCCAAGCTCCATTTTACTGGATAGAACGACCCTCTTTTTGATATCTTTTAACTATACACCTGTCCCGGTTAGGGATCTGCCCTTCTTTCAAAGGAAAACGTCACTGCCCCGTACAGCCGTCCGTTCCTCGAATAATCTTTAATTACTATGCTTCGATCACAACATAGATTGCCAAGCTGACCTTTTCCTTTAAAACCTTACTCAAATGTTATAGGGACATATTCGTCGTTATTTACTTCATAATCATTATATTATCTCGCGAAAAGGTTTAATCTCATATCATGTACTAGCTTAATATTAATTGTAGTTAATACATTTTTCAATCTACATTATAATCTAAATGACTAAATATATATTATAATAAAACTGAGAAAAGAATAAGTCTTATAAATATCAAAACATATCAAAATATATGATAATTTATATAATATATAAATTATTCTCTATATATAACCGATTTAATATTAATACTTTTTAAAATAATTAATTTTTAATTATTCAAAATGATTCCATTAATATGTATCGTTATTAATACAATTATTAAATCTTCCATGTCTGATTAGTCTTTTAAATTAATAAAGCTTTAATGTAGCATTTGTTCGCGGTTTTTAATGGAGAAGAAAATTGATAAAGTTGATCGTTATAGAAAATTATATAAAATTATTACACTTCCTTTTCTTTTATCGAATGAGAAAGAAAGAGAGAGAGAGACCAAATAAAATAATGAGTTTAACAGTATTATTATAAAATTGTTGACTCTATTCGAACAATATTTCTCGATAATGAAACAAAATGTTTTTATATTGCAATATTTTGCTGATATTTAATATTATTATGATTATCACAAAATTTCGAGAAATACGTTTATCTTATTTCAAAGCATGACGAAAGCGAATATTAATATACGTAGATTAATATATCATTATATTAATATTAAATATCTAAGGAATATCGTAAAAAAATCTATTAGTTCTGTTAAGGGATTGCGGTATTCGATGTGCAAGAAAGTCAGGAAACACAGAAGCGACACGAAAAATCATTCTCGCGTATCCGTCCCGCGGAAACGAAGTAAGAGATCTCGTTTCCGGCCGTCGAGTATTTTCTTCCCTTTGTTCTATGCCTTAAAGCGGACGCGGCGAGGGCTCCGGAAGTACGGAATGCAGATTTTTGACAGGAACGCCCACAGGTGCGGAAATGGGGTGTGCAGAGGGACGGGCGACATAAAAGAAGGGAAACGAGAATGGAAAGAAGTAAAAGAAGACGCCTCGTGAGACAGCTGTTGGGGTATTTCGCGAGTTTAGCTTCCAGCCAAAAAGCATAAGAGAAAGCGAGGATATGCATTGAAATTTTCTGTTGACACTTCTGCTATTTTTCAATGACAGATTTACGGGACAATAAGTTATGACTTACTGTTGTCTAAATAAATTAAAATATTCATCTATTTATTTGTTTTCTCTATTACATGAATTCATATTAAAATCTTCAAATTATCATTTTTTTTATTAAGCCTTTAGGTAATTTCAGCAAAATGATATTCAACATTCTTATAAATTAAAGAAATTCTTACGTAAGAAATCCAGAAAGTAAAATCAATCATATTTCTTCATTCAAGATACGTTAGCAGGTACAATATATATATATATATATATATATATGTACATGAGCTAGCAAATCCGTTTTCATCCTGCCAACTGCCAACCATGCTTTCCATTTTTGCTCCCATCTTCGTTGTCTCCCCTTATCTTTCCCGTTCGATCACTTCTCGTTGACTCTCGAGTTTCCATCCTCGCGTGCCACGAGGTACATTAGCGAGCCTTCGATCGTCCAGGGACCATACTGCTTTCCTCGTGCCTTTCCAATTTCACGAAACGAAGGGACGCGGCCAACATAAAAGTACAGGAGAAACATTTCCCGAGTCCCACTAGAAACTCGTCTCGAATTACTTTTCAGGAGAAGGGAGAAGAAAGGCGACACATTCGTGGGATCGAAGGAAAGTACAAAGGTATCTTTTTTTCCTCGAAATTTGCATATAGCCCCGTTTTCCACCATAAAAATCTATAAAAAAATCATTCGCCATTGATCTAGAAATAAAAAATTATCGACACTTGGACTTTCCCACGAAATTTAAAATCACGCATATATATAACCTCTCTTCGATTATACTACTACTATTATTTTCTCGCGTCAGAAACAAAGAGAATGTTTCTTCATATTAATCGTAGTTGTTACAATCATTAAACTTATAGCCGGTCAAATACAATAAAAAAACTTATATTAAAAGTGTGCCATAAAAATAAATTTCTAAGAATGTTTAATGCATCGTTGTTGGCTTAGAAAAAACTTTGTACACAAACGTCTGTTTTGTTAAATTACCGATTACCTATTTTGCTAATTTATTTTCTTAATCTATTAATGTGAATGTATAATTTCATAAATTTGCAAGACTTCTTAGTACCATCAATTATAAATATAACTTATAATATTCTCAATTTCTACCAGACTCATATCTCGCACAGTAAAAAATTACGTGTAAATTGCTTCCCTAATAGTTCTTTTTTACACATTAAGAGATAATTTAATTACCATTACGTTATACAATTACGTTATTCGAAATTTTGCGATATTGTTCTGTCTCAAAAGTGTATTATTATCTCGTCATATCCGAAATAATCAATAGCATTTTATTAGAATAGCTTTGTTCCTCAGGATTCCAAGTCGGCGACAGGAATGTTTGGAGAACAAAGAGCATGCTATGGATAAAGCGATTAGAGAAGCAACGACGACCGTCGGGAAAGTTTCGCAGTTACCAAAGTGAATAGAGAGAAGCGAGAGAATTCTCTTTCAATCGTGTCTCTCTGATCGGTTTTGGTTCCTATCTGTCATACCGTTGATACTAGTTCACTCTTTCTCTCGTTTATCCCCGCGCCAACCAATCACGAGAAAACTTTGCTATTTAATCGAACACTTGTTCGCCCAAGAGAGAGAGAGAGAGAGAGAGAGAGAGAGAGAGAGAGAGAGAGAGAGAGAGAGAGAGAGAGAAAGAGAGAAATATGTATCTCTATTTCTATAATTTATTAATTATATAAAAGTGAGATTAATATAAAGATATGATATTCTTTAAAATATTACGCAGAAAGATAATCTATTCATAGTATATTTCAAAAATACGTATTGTGTTTCCTATGCATTTATGGAATTGAACAATTTAGTAAATAAATGAATTACTTGTCACAAACGAAACGATCACTTAGAAAATTAAATATTTTTTTGCTATTATTGGATAAAATAATAGCATGCGATACGACAGTTGCAATATGCAAAGTAATTTGAATTGTTCTTTCAAGGACATTAATTTCAAACTAACAATTACGAATGCAATAAGTGCTCAACACTTAACGACTGACTAAATAACCAGAGGCGCGAATAATTTCAATTTACACTCGCGATTCGTACGTCTTGCAAAACGCATCGATATGACGAGCCATCCTCTTTCGTCTAACAATAAATTTCTGGAGGGACGCTATCGAAAGAGAGAGTCCTTCCATACCACACCATACACACCATTTTCATTCCTCGAGGACAAAGGGACGTGCCGCGAAGGGAAGATTATGACCGATGAAATACCGCATTAAGGGTCCCGGTATACTCTCAAGTCTAGAAACGAGCGCACCTGCCACTCGTCCGTCCTCAATCCGGGACTCTTTTGGCTCCTGAACGCCGGGCAGAGAGAATGGGATTGTTTCTCTCGTCCTTCTTATTTCGCCCATCCCCTCATTCCGCCACGCGCATTGGTCACGAATTTCATCTCTCGGGAGAGTAGACAAGCGTATCCGATAGCTGCTTATTGGATTTAGTAAGGAAGTAGTATTTCCCTCCGCCACATGATGACGGAGGGGTGGATTCTTCGTTAAGAAGATTACTAGAACAGATAGCGTCCGGAACGACTGTTTCGATAGGATCGTTCGATGGACATTAATGTGCATTAGAGATGTACATCAAATCAAATGCACAATTTAATTAAGTAATATCGAACGCGAGAGAACGTGGGTCTCAATCAGAATAATTCAACGATACAACATCAAGGCAATTAAGTTTCTTCAAAGGGGATAGAAATACATTTTTTATGCGAAAAATTCCACATTTAATTATTTCTATATACCTTTAGTAACAACGCAATTAGATATCGTTCTACAGAAAAATAATCTTTATTTTAGTTTTTGAAAAAGATACTGTTATTCTTAATTTTTACTATACTCCATTTGTCTTTGTCAAAATGATAATCTGTTTCTACTTCAGCGAAGTACAACGTGTCCAATCGCCAAAGAAAAACACCGTTATTTGACCGATTTTTAAAGATACAGTTATAGAAGTTTATACACCGATTATATTACGTTACAGAAGGCGTCTGCCTTTGTCCACCGTGGCACGTGTCCCATTGTTGTTACGACGAAAGAACCAACGAGCCAGCTGCCAGAAAATACTATGATACTATAATACTGCAGGCAGAAATAGCTGCAATACGTGAACAAGATAAAGAATTTAATAAAATAAATACTATACAAAATTATTTTCGTATAAAACTCGTAATATCACGGTTATTTTTTAGGGCTATTTTTCGGTTAATTAACTTTTGAAAAAAATAAAAAGCAAATATAATATTACATATTAGCAATTATAATATCACAATTATTATAAATAGATTACAAATAACTATAATAAACACAGATATAGTGCAAGAAGAGAGAATAAATTAACTTTTTCAAGAAAAAAGAAAAAATTTATTGCTTGTCTAAATTCTCATTCTTGCTAATGAGAGATAATATATGTATAATGATAAATCGACACCTTCTTTAAATCACAAATAGATATGCAATGTAAAAAAAGGCATCGTCATTATCTAGTTGTCAACTGAAAAAAAAAAAAAAAAAAAAAAATATGATTGTGCGGATAGCGTATATGTTTGACATTATAAAAAATATACTATTTCATAATATATACAAAACATTAATTTTACTTAACAAATATTGTAAGCTTTCAAAGGCATGAGACATTAAACGACACGAATGTACATATTTATGTGCATATGAAAACAGATTAACTAAATATAAGAATGATCAAAACAAGCTTATTTCATACTCATCATTAAACAAATATTACAATCGATATACATCTGTGTAACACGTGCGGGACTGTATTGACTTTCAAGAAGAGAAAGTGCAAATATTTTCTTAATTCAAGAATAACATAATATATAATAAGAAATCGAATATAAATACTAATGAGATATTATTTAAATCACAAATGTGAATATGTAATTAAAAAGTGTTATCATTGCTATATTTCATTCGTGGCTGTAAATAAAACCGAATGTCAATTAATGGCAATGACCTCGTTTAACTCACAAATAAATATACAAGATAAAAAAGTCATGACTATATTTTATTTAGTTGTTTGAATGGCAAATTTTTGTATATAATATGCATATATTTAAAATTACAAATGTGGTTTAATAAATCATGATATAATTTATCGTAGCAATATTCGAAAAATTTCAATTTTGTTTTTACTATTTATAGTCTTCGCGATTGTTGTAAAATTTCAAAACTGTGTAATGTGTATACATGTACAAGATTAAATGTAAGTAATATAAATTGCATATTTATTTAGGTTTTTTTTGTACATTCGCAATATTATTAAAATGGCAAAATAAAACTTAAAATATTTGTTTATGTAATCTTTAAGAGAAAGAGAAAAAGTGTATATATATTATTTATATTAAAATGTTTCGAATCATTCACCTCGTAATAACTGGCACGTGTTTATATCAAAACAGTGAGACAAGAAAACAAGGAAAGATTTGAAAAATAACCAAACATTAAGACGTGCGCCACACTACGATATAGTTTTCTATGTATGCAATGTTTTGCTAAAGAGATGTTCATACATACCGCACATTTGTAACAACTGCGGTAAAAAACTAAAGTTTAGGTTTCTTTCGTCGAGTTATGCTATTGATAACGTGAATAAATAAAAAATATCAATATACTCGAAAAATTCTGGTATAAAAAATGCATCTGACTAGCAACATGCATCAATTTCGAACCGTTCAGCAAGTAACGAACAGTACAACAAAGCAACAAAAAATTATTCAACATGTCTCGTAACCTGATGGTTATCTTCCTTCTCGTGGCGATTATCTGCGTCAGTAAGTATTAACTCGAAAATAATATTTAAATTACGTACTCTATATATATATATATATATATATATATATATATATATATATATATATATATATATATATATATATTCTCAACAAAAATTTAATTAGATTACCTTTTATCTCAATTTTTCTAAATTTTTAACATTACGTTCAAAAAATATATTTTTATAAGTACAGCTCAAAATTTATAAGACATTTTGCATAAATTTCCGTTGTAACATTACAATAACTACTACAATACTACTTTTTCATTTTTGTCTTTTATTTTAAATCTTATTTTTATTTTAATCGTAATTTGTATATATTAGATATTTTAACATCTTTATGTGTAACTATTGTGTATTCCTGTAATATATTCTTATATCTTATCTTTATTTTTATATCGTAAAAATAAATATATTTTTTAATAATCAAGTAAAAATATAATTTGTTTTATTTCTTTTACAGCTGTCATGAGTAATCCTCCCCCGAAACATAAACCACCGCCACCGCCACCACCTCCTCCTCCTCCTCCAACTTGCAAGCCGCCGCCACCACCTCCTCCTCCTTCAACTTGCAAGCCGCCGCCGCCACAACCACCATCACATCCGAGATGCCCTAAGTATGAGATCTATAATACATGTGGAACCGCCTGTCAACCAACCTGCAAGAATCCTCATCCAATATGCAAGCAGGTAAGTAATCTCTTCTTACACACGCATACATTGATTACTTTGAATAATTTAAATATTTAAAAAGTTTTGAGAGAGAAAAACCATATGTGTGTGTGTGTGTGTCTTATGTTTGAAAAAGTCTTCCGTCTTATTCAAAATTAAAACTAAATCAATGTTTTAACAAATTTTTTATACTTTTATTTTTCATCTTTTTTCAGGTATGCGTCAAGGGCTGCTTCTGTAGAAATGGTTTATTGAGAAACAAGTGGGGTAAATGCGTCGAGCCTTGTAACTGTTAATCATGATGTCACGTGTAAGGCTAACTGTATAATATTATAATCAATTAATATTCTTACATGTGTGTTTAATACCAAAAGTGTCTTTTTAATTATAACACTTAAATATATATAATGACGTAATTATGATAATAATAATAAGTCATGCAATTTTGAAAAATAAAAAACTGGCTCATGGTTATTTCCTAGAAGATAATTTCGCGTTCACCCAATTCAATGAATCCAAAAAATTTCAACTAATCACTCGGTCATCTAGTCCGACAAAATTCACTCCTTACTGTATTTATATAACATCACGACCGTCACTACCCTACGGGCATCGAAGGGTAAATCAGCGCAGTCGTGTGCTGACGTATTCGTTCGCATTACCGACGTGACCCGCACACGCTTGAGAAATTTTCTGAAAGCTCACGTCGCACGCTTCTCAAACGAGAAAATCCCCGGTCCTCCTAGAATCCCTTTGAACCTGTCGATTCTACCAAGAAAAGGGAGGGAAAGAGGGGTAAACGTGCCGCGCTTCCTATTCTCGCACCCTCGTTGTACCGTCGACGATTGCCAAAGCTCTTTTTCTCTCCTTTTCCCGTCCCTTTGTCTGTCTCTTTCTTCTTTCACGACGAAACCCATGAAATCGCGTCACATTCGCACGCAATCAAGCAGTAGTTTTCACCCAGAGGCCTAACTCCTGCGAGACCGGCTTGGCTCTCTGTCTCTCCTTCGTCTCGCACCGTTACCCTCCGGTCGTCAAATCGAATTCATCGTGGTACATTAACAGCTGTCGCGGTTGATCGTGGATCGTTACCGTTTCTCGCTGGCTATTTCGAAATCTGAACAGCCCGGTAGAAGAGCGGGTGTCACCCGGGACATAGTCGCATAAGAGAGAAACACGGCGTGTACCTACGGACCGTCCCTTTATCCGTCAACAATACAACGAAATGGCAGAGGCGGTGGGGTATTCGATTTATCCAAAGAATGACGAGATAGAAAAACGGTTAGGTGATGGCGGATAATGGTCGGCTGATTTGCCGGCCGTCAAACGGGTGCTGACAGACCCCGTAAGCTGAGGAAAAAAAACGACAGCCTCAATTGAAAATTAATCACCATTGTAAAACGATCCGATGGCAAAAGGGGAGCTATTAAACGACGGGATCTTCGTCGACGTTGAAAGTTTGCGAGCTATTTCATTAGTGAGAAACATAGGCGTGCATTTGGTATCGAAAAGATTCCATTGCCTGAAGGCAACATCGATCAGTCAACGGATTAAAATTTTGCGAGCAAGTAAAATCGTTTAATTAGGTGATAAAGTACCATTTATCTCATCTAACCGAAACGATCAACGAATCAAGATCGATTTATTTCCTTTATATTTTCACGAGTCAGCGATCTCACTTATCGAGCTTCACATTGGTAATTACGAGGCGCAATTGCCAACCGAGTATAAAAAAAATATATTTTTTTTCTCATAATATTTTCCGATCCTATTCCACTATTGTCACTTTGTTGCCAATTTTATTAATAAAAGCTATCGCAATTAAATATTATGCGCCTGTCGAATAGAATTCGCCCAATTACTATGCAACGCAACACATGTATAATAGCCGGTCGCATTCGTAGACCGGTTCTCTTCGTTTCTTGGCTTGCAAACAACTTACATAACACTGTATATTTATCTGGCAATGCAGGTTTACTGTACTATACTACCGAGAATACCGCTGCTCCTATTCACTGACGATGCGCGCTCATGTTCGCTCGCTACGCCGATGGAGAATGTACTCATTATGCGCACTTAGTGTTGGAATCTCATTAAGAAACGTCTAACTAATTGAAACGAATCTTAACATCTCGCTGGGAACGTAGCGTAATAATAAAATTATTACAAACCTAGGTCACACAACAAATAGTTCACTTATCGATGTATCACATTCGTAAAAAATACACGATTCTTTTAATTATCTCGCTGATAATATCATATTTTCGCACAGACTCGCTATTGCGAAGCAGCTTTTAACTCGTTAAAAGATCAGTTTGCAATATACTTGAGAATTATTTATGGGAATATTCTCACGAGATGTCATTTGTTATGAGTATAGTATTATAATCAAAATTATTATGTTAGCATATACCAAACATAATTTTCAACTTGAAAGCGATTTCTTTCAAATAAAAACATATTTATGTATTTAAATTTAATAATTAAGTATAAAAGACTATAATATAAATTTATCTTTTGTTTTTCGCAAAAGTTTCAGTAAATCTCAATCGCGTGCAACATTATTTCTATTTGCTGTAAGCTGTATATAACGCGTATAATGATGATGCATTAAGTACAACTAGAATGCGGGTAAAAATAGATGGCAACAAAGCCAGCGAATAAAAATTATTAATCTAGGTTAAAACTAGGTCGACTTTGCAAGTCGATATTCCATAACAAAAAAGAAATGTATTTTTATTTGTAATAATTAAAATCTGCATTTTTACATCTTTATCTAGATATCAATTGAAGAAAAAAAGTTAATAAATAAAAAAAAGCTAATAACTATAACAAGAATACCGTGTAAAAATAGAATCAGTAACATTAACGAATGACACTACTAACCTAGGTTAAAAATACTTTATAAGTAATATTCCATAACAAAAGAAAAAGCATGTAAATTATTACTTGTAATAACTAAAATCTACATTTTTTTTACATCACTATCTGTAGACACGTATTGAGAAAAAAAAGAGTTAACACGCGTGTCGTGCACGCGAGTTCATATGTATGTAAATTACATTTTAAGACCTCGCTGTCAAATTATGTAAAAACTATGTCTAGATATTACGCAGATACTAAATTACAATGTGATACATTTGTCTCACAATTTAAAGATTAATACGTCGCGTATTGTTTACGATACAGTTTTATGTATTCAAATATAATAATTATTAAAGATAAAAAAATTATAATATTTCTCTTTTATTTTTCGCAAAAATTTCAGTAAAAACTCAATGGCGTGCAATATTATTTCTACTCGATATAAGATGTATATATAATGCGTATCATGATGACAATGCATTAAATAGAACAAGAAGCTTGTAAAAGCTTGTAAAAATAGAATCAGCAGAGCCAACAAACGAAATTATTAACTTAGGTCAACAAAAGTCCGCGTGTCATCTGTCCCATCGTCATCTCGTGCATGTTACAGGGCAAAGCACGCACTACTCGAAAGATCCGCGCGATTGACCGACCTCCGTAGGCCGAGATCGATTTGTCTTGCGAAGACGTGAGATGTCATGATTCCTAGGACAAATCAATTACTTCACGCCAAACTCATTATCCAATTCGAACGAATCAGAGGTCAGAATAGATGATATAACCTGCTACTCTGAGACAAATTCAATTTTCTTGTTTACAGTTCCTCTCGTCCGTTCCTCTATAACTCGCGAGCGTAATATTACGATAAAAATATTTTTCTTTATATATTCCGCAATTGATATTCTAGTGCAAAGAGAAATTGAAAATCATTCTGGTAGTTAAAACCGAAAAAGATAGAGTTCAAATATTGTCCTGTTAGAATAGGAAATTCTCGACGGTAATATTTTTAAAAATTTATAAAAAGAACATATTGTAAATATAACGTCTTGGCAAGAGAAATAACACTGCATAATTCTATTATAGACATCAACGTTAAGCTTAAAATATATGCATATACACTAATAGAATTAATTATAGATGTAGGTCAATCTGCATACATATTAAATTGGTTTTTAGCCGAGTATCGTTATAACAGATTATTATATTGAATTATGCAAATTAGATCGAATTACGTCGATCGAAACGTATCAGTTAGCAGCCATTATCGTTAATAAAATGAATCGTCAACCTGTTGATTGACCGCGCCTAAATCTCGCAACGTGCGCACAACATTTGCGACTTGCGTCACAATCCAGTTTCAGACGCGATCGTGTTTCGTCTTGCACATTGTGATTGAGGGATATACGGCGACGTGGAAAAGAGTGAGCGCGAACTTCCCGCTGCTGGTCCAGCTGTTACCGGCTGCGTGAGCTCCGTAGAGCGTGAAACGAATACGTAACGCGCGCCGCATGAGACGATGGGAATTACTAACCTACCACAAAAACGTTGCCCGCATGCCGTGAAAACGCTTGGCAACAGGACTAGGACGGCCTTTCATACGATAGACAACGCTTTGCTACACTGTGATTACGATATGCACGCGAGATACGAGGCGGCCGGGCTGCTTTTTCACACGGTAGGATCAAGGTGACAACCGAGATGTAGTTTAATCACTCGTCATTGCGGATGTATATCGGCCGATCGAAAGGATTAATCAGACATGCGACAGGATAATTACGGCCGTCGTCGCTAAGGAAATCACGCCAACTGCGCAATAAAGTCCTTACGTGGCAATTTCGCGATTAAATCGATCGACAAGTATGGCCAATTTAAACATCTCTATAGTAATAAAGTTGTATATTAAACTTGTGTTAAAATCCACATTCAGAATCGATTAAGAAATATAAACCTTTTATTTACAAACAATTTGTAGAGCGTATTGCATAATAATTGGAAAACATCTCATGTTGCCGGTGTTGTATGAAAAAAAAAAAATTCGCATCGCATCAAAATGATGATTGGATTAAAAAGAAAAAAATTACTACCTTTTTGTTTAATACAGAATTTCTCTTTCAGTACCGATATCGCTCATATATTCCAGCAAAAGAAAACAGATAAAAAGCGAAGCTGATATTAAAAGTAACGATATATTACGATGCATCTCCAAGTATACCTAGTGGCACGCACACACTGGCCGGATGCCTATTCTCGTCGGGTATGCTGACGTGTGTAAGAATAGAGCTGGTAAATAGCTCTAGCGCAGAGAGAGGCGATATTACTCACACCTACCTCGACGGCACGTTGCCGAGTCGACCCTGACGCAAGAGTAGCAACGCGTTTAGCCTAGCGCGGTCGTTGACTGATTATGCACGTTCGATGCAAGTGCACGCGGAGCCGGCACATTTATCCGTCGCTCTTTATACCAACGAGACGTACGTTAGAAACACGAATATGTTAAGAACCTTTATCGTAAAAAATCAAAAAGATGCCGACAAATTTTATTGATCTTAATATAAAGGGAATGTTGTACAATATTATCTACAATTTTTTTCTCTTTTTCTCTAATATATATTACTCTTCTCTTCCCAGCTCTGCGTGTAAAAACGAAAAAAGTAGACAGATGTTGACTTTCAAAATTTGGTCAAATCATTTAAATATTTATAAAAGTCTCTTAGATATTATTTGTAATTTTTTATTAGCTCTTTCAATGTGCTTTTATGATATGGAACTCTTGATTCTAATCTTCAAATATATGTTATTTAATTGTAACTGTTAATTGTAATTTGAAAAGTCACGCAATTCGAGTATAAAAATACAGTACATGGCATAATTTTTAGTAAAATGTATCAAAAATATATCTACATCATACGTGTAAAAACGATGAATTCAAGTCTAATCAAATAATTAAAAGAATTGATACTTAAATCATATTAATTTAATAGTTAAAAAAAAAATTAAAGAATTGAATAAAAAAAAAGACACCAAACTATTCTCTGTTTTTTTTTTAACAAATTAATTTTGTTGCAGAAACAACATGAAAAAAATTGCGGAACGGAAATAATTGTATAAAAGCTTGATAAAAATACTTTTTCTATGTTTCTCCTGCGCATAATGAAAAATTAGACGCAATATACCTAACCGCGACATAATTCCGTAACGAGATATTCACGCAACATAAAGAAACGTTGCGTCATGTTATGAAGATTAAACCTATTTCAATGTAAACATCTATTATTACACATGACGCACCTAACTCTTTAACTTCAACGATTTATGCATCGTATAATTATTCTCTGTTACGTTTCACACAATTTAATTCGATCGTACAAATATTTTTTACTAAAACAGCTTTATAACTACAAGAAGGCAATATGTTTTATCAGATTTCGCAACGTGTGCAATTTCAAATCGGCAAACCACCATTAACATTCAACCGTGATTAGCGCGTACCCCTCGGGAACATTCGACAAGGTCGAGAGAATAGAATAACCGTTGAAAGTCGATCTATAAGTCGTTTCTTTTTCCAGGACGTGCGATTATTCCTGAAGAATTTTTTCGCGCGGTCAATAAAACACTCTCCTGCTTCGATACGTGCAAACACGTACAAGGTTGCAACTATGTACAGCTTCATGATACTGTTCTTATCGCGATCAGCGCATTGACGTGATATCGCGAGTGCCGAGATTGTTACAACGTGTGAAGATCAGCGCGCGAGAAAGAACGTTCCCTACGTTCCTTCACGCTTCTTGTTGAAGTTGCCTGTTGCTTATATAAATAAAAGACACATCGTGTATACATGTGTACTACTTGCCTCGAGGTTACACGTTAAGGGTGTAATTAAATTAATCCGACTGGAGGCTACCTTGTATAATCGTAATTACACGGTGACGAGCCTAATTGGTTACTGACGATATACTTCAGCGCACGATTGTCACTTCTCGTTATTGTAAACGATGTTTAAAAAATATCGAAAAATCAGTTAATGTAAATCAACGACTAGGGAAATTTTCGGTAACACTTTCGACTTGTCCAAATGAAAATGTACGATTTTCAAGTTCCGTCTAAAGTTGCGACAACGACTTTTCCGAGCCACGAAGCGAAAACGGAATTCTAATTCGGGAACGTTGCCTTCTCTCGAGGAAGCCACCGTCCTGGTGGTAATTTATATGTGGGACTGGCACTCACGGGGGACGGTGTCTCGGTCGTTTTCCTCGCGTAACCGTCGTCCACCGTACCGTGCATCGTCGGGTAATTAATAGAGAGCGAACTCGGTCATTTCCCTATGCACGGACTTGTATTCAAGACAGTAATCGCGCTGTCGTTTTACACACGACGCGACATCAAAGCCAGCTATTACGATATTAATAATTTAATAGAATTTAATAGCATGATTAATGTGTCGCTGACACATTTAGTGCGGATTCGTACGATTTATAAATTCGCCACAAATAGAGATAAGACAATTGTATATCTAAAGTCTTCCACATCAGAATAAAATTAAAAAAAAAAAAAAAAAATACTGAGAAAAATTAAATAATAATAATAAAATGCCACTTCGCACCACTACGTACCGAATGAATTAAATTTGAAATTAAAAACAAATTTAAATAATAAAATTAGACACCTCAGGTAAAAAGTTTAGGCACTTTGCGGATTGACTAACCGCATTTCACGAATTACATTTTGCGGCACGCTTTTGCATAGTAAGTCCTTTAAGCCGGCGCGGCGGTAAGCACCACCGTCGACTCGGCCGACGATTTATAGCTTGCACGGACGCGTAGCCCCGTAATTAACGAAACCATTGAAACTTTCGCCGAGGAGGTATAACTTTTCAATGGGAAAACAGTGTAGGCTGCGCGAGAGAACGACTCTCTCCGTACTGCGAGAGAATTTTCATCGCCCATTGTGAGGATTCCCGCGAATCCGACAGATACACCGAAAGTTTGAAATTACCAAGGCGGATATATCGCGTGCAGTTCGAATCGAGCCGCAGGAACGGTTTACTGACGTCGTATAACACCCGCTGCTCATTGCGAGGTCAGACGCAATACGCGTTGCAGTCGAAACAAATTCCGGCTAAGTACGCGAAAAGTTTTAATGGGCCCGCGGCATTTACGTAAAGGCGCGAGGAGGGTGCTCTCTCCTTTAATCAGGGGGGATTCACGACGTCGCGACTTTCGCGTTGTGTCTCTTGAGCGCGAATCTGCATCTGGAAAGCGCAAGTTTCGTAATATCGCGCTTATATCCATAGTGTTTTATAATTATTGTATTGTCGGACCCAGGAGAGAGATGCAAAAGCAAGAAATATATTCTTCTCTGGAAAAGTATATTCTCGGTAAAGTGAATTTTGTAATCATGACAAAAGAAGCGGAGCGCATTATGCAAAATATTTTTGCCTACCCCGCGGCCTTGTACTTTTACGTAATTTCCACCATAAAACTAGACCCCTTGCGTGTGAGAGCTTTCTAAAAATAAATATCACAACTGCATATATCTCAATGTATAAGCATGTAACGCGCTAAACATTTTTACATTAAATGTCGCTCGCGGATAAAAGATAACGGGAAACCTGAAACGCGTTTGGAAAATATTTCCGACACATTTGTTTTAGTATCGCGTGAAATACGGTATTTCGAACACGAACTCACGGTCGACAGAGAGAGAGAGAGAGAGAGAGAGAGAGAGAGATCCGATAAAGCGCGGCCTATCGGCAAGCGACATGCGGGAGAGTCGTATACGTAATTGAATAGCCCCCGAGCCTTAGGTGGCACGTTCCTTCCGTCTGTCGTATCGCGATTGTTCCGGGCAATATGCTCGCCAGCCCACGAGAGGCTTATAGCTTATCGCGTAAGTAAGAAATATAGGGTACGAAAATCTAGATAAATATCTCTTCGATAGCCGGCTGCACCTGGGATCAAAACCCAATATAAATTTCTATACTTTTATTATATAATTATGTATGTAGACCGTCTCGCCAACTGTATCGCTTCCTGTTCGTGATAGACATTAATGATAAGTAGTTAAGAATTTGAAAAAATAATGCAACATCAATATTCTTGAAAGATATTATATGACGATGTAATATATGTCATTAACTTTAAATATATATGACAACTTCATGCGGTCTTATTATTGGCTGAAGAAGTGGAATTGTGTGATATTCCACGTAAGCAGCTTCTTTTCTTTTCTTTATCGTATCATTTTCTTTTCTTTATCTCGATACTGTCATAAATAACAATAATAAAAAAATAAAATAGAATAAACTAACGATAACAATAATGATAATACGAAGGCAACGATAATGCAGACTGAAAAAAGCCTTATATAATCAATTCTTGCGCGTCTTAATATATAGGTATATCAGTGACTAAATTTGCTTCCACATTTGAAACATGTGCGTATTCACGCGAAACGCGATATTAAACAAAGGATAAAGTTTCCATATGCTAATTATACTCGGCAATATCCCATGTGAGACAACAATATCTTGCACGAAACCTAAGGCGAAGCATTCGTACGTGCCTGGCAGACACCGAACAATTCCTTGGCAGTGAACGTGCCCGACCGTGATTCATGTCGCGTCTGACTGACCTGCGACAATGTTTCCGGGCACGCGACTCTAAAATACATACACTCCGTCGATATATGGTACGGTAGATACGTGAAACAGAATGTCGTGTCGAATGTCAGCAATAGTTGCGACGCGATGAGTCCACTCGTTTCTTAAAACACGCATTGCGAAATTTTAAAATTAAGAAATTATTATAAGTTTTTTGGATTAACACAATAAATCGCACACATATCTGCGCTCCATCTCTCTAATGCACATACACTTTGATCGTAAGTCCGATCTATGACTATAAATGACAGATGTTTTTGAATTGTTATTAACACAAGATGTACTACATAAAGATTAATATTATAATTACATTGAAAAAATTGTATTCTTAAAATGTATATTTTATAAGCTCTTAATAAATATTCTTAATGAATAAGGACATTTTCTTCTTTACATAGATATTTTTCAGAATATTTCTTTATACATCATGTAAAATGTATATTTCATTTGGTCAAAGTTTTAATAAATAGCGAATGTATGTCCATTTAAAACTGTAAAACTGTTTTGTCATTGAGATTAAAAATATCTGACACTATTCTACTTTTAAAGAATTTCTCTCTTAAACTAAAAAAAAGTGCCTTTTGACACTTATTTTAGAGTAAGAATATTATAAAGATAAGAAAAACATTCTTAAAATGAGAGAATATAATTTTTTCGGTGCGTCATAAATATATAATTAATGAATGTAATCCATCTAATCCAAGGTTACATATTTCTCCTTTTTTCTTTCCTTTTTTCCCTTTATCATATATATTTTTGACACGGAATTACTACTTCTCTGTCGCAGAAATAAATGAGATCATCAATGGAGCCCTACTTTAATACAAAAAACATCCTGCCACGCGCTCGTTTATGCGTGTGTCCCGATACGCACATTCACGTATGGTAACGCCTCTACCCATCAAGTAGCAACCATGGTATTTCATCTCTGTACTGAGCTGCTTTGAGCCTCTCGTTCCTCGTTTCAACGACGTAAAAGTGACAAAACGCCACGATTACCGGACAGCTATCTCGCAGGAGCGCGTTGCTGGATAGCTGATGACACGACTGGGACCTCTTTGGAATTAAGTACCACAGTGAGAGCCGTTTTTCAACCTGACCGTAAAGCTCGCTACGTTTTAATATCCATCTTTCCCCTCCATATAAACGCGGAGAATTCCATCTGTAAAGCCAGTTTACATTGTAGAAAAGGCGCACCCTTTAACCCGCGGGCTAAATGCAGATAGATAACGAAACATTATTTGTTATTTAACATGAAATGAATTTCACTGTAATAGAATTTTAGTTTGCGTTCTGGTTATATACAAAGACATCGGACAAATATTCAAAAAAAAAAGACGTTAATTTAATTTTTTGTAAAAAAACAAGTTAAATTCAGACAATATATCCAATAAATATTTGCACACAAATATACAAGCTTTTAACAAATATACATTCTGTAAAATGAAAGTAAAAAATAACCGTTTGTTCTTTTAACATTTGTAAAATGACGTAAAATAATTTATCGACAGTTTATTTAAACAAGTGTAGCTTTTTATATAAATACGTTCGGAATTATTGAATTGGATAAAAGTAACAAATTATTATCCGAATCACGTATTCTCCGTGAACTATGATGAAATGTTTCCCCTTAAAGATGTCCGATTACGATCGAGAGGATCGAGGTGTAACACCGATGTGATTTCACCGATAACGATAACCCATATCCAAGATTACTCCGCGCAATTACTTAACGCCTTAAGACCCGGGGAAGCGACGTCGTCGTCGTCGTCGTCCTTGCCGTTTGCATATAAAGCAGGCAGTACGCACCTCTTCTTCTTCCTTCAGCAGGATTGCCCGGCGACCTACGTGTTACGTGCCATCGCATTCCCCCTTCGACTTACACGGTCTGAGAACTCGATTAAAAGCGACTTAAAGCACGACTTACGCCGTGAAAGCGAGAGCCGACCGTATCCCGAGATAATCTCGCACGAGATATCCGCGAGTCACCGAACAAAGGGGGTGATTATTATCGCGAGATCAGAGTCGCGCGCGTAAGAAAACGGAGTAGACAGATAAGCTACTATGCAGGATTCTTCTCCAAGATCTAAGCTCGCGGATATACATACGTTTTCGTCGGCTTTATTCGTTATCGCTATTCCACGATTCAATTGATTCCATTCATAGGGTCCACGAAGTAAAGATCGGCCGATATTTCAAGGTATTCGTGACGCATACTTGAATTTACGCAAGTAAATCTGACACGAGAAACGCACATAAATATTATAGAATTATAAAAATTTAAAATTAGTATATACGTATAAAAAGAGTATACATTTATACGTTGTATAAATTTAAACGTATAAAAAGAAGAGTTTATTTAGTATAAATTTATCTCCATAAAGATCCGTTTAACTTTACCCACGTAAAACCCACGTTACGATCGACAGTAAATGTTCTCTGTCTTGCGGACGAGATAAATGTGCGGGAAAGATGTAGCCGCGCGATCCATTCTCGAGAAGTTCGGGACAGTGGTGCGGATGAAGTACCGTAGAGAAACTTAGCGGACAATAACCGCGTCTAGGCCGGATACGAGCCCGTCCGATAATGGAAATTTATGTCGTCCGCATTGGAAGAATACCGAGACCTCTTCGAGGATCCACGACGCGATCGTGAAATTCAATAGCGAGCAAGATCTAATCGTCATGGACGAAAACACGCCGTTGTCGTTGTCACTCGATTCGCGATTCGCCCGTGAAATGTCGCGACCGTGATGATAACGGTAATAAAACCATGTCGAGGTATCGATTGTTCCATGTCGCTTATTACGCAGGACACAGGCTATGGCTATAAATTTCTCCCATTTTAAAACGAGCACTTGAGAAAAAAAGTTATTCTAATTTTACAAACGTATCAAGTTTCTTTCTGTTACGCAATTGTCAATTGTTCCAACGAATCCTATCTATTTATCTTTGACTTTATACTTTTTTTCTAAATGAAGCTTTAAATTACATAATCTTTTTGTCTGATATTAATTAAATGTATAGATATCTAAAGCAAATGTTTGAACACGCATTAAAATGATATTAATAATGTTTTATAAAATACAGAAATAAATTTATGACAAATTTTATTTTCTATAAATTTACTTTATAATACATTATTATTCTGTAATTATCACTAAAATAATAACAATCAAGAAAACACATCATGAAAAACAAAAAGCTTATATCAGGGTGTCTACTCAAATCTTGTACAAAAAATTCCCTAAAAATTCTCTAATTTTCAGATATTTTTGCTTAAAATGTCAAGTAAAAGAAATATTTTCAAAACTTTTTAATACACAACTTTCTTTAAAATAAATTTTTTATTACATGCATTTTCTATGTTTTTCATTCATATAAAGGAAAAACACGGAACCTCTCAAGTTTCAATGTTAGATTTATAAATGTATAAAAAAACTGAATTAATTTTTCATTTGTATAAAATTTTCATTTCTTTATCTTTAAAAGTTCCAAAGAATAAGTATGTACTTCATATTTAATATTATGTTAAAACATTAAGTATATAAAATATAGGTATATATTCATACGAGACAAACTGAGGCGCCAAGTTCACGTTGTCTCACTTTATCGATGTAAATAAAATTCATGTTATATCAACTTTTAAATATTTAATTTGCTTAATAAATATTCTAATTTTTATACATATCTAGAACTTTGTTCAGAAAGTATAAGTTATTGCAAAACAACACAAAAAATAATACGAAATCTCATTTAAAGTCGATAGAACATTCGAAATATGTCTAGCGTCTCATCTCACAATCAGTACTTGTATGTTTGGTGTTTCCTAATCTAATTTGTTCAATAAATATATTGTAATAATTTTTACACATAAAATCTTCTCTGGATATTAAAAGTGATTCTAGACTGATGTGAAATCTCATTAAAGTCGATAGAATTATGAAATAAGATTAATGTCTCATCTCGATATTTATATGTTTGACATTTCGGGCGATCTATTTTGTACTTTGTTTAATAAATGTTCTAATAATTTTGATGTATAGAACTCTCTCCCTCTCTCTCTCTCTCTCTCTAGAAATTAAAAATAATTGCAGAATAACACATCTCATCAATTGATAGAATTATCGAAATATGATCAGCGTTTAATTTGACTATTTAATTCGTTTAATTAATATTCTAATAATTTTTACACATAAAACTATTATATAATTTTCAAGCATTTAAAATCCTATAAGAAATGCTTAAAAAATTGTCAACAAACAAAGCAAGATTCAATGAACTTGACATCTCACAATCAGTTGTCTCGAGCCATTTTTTTGTTTAGTAGTCAGAATTATTTGTGTGTTTAATCTTATCAAGAATTCTAAAACTATCAAAAATAAAGTCAAAACTCAACAATTAATGAGTTTCTACAAAATGAAACGCCAGTTTCACATATATGACTGACTCTTTACAAGATGAAAAGAAATTATGAAAAAAAAAAATTTTTTCGAAAATATTCTCTGAATCTCAATAAAATTCTGTGAGACTTTCCTGGTTTTTCCAAATACAAAAGAAATCCCTGAATATTCTCGGTTTTCCACGTTTTTTCCAGGGAATAGACAACCTTGTATATAGAATAAATAAAATATTAGAATAACTGATCTTAAATAACGTTTAAATGATTTAAACAGTCAAATAATATATATATATAATCACATTACATCTTTTTAATCCCATCGCTATTGTGTGAATTGCTAATAGAAACAAATGCTATATCGGATGATAATTTAGAATAACATCTCGTATCACGAAGAAACACGTCTACTAATTTTAAACGAGAAAAGTGTCTTCACTCGCGTAATATCTCAAGTTATTTACTATGTGTACGAGACTTTATCTTGCAGTACAATAATGCACCATCTTAGCGGATGCGGACGTTTATCCTGAAACACCAGAGGTTAAGGATAAAGAGATATACGCAGAGATATAGACCAGACGGTCCTTCTAGCAAAGAAAGGCGAAAAAAGATGACGCAGACAAAGTATTTTAATATGACACAATCCTCTTACTACGTTCTATAAAAAGTTTAATATACCCGGTGCTGTCCTGCGGTCTCGTCTGTCCCCGCAACCCCGTTCCCGTAGGACGTCAAGAGAAGAGGAAGATTCGGTGAAGAGGAGAGACAGTACTTAAAACCTCGGAAACTTTTGGAGAACGGCAATAAGCCATCTCGATGATCCACCATCCTCCCTGCTTCCCACTCCTCTTTATAAGCTCCCTATAAATCTTCATTACGGTATGCCAAGAAAATGCGATAGAAGCGGATCGGATAAAGTCAACGGAGCTCGCTCGATGATAGATCGACGAATTTTGAGGAAGGAGAAGACCGTTTCTACGTCGCGTGGTAGATGGTGGAATTTGACGGCGGTAGCGACGGATCGAAACGTCGAGACGAAAAGCAGGGCAACGTCTCGCTACTTCAGCACAAAGCCGTCGCGAACGAGATTTCCGAACGAGAAGCTGCCTCTCGGTAAAGTGGTGAAACGCACCACCGTTCTCCACGCATGATGTCTTTTCTTCGCGCTACCTTTCGTCTCGTATCAAGTTGAAATCTGTGGGTAGCAACGCGCGAATAGTCGAAAAAAGATTTATATTTTCTAACAATAAGATTTACTCTTAGTTAAATGTACAGTACACTATAATGTACTATACATTAAAATCGCCACAATTCATCAGTTATTAATTAATCATTTTCGAAATTTAAAAAAAAAAAAAAAAAAAAATATATATATATATATATATATATATATATATATATATATATATATATATATATATACACACACACAGAAAAAAAGAATATTTTTATTTTGACAGTATCTTTAGTTTCAAAATAGAAATCTTAAAATGCGATTATATTGCGTTAAACAAAGAAACTTTTAATTGAATAAAGCCATTTTATATAGTTCAATCAAGAAAAATATATTGTTATTATTTAAGAATAATTTTCTTGAATGTAGAGGAAAAAATATTGAATAGAAAATAACACATGTTTAAATCGAAGATTATAATTTTCTTAGAGTCAAAATAATTATTTTCTTCTTGAGATGACAATTATAGTATTAAAGTAAGACTATAATATTGTTAAAATTTAAGATTTTCAAATTTTTCTAAGAAGATTATAAATTGTTGTGTATATATGAAACAATGAACGCTTTGATTTGACACTTTTTTTGTGTATATATAATATATAAAATAATAACAAATTTATTATAAATTTATATTTGTTGTCTCGCTTTTCATAGCGATTATTATAGAAAAAAAATCGTGAAAGAGAAGGAGAAAACGATTTCCCGATTCAATTATTCATTTCTGGATTACTAGCGAACACGCGAGATGAATGCTTATATCCAGAAGTCACCCGATGCACGTGATGCTATCTGCTCAGACTTTATTTAGGAGAGGCTGCAGCCGTCCGGGAGAGGATTCGGTACGTTGCGTGTGTGGTCGGCGGTCCCGGAGAGCCACTGAAATCCCAAGACAATCCTTCTATTCGTCTAGTCGCCCGGACGTGATGCTTCTTTCCACTCAATTCGGAACGGCCGGCTCGCTCGTGCAAAGTATAACATGCCGAGAATCCAAAACGAGAACGGAGGAGGAGAAAGCGATTTACCTCCCCATTCCTTTTCCTTTACGAGCAACGAAAAAATCCGATTTTTTCGTGTATGTTACATGACAAAACCCTCCAACGATCTTCTTCGCGGACCACCGTCGCACACATATTTCCCTGGATACTAATTTTAATGAAATCTTTATGATTCTTCAACCAAGAGAACGAAGTTTATCGATTTTATACAAAATTGTATATACTAAAAAATTGATCAAACAAATATTATTCATTTAATTCTGATTTATACTCAATGATATTTCGTTTTATATTATGCCAGGTTATTTTCTCTTCTCTTATATATCATTTTATATGTAAATTTTAATATTCGTAATATAAATCGAGAAATCTCGAGTCAATATTTAATGACATTTTCGATAAGCGACAAAGATACTCGTCGTCCTTTTGCACGATTTATGCCAGCTTGTGTGTACTTGCGTGTGTCTACGTGCTAGTCTATCCTCCATCAAACATCGTCGTACATCAAGGGACATGACCCTCCTCTGTCGTTTTCCATTTCTCTCACATGAGCGCGCGTTCGCACGACGGAGACCGTCGCTGATGAGCTGGGGAAGATTAGCTTCGGTCTCTGTTTGGGGAGCTGATTAGCCGGCGGCCCTTTGACGCGAAGCCCGGTCGTAACTCTTGCAAATGACGATTCTCACCGACGACTCTCGCCGTTTTTATAAGACGCGCACGTGGCACGCGAGTACTGCGGAAACGCGCGCGCGCAGTCTTACGGACCATCAGATAGTAAGAGCGTAGGCGACCGAAAAGCCTTCTCTTCGCAACATTCGTGAATATAAATTCTAATGAGACGTGTATTAAATGGAATTAGCTTTCTATAATATTTCATTAGAGAATCTTGGAAAGGCAACGTTCAGAAAATACCAATAAGAATTGCTTCACGCTCAATTACGCATTCGTTTCTTATTTCCATTGTATTCGTTATCTTTGAGAAAGATAATTGCATTATTTATAAAGATTTGATTTGCGAATATTAGAAAATGCAAAAGTATCATTTCTGTACGTACGATATACGAAACTTTTTAACTAATCAACCATTTTAAGTTGTCATTTTTTTAAGTAAAAAGTTAACTTGTAAACTCTAAGCAGTAATAATATAAATATATAAAATAAGTATATAAATGTATATATAAAAAATATACATATATAAAAGTATAATACGATAATAAAATTGTACGAAGAAATTAATTAATTAGCTTAATAGCTACAAAAATATTTTACATAATACGAAAAAAGATAATTACAAAAGTTTAAAAATTAAAAATATCTCGCTCATTAATTAAAAAATTAATGAGCGTCTAAGTCTTGAAAGAATAATAAAGTCTTCTTTTGCTCCGAACGTTTATCAGTTATCGACAACACATCGGCAGGAGACTGTTCTCGAGAATATCGTCCATGATGGAAGAAGGATAGGTGTGAATTTTCTCGGGGCTTTCCCCTCGGTCGAACACCGTAAACGGAGGCCATCAGCCAGACAGTGTCTCGAGTCTGGGAGCTCATACATCAACTTAATGCGCGGTTGACGTCTCGCAGTCGCGCGCCACAACACTCCCCCGAGTGTACAAGCCGGTAACAAACCGAGACAGAGACCAGCCACACAATGGCTTCCGGTACTCCGCAGAGAAGGACGACATTGTTGGAGTGCAAGAGAGGAACGTCGTGTTACTCCACCACGAATAGGAGTATAGGTACGCGCGTGTGCTTAGGTGTATTGGTGGATGCACCGAGGTATGTCCCCGGAGGAGCAACGCGCGGTAATCGAGAGGCGTAGAGGAAACGGGAGGGGAACATTGTGCTCTAATCACGCTATTGTCTGCCCGATGATAGCGACAGTCCTTGGCGTCGAGAGCGACAAGAATGACGAGAGTCGTCGTTAGTCGGCGCGAAAGATGGGAATATCGTCGTGACGACGGCTGCGACGATTAACGTTGGCTGTCTGATTTTCGCGTGGACGGAACGTTTACCTACAAAGGGTTAAAATTGCTAGGAGGGCTGCCCCTTGATTACAGCATGCGTCACGCCATAAAATCATTGTCGACGACAACCGTGAAAGATGGAGAAATGGTATGATTTTGTACGTACCATGTATATAGATATATATATATATATATATATATATATATATATATATATATATATATATATATTGTAGATATAAATTCGAATGTGTAAAAATTTTAATCTAACAAAGAAAATAAATTAAAATAAAAAATATGTATTCGCGTATATTATGTTTTTACGTTATATGCAATCAATAAATCGTACATCTATGCAATATCTAATGTTATGTTTAATTGTAGTAAAATGTCACAGATTTTGATAATAAACAATAAGAAAAAATGTATCATTAATTATTTAACTCTTTTCTTTACTTTATTTAAAGTTTATAAAATTAAAAAATGGTAGAAAAATATTAGAAATAAAATATGTACAATGTATGTATATTATTTATGCTCGGTGCTGTTTTATTTCGCTTTTTCAAGGCCGATACTGATTGTCCCTGTCGAAGGTTCGTCTCGTATAAAACTCAGTGTTAAAATGGTAGATCATAACGCTCGAAGACACCCGAATAAAGAGAAGACGAGCGCGTGAAAAGGAATCGTTATTTCTCCTTCCGCAAGATTGCGTAACGATACAGGGAGAAAGGATCTGTGCGAAAGGCAGCCTCGTGTAAAACGCGATAGGACGACGTCTCCCTCACCGAGTTTACTTAAAATGCGCGCGTGTCGAGAAAGAAGATCTGTCGTAAAATACACTTTTTTCCCTGGTAAAATACATCTCCCCCCTTCCCTTCTGGTTTTCTGTCCCTTGCCACACCCCTCGATTACGGTCGTCGCGTGCGTCGAAAACGCACAAAGCGCGTGGGTGGTGTCGTAAGCGTGTTGAAACGAGAGGGAGACGATCTTAAGTCGGGCCACCGCATCGAAGAGCTTTAGGTTTCGCCGTTGCCGCCGGCAAAAGCTCTCTCCCTCCGCCTTGGCTAGAGCCGAGTTCAAAGACTGTGTTTTAGCAGCTCTCTCCCTCTCACTCTCCTTTTGAGAGATACCTCATCATAATCCAGTATATTTCAAAGGTTACGACGACTCTCTCCTTCTCGCCGCGCGCACCATTTTTCCAACTTTCATTTTCTTCAGCTTCGCAACGAGACGAGACGAGACGCCACGAGATAGATAAAACGATTTATCATGTTACAGGCGCGCAAGAAACTGCGCCAGGTCGAAAGGTATTGGGGAGAGAGAGAGACAAAGAGAGAGTACTATAGCTACTCGTGGTAAAGTTAATATAACGGCGTAGACGCGGCAACTATTAATCTTTTATCGCGACGGACACGCGGGTTCGAAATCAATTTCGTGTGAGAATTAATTAATGAGAGTCTGTACCGTCCGGTTCGTTCACTTTCCTCCTTCAGGGTCGATTCTACTAAAATTTTTCATTTGCTGTCGTATCTGCCGTATCTTTTTTGTTTCTACACTACAGGCATGATTAAAAATAAATGCGAAATGACTGACTGATTGATTTCACTCAGGGTAATCGCCTTGAAGTTTCCATTTGATAACTTTTGCAAAACGTACATACACGCGATCGTTGTTACATACATGATGCAGCTTTCCTCAGCGTACAAGAATTATCATAGAGAAAAACCACGTGCCATCATTATACGAGTGATATAGGCAAAACTACCGCGCTTTTTATCAGCATTGCACTTCCGGTTCGAAAACGGTAAAATTATAGAGCGCGACGTACGCGATCTTTCGATAGAATGCCATTTCTTCTTCGAGTGTAAAATGGGTTATGAGTATCACAGGCGATCCCACGGCACTAGGGTGTTAAGTCCCCGGCGAAAGAATCTGGAGGAAGAAGGAGAGAGCGAGGAAGCGAGGAGAGGGAGAGTGAGGCCGCCAGGTCGTCTGGCGATGTCGTCGGGGTGTCTACCCCGGTGGTGGATCATCGGGGAAAGTTGGCGAGCGCAGAGTCAAGGCCGCAGCGCTGCAAGCGCCACCACCACCGTCGCCAATGCCGCAGTCACCTCTCGTCTCCTCCCCCCGCGCCTCTCGACCGTCCCTCATCCCCGAGGAAAACCACCCCCGCGTCCCGGTATAGAGATCAGCCTGGCCCTGGTGAAGTTGGAAGGGGTAGGCTGTGTCTGTGCTGCAGCGACGGTCGATAGAAATGTCTGCGCGCACGCGCAACCGAACGCTCGTCAGCTGCGCCATTGATTCTCACCCACCCCTTTCCACCCCCACCCACCCACCCTCCGCCCGACAGACTTAAAGAGAAGAGAACCGTATAAAGATCGCTAATTTGTGTAACGCTGTCTGAGAAGCATCTTGACCAAAGAACATCTCGTGGACGAAAAGCAAGAAGGGGCAAGAAAGAAATGTACCGATTAAGGGTTCGACATTTGGATTTCCGAGGTTCTCGAAAGAATGACCAAGTTTAGCGTTTCCCATAAAAGAGATAATTTTTAGGACCAGGAAATTTCTTAAGAGCATCGGGAACAAAGGAAGAAAGAAGGAGAGAAGCTACGATGATTTTGATAAAGAGATACCATTCGTCCGAGACTTGTATTATTTGAGTTTATGACGCTATCTGAATATTAATCCAGAATAAGGAAGCAAGTTTAATTCAAATTTATGTTACAAGCGAATTTTAAGCAGGATCAACGTTCATAAACTTTAGAGCTTCAAAGATGGTCTCTAGAGAAATTTTATGATAGTCAACGACGCAAGTGCCATAAAGTTGGATCGAACAGAATATCTTCAGAAAAAGAGAAAAAAGACGATAAAGAGGAAGATGAAAAAGAAGAATTAGAAGTGCTAATTGATTGTCTATTAAATGGCTTCCTTCAAGGACGAATAAAAAAAGCGGCAAGATCATTTCCGGCCGTTTAGTTACTTCCGCGAAAAATGCTGCGCTTTAATAGAGATCGCCACGCCCGGAAATCGGAGTGCACGTCAAAAAAGAAGAAAGTAACCATACTTTCCCCTTTTTTGGTCAGTGAGCCGACAATTGGTTAATTGGGATTGAGATCCGAAAAGAGAAATCCAGCACAAAGAGCAAAGAAACTTGCGAGAAAAAGAAATCTTTATACGGCACGTGTTAAGATCGAATGAAGGGTCACCGGACACTGAGAGAGAGAGAGAGAGAGAGAGAGAGAGAGAGAGAAAGAGAGAGACGAGTGATACCGGATACGACCGATGATTTCATGACCATTGTCGGAAAAGATATGGTATTGATCCTCGGTTGCAAACATTCCTGCTCCCGTCGCGCACCGCAGTTCCTCCTCTTTCATGTAGCTTCGAAACCTGAACCTTCCGAATTCCTATTGCATAGCACCTTCTGTCCCTCCCTTTTGAATCCTTACGGTTGCTGACCAGAGAGAAAGAGATTTTATTCACGATTCATGGCGACTCCAACAAACAAGGAGGCAACTCGGTTCTCTCGGAAAAGTTTGTTGAGAGGAAAAAATATAACGTCGATATTTCTTCACCAATGTTTTGCTAAATAATGAAATACTAGCCATCGTATTATTTTACGAAAAATAAATCAAGCGGCTTTTCTATTGCCTCGGTAACTGGCGTCACTCAATGTTTAACGAGTCTGCGTGTTCTTAAGCGCGATGAATACGAAAGTTTTCTCAAAGTTGTGCTCAGGATGTCTGGTACCGTTTAGAATGAATGACGGACGTGCGAAAGATGCGTCCGAGAGAGGAGCGACGCGAAACAAACTCGGTGAACTTAAGCTAACGAGCGAGTCACTCACTTCGAGCGGTACCTTTCTCCGCATTTATCCTTCGCGGCAGTCACTTCACACTTGTTGTCAAGCTTCTCGGAAGCAGCGTTGCGTATAGCAGCGAATAAACGACCATCTATTTCACCTTAAAGTCAAAAAGTTCTCTTCACAGAGAAATAACGTTCGCTCAAACTTCTCACGGAACTTCTGATTCTGACGTAGCAAGAATTTACTAGTTGTAAACGCTAAAAGCATTCTCTCGGAGAATGCAAACAGCTGTTCACGTCAACGTTATCAAAATTGCTTCGAGAATTATTTTCACGATATCCGAAATTGCATTTATCTAGCGAATCGATAATAAATTTTACTATTAAAGCAAATCTGACAATCTTAAAAAAGATAATGTTCCATTGAATTTTACATTACAATCCGCAAATAATCATTTATTTGTATTCCACATTTACATATAATTTTATTTTCCTTTTGTTTTAACTTTATCACGATTATCGCTATTGATACAAATTGCGGATCACGACGCGATGTGACAATCGTATTTCCACTGTATCAATGGCAACGGAATACCGGGAACGTGAAGCCACGGTTTTGACATTCCGCTGCTGTCCCGGGCCATCAACCTGCCAGGGGTTGCGGCTAATGTCGTTGATATTCAGGACTCAAAGTGCGAGGGTCGCGTTAATGTCACGGGAGAGGGTTCAGTGTCCAAGAGGACCTATGCGGTATCCATCCTGACGTCTCGGTCTACCAAGGGACGAGGGAAAGCGCCGAGGATTGCCCGGGACCGCCCTAGTTCGAGCCCGCGCGAACCGCAACGGATAACTGAAAGGGTTAGCGTACCGACGTTTGCTGGACATTGTTCTACGACAGATCGAGTCATCGTCCCAGACATTCGCACTTACCTATATGCGAGAGAAAAAAAAAAAGAAGAGGTTCTCGCCTGCTGCCGCAAATTCACCTCGCTTTCAGTCCTCCCTCAAGATGGAACGAGACTGATATCTCGCTGTTAAACGGAGCGAGAGGAGGCACGACGAGAGAGATTTGGCCGTACTAAAGTTCGCACGAGTGCCTGCCCCTTTTTTTGCGATTCTCAAGCAGCCGATGTAATCTATCGAGGAATGTGTGGAAACTACGTGAGAAAATATATGTGAAAAGAAAATGAGAGCGTCCTGGTTGTGGATGAAACGTTCTTTTTACTGCACGGTCTTTTCAGGATTATGGAAGAAATTGGACGAAACGGTTATGGTCTCTTAGGACCGTGCTTCCGATTATCTTCTCCAAAAGAGAAAGAGAGAAAAAGAAAATTTACCGTTAATTATATTTCATTAATAACTTACAATTAGTAGTAACTCAATTAAATTAAAAGTTATTCGATGCGCGCTCACGCAACATGGAAAACAGTTAATTTAAATCTAAAAGATTCTCTGCACACAACAATTACGAAGAGAAATTCTCTCAACTTAAATTTTAAAATTAATTTCTTAATCTTCGAGCGCACACATGCACATGCACACGCACACGCGTAGAGAGAGGAGAGAGAACCAACCGGAACATGGATAACAGCAGAGTATGATTGTGCGAAAAAAATTCGTTCAGTACTAAAACCACCATTGGCAATCATAAATTTGGCTGATCCTGGCTGATTCCAATATCGAACATCACCATCGCGTCATCCCCTGCCCGCTTGCTCGCAGCCACAAACCCAGCCACCACCCCTTGCCCTTGACATTCAGCGCTACAGACGATTACGAGGCCGAACTTTGATCCCTTGTAACGACATCGTCTAAAGTTTAAATTGCACCTTTGCTAAAGCGCATCATCGTATCGCTAATATAAAAAATTTTCCCTCCAGTCGCACGATAAATATTCTTATTATTCAATATTATATTTAAATAAATTATATATCTAAGATAATTTTAAATTTAATCAAATCATTTACATATAAATTATAAGTTTAAAGTATTGAGGCACATAAATATTAAATAAAATAGAAATTATATTGAGTAATAAAAAAATTTCCTATTGTGTAAAAAAATCAATAAATAATATTTAAAAATTCTCACAATCAAAAGTTCAATAAATTCAATAATTTCCTAAATTTCCGATAGATCAGTAATTAAATAAAAGCGACTTTACTATTCAAGATTTAGCGAGACATATCTAAAATTTCTTTGCGCGGATATTTCGGTAGAATACCCACGGTATTTCACCAACGAGAAATATCTATGTCTAAATGTATGAGTCGCGCGAGTATACGATGCACATACTTGGAACACCATGCTTCCTGTTCTCCAACTATCTGTGGCACTTTAGCCAGGAGAGGATCGAGCGGCTTCTATCTTGGTGACTTTAATAGGATGCCATTCCTCGGTCCGGACAATGCGCAATACCACCCGGCCAACTTTCAGGTCCGCTATTGTCATACCCTATCGTGTAAAAATAATGAAAATTCAGCAGTAATCTTAGCACCCTCCGGGTGCTCAATTACATGTACGTTCCAAAATCATTACGCTCATTTCAAATTATAAAACGAAAAATCTTACAATTTTTTAGTGAAACAAATGTTAATACTTTTTTTATAATTATGTTATGCAAAAATTATTTTAAACAGTAATAAAATAAAGAAATATTTTACATGTATTCGATATATTGTAATAGACAATAATGATATATGATGATATTAGTGCTATTAGATAATGTCTAACAATATACCACGTGTATGTACGATTAAACTTTCTCACGATCATCCGCTAACAATTAACGACTTTGGCCTTTTCTCTTAGATTTCCCGGGAACGCACCTTACACTCCGAATCGCACAAGTTACAGTCACAGTTATAGCGAATTGCGCAGTTAAATGCTAAGTCCGATGATCTACAGCGACTTTTACGACGTTCGAAGTTGAAGCTAAAATCTTCTCAAGTCACGTAAATCGCCATGCGAATAATAGCGATGTGAGGACACGATAATGAATCTCGCATAATGAATATAATTGTTCAACAATATTTCATCAGAGAGAGTGCTGATTTTTTTCTCTCGCGCAATAATATTGTAGGTTCGTAGCTCCGTTCGCTTGTCGCGAGTAAAATTTTCATCGACGATTGTAGTAAGCACACACATTTCCCGCGCGATTGTGTACAGACGCATTTAGATATCGCAAGCATTTAGCGATCCATCCAACGATGTCGAAGTTATTACGCTCACGCAAAATCGAAAGGTCGACATGCTTCCGCGCCTTCATCTTGTGGGAACGTTCGAAATTATTTTCTCTCGCGGACAGTGCGTGTGCCTGAAAGACGCACCACGTCGTTCCCGGCCGAACGTTATATTGACCTCCCGCAGGCAAATTTCGCCGTTCGCACCCATAAGCGTTCCTTTCCCGACCGGCCCCCTATCACCCTCGGTAATAGCATAATAAATCTACGAACTTTTCGCGGTATTCCCCTCACAACCGCAGCCGATGCTTCGAGGTCGTTTCACGCGAGCGACCTCGTGCCGTGCCACGCCAGCCCCGACACGTTAGGGCATTTCGGAGACACTATTTCACTAGGAAAATTTATATCTTAATTACCGGTACACTCTACTACCAAAGATACTTGGTCTTTAATCAGTTACGCCCAACGGAAATGTGAACTTTCTGCATCAATCATCCACTGCTATTGCCCAGTTATCAGCTGTTAAATACTCCTCCCCCGTTAAGTTAAGTTATTCCTCGTCCGTTGACGAAAGATGTAGCGAGTAAATAAGATAAGTAGATATGGATAATTATTATTTTACGTATAAGTAATACATTGCGTCTATTAATGCAATATTTGCAACGCGAGGGAAATCACATGGGAAATTTTCGACGCGAATAAAATAAGTTTTTAAAACTCCGGCAATATCCCGCGCGTCACTAGAGGTTTACACGAAGAAGAACGCAGACAGATCGATCCATTGTGCACAAGAACCAAATCACCGCGCGTAACGCCTCGTATTCCAACTATTTCTCTATCAGAGTCTCCCCTTGCTCAGTCTCCCTATGTGAGACAGAAGGGGAAAAAGCCGACGCGCACAGATCTCTGCTTGAACAAAGAGGAACCGAAGTAAGACGGAAAGAAGAAGTTGGAGAGAAGAGGGGAAAATGAGCTATCAGCTAAACACACATACATATACGGAAAAGAAAGTAATACGTTTCTACTCATCTCATCAAATTAGTATTGTATCCTATAAAAAAAATTAACAGATATTAAAAATATATCTCAAATGATATTTTGATTTTTAATTATTGAAAGACAAGCAAATATATCATTAATTTTATTTAAAAATGTGAAATATATATACGTGTATTTTTATTTATCTTATTATTTTTTTTCTTTAATTAACCATTGATAGAAATTTAATAAATATCTATTGATATTTCGTTGAACTTTTAAAGATTATTTCCAGCAAGTGGCGCAACTTATTTCGACTTAATTATTCTTTTCGCGCGGTTTCTATCTTCACAGCATCTGTTTAAAGAGTCGGGCATATAATTCCGGCATTTCGTTTAAATGCGAATAAAGAAGCATGCAGCAGCTCGGCGTGGCGGGGTGGAGAGACTTTCTCGCGATATTGCAGCGGCAACGCTTCGCGAATTTTAATATCTTACACAACGGCACTCCTGGGGCTCGACATCGCACGGTCGCTGCGCCGAATCGAGCAAAATTAGTCCGTATTCCATCTCAAACGGGATTACAGTCTCCGCTTTGAAATCCGTATAAACATAGACAAGAGAGCGTATAGAGAAAATACCGGTCCTAAGCAATTGCCGGGAAAGGAAAACACGCGAGGAGTATTTCTCGTTTAAGGAGAGGACAAAAACCGGTCGGCGGACATAGGGGAACCCGTAAAAGGCACCCCGAGAAGCGTTTCACCGTGGCTAAGCGCATTTCGCTACGAAAACGGAAGCGGCACCACGTCCATCGCCATTACTTTTCGCCCACGAACAGTGTCCGAAACGACGTCGGGTTCTCCCTTATCTCTTCCGTCAAGCTTATGTGCGGCTTCACCTTTTTACTCTTAGGTGACGCC
The DNA here is from genome assembly GCF_047496725.1 of Anoplolepis gracilipes. Lineage (NCBI taxonomy): Eukaryota > Metazoa > Arthropoda > Insecta > Hymenoptera > Formicidae > Anoplolepis > Anoplolepis gracilipes. The sequence goes on along the minus strand of NC_132970.1, from coordinate 10,315,417 downwards.
AGGTCAGACCAACGACGCGACCGCAAGAGAAGGAGAACATTTGTCTCGCCGATTATGACGTGCTCGTTTCTTTCCTTCTCCTTTCTGTCTTTCCCCTCGATGTCATTCCTTCCCATCTCCTCTCCGTTCCTACGCGGGAATGCTTGACCGCTCATTGTTTCAGTCACGGCGAGGGTGCTTTGTTTCGCGAACCACGATTTGTCAGAACGCGATGCACAAGAGGAAGTGGCTTCCCAAAATATATGGCTAACCGCGACAATGAAAAAGATGGTTTCGAAGAAAATGTTCAATATATCCTACGCTCAATAATATAATTTTTATATAGTTACTATATAACATTGATTATTATCTATCAATAATTTTTACAATCAAAGAGTATCTATTCATTAAAATCAATTGTATAGTTATAAATAAAAGCATGTAAAGTGCAAATGCTTAATATGACAAAAATAACACTTTTTTAAACAGTCTGCAATTATTTGAGCGTAGAATAACACGCCTGACAATTGCTTTAATTTCCATGACTCTTCAGCTTAATGAGCATGAGAAGGAAGAAGGAATCGTTCCTCACATTATCATTCATAATCCTGTTCGTCAAAGAGAGGTCATCGGTTATTCGTCGCTGTAATGATGATGAAGATGAGGAGAAAGCACGCATCTGCCATTTCCAATCTCTTATTTCCTCTTCGTCATTATTAAAAAAAGATTATACTCATGAGAAAGTGTGACTATTATAAGTATAAAAAAAAAATACTATCTCTTTAAGTGGCTTTTATGTTTCGATACTGTACAGTGGTTTTTTACAATTACTTTTTTACAATTTTATAATCCATTTATAAATTTATACGAAAATGAACATAAAAAAGTTTCTTATTTTTTTCTATATTTAAATTCAATACAGAAAAAAAATTGATCATTTTATACATCTATTATTCAATTGCTCGACCGTGTGAATAAAACATGTATCAACCGTCTAGCCAACCGCGCTCTTTCTTTTTGCCCTCGAAAAAATTGTCCGTGTATATATCAAGTTCACGGACAAAAATACTAGTGTGCGCGTGACGTGGGGTGAGAAAAGCAGAGCTATCTTGCATCGATCCGATTGAGGTAGGTCGGGTTCTCAAGGGAACGACTCTTATCCCAGTTCAGGGATAAATTCAAGGACAGTCCAGCTGTCTACGAATAAAAGTTCGTATTGACGAGTCATGAACTTGCATTATCATAAGAAAAGATAAAAGCGCCTTTTCAAACTATTAAACTATTAATAATTATGTTGAAATAATGAATGATAAATGTTTTAAATCAACAATGATAAGCCAGATAAATAACGCATGAGTAACTGAACCGGAAATTAAACCCAGATCTTTCATTTGCCGAGCCAAAGTTTAAATGAAGACGGTTCATTAATATTCATCTAAATTTCTGGAAAAGGAATGATTTTAAAATTATTTGAAAAAACGTTTAATTATTTCGCATCATTAGCCGTTAATGTTTTAGCTCTTATTAATCATAATAAGTACTTTATTTAACATAAGGAAATTTAAAATCTAATATATATATATATATATATATATATATATATATATATATATATATATATATATATATACTGTCTAATTTAAGAGCAACGAAAAAATGATAGGAAACATATCAAATCAATGTCCTTAAATTAATAATTTACATAATTATTTTGCATTTACTGTCTTTTTTTGTTCCCTCTCTCTCTTTCTCTCTCTTTCTCTCTCTTTCTCGGTCTCGCGAATATCAGCACGTTGAATTGCACACGAGTTGCGCAACAGGAAGACGAACGTTTAAGCTAATGACCTTTAATGCAAACCTCCATTGTGTGCGGAGAGTGTTAAGCCTGCAATGAGAGTTAACGCACAAAATGCGTTCAGCAAATAAAAAAGAGAAAGAAATTGTGGAGAAAGACTAAAAGAGTAAAGAGTATAGAAATGAGAAGTGAACACAATTTTTTTTACAAATAACTTACTTCATGATTAACATAAAAGTACGGAACTCTATCTCTTTTGCACTCTTAAGAATTTCTTATCAATAAACTTTAATTTCTATTGTTGACATATATAATATTGTTTCACTTTCAATGAAAATAAATAAATACAGAAGCGATTTTAACTTTTAAACGTAAAAAATTTTTTAATTTTAAAACTTTTTTGACGATGAGAATCTTTTTCTCCTTTCTTTCTTTTTGAAATCTAATCAAAGTTTAGTAGAAGCTAATGAGATGTGCGAATAGTTCTTGTTGCCGCGGCTAGCACTTTCTCATTTACGTTGTAATGAAATTAGTACAACGGACTTGAAACATCGTTCGAAACTCAAGCCACCAAAACTCCCATCCACCATTTCGTACTGCCTCTGAATTTAATCAACGCCACCAGCGAGGAGCAGGAAGATTACGTTACTTAGAGAACTACCTTAGAATAGCGTGATTGTTCTCGTACCGGCTTGACCACGGAGGGTCAATGGGTTTCATATTACTACGAACGCGGCAACGAAACTTAGTAACGGACTAACAATCAATAGTTAACATCACGTGATATTAAACCTATAATATATGAGTGTTAAAACTGACAATTATTGTAAAATAATAATAAAACATATTTTTTAAAAGAAAGAAATATTTCAATCTCGCAAAAATATATTTTTCATTAATACTTCGTATATTTTATAAATTTTCTATACGACAAAGAGAGACTAAATATATCGCTCCTCGTCATCCACACCCACACACAAGTATCCATCTACTGAATCAAAGATCTCGGTGTATAAACTTTTTGTCTCGAAAGTAGCGGGACATACCAACCACGACGACACATGGTACATAATAAATCCACATGGACGTTTTCTATTAGCTCGAGGTGATCGGAAGCGACCATCGTATATCAGCGTCAGCTCATTGGGAATCAATGTCCATGGAATCGGCGAGCGAGACAAGGCGACGCGACGCGGACAGACTCTCAAAGCACGAGAGTATACTGAAGAAAGGAAAGCCTCGCTTTTCATCTCTTCTAGGACGACTGAATTACGAGAAAAGCTTTTCGACGTCGTTCTTACGAACGGACCTTTTAATTAATCTCTGCCCCCTCGAACACGAGTATCATTCAGAGCTCTAGCGCCACTCACCGCAGACCAACGAGGGTCCCCGCGCAATTCTCGAGAAAATTACGCGGTCCATCCTTTGCGAAACGGATCGCTCTCGTCTATGACATGGGTCTGTACAGTTTTTATAATCCCCTTTTGTTTCCTTTGTTTTACAGATTCATGTGAATGACATAAATATGAATGAAAAAACATATTAAGAGAAAGGTAGTGAAGTTATAACATAGACATTATATGTATATATATTAGAAAATTCTTTAGAAGCTCTTTCATTGTCAACTAATTCAATCGAGCATTCCGAAAACTGGACAAATGCATCAAAATTTCGATCAATTGAAGCATCTTTGCACTACATAATTTTTAGACAAAATAAAAAAATTAAATAGCAATACGAAAGAATGTGCGACGTAGTTTACATTTCGCGTATCCTTGTCAGAAAAAGCGTAGTTTGCAAATGTTTGCTAACGGAACAATCCCTTATCAGAGTCGACTAGGCCGAGATAATAAGACCGTAATGCGTTCACCGGCGAAATATAATGCTCAGCATAAGCGTTGACTCCGGCGAGGCACTTGATTCACGCTCAAAACTTATTTTGAAGATAAAATCGTACTCCTTTGTCTAAATAATAATTTTATTACTTTTACTAAAAAGTATGTAATATAATAAAAAAAGAGTGCGCGAGTTTTCCCTTTTTTATTATTTTAATTTTATTTACTATTATTTTATATATTATTTTATCATTACATATTTCACAAGTATATTATATATATATATATATATATTACATATACTATTAATATTGTGCATATGTTATTATTTATATTTTAGTCTCTATTTTATTTGAACAAAAAAAAAAAAAAAAAAAAAAGATGAAAGAAATAAAGTATTGTGTACTTGACATTTTGTCCGTTCAATATTTTCTGCAAGCTGGCGCCGCTGACATTCGATGCATTTATCTTCGTCACACAGCGTTCAAGAAACAATATTTATCGAGTCGCAAAATAAAGAACCGCAGTTCGCATACGACGGACTCTGTAATAATAAACTATCGCGGCAATGTAATGCTTAGCGTATCGAGTATTCGACGAAATGATAATATTCAGGTCGTTCAACCGTTTCACACGCACATTTGTGAAGAAAGGAAGTTCACGAAGCTACATAAAAATAAACTATCGCGATATTTACATCGAAACAATGATGATTCAATTACAAAGTTAAAAAAAAAAGAATGTATACGAATTTATAACGCGATATTATTTTCGATTTAACGTCCGACGTCAGAAAATGCATTGCAAAAGCAAATACGTGCCACATTGTTAGTTACATTATAATTACGATTAAGATTATATATCAATCTCATGAAATATATAATATGCGAAATATCGCGTTATTATAAAAGTTCGTCGCTTTCGTTTCAAGCGGAGATAGATAAAACACAGCGCGACGGACGAAGCATAAAACGAACGCAAGCCACTCCTAGTTTCAGCGTCTATCTAAGCCACGTGTCGAGTTACTGTTACTGCATCGTGGCATGTTACTTTCCCATTTTCCCATTGCTTCTCCTGTCCGATTTATCGTTAGATGCAACCTCGAGGTCATTCACACGAAATTCGCGATAGTTTATCACACAATTTGCAAAAAGTAAAAAAAATTATTGTATATATTTTTGCGAATCTCTCACTACTTTTTTTTATAAATATTATTACTACAGCAGAATTCGCAACTAAAGCAGAACGATAAAAATTGCAAAAAGATTCGAGACGACGATAGAAGCGCGGAGAACATTCTGTTTTTCCCTCACCTCGACGGCGACGGAGGGTCTTAACGGAGGAGTTATCGCCATGACTTCCAATTCACGACGGCAATCCCCGGTCTTAAGTGACTCCGGGGATTGTCGGCGCTGCACATCGGTATTCAGTACGCAAAAGGCAAGCCTTGCATTTTGCAATTCGCATCGCGCAACGCAGAAAGGGGTAATCCACCCTCGATACGAGAGGGTTACACAGGGGAGAGAACGAAACGATTGCTACGGGGACACGGTTGCCATGGGAGGATTCGCTGGGTGTGTTTCGAGGGTTTCAACAGAGGGTTTATGACGGTGCCCTGGTTCCTCCAGTCCCCTCTACCCGTCCTTGCCTGAGCAACTCTCTGCTACTGCACAACACGATGCGTGCACACACATCCGTCGCGTGCGCGCGCGCGCGCGCGCGAGATCGATCTCCCTCGAGTTACCTAACGGCTCTCGTTAGGTTTAGTCGGCCGGTGAAGTTGAGAAAACCGGTATTATTGAAAAACTGGAACCAAGCAACACGCATACACACAGCCGTGGCCACTGCCGTCATGCCGGTTCGGCAGCAAAACACGCTCGAGAACGGCCACGAAAGTCAATTGCGCAATACTTGCCAATAAAAGAATGCAAATCCACGACGTAAAAAAAAAAAAAATACGCACACTGCGTTTATATTTTTAATGTCACGTAATGTGACATAAAACACGTATGTATCAGGAAACAGTTTCTATATTCTGCTAAGATTGCACAGCTCGAACACTTTGCTGTCTAGAAAATTGACAATTTATTTACGTAATACTTTTATACTATCGATAAGCAAATTAGCAAAGCACTAAATACTATAAACGATTCCTCGATAATAGCGTAGTATCATTCGTATATCAAACAGATTTTTCGCGAGTGATGCATATGTTAATACTGTTTCTGCGAGGTAGCTCTCGCTGTCGGCTATAAACGCCATGTCGAACTGTAATAAAGCGCACTGTTGGTGAAGCAAACAAAAAAATGATCAAGGGAAGGTATACGTGCTTCCTAATAAAATAGCCAGGATGGATTTTATGGACGCGTCGTAACTAGCGGCGCCGCACGTAAAGATGCGAGAAAAATTATTGCTCTTATTTCCGCCATATGTCGATAATAATAGCAACGACAACAAATAATAACGTAACAGATGTGGCGATCGAGTTAGCAACATCGCGCAAAAAGCACATCCCTCCGAAGTTTCGAACGGCGCTAATTAGTCGCGTCGTTAACTTCATAAACTTTGACGATTGCTCGCCGACAAGTCCTGACGAAAATATAGCGCGGGTGATTCTATCGAGACAATTTCAAACCCTGCGCGAGAGTATGTGCCCTAATTCGGAGGGGAACAGCCAGCTGGCTGCTTTACCAGTCATCCTTTCTTTCTCCGTTCCCGCAAACAAGCGCCGAAATGGCAGGCAATTTGAAGGTCGAGGTCAGATCGTAGGTCAAAGTTTGTTAAGTATTATGGAACGGTAGTTGGGGCGTGCATCACTTATAGATCTCCCTTTCCCTTAAAAAAAAAAAAAAAAAAAAAAAAAAAGCTACTTTTTTCTGCTCCATCGATCCAAGATAAACGCAGCAATTTATATTACGAATGCGAAACATGAAAAGCTCGCCATTTATCGCATAAAGAAATCGGAAACTATAAAATGTATATTGAAGTTTATTATTTTTCACAATTCCTCTACTGTATAATATTCCACGCAAGATCAAAGTGCATTTACATAATTTATAAAAATCGTTAATAATGCAGGTTTTAGAAGTTTCGCTTACACTTGCATTTGCAATATTTTGTAATTAATTGAAATTTGATTTCGATTGAATAAATATTTATATACTTCTATTCTATATTGATATAATATATATCAATATAAAGATATATATTAATACATATATAAAGATAAAATATTCAGTTTGTTTCTTAAATTAGAGTTTAGAAGTAAACCGTAACACAATAATTTAGATTTATTGCATTGTTTGACGAAATTAAACCGATGGTTTAAATTAATCGGAATAACGATTTAATCCTACTATCCAGCAATATAAAAAGACGTATAAGAAAGCGTCGGTCAACCAGGATTAGTGCTAATCAAAGCACTGATATAACCGAGCTTACGAGTCGACATTCTGGGTTAACTAATCCTAGATTAACGATATTCTCTATCTCTTTCTAGATTATAACGCTTGCAATAATAAGTCAGTTAATCAGTCAGTTAATAGGTAAATAAGTTGAATCACAGAATTAATCGCTAATCGACGTCGTAGCAAGTGGACTTTGCACAGCGCGAGTAGCACAGGTCAAGGAAAAAATCGTAGGCGAGTAAAAGTATTTTTTAATGTCGACGCGTACATGTAAACGTACGTACATATATATATGTATGTATATGTGTGTGCGTGCGTGCGTGCGTGCAAAGAGACACATGCACGCTACTCGGTTTACTCGGGTATTGATTTCTCCTCGTATTTAGGGTAGGACGACAGTGTTACAGAACGGGATGCGAAAGGATTCGCCGGGGGCGTAGCTTATGCCTGATTTACGCATGTGGAAAGGACGGTCTCTCGGCCGAGATTAATTTAACGAGCTCCTACGACGCGATTAAAGCTGGTCACCAATATCGGTTTAATCCTCCATCTATCAAGCTATTTTTTTGTACCTTGTTACGCACGCATATGTAAATCCGTGTTTGATTAAATATGCTAAGTTATTACGACCCGTCATGTAGCCAACACACAATAAAAACCAAAAGATAATTTATTTCTCTCGTAATTTTGAATTAAAAGAGATAACTTCTACTTCAAGAAATATTTATTTTTCAGTGTAGTATTTCTTATTTTGGCTCTGCGCGGTAATATCTCGTATGTTGTAATCGCCAACAATAACATTACATCAGTTCATTTTATTAACAAAGTAGGGTGTTGTAATTTATACAACCTTGTAAGCGAAACTTCCGATGTCAAAAATTAGCAAGATAATTAAATACTCACCTTGATGTGGTAGGAGTTAAGTTTGGTGCGAGGCAGACTGTTGAAAGCGCTGAAATCTAAACGACGGGAGAAGATGCCATTGGCACCGCAACTTTGTCTGCAAAAAAGACAAAACAGAATTATTTACAAGATATTAAACAAATATAAAAATAAAATATGTATATCTTTATTAAATATTATACGTTATGTGTGCATTATCATATTTCTTGCACGTCTCCTATTCACGTCTGTCGACCTAGCCCCCTCACCTTGTAAAAATAAAAAAACAAATACTGCAAATTTACGAGCTATTTATGAGCTTTCATATCCCGCAAATTAAAAATTTTGAGCTCGTCACACTAGGCAGGAATTTAATAATTTTGGTGGGGGGCTGAGTCGACTATGAGCTTTTAAAATAATATAATTTCGATTTTTGAGCTCACCGTTTTAACCCCAAAACAACCTTTTCATTATTTAACTCAAGAGAGAACTATGCTTAAAATGAAAAAATTTAACACTTTTGCGGGTAAATATTGTTTATTGATTTATGAGCTCTCAAAATACGTGTATTTTGATTATTGAGCCGCAACCCCTTTATAGAAAAACCACCTTTCGTCTCCCCGGCACAAGAGAAAACTATACTTAAAATGAAAAAATTTAACACTTTTGCGGATAAATATTGTTTATTGATTTATGAGCTCTCAAAATATGTGTATTTTGATTATTGAGCCGCAACCCCTTTATAGAAAAACCACCCCTCGTCTCCCCGGCACAAGAGAGGATACTTAAAATGACTATACTTAAAATGGAAGAAATTAAATATTTCGTATTTTAACTGTTTTATAATTAAATATTTTATATTATTAATGCTTCTTATAGGTTCGCAAAATAATAATTTTTTTTCATTTTAAATTTACAGTTCTCTCTTATGTGAAGGAGATGCGTGGTGATTATTTTTGTAAAAAGGTTGTAACTTAATAATCAAAATCGCTCGTATTTTTGGAGCTGATAAATCGATAAACAATATTTAATCGTAAAATAAATTCTTTTATTTTAAGTATAGTTTCTTTTGTGCTGGAAAGATTTGGGAGTAGTTTCATTGTAAAGGAGTCGTAGCTCAATAATCAAAATACACGTATTTTGAGAGCTCATAAATCAATAAACAATATTTATCCGCAAAAGTGTTAAATTTTTTTATTTTAAGTATAGTTTTCTCTTGTGCTGGGGAGACGAAGGGTGGTTTTTCTATAAAGGGGTTGCGGCTCAATAATCAAAATACACGTATTTTGAGAGCTCATAAATCAATAAACAATATTTACCCGCAAAAGTGTTAAATTTTTTCATTTTAAGCATAGTTCTCTCTTGAGTTAAATAATGAAAAGGTTGTTTTGGGGTTAAAACGGTGAGCTCAAAAATCGAAATTATATTATTTTAAAAGCTCATAAATAGCTCCTAATTCTGCCGCAAAGAACGATTGAATATTTTTATTTTTAAGGGGCGGGGGGGCTGAGTCGACGTCGACTCAGCCCCCCCACCAAAATTATTAAATTCCTGCCTAGTGTGACGAGCTCAAAATTTTTAATTTGCGGGATATGAAAGCTCATAAATAGCTCGTAAATTTGCAGTATTTGTTTTTTTATTTTTACAAGGTGGGGGGGGGCTAGGTCGACAGACGTCTCCTATTCTATATTTACATCTATTTTCGAAAAGACATTCTTGTTATCTTAAATATAAACATTGATATATCGAAGGACGTATTAGGTGACTAGGATCATAAACGAATCCTTTAAAGACCTTCCGGAAAAGTTCGTGTTCCAGTGAATTTTTCGATTTATAATAACCCCAGACCCAGACCCTCGGCCTCTCGCTTGACAACTTTCTCCCCCAAGGATTCCAGTGTATGACCCTCGTCGTGCGAAGCCTGCTTTCTTAATACATGCGCGACGATAAAATCGAAATATCTCTAATTGTAAATCTAAGTGCGTATAAGCACGTACAACGTGCAACTTTTTATTTAAACTTATATCAATCGTCAAAAAAAAAAAAAAAAAAAAAAAAAAGCAGAGAGTACCGTTTCTCGAGCAGAAAAACTCTGTTTTGAAAGTATTACTAAAGATCGATTATACAGTATAAATTTCATTAAATAAAATATTGCTTTAAAAAAATTCCAAGTATTTTCAATTTCTTTTGCCGAGATTACTTTTAAATAAATAAAAAGTTATAGTTTTGTAATAAATCAAAATTAATCTGAGTATAAAATAAATATTTTTCCTTAACAATTTTTCTTAGTGTCGTTTAAATTATAATTACAAGGATATAACATTAAATATTTTACATTACAGATTTAGTCAGAACTCATAAATTAAGATTAATAATCGGTGATACAATAATAAATCACTAATTATTTATAGTTATATATATTTCTAGTGGCTTCACAAATAAACACTGATTACCATGTTGCGTAACGTTCGACATAATACGAGTCAACGGCGCTCTTAACTTCGACGTTGTAGAAGAGATTCCGCTATAGGCACAGCAAATTAAAACGATAAAATAGAACGACAACAGGCGCCAGTGAGGTGGCTTCAGGATACCCAGCGCGGAACGGGAATTACAACAACGACGACCATAATAGTCGGTTCGAGCTGTGCAACATAGTTGCGTCACCAGGAAGACGAGCGGGCAGGCGAGCGATAGGCGTCAACATAGTAGCAAGCTAGGGTGGGGTGAGTAGAGTGGGGAACCCGCGACCTTGGCCTCCACTCTAGCGAGACCGTCCCTCTATCGTCGCATGTATTGGTTATGTTTGGCAATGTCAGTCCAGGGTCACGAAAATATTGCGCACTGTCAAAAGCAAACGACCATTTTTTTGCGGAGAAAACACTCGCTTGCATTATGCAATGTGCCATTTATTCGATTTCTAGCTTTGTTATAATGGAGAGAAATGTTTTTTCTAACTTTGTCGCATTCGATTTTTCTTACTTTTTCTCAATGAATTTTAAAGACTCTTGCAAAAATAAATTGTGGAACCGTGTAATTCTGATCTAATATTACGATTTTGTGTCAGCGATTTTTTTTTTTAATTTTTCTTCAATAGAAAGATGTAATTATGACAAAAACTTGAGGATGTTTTGTACGTACAATCGTAGCAAAAAGTATAGCTGAAATTCGATTTTGACAAATGTATGCTCTCCTCATATAATTTGAATAATAATGATACGCAGGATCTTATCATTTATTCATAGTTAAAGTACAGAAATACATTTTGAATTTTTGTTGATTTTTTCGGAAATTATTCTTGAGAATCCTTAATACTTATTTTTGAAATATTGAAAGTTTAATGAAAATTTTTACAGGTTGTTTCTCACATGTTTGGAGACTTAAAAAAATCCAGATTAATTTGTTGAAAAAATCAAAAGTTATAAGGATTTTAATTTGTAATGAATTTACTTGTGGGAAACGTGTGATTGCGTTGATTCAAATGGTTAAAATGAATAAAAAAAATTTATAGAAATTAGTTTAAATTTGCAAAAATATAGTTTAAATATAGAAATATTTGAATAAATAATTTTGACCAAGATTGAGGTAATTCGAAATATATTGAACATAATTCAATAAATTATAATGATAAATTATTATAATTTATCAATAAAACAGTTTAAAATATATATGTTGTAATTATTCATTGTTTAATTTCACTGCCAAAAATTTCTTATTACAATTCAGAAAACTCGATAATTCCTCTTAAAAAAATAACAGAAATTCCAAAGTATATTTCTAGTTATAAATAATTTTTATTTACTAAAACTATGAGAAGAATATATATTCGTTAAAATCGAATTTCAGCTATTTTTTTTTTTGCTACAATTCGACGTACAAAATATCTTTAATCTTAAGCACAAAGTGTGTGTTTCTAAAACTCGCAAAATTAAGTATATTTAAAGTTAATTTTAAATTGGTTTAATTAAAATAAAAATATAATTCTTGGAAGCAAATGAACGTTTACTCTGAAAATAAGTATAATTAATTTTAAAACCATGTTATAAAAAGATTAAGCAATCTCATTATCAATTTTGTGGTTCATATAATATTATCGGCGCCAGATATTATAATTCTTCTAATCATCGCAACGTAGCAAACACGGAGTACGTTTAATTTTAGTTCATTGTCAGTCTATTCCAATATATCAGATGCGATAAGGATATAAAATATTAATGTACATTGTAAAAAATTATTATTCTTCAAATTTAATTATCGCATATCGAGCTCAATATTTTTTACAATACGCGCAACGTCATGGAATTTAAGCTCTTCATTAGATCCAATGATAGAATTTACATTGGTTGCCTGTGTGTATTAGACTCACGTCGATGACTAACGTCGTTATGTAACATGTTGTTACGAAAACTTGGTTGCGACAGACGTGTAGTAGCATCGAACACACGCACGCATACACGTACACGAAACGTTCACACGAAGTAAATAGTGTTGTTTACTTCATATTACTGCGATTAGTCAACAATGTAGACAAGTACCGATAAACGTGAAGGCGCCAAGGCGCCGCTTCTTTTTCTGCGCCGTGTTGCTGCTTGGCAAATCGCAACACGTTGAAAATACACGTGAATAGTCGCGCGAATCGCCCGAGGAAATTATTGTCAATACGTATCACGTCATTAGCGTACCATCTAAAGTTAAATTTAACAAAAAAATATCCTGAAAATTAAGAAGACCAAAGAAAACAAGACTGTTAACTCCAAATATTAGAAAAACTCGATAAGAAAATTAGCGTTTTTCCTTGTCTCGATTACTTGAAATTTTCAAACATATTAATTATAATCTAAAAATTTTTCCAATATATTTTTTATATTTTCTTCAACCTATCCCACGAATTATATTTCAAATGAATATTGAGAGTAGTACGTTGAACCAAACAGGCTCCAAAAATATATAGGAAGTACGCCAGCGGCAAACTTTCGTTTTCGACGAAGAATTCTTCGCATTCGACTGGGAAGACGACTATAAAAAAAGAAATGGTACGCGCTGGAACTTCGAAATAAAAATAAGAACTCGGCGGTATACACGTGAAAGCCATTAAGTTGGACGTAACAGCGGAGAAAAAAATAGTAGCCCGCAGTCCAATTTAGTGCGCACTAACCGGTTTCCGTAGTTAGCATATGCACACATTCGCCGCGCTATCTGAGAATGGTATCTGCCGCGTGCGCTGATGCAAGAAAGTTATTATCTAACCTTGACGCGACTCCAATACAACTTGACGACTCACATATTAGTCTCCAAATTCTTCACAAGCACATGTTGCAAAAATATCGCGTGAAATCCTAGTTGTTATTGTCGGTCGAGGCGCAAAAAAAAAAAAAAAAAAAAAAATTCTAGCAGCAGAACTGACGCACGTTATTATTAGTGCGAGCATAAAAATTTCTTGCGCGAAATATTTTCAAGCACATTATAGATACGTAAAGTGAAATGATTAATCGCCCATTTGAGTTACGTCATTGGCGAACCGTAAAATCTTAATCTCGCTCGATTAATCGTAGCGCCGAACTGTTTATGCGCACGAATCAGTTTTTGTAACGAGAGTGCTTGACGAACAGACATATCAAATGTTATTGCACAGTATCAATGTTTTGCGGTCGTCAGGATTAATCGCGAGATAATTTCTGGGAAAAAAACGTTAATAATAATAAATACGTACAACATAGTAGATAATGATAGTAGATAACACGGCGTAAAATTCCGATAGAAATCGTACTTAATGCGATTGCTTTACAAAACTATAATACATATCGTATCAATTTTTTTAACGCATCTCTCATTAGATATATTAATACATTGAAATAAAAAGAATCGATATCGGTATTTAAGCGATTCGCACCTGCTGCCTGATACTTAAAATCCCTCATGACCAAGAAATAAACGTCCAAGTTATAGTTACAAACATCTGGCTTAGTTTAGGCGAAGGACGTCATATAATATCGTCGCAGTAATGGCATCATAAAATGTATGATTTGCATATCGCGCGTTCGACACGGGACTTAAATCTAACATTGTTGCGCAAGCAACAACAGGGGGGACGTCATACGAGTATACGCGGACGACAGATAAGTTTTCGTAACCGGACACCGGTGTATATCGAGTGCAGTCGGTAGATCACACAGTGACAGATTACGTTTCTAGGAAGTGTTTCGCACTTTCGACACCTCTCTCTCTCTCTCTCTCTCTCTGTCTCTCTCTCCTCCATCGTAAATGATTACGCTATCAAGGCGCTTATAAGAGAGAACACCATCGGCACATCACTTCGTGTTGCGTATTCCAGGTCTCTCTCTCTCTCTTTCTCTCTCTCCTCTCTCTCTCTCTCTCTCTCTCTCTCACTCTCTCTTTCTTATTCGCGTTCCCACAAGCCGGCGGCGAATCATTCGCGATTTATTATGTCGGCCGCCGACCGCGTCGAGTTAGTCAGCGATTCCGAGAATTGCGCCGTCCGTTCGCGGTAATATCACGTTTACAGAGGCGTTTTCCCACTCTGCTGCAAATAGCGGCAAGCGAGCTAATACCAGTCGCAGCATAATCTTTATCTAAGTCTTTATCTTTAGCAAGCACGGGCGCGCGTGCAAGCACGATAACGATTATTGACGAACGACTCGCGAATGTATAAAACTTGTTGTTGCCGAGAAAAGAATTTACGAGGCAACAACGCATGTTTTTGCGCGCTCGCTACGCAGATACTTGCTGGCTGCGGTTATGCAACTCGTCACGTTTTATCGTCGACCGCTCGACATGGTCCTGACCTATCGTAACATCCACCGATTACGCTCCAATTCGTTATCGTGGATTAATGAATTCGATATACAAATTGAATCGATAACGGATCGCGTTTAAAAGGGGCTCGACCTCTAACAAAAATAATTCCACATATATTCGAATTTTTATTTTTTCCGAGACGTTACTGCCAGAACATAATCGATGATATCATCAGAAATATATGTGTAGCGGTGATGCACAGAAAAACCGCAGCAGTTGCAAGGGAATATCGTGCGAGATTATTTCAGGCGACTTACGTCAGCGCGTTTTATCGAATACCTGACCTAGGTCGTGATACCTATTCTATGAAGAGAAAAAAAATTGAGTTAACTTGGGAACATGGCGACAAAACTTATTTTGGGAATCCAAATATAAAATGAAATTTAAAGAAACATTAAAATGTTTTTTCTGAAATTATAAATTATTTTATTTATATATTCTAAGATAGATATATTTTATGAAAAAACATTTATTATGTGATATTAATAATAAATAATTGTATGTAAAAAATTTTAATGTTATTAGTTTATATAAAATTGTAATAAAGATTTGAAGTTTTTAAGATATTTTTTTAATACATATTTTATTTTCTATGTATAAAAAAAAATTAATTGGTACTAGTATTGCCTTCAATATTCTTCTCCATTACAAAAACAACATGTGTTGCAAGTTCAAGAACATGCAAAATCTGCGTTCATAAAAACTTGTTTAAGTCATCAAAAAATTTAGCAACACACATTAAGAAACTTGATAGCGAATTTTTATAGAAACAGGAATCTCCTATTAAATCATCGGATCATCTCTGAACCTACACGATTTTTATTTACGCCTTTATCAAATTCTGTCGCGACGCTGACGAATCTATTTTGATTGCATGAGAAAAAAAAAAGGTTTCCTGTAAGCTTTTGTAAAAACGCATCGAAAAGCATAATCTTTGCAGTGTAAAAGAGATTAATTTTTTATCACTTTAACATCAATCTACAATCTTTTGTTTATCTTTAAGATCAATCTATATATTTATACAAAATTTGAAGCATATGTAATAAGTATGTTCATTGATTTACGCATTATATATATTGCAAGTTAAAATACTCTAATGTTTTTTTTATTCATAATTTAACTAAATGATCGTATGATATTACGTTTTATTTGTCTAGTATAAATATGTATAAGTGTAGTCAATGTTATCGTGAACCGAGTGTCACATTCAAGGCTATCTGAAGTATGAGTACGTGACTTTGTCTATAAACAAGTTCGAGATTGAAATGTTATCATTTAAAGTGTCTATTGATAGATCGATTCGGTCGAGTTTACGTTAATTGGACTTATTAACAACAAGAAAATGAAATATGTATATGCCTGTATATAAACTTATATAAACACGAAATGTCTTTTTATAATCTCTTCGTATTTATATGCAAATATAATATCTATTTTTAATATACAATATTTAATATATATTTTATTATGAATAATTATAATATATATATTTTTGTTTCTTATCTAATATTTCTAATTTAATGAAGAAGCAACTTCTGTATAGGCATTTCTCCAAGTGGGAGACGGTCTTGTTTACGCTTACCAGTTGCTATTTTCGTATACACAAAGGTCTAAAAAAAGCCAAAACTAAAATGAAACCTTGGCACGATAGTACAACGATATTTTTTTCGTTAAAAGCTTCATCGTATTTTTGCGCAGTTAAGCGATAATACGTTCGTGAGATGTCCTCTTCCGTCACCGGCTTCGCGCACACGAGTACACAACTGTGACATCCGGTATACACACCTACACACACCTACATATATCAGCAAATGAAATGCACGAACGAAACTAAGCGCCACTGGGCGTGCTCGCGAATGATACACTCGCATATACGCGTATCTTATGACTGTACTGTATGCATATCCCTTTTATGTGTGTGTGTGTGTGTGTGTGAATGAATCGGACTGTGTTACTCGTGCCGGAATGCAGAGCCACGGTAAAATAAAGACCTCGTACGACCGCGAAGAAGCCGACCCGATAAAACTTCGCCGAAGATCTCCAAGGATGGAGATAAATTCCGCGAATTCGTTAATATTCAAGAGCCGAACAAGATAAATTATTCTTGTTTTCCTAGCGAGTAAACTGAATATTATTAATGATGCATTACAATGGATAAAGATAATGTATAATTTGATGATTGATCAATGAAACTTGATTGTAATAATAAAAGCAAATTATTAAAAACAAGCTACTTAATTGACAAGAGGCTCACAAGTCAAAGCATGAAAATGCTAAAGATAAATACTGCAAAAAGTCTTATATCGGCTATTATCCACTCCACTGAAGTATAGCGGCGGCATCGTTAATTTTCTCCGCTTATGAAACTTGTCTAACAAGCTGTCGAAGCAAAAATTAGAAATGTTTTTCAACGAATAACAAGATAAGTAAGATCTCAATAGTATATAATTCTAAGAATTACATACGAGATGTATATAAACTTCGCATATAGAACATTGTTAATGTTGATATTTTAAATTGATGAATAGTTTATCCTCACTCAATGAATAAAATTTTATAGATTCCTTTTTGTGAGATTTATTTTAATGATATGTTTTGACACAACTAAATTTTTTTTATAGGATTATCTCTCTTATATCTTATTATATCCTATTTGTAATGTAAAGTTGATTGAAAGTTGATACGAGCTATGTATTTACCGTGCGCGTTGACGGAATATACTACTCTAATATTTGTCTTTCTCAACGCAGTGACGAGAACCTGCAGATTGACGAGGTGTTTGATTACAGAGATCAAAGCATACGCAAAATTCATTGTTAACATACGAGAGAGGATAGAATAGGCACGTGGATGATTATTGGTAAGCCGAAAGCGTTCATAAGGGATTGTCGGGTAACGAGATAGCGTCAGAGAAGAGAGGATTAACTTATAGATAAATAGGTTTGGTGTCTTGCGTCTCCGCAATGTCCTTGAGCATAGCGGATAAGACTCCTGAATTCGCTTCACGAATTACTTACGAAGCACGTGAGGATCTTGTTAAAGACGGAGCCAGCCAGCTGTCACGTGCAATTTTCACGGACGACAACGACAACGACGACGACGACGACGACAAACACTGTGTCTCTTGTACATACGTGAGCCTACTACGTGGTACAATGAAAAGGAATCTTCTACAGCTTCTACTTAAATCCCCCTAAAGCGCGGGTCGCAGGTGTGCGTTAATGAGTCGAACAACGATAATGGAAACGACGGTACACCTAAGCGTAGACACAATGGATCGACTAACCCAAGCCGGCCGGCCGGCCGGCTAGTTCTAGTCAGACGATGTCACGAGAAAATTTGTACAAGCTGCTTCTTTAGCACTTAACCCATCCTGGGAAACTTACTTCGCGCGGACAAAGTAAACGCATTTGAATCTTGTACGTTTCTTTCTCACATTCGAATTCTGCCGCAATAACCTCTTGAAAAAAAAAAAGAAAAAAAAAAAAAAAAAAAAAAACACGGTAAAAGAAATATCGCATATATTCCTCGGAATTTTATTTTACAATTTTATGTATTTGTATCTTCTTTTCTTTAAATTTTATAGTCAAAACTAATTTCAGAATACCAATTCCATTTTGCATACCCAGTCCGCTCATATTATTATTATAGCACTAAATATAGTGACTTTTTTTCGTTAAAGATAAATTTTTGATATAAAACGGATCATTTCACTGCCGAAAATGATGCTGGAACATAAAACCAGAAGGAAAAAATCGGAGACCGGTTCCACGCTGTGATTTCTATCTATTAATAGACGGCATAAACACGGCAGAATGGCGATACGCGGAGGCTTGCGCGACGAAGAAAAACAAGCTTCACGGATGACAGCCACAGGGAGACATTGATGGCCGCCGGTTGTCGGTTACGTGCGTCGAATCACGATGCAGGATCCCCCCCGGTGCATTCGTTCGCGAGAGCGCCTGCATGTTCCCGATTTAATTGTATGCTAATGCCGCGAGCTCGATCCAAGCGTGAAAGCCGTAGCTGCTGCAGAGCCTCCCCCTCTGTTCATTAATTTAACGAGGACAATCAAAAGGTGGGATCTCAATCTGCAATTCGTCATCTAATCTCGCCACATATTCATTAATTCACTACTATAGAAGAAGTTATTTGGCGCTACAAAAAAAATATGAGAATAAATTACGCGTTGACTCTCAAAAATATTTTTTCGCGTTTTACGCGACGGGTGATATTAAGGCTCGTTGTTTGGACGCGTAGAGTTTTCTCGTGAACAGGTGTAAGTCGAAATGTCACTTACAAAATGTTACTTTCGCCCTTATCAATCTATGTCACACGCGCCTACAAGTTACAAACAAATTCAGTATCAATCGTAATAAATTTTCTTTCTCTCTCGAAATACTCATGGTCTTACCCTAAACGATGTATCGTTACACAACCCTGTGTGTGTATAAAGCCTGTCATCCCTCGCGGCTATCGAATTATCGAAACGAGAATATTTCAGGTTCGAGCGGTACCGGAGAAAACGTCGTGCAAAGTACAGGCTGGAACTGTTTATATATCGAGGGAAGGAAATCGTCAAACACGCGCGTCCGCAAATACAGCGAACCGACTACTCTCCCTCTCGCTCTCTATGTTTCGTTAAATCCTGTCCAGGATCGAAACGAAGCTTTTGTTGCCGACACGAGTCGTCTTTGAGGGTCAATGTCAGCGACATACTGTCGATGGCAAGAGTCTAGTGGACGATGCTTGGAAGGGTATGATTTCGGGTGTCATGTTCAGGAACACGTTCCATTCTCTCTTTCCCCTTTTTCCATTTCGAGAGAGAGAGAGAGAGAGAGAGAGAAAGAGAAAGCGAGAGAGAGAATAAAAGATAGACAGAGAACTTCACTGAATTGTTTCCATGCTTTGTGCGACATGCACTCGACTGACTCGTCACTAAAGCCATCAACGAATCGAGGGAGAAAAGCGAATGCGACAATCGTGAGAGACTCTGCATCTATGGAAAATGCAACTAGTTATGCAGCATAGCAGGATTCATTGTCGTCACATTCGTATATAAAACTATCAGTTAATAGAGTTATTTTGATTAATAATCAGAATAAATTATTTTATCTATCATTTTATGTACGGAAAACAGTTAATGACATTTTATAATAAAATTTACAATTTAAAAAAGACGTTGCATTTTCGTCTTTTATATATGTATATAAACTGATGGCTCAAAATTTCGATACGGATTTGATTTTATGTATGGAATTTCATGTATGGAATCGCTAAATATATCGGTCTTTCAAACTTTACTTGGATTTAACCAGACTGAGAAAATCGTATTACCCGTAGAGCGAGAGTATCGATGGAAGCTGCACCGGGAAAATCGAGGCAAAAAAATGTCGAGGACGAGAGCCATCCAATAAACCGAAATAGAGTCGGCGGATAAGGAGCTTTTTTTCTCACCGGGGCACGTACGCGCGTGAGAAAAAGGAAGTCGAACGATCGTGTAAGGAGGTCCTTGTAAGCGGACTTATCCCCGACGCGATAACGGACCTCGAATGAATCTCGCCAAAGAGAGAAGATTACCTGAGAACTCGTCTAAAGGTTAATCCCCCTCCCCTCCTTCGAACCTTTCCCTTCTTGTAGTTATATAACGCGGGGAACTACCGTCCCCGGATTATATGCTCACGTGCTCCAGAAAGCACGAATTCCTACCAGATTTTCAAGAGACAGACACACAAATGCTCCCCAAGCCTCTCTCGTAGTCATATTTCTCAACTCGCATATGAAATTCTCATTAATTCGTTTCCTCTTGTCGGACTTAGCGGATACACACGTCGCTGGAAATAATAGATTGTCGCAAATTTTAGTAGTATGTTTAAAAAACTATTTCAAGCATGAAAATCATTTAATATCAAAAATTTTTAATTTTACAAGTCCAACGTATCGTTATCAAGTTAATTACAATGTTGGAAAATACGGCAATAAAAAGAATTATTATTATTACAAGATTTATTGTTATGAGATATATCTTATCAAGTACAAAAATACATATAAAGTATCTTATCAAACACAAATACAGCACTCAATTATACAATCTATTATACACACGATAATTATTGTATAAGAATTAATTAACATATGTATATGTGTATATATATATATATATGTATATAGCATAGTGTGTTAAATTCCAATAATAAAAAAGTAATAGAATAGTAGAAGAAAAAATAAAAGATTTCTCGTTACCATAATTAACAGTAACTTGTAAATTTTTCTGGTAAACTTCCCTGGCGCGCGTACTCAAAAAATACATACGAGCGCGGTTGTTTATCATTGTTTAATTATTACATATGATATATCAAGCATTTGCAAATATAAACATCGTGAAACATACGAATAGTTTTTTCACAATGTTATTGTACATACCGTGTATATAGATGAGAGAGAAAGAAATGAGAGATATACAGGAAACGTTTCTGCCGCTATAATTAAATGTGGCTGGTAAAAGTTTCCCGTATTTTCCGACGCGCGTACTCGCAAATTGCATACGAGCGTCGTTATATCGTACGAATAGTATAGTATCATGCATGTGAGGAAAAGTGAGATGCGTGTCTCTCTTTCATTCTTGAACCAGACGAACACGACGTTAACAAACCAATTAGCAGTAAACCACCCCCAAGCCCGCAATAATTTACACACTTGCACACAGAGTAATACATACGAATGCGAGAGAATATGCGGCGGCGAATCTTTCTCGTCTCATTTCTCCTCGTCTGCCCGTCCTCCTCCTCCTCCTCCTTAACTCTCGCCTCCGACAAGACGTGGCGAGACGGCGAGATGAGAGAAGCGGAAGACCGAGGATAACGGGATCGCGTAAATAAAGATCCCGACCCTGCCAAGCCCGATGAGCTGGCTAGCATTTTAGGCCGGTGATTTAGCCGGCAAGTTGTTGCGCGAACGCGACACAATGTCACTAGCGAGCGATGTTTGTGACAACATCTCCCTCTTTTTGTCGCATGCGCCGCTGGCTAAGACTCGTGAAAAAAAAAAAAAAAAAAAAAAAAAAAAGAGATACAAAGGAGCCGCGAGAAAACATAGGTGAGGAAGAGGACAGGTTAGGAGATGGAGATTTAACCGAAGTCAGGAATGGTTCCTGCGGGAGAACTTCCTCGCGCCATCGACGAAGCTTTAGAATATACAAGGTTGTCTGCTTTCCTCTCTCGGGAAATGAAAGCGACAGATTCGTCGACTGCGATGCAATATATTTCACTGCGATTGCCAACTTCGATGACACACAAGTCTACGTATATTCACCGGGGATTTCCCGGAGATTTCGATTAACACATTAGAGACATATGCGCTATTACTATTGTTTTATGGTTCATTTTGTAGCAATCAACACTTGCGAAGCCGATGTTATTAATTAAACGCAGATTATAAGAGTTTTTAATATATTGAATATCGTTCAATCAAATTCATATCGTAAAATTTTAATGGAAGTAATCTCATATCTTTCGATTTTATTCAAATTATATTCAACAAAGCAAAATCGAGACCATATATAGATTACATTGTTTTGTAATAGTAATTGGATATGAACAATATTGAATTGGCTTCTGAAAAAATTACGGGTTACTTTTTTTTAACTTTTTAAACTTCACAAAAATGCAATATAGTATGTTGTATCCATGTGTTAAAAAGACTGTGAAATATCACTCTTGATAGACGAGAAGTTAGTGTGATATTCTTAACACAATCTATGTCCAAAAGTTAAGATGGAGCGAAAGTGCTACCTTTTGACACATATTCAATATGTATAGCCTTACCGACTTAGAAAAACAGTACATGATATCGAATTACGTATTCCGTAACACGCTCATGTAACGTTATAATATCACAAAGTCTCTCCTCTCTCTCTCTCTCTCTCTCTCTCTCTCTCTCTCTCTGTTTCTGTCGAGACAATGAAAGGGTCCGAAGCAATCTTCCACGAGAAATTCGAGCCCGGATCGAGTCACGATGGTCGGCACGAATTATGATCGAAAAAACAACTATTAAAAAAGTTTTACGAATGAGAAAGCGATTTCTGTCGATATTGTTCGTAATGCATAAAAAATCTATTCACCTTTAATCCGTATTCATATTTTCCTCTTATCACATTCAATATTTAATGATAATATATTCTGCTTATATTTAGCACGATAAACAACTATTTTATTTTCTTCTATCACATATTTATATTAAACATAACACATTACCTACAATTATATTTAAATATTATTTAATCATTTAAGTGCTGCACAATTTTAATATAAATTGCGTGTACATTTCTGCAGTAATGCACGCTTTTAAATAAAGCAGACATTAATATATTTGCTAGCAATTTTAAATAAATTCTGTATATTTTCGTAAAAGAAATTATGTCGAGTTTATTATAATAAAAAATAAACATATCACAAAAATAAATGTTTAATTTTTAGAATTATAATATTGATATTAAAATTAACGCTAAATATAGCATTACATCAATATATTACGATCGTGCAACAATTATAAATAATTGTAAAAGAAACCAAAATTATCAAAAAGATATAAAATAAATTTCCATTGTTTAAAATTTATTTTTACGGTTTTACACTTGCATTAACGTTGCAGCGTGCAACTGAAGATGCGATTGCGAGTCCAACTGATTTTCTCCATGCGCTAATTATTAAGCTGGGGGTAAAAAGTTTGAGAAGCACGTCTCACGCAAAAGCGAAACGCAATTTCCTTAATTATTACAATTTAGCAAGCAGACCAAAAACATGACCGTTTTCGCTGTAATACCGCCCATCACATATCGTGCAAACTTAACGTAATTAAACTCGTTCGGGGAATGTAATTTTTAAATTATCACCATCTTTTTTCTCCGAAAGTCACGAGTATATGAAACTTTTCTACCAAGGGACCACGATTATTCGGTCTATCACCTTGAGATGCTTATCGTTTCTGGAATTCCAGTAGAAGTTTTACTAGTTTTCACGGCCAAACGCTAATTCTCTGAAGATAGCGGATTCGCGTGGAATATCTTCAACTTTCACATCTGAGAAAACTTTCAAGCATGCGAGATTATAAAAGTTTAAATAATTGCGTAGCGCGTATGTTCAAATATATATTTTCTCAAATAAATTAACCTAGGATTAATTTATTATTTATCCCTCACCCAATAATTATTAACATCTCCAAAACAATTGCTTAAACATTAATATGTGCAATTATAAATTGAATTAATTTATTTATCAAACAAATAAACGAATAAATGAATTAAAATCATATTCTGCATTGCGAATTGTCTTTCTCTTCTATTGTTTTATATTCAATTCTTCATTTATTCTTGGAACACTTTCTAGTTTCAGTAATTAGTCAGATTATATGAAAAACAGAAACTCGAAAACAATACTCTTATTCATACGATCGACGAATTGTAATGTTTAAAAAGTATTGTGCCTAAATATAGCCTCGATTTTTCTAACGCAATTTATATTCATGGCAATTGTGGGCTTTCAACGTGCAAGCGAGACCATCGACGCGGTAACATTTTTTGCCTTTGCGAAAAACTGCGCCGAAACGTGGAGTAGGAAACCGCGTGTGAAAGAGACCAACGAAAAAAAAAAATATAAAGAGAAGAAAGAAGATAGAATGGCTCGACTGCAGTTCATGAATGTTAATGACATACGAATAGGTGCGTTCTTCTCCTCCTCCTCCTCCTCTTCCTCCTCCTCCTTCCTCTCTTCTACTAACCATCTCGTGCTATCCATACACATATTTGCATGAATTTGGCAAACAACTCGTTACGAATGCGACGGATGCCATATATACGCGTGCGTGCAAACGTGAGCGCGCGCGTAAAACGCGTGTGTTTAGGTCAACGTGTGAAGGCCGTTCGGCGCCTCGCACTCATCCGAGAGTTGAATACGAAACGGAATTAATTTTTGACTTGTAATTACCACGCCTTGTCACGAAGCCTTATTTGAGAATCGTTGACTGAGTTCATTATTATCGCGACCCTCGCATCGATTATCTTGCGTACCGGAAAAAATATTCCGTACATTACGTCATTCAAGCCAAATGCTCCACTTAACTTCCTGTAATGATAAATATCAATACGAATATTAAATATACTGCATATAATGTCGACGACCATGCAAAGAGTCCTTAAATTTTATTTCAACTTTTTTTACATCAACTTTTTCTTGTTGAACTCGGGCAGAAGTTGTTTAGCGAAACATGCGCTTTTAATAAATGGGCATTATTATTATCGCCTTACGCTGAGGGAAGGATAAAAGTTTCAACTTCGAGGTGGTCCACCGCGGGTGTTAGACGTAATGAAGTCTAATCCCTTTATAAACTTGCGTTCTTCTCCTTCTCCTATCTACGTCAGAACAGTAAGAAATAGAACGTGCCTTCGTTTAACAAAAAGTCATTTCAACGCGTGCTATGCAGAAATTGCTTGCGCGCTATCTGCAAAAATGAAGATAGGATGAAAGAAAGGATGTCGCCTTTTCATCTCGCGTGACTTTGTGTACAACTGTCGCTTACAGTTATGTAGGTATATCAAAACTTTCTATAATATCAAGTAATGTTTGAGAATTTTTCAACTTTTTCTCTTCTGTTGAGAATTTATAAAAAAAATATGCCTCTCTGAAGAATATTTGTTTTCTGATTTTTATTCATATTAATTATAGTATTCAAATTTGAGATAAATATGAAAAAGGGAGGTTAATAGCGAGATCCTTGAAAGAAGAATAATACAAAGAGATATTGCTAAAGAAATATATTGATATATTTTTAGCTAATAATAATATTGATATTTCCAAAATATCGAGAATCATCTTGATATCTCTCGTTAGTCGCGCGGCTTTTCTTTAATTGGAACATCCACGACCCCGCTGATGCTCGGATATGCTCGGAATGTCTTATTTGAGGAACAAGGAAAAAAGCGCGACTGATAATAATGCGAGAATTCTGGATGGATTTGTCGACGAGGCGGGAGAGAGTGTATCCCCTCGGAGGGAATTTAATTAAGAGCAACTTCCACCTTTTCAAAAAGAAACACGCGCGCGAGAGGGAAGAACATCTCGCCCCGTCATCTTTAAGGCATCCTTGGGGCGTTCTCGGCCTCAGGGTCGGGGTTCAGGGTCAATCCCCAAACTCGTTGCTCCTCTCTCGATTCCCCTGCTGCCGTCCTGCCGGCTTACTTCTACCATTACTTCGCGATTCTTTACAGAAGGTGTCGTCTCCGCTGCAGACGGATGCGATTACGAGCGTATAAGTGATGCTTTTTCTTACAGAAGCATTCGACATTCATCTACATGAATTAACATTGGCATTATAAATATATTTAAAAAAATATATTGAAAAGCCTGTGCTTAATTGCTTTTAATATTCATTAACTTATATTCATATAAAAAATTTCCAGAAAAACTTGCATACTTTATATTATCTTGCATGCTTTATAAAAATAGAAATCAGATAATCATACGTTAAACACATAATTGGATCTGAATGTGAATACCGATCACTGATTTTATGCATTTTTCTATCGATAATATACATTTTTCCAGTTTTACGCGAGTTGACGTAACGATGTTTATTGATATCGATACGTGTGATATATCGCTATAAATTGCACGAACGTGATCATATAAACGATTATCAGCGTTCATAATGTATATAAGCGCGACGTGAACAGGCAATTCGTTTGCGGAACGCAATCGGCTGCCCGAACGTTAATCCATACGCGTCCGTTCCAAGCTTACAATTATAGATAGATTAATCACGATCACGCACATGCGATCAACAGCTCTGCAATTTGACTACCCCTGCGCCTGTCCCACTCACTTTCGAATGATACAAATAATATAATGAAACTAATTCTTCGACAATTTCAAATGCAAATTTTCTTGCATACAACGCAATAATTCATTTCGAATATACTTGAATTTTAACTAAATTTCTACGAATGTAATCGAAATTAGCGCATATTTGTGTTGAATAAATGAAACTGCGTTTCTGCATAAAGTCGAATAGAATAAAAGCAGTCGCAAAATAACTTAATGCAGCATGCCCGCGAAGAAGAGTTATCTGCGAATTATCGGCTACACGCTTTTCCGAGAAATGCAATCCCGTACTCGCCGCTATTCCGATTTAACTGCCATGGACGCAATTTAAGATACCTTATCGTTATCTGGTAAACTTAGACTCATGACGTTCTTGAGAAAGAACGCCATGATAGTATACACCTAGAACCGTTTGCGAAATGAATAGCGTACAAATTCACGATATTATTTCTCGCCAATTTTTTTCGCAATGCGTTTTGTACGTACATAACTCGCTTCAATGCAAGCTTTGTCGGAGAAACTTTGCAGTATCTAACATTAATTGTAAGTGTAAGAAATAGAAAACAACGTACATATATACGCGCAATATAAATGCATACAAATTAGATTTAAATTAATTTCGAAAAAGCTTGTGTAAAAAAATACCTACAATTTTAATTTTTTTTTTTGCATTGTTCATATTTTTTCCAAACAAAACTTTATTGGTCTGACTAAAAAAAATATATCTGAATCTTTAATTTATTTGTAAGTACCCTTTTTTTCCTTGTATAATAGATGTTTCTCTGTAATTTATAATATAACGCTTTAGCTTTAGCTTATATTTAAATATAGAAGCCATTAGATTATTACGAGGAAGGGAGACTCGAAATATTAGATCCCTTACGACCTTTTTAATAGTTTACGAGTGTTCATGTATCTCTGTTATGTCTAGACTGGGTCGCGACAAAGAGAAGCAAAATACAGATGAAATTTATAAGGCCGCAAAAACTGCCCGATACGCCCCCCAATAAATATTTACGCATGAAAGATGTCACACGAGAAAAACATTTGCGGGATACTTTTCGAGGGGAGTAAACGTCTACGAATGGCCGTGAAATGTTTCGTTCGCGATTTATCCTCGGTTAAAATCCGAGCCCTTTCGGCGAGCTCGTCACGCATCAGCAACAGCGGGAATTTATAGAGAGACTGCGCGCCGATCTTCTCCAAAAATGTTAGTAATAGTGCGAAGGTAGCGAAAAGATGGGAAACGAAAGTCTGAAAAAACAGGGGTAACCGTTACCATGTACGTACATACGCGGCATAAATTGGCGGAACATATTCCCCGGAATAGTGTCCTGATATTGCGCAATGAGCGGAAGGGGCGGAGAAGAAATGCGTTTCCTCTTCTTTCGTTTCTGTGTTGCGTTATACTCATAACAATCCTCAGAATTCGCAATCAACATCCGTGCGGTCGCGATATCATATCTCGGCTCGAACGAAGCCTATACTATATGAGAACCGGATGCAAGATTTTTAGAATAAAGATAAACTCATATTTGTAGGTAAGTCATTATAGTAATATTGATAAAAATTTTAAATACGCTGCATCTCGCGTAAAGGCATAATAATTTTTACATCGTCCGTAACTTAGGGTGACAGTAGTTTCCGGAACAAAAAAAAAATTAAAAAATTTATGCGCTCGTTAAATTTGAGCTTCCACGCTAATAACGTAATTATATTGAAAATAAGAACGTTAAATGCGTGCCGAGATTAAATCGACACACCATTATTTTAAAACGCAAGTAATATAGTTTATCAAAATGTGAGAAATCATTGCCTGAAAAATATTATTATTTACTTAATAAAATGACTATTTGTGGAAATTTTCTCTTTTCAAAAAATTTAACTTAATAGTATCACAAAATTACAATAAAATATCATTATTCTTTTAAAGAATTTTACGCGCCAAATAATTCAATCTCAAAAGATACAAAAAAAAAAAAAAAAAAAAAAAAAAAAAAAAAGACAATCAATTAAAAGTCTTCTTAAAAATTACAAGAGAAAAAGAAAATACAAACTGTAGCGAGAGAAATATCCGAAGGAATCTACAAGCCGTCTGATGTAGCCGAACGCAGGGGGCTAGCAGGGATTTTTTTCGATGACGCCAAAGGAACACGAATGTAACCGAGCGCCGGTTTTTAGTGGCATCCTCTCAACGTTTCTCTGCCTCTTTAAATGCATGGTAGCGTGATTCCATGCAGTTGGCCTTGGAAGCTGCTAGAGCGTTCAGGCTCCTTCTCGCTCGGTGGCCCTGAGAAGGTGGCCACGGTCAAGGTTACAAGCATCCTCCGCCCCTTCTCTCCCTCGCCTTCTGCTGCTTCTTCTCGTCGACCAATGTTAGCAATCACGCGGTTACACACATATACATGCGCACGCAACAAACTCGAACTGATCCCACCATTCTACTCACGCGCGAGCAGCCTAAACTCGCCGTTGCATCTTGGTGCATGTGCACTCGCCTCGAGCTATCGTTCAGTTGCGGTCGAGACGAGAATGAAATCGAGCTCAAAACTCCAAAACCTTGCTAACCGTTGTAATTGAGCAATTCTAAATGTACGCTTACAATATCGCAAGCGATATAGGGTGTTTCCCTTGTAATAACTTATTTATTTGTTTTCTATTTTAAAAGACTCCCGACAACAGACTGTCATGTCAAAAGTAATATTAATATTAGTATTATGTATAAAAAATTTAGAGCAAAAGTTGATTGAATCCACGAATTATAAAATCTACTTGAGAGACAGAAAGACGTATGACTATATTTAAGTATTATGAATTTAATATACACTTTATCAAGTTTAATGTGATAGCTTATTATAATAAATTTGCACTAAAAAAAAAAAAAAAAAAAAAAACAAAAATAACTATTTTACAAGGTCAAAATTGTCACGGATCAAAAATATTCTAAATTAAAAGAAAACATGCTTACAGCTGTATTTTGCATTTGCCATGTTTGCTTGTACAAAACCTTAGCGAGATATCTCGCATTCATCGCGAGCGAACTCTTAATCGAACAAACAGACAGCTAAGGTCAGGAGTCTGGAAAAATTCAAGGCGTTCAACGACGACCGAAGAAGGCCCATGAGGGTTCCCGACCCATCGAACTGAAGGAACATAAACAGAAATAGGACAGGTTTCCAAGGCTGCCATCTATATATAGGATGCACACCACACGGAGAGTGCGAGCGTACTATGGGTGGAGCGTTGTCGTAATCGTTGTGGTGCTCTCTCATTGCCCTTCGTCTTCTCGCTCTCTACCGGAGGTCTAGAGCAACCATATACACGACCGACAATACACACACACATATACATATATATATATATATATATATATATATATATACATATATCTATACACACTTCTATAGCGACGCGCGCCGACGAGAAGAAAACGGACCAGCGGCGTTCATTCATGTCCTCTTGAACGCCTGTCTAAAGTCGTTTTACGACTTTGCTTTCTCTGACGAGATACCGCTCTCATTATTTCTTTCATACAGAATACACGTCGATGACGTAAATCGTTGTGTTAAAAAAACAAAAAAAATTATAATTTGACAATTTGCTTCTTGCGATGCTAAAATAGAAGCTTACGAAAAATTTTAAAATTTCTTGTAAACATTAATCTTGTAAATAATATTTCCAAATTATCGCATATTATTATAAGATTTCGACATAACACGATAATTATCTAAAAAGTATTGTACTTATAAAATGTTTTGCAAAAAATTTGTCAAATTTAAGATATTAGTGTCAAAACGCATGATAACAAGTTGTAAACATTAATATAAGAATTGCCTTGGTGTAAACTCTTTCGAAGAAACCAAATTTCGATTAATTTTCAACATTCTTCAAACTCTGATTTTTCGCAAAATTTCTATCCGTAATAAAATTTTGTCCCTTTAGCAGCAGATGATACTCTTGAAAAATTCTGTGGAGACGCGATCAGCGAGCATACTTCAGAACTTCGATGAGCGCACGAACCGGTTTCCGCGCCCCTTTTACGAAACCAGCAACGATTAATATTAAAAGTCAGTAGAGCATATTAACCGACGATTGGGATCGCTGTCAAAACTTGCGCAAAGTTTGAACGTCGCGTTTTTGTGGCCTCTTGAAAAATCCTCGGCGTCGAATTTCACAGAGCAACGAATCGGAATCGATTTGGTTCTACGAAAAACCAAACATTGCCGTAATTTCACGAAATATTTTTATTAACGCACACATTTTTCTGGCTTCTCAGAAAATTCTCGGTGTCGAATTTCACGAAGCAACGAAATCGGACGCGATTTGTTTTTAAATCGGACATTATCAACGTGGTGTTTCGTCATCTCGCGAGATATCAGCGCATATACAGTCGCATCAACGTCAAAACGGCGATACAGAATTTCAATCGGGACTCTTTAATCTCCCTTTTTCGTCTCTTTAAAACTTCCGCTTTGTCCCTAGTTTCGAGAATCGAGCATATATACCAAGAATTTTCGCTGTCATTTGGACACCATCTGCCGCGACAAAAATCGCGCAGTACGTTTTTATCTAAATATTTGGAGACCATAAAACGCGGTAAGCGACAAACACATAAAGGAAACGGTTGGATTAACTGTTTCGGTGAGATGTGGTTACGTAAGAAAGAACTCGGAGTAGCAAAATCGAAATCAAATCCAGTTTTGCTGCTATGTGTTTGAGACACGGGATGTGATTTATTTTTATGACAACCGCTTAATATCAGCTTATTTAATCTTAGATAGAAAATATTCTGAAGTTTTTGAATTTTTATAAGAAGTTGTAGAGAGACCTTCGTATTTAAAAAAAGAAGTATTTCTATTCGGAAGAAAAATATTTTACCTTCGGTTCTTCTTTACATAGCCACGCCCAGTTTTACGTCATGGGCACCGATATATTGCAAAGAATATCTTGCGTACATTCTTTAAATTCCAATCTCTCTACATAGTGTTGCATTTGTTGTGTTTTTATATATTGCGTCGAAAGTCCTGCTAGCGTCTTTACGACTTTCATTCTCGCGCGTCTGCTTTAAGATGTCGTCTTCCCCGGAAGATATACCCACACAACGACACGCGACGAAGGGAAAACGACATGGTCCTTGTCGTTTATCATTCTTATCCGAAGCTTCAGTCTCTCTTTTTATAGCGAGATTCCTTTCGAGAATTTGCATGAAACCAGCTTCGATGCATCTTCTCGTTATCTCACGATGCAAAATTTTTACGAAAAAAATTCAATCTCTTTGTTTAAAACCCTACCAATAGTTTCTATCGTCGACTGCAGGATTGAATTTAACAATCGAAAACTGTCGCACAAAATTTGTTCGACAAAATTTCAAAGCTTTTTTATCGATTGAAATAAAATTCAAGTATCGAAAATTATAGCATTTCGAGAATTATATTATAAAATTTACGTTTCATCGCACGATAGCAATCTCTATATATATATGTGCGTAAATAATTTTCTTTGTTATCCAAAGAAAGAAAAAATAATAGGCAATCGCGAATTATTCTGATGCGTTACAAACACGAGCAATCTCAACATTGCAAGTATCATAAATATAACAATGGAAGGTATTGAAAAAAAGCATGTTATTTTTCTTAGCAAGTAATTCCGTCGTTAATTCCTCGCTAATAGATATATTAACATAAATGATAAGAGGAGAGACTCACCTCGCGCGATCGCTGAAAAAGTCGACCTTGCTCTTCTTCTTCATGATGGCCTGCGGTTGGTGCAGTGGGCTGACGCTGGGCTCGCTGGTGGCTGGCGGGGAGCTGGAACCGGTGCTGGATGACAAGGAACCGGCTCTGCCGCGGCTCGACTCGATCATCTGAGCCTCGCTGGTGCCGCGCCCGTTGGCGGTGACGACGTGATTGCCGTGATTGGGCGGCCCGGCCGATACGGCCAGGCTCGGTCGGGTGTTTTGCCGGTTGCGTCGTTTCTTCTTCTTGGCTTCGTTCTCGTCGGCGCGGTTACCGGGCACGTTGCCGAACCCGGGTGGCAGCCAATCGAGATCCTTCTTCAGGTGGCCGCGGCCGCAGCGGCAGCCGCACGCCTTGAACGCGAGATCGTAGCCCTTCTTGGTCCAGAGATTCTGGTGACGTTGACGCTCGGACCAGCTGCGGGCGCGACCGCAGCTCTTCAGGTACGTGAGTACCGTTTGCTCCCAGGCATCGAAGCACTCGCGATGCATGAACTGGCCGACCGGACAGTTGTCGTTGTTGCAGGTGACCTTGACCGTGTCGTGCAGGGCGTTTAGGCGGATGAGAGTATCGCCACGCAGACACTCACCGGTCGGCGTGCAGCATCGTGTCGTCTGCGGGTTACCCAGCAAATTCTCCATATGATCGTTGATACCACCGCCACCGGCGCCGCCTCCGTTCTCCAGGAGGCCGCCGCCGCCGTGGCCGCCGTTGGCGTGACGCCGCGGTGCCATAGATGCTCGGATTTACTCAAGGTCGCGTGTCCTTTTCCCTTTACTTGCTTCTCGAACGTCGTTTCTCGATGGCTCGGTGATGTAAGTTCGAATCGTGAGGGTATCGCGATTATCGGTGGACAAACGCGCACTTTGTTGCGAATGTATCGATGATCAACTCTTCTTGTCTAGTTCTTCATTTTCCGTTTTACATCTCACGCGACGAGAAGAAAGATGACGTGAGAAGGGCGGAAATCGATCTGACGTCCGACCGATTCGCGACTCGACCAAGTCAAGGCGCCGCCTATTCGTAGGATCAAGGTCATTCGTTTTTTGTTGCGCGTCAAACAACGAAATCGCTGGTCCGCGCGAAACACTGCCCGGAATATGGCGTAACGTTATTCTAGTCTCTGTAAACGCGCTGGCGCATCGTCCAAGTCAAGGTCACTGCGTAACACTAGAGACACGCCACGCCGCGCCACGGTTGAGCGAAGAGTCGCGGAAAGTGGCGAAAAAAAAAAGTCCGAACGTTGAATTTCTTCGTCGCACACGTTCGTCGACCTTCACACGACCATGCAAAGATACACTCGTACCTTCTGTTCGTTCACCGCCGCCGACTCGGCGTAACACAGCGCGATGTTGCTCCTGCGCGCACGAGACGACGAATGTGTCTCGGCTGCCGGCTTCTCGAATGTCAGGGTCACCGGCGCCGGTACGCGTCGCCGGCGTGCGACGCAATTTCCGATGTTGGGCGCGCGCGCGCGCGCGCACGTCGCGTTTTCACGACGAACCGCCGCGTCGATTCAAATAAACACACTTAACGAGCGACGTATACGGTCTATGAAGGGCGCACATACGTTACAACACACACACGGACACTGTCTCTCTCTCTCTCTCTCTCTCTTTTTCTTTTACTTCTCCCTTTTCCGTTTTTCTCTTTCTTTCGCTGCTTTCCCGGCGAGACGGACGAGCTCACGACGGAAAAACGCTCGCTCGCACGTAGGGTATACCAGTCACTGAGAGAAGCCGGCGACGACAGCGTGCTGGCTGCCGTGGCGCCGAACGCGGGCGAGCGCGAAAGTGAGGCCCCATTGGGTGAAAGCGAAAGCACCATGGTGGGGGTCACGGCTAGCGCGCCAATCGATGCGCGCCGTTGTCGCGTCCCTGCTGCTCCGCGGTCGCGACGTCGCTCCGTCTCTCTCGCACGCACGCCGCCGCTACCTGCTACGCCCGCATGCCTTCTCTCTCGGTACGCCGTCTCCTTCCATCCGTCGCGCGACACCACGATACCTTGTTGATTCCATCCTATTCTTTTCCTCGCCGCGTCTCTCTCCCTCTCTCTCGCTCGCGTGCGCGCGAGTGTTCCGCTGCACATACGAGCGCGCGTTTTACTTTTCGAACCCGGCCGGTCGGCCGGCCGAACAGCGAATGTAATTCGAGATTGTTGCGTGTATGCGCGTGTATGTGAGCGTGTGAGTGTATGTATGTCCCGCAATACGAAGCAGCCCGGGCGAATTTAGCGAGAAATCATACGAAGGTGAGATACGCCAGAATTTGTGTCTCGTATTTGTTTCCTACCCGGAATCTTTCTCTCCGTCTCTCCTCTCTTTGTCGCGTGCACACACTATTGCATTATATAGATACGAAGTAATATATCGCGCCAGGAGCTGTGTTTTTCTTTCCAGACGAAATAAACGAATTGTCAAGTTAGTATAGTCATAGTCGTTTTCTTTTAAAGAGATATATCGTTATCTTTAAATTGCAATCAATTTTTTCGTGTTAAGTAGAAATTATTATCTTTGATTAATCTCTCTTTCTTTGATATGATTGTAATCAATAGCCGTTAAGCGTCGATAATAGTTTAATAGTTTCGTAGCATAAATATTTATAGTTTAGAGGAATATTACTAGTTGAGTAAGTATGGAAATATTTGTATTGAAAAAATCTATATAAATAATATATACTAATCTATTAATCTCTCACACATTCGCAAAAGATATGTCAATACAAAATTAACTAAATGTTTGATTCTTAGTAATGTTAATTTCATTAGTATTTATTTGACCTAAAGCTAAATTTCTTATGCTTTGATTTATGTCCAAGTTAAACTTATTTAACATGTTTTCTAACTTTATTCACATTCTGTTAGCATTGGTTTATCTTTTTGACTCATTGCCACACAACGTATAATTATTTGATATAAAATTCAATATTGTCGTTTCAATAATTTCAATTTTCGAATAAAGAAAAACATTTTTCATTTTATGTCTTTTAAATAAAAGAGTATCTGAAAACTAAGTAAAAAGTTTCAAATAACATGTTGCATCTTTTTAATTAATCTCTTAAAACACACACACACGAAAATAATATAGCTACATTACATATGATTTTTTAATATAGATACTAATTATAATCATACAATCTTGATTTGTGCTTGTATTGACATTATTTCGTGTTTTTATGATTTTTCATTATATGTATTTTAATTATCAATATGTGAGATAACTGCAGCTTATTTATGTACGAGTCGGGTGTACGTGAACGACTGCACGTTCTTCGGTTCTTCGGCGGATGATTCACAACAGACACGTTAACAGAAATTACAAGTAATAGTTTCCACTAAAACGTCTATACGCGCCGTTTTTTTTCCTGTTACGCGCCTACGTACCATTAAATCCCGCGAAATGTACGTCGTAAATTCGCTAAATGCCATGACCATAGGTATCTATGAGAAGCAGATCGTACTACGTAACTATACTACACAACAAATGACATGGTCATGTTTAAAATCGAGCAAAATCAGCCGACGCTATTTAAATAAAACTATAAAAGCATTTTTTTTATGGCATACTTGTTTTTGATATAGATAAAAAATATAGTTTTTCTCTCTGTTCCTCTATTAAATAAATTTCACTATGTTATCAAATGATTTATAATATACCATTTTTTCTAGTTTCACAATTATTTTAAAATATATAATGATTCAAACCTTTCATTACAGATTTTATTCTCATACTTGGATGAAACTTGGATTTTCGACAATTATCATGCTATACATTCATGATTATGATGGAGATATGCGCGGAGAAATTTCAACTCATCTCCAAGTCTGACAAAACCATCCTGCATCGTTATCGTAAGCAAAATCTTTTCACGAAAATTTCGATTTATGTTAATTGCATTATAGAAACTCATATAAAACATGATGAGCGAGATAGACCAAGTCTCTCGACGCAAATTTTAATTTAGATTACCGCAAACTTGTCTCTCAGATATTATTTTCAATGTCGTCAGCTCTTTTTCTTTCTCTCTTTCTTTGTAGATTCTTATAGATATTTTTTCAAGAAAAAATTTAACGAGAATCTTTCCTTGATACTTTTATTTGATAGAGTTACATAGTTATGACAACAAATAGGCACAAGTATAAAACTAGATAAATAAATGTATATCATATATAGATAAAATACATTTTTATTTGAAGTTATATCTAGTATTTGTCGAGAAATTTATATCTATAAATGCGCTATTAAAGCAATTTATCGAAGGAACGTTTTATTCATTTTAGTCATTCCGATTTACTCTTGCGAACTTATATGTTATCGCAAGTGTCAGTGAAAAAAAGTTGCACAAACAACATTCTGATTTAATATGTAAATGTTACGAATTATCAAGCGTTCGACTTATCTATAAAAGAGAACTTCATCAACAGCAAAGATTTTTTTTAATAGTTATTTTATGCTGAGTAAAATATTTGTAATCGCATAAAGTGCATACATCAGTGATTTTCCTTTCCGGTAGCTGATATTTTGTCAAACTTGCTGATATTTCTACTAATCAACAAAAATATGTGCCAAATAACAGATCTTTCTCGAGTTAAAAAATTACTTTTTTAAAATAAATTAATAATTATAATATAAATATAATATAAATTATAATATACATATATGTTGATTATATTAATTAATAACAAGAATATAATTGAAGAGACAGAGAAAAAGTTGATATTTACAAGAGATATGTTTTTTGTCCTGATAAGAAATTAATTACATTTAGATAATTACATACAGATTAATACTCTTTTTTATTTTATTCTATTTTTAATATTCTTATATTTTACTTAATAACAAGATAATATTTAATAAGATTCATAAATAAATAATATGCAATGTTAGGTATAAGGTATCAACCTATTAATATATAATATTTTGCGACATTATTATGGTTATTTGAAATTTTATAAAACTTACAAAAAAACATACACTTGAAATATTTTACATATCTGCTTTATTTACTTTTGTAGCCTTAATATTATAAATGTATTATACTTTTCATCTATATTTTATTATAACATCATAAATTAGGTAAAGTTTGTTCAAACATAATGTTAAATGTCTTTAAGTATAGCATTCCCACATAGTTCAGTCATACGAAATAAATCGTAAAGAGTCGATTTTGTTTACTCGAATATAACCGCATGTGTTTTGAATCGAAACTACGTATCGAGCCGGCTTCACAACGGCAAAGCGAAACGAGATACGTATTAGATTACGTTGCATAATTTTATCGGTGATCGTAAAGCTGTAAGGAAACTTGATACCTCCCAATTCGCACGCGACACGAATTCATAAATTGTGGATGTTGATAAAAATAGTGCGTAAAAATTTTCGATACTAAATAAAATCATATTACGGTAGAATTTTATTCTGCCCTGGCGCACAGCATCGCGAGGGTTTTTCAAGATATTAGCGCAATTACATTTTATATCAATCCGCCAAAATTGTCATTGTAATATGCAATCACTTTTCAGCAACTAATAATATTATAGTTAAATTATTTAATTAAAGTTATTAGGTTAATTATCATTATTGAAATAATGTAATTAAATCTGTAGAATCAAATTATTATTATTTAAAATTGTAATTAAATTATTTATTTAAAATTATTTTCTTTGTCTGACGTAGATTTTCCAATTGTATAAATACTGCATTAAATTTCATCACGATGGATCTGAACAAAATCCAATCAAATTTTGCGTTTGACAAATCTATTCGACACATTGCGAAGATTTTCCTTTCAAGAATGTAGCCAA
The DNA here is from genome assembly GCF_047496725.1 of Anoplolepis gracilipes. NCBI lineage: Eukaryota > Metazoa > Arthropoda > Insecta > Hymenoptera > Formicidae > Anoplolepis > Anoplolepis gracilipes. The sequence continues at coordinate 10,277,293 of NC_132970.1, read as the reverse complement.
ACAATCATGCTCGAACGGCGGATGAATACGTCGATTCACGACAGTAATATTCCGTTCACGCGTGAATGTTCCTGCAATAAATACCCAGGTATGACAATAAATAACAAAAGCCCGGAGTAAACTATATGTCACACTCGAACACATTGTACGTGACGTCAGAGAGACGAATTTGATTCGCCGGTATGGTGCAGACTCGCCATTTGTATCGGCTCGTGTAAATATTTTACAAGAGCTGAGTGAGTCCCGGCGCGGCGGAAATCCAGGTCAGTTGGTTCCCGAATTTCGCCGGTCGATGGTTAGACGCGAAGGAACCGACCGTTGCCGCTGCCTACGGGGTACCCGAGAAAGGATAATCCAGCGTTCTCTCGAGAGGGCTCCCCGTGAAAAAGCTGTTTTGATCGGTTCGGGTTTCTAGGACGGTGACCGTGAATGAGGCTTTAAGCCGGTACATACGACGCTATACGTCATGGGGAAGAGCGGAACCGGAGGGGGAGGTTGCACAGACGAGTTTACGTATATATAAAGACGAGTTCGGATGTATAAAGAACCAGATGGCACACTGAAAAGAACACGCGTATACCCCGTCCCTCCATTCGCGCATTAAGAAGTACCCGGGGCGCGCTATTAAAAATCCGCCCTTCCTCGAGGGTGAATCGGCAGAAGTAGGACGGTAGGAAAATCGTGACAATTTCGCGTCTCGGGAAGAAAATTTCCCGGCTTTCTCCTTTCTCCTACTTGCGACGATAAAAGTATTTGCGCGGTGACGTTTGTGCATGATATGCCAAAGATATTTTGCATTTAAATTTGAATACTTCGGTCGGCGCTGTTGCGATTGCAAATCCGAGCGATAAAATTGTAATACTTGAACCGCTGACGAAAGTTGCTAGTCATAGACGACGCATAGGTAGGAAGACATACAAGATATACGATAATGCATGCTAAATGTCACGCCGGTTCTAAGCGCACATGAATTAGGCAAGCACGTATCGTTAACTACTTGTGGTAGCGAAAGTCACAAGAGTCACGTGCACGTGGTGCATCTCGTGACTTGAATTTTTACAAATTCTCACAAACGGTAGAAAATCGAACGCATATTATAAGAGATAAAGGAAAAAAAACGAAGAAGAAGACGCAGCTCTCTTATTATCGAATCCACGGCATTACATTAACATCCATTCCCGTCGGAAATGTAATAAAGCGCGTAATCCAAGTCGTCATTGTTACGCTAGCCGTGCTGCGCGCATTCATTTTTCACCCTCTACCCTCCCCGTCCCCGCCCTTCCCTCCTGCGTACACGCGTGTCCTCGATGAGGACGCGGAGGGTTTTTCCTGGGAGCCTCGCTTGCAGCTACGCGATGGAACGAACGGCGTTGGTCGGGGGTTAGCTGGCTCGGGGTGGAGAGGAGAGGAAAAGCAACGAGGGGAGAGTGGCGCCCAGTTAGAGGTTGGAGTTTGAAGGTTAGGGGCACCGGGTTGATCGGGTTGGGGTGCCAGAGAGAGAGAGAAAGAGAAAATGAGAGAGCGGGGGTGTAGGTCTAGGTTCAGGGGCGGCATTGCTCCGGGTGGGCGTGCACTTTCGGTTTCACTTTCGGCTGCGCATGCTCGCTGCACTCGCAGGCTGCCAGGGTCTCTTCCCCCTTCGGCTGCTTAGGCATCGGCAGCAGGGGTCGTATGCGCCCCCTCTTCTCCCCTCTCGCGAGGCTTTTACCCCGCGTAAAGCCCACTACCACTACCCCCGTTTCCACTGCCAGCAGTACTGGCTTCACCACCACCATACCCCCTGTCGACCATCACCATCACCACCGTTACCGGGCCACCATCGTGTTCTACCCCATGCCCGACGTATCCCGGCTACATCGGGATTGGAAATTACAGGGCGCGTCGTCACTCGTCGGAGAACGCTCTCCTTCCCGGATTTCAACCCTAAAACCATCCACGCGAACGTTCTACTTTCCGCGTTCGACATGAACGGGCCCCTTGAAAGCCGCTTGCCGAGCTGTACCGCCCTCCCACGGTCGAATTCATTCTACGATCGATACCGCTATCTACCTAAATAAGGCGTCATAATCATCCTCGCGCTATAACTGCGATGCGTCATAATGTATCGAGTGGCCCACTGACAATGAAAGTTGGTCTTTAAATATGTCATATTCTTCAAAAAGTAAGACGATTTACATCTGCTAACATTCGTTCTCTCGGCCATCTTTAAAGAATTTTGAAACTTGTAAAATAGTCTTTGTATTTTGGTAAAAGAAAAGAAAAACAGTAATATAAAATAAAATTAATTAAATCACACAAGTAATTTTGTTACACTAAAACAATACTTGCGACACGAAATAACGAATAGACGACGATAATGGACTACCTACGCCAAGTACAATATTGTTATTTCTTTCGAACAAGAAAAACGGCTTAGCTCATGTATTTTTATACTTCAACCATTCTTCTCCAAAGCTCACTCAAAGTTACACTCGATGTGTATCATATAAAGAAAAAAAAATCTCTTTTCGTGAAACAATCAGAGTTTAGCTTTGTAAAATTGGATGTAAAAAATGCACAAAAGTTTGTAAAAAATTTTCAGCAATGATAAAATTTTATAAAAAAATATTTTGATAACACTGCAATGTGTAATTACATTCATATAATCATCATTATATTATATAATTTAGGCAATCATTATATTTAACATTTAATCATTTATTTAAATCTTTAACTATATTTATATTTATATTTAATTATTATATTCACATCATTGTATTTAACATTATCATCTCTTAAAAAAATGATTTGCTTATGGAGATAAGGCTCTATCAGTATGAAAATTTAATATATATCTAAACGATTCTTGTATGCGCGCAAACAACTTTATAATTAAATTTAAAATATCACAATGTATGAAAATACTTTGACATGTAAAGAAAAGCGAAATGAGACGATATTATTCTCTTATCTAAGTGAAGATTAATTAAAATATGTGCCTCTTAATCGAAAAGATATAGGTACATGCAAAAGATAGGAATCATAATGTTTATTGTAGATATGTCATCGCGCTTTGTATGTACATTCGATAATCTGTCAATTGAGTGGCTTACAAGTAACACGTCGCGACGCAAAATAGAATTTTCTTACGCGCATCTATATGAAACCGAGTGCGTCGACTTGTTCGTGGTAAAGTTGGTTTACGGCCGTCGCTGGCTGGCAGAGCTATTCATAGCATACCGACATGCAATTGCATAAAGCCAGTGGATACGTTGACCCTAAGTGTTATGTAACTCGCGTCTAGTGCCAGCTATCAGCGAAACGATAACGCCGCGGCTCCGATAGTCGGTCTACCGTTGTATGTCTATGAGAACGTTTGCGCACAGATCGTCGTATTATTCGCAATCACATCCCCCTCCGTGTCTTATCTCCCAACTACGTCCACCGACTTTCGAAATAGACATTTGGCTTACGTGGAAGTTAATACCGCGAATAGACCTCACGTTCCGCAGACTCGATATATTGCGCTATGTGGGAAAGCGATGCAGTTTGCGGAAAACTAGCGACATCAACCGATACCGATGATACCGATTTTCGCAATAACAAGAATTGTTCCTGTCATCTCTCTCTCTCTCTCTCTCTCTCTCTCTCTCTCTCTCTCTCTCTCTCTTTCTCTCTGATTTGTTACAAATTTAAGATAAAGAATTATTATGACGCCTGATACGAATTTATTGAATCAAGTTTATAATATAGGTTATTATCTTTGATATCTTTATTACATACCTTTCACAATCAAATGATATAATCATTTAATCAATTGATCTTTTTAAATATAAGTGACGTCAATATGATTGTGATGTGTATAGAGCATAGATTATTTTTATGGATAGTTTATCCGCAATAGAAAATAAACTGTGAAATTATATCATTCGCTAACATCTATTCTCTCATTTATTTGCACTATTCTCTTGAAATGACTCGATAATTAACAATATCATATAATTGCTCGGCTAAAAAATTATATTTATTAAATTAATAATTAAATGTATTATATTTATTTTATTTTTCTATTGTTCGCACACGAGAAGAACGACAGTTTATATATGTATAATACATAAGAAAAAAAGTTTTTGTCATACTATATAAACTGTCATTTTTCTCACGTGCGACCAATAGAAAAAGAAAATAAATATAATAAATTTAATATATAATTTTTTTAGCGCAGAAATTATAATAATTTGAAATTATAATAATTTATACATTATTTATTATTGTTCACATCATTATTGATCTAACAAAAACTACTAATTACATGCTGAATCCAAAGTTGGTATCAAATATTTGCAAATGGCATATTCGTGATAATTTCTCGTGCATGCCGTCATCATCCCAAGGTACTCGGCGTGCCGTACAGTAACGAATAAACGCTATCACGGGTTCAAGTTGCGGGATAATCTGGTTTGCGCTTGATAGCGTGTTACGTGAAGTTAGACGGATGATGCTTGGCGTGCGGGCGCGCGTCGACGAGCGTGTTCACCACGAGCTGAGTTTCTAACAAAACCCTCGCAGAGAGTCGATTCGTCGCCTCCGGCATTCTCGTCGGCAAGCGAAACTGGGTTACCGCGGTAGCGACGGTTCCTAGCTCTACGAAATAAATCGAGATCCGCGTGCGTGCGCGCGCGCGCGACAAAGATCCCGAAGAATTTATCGTACGTATCGTTGCCACCGTGATGTATACACGCCGCAACTTTCGGAATTTTACAGAATAAAATATACTTGTCCAATCTCGAGTCTTTTGTGCCACGCATCTGCAAGATGACGCGGCGTCGCGTCCTTACAATTCACGCGCCGAAAAACTGCGAAGAATAACCAAACAATAGACATTTCAATAAACTAAATCTTTTTAAACTTATTATCTGACGTAGGGATTATCGGCTCTGACAATTTCGTCGAGTATAATGCTTTTCAGGTCAAAGACTGTCTGGCGTCTGTTTTGTGAAACAGTAGCAAGTGCGAGAACGTTGACCGGTTAGGTCACCATCTTTAAATAATTCACGCTGCTATGACTATAATACAAAGCGGAAAGATTCACAGTATTATAAATATATTGTATAAAACTATTTGTGAAAAAAAAAATCGGTTTTACCATTCCGAATAAAAGAATAATTACAGATTTTCTATCAGTCAACGATTCTCATTATACATTTGTCAAACAATATATAAGTAATACTTTTATCTTAACAATTTAATTTATAGAACAGCACTGTGAATGGAAAGTTTTCATTATCCCATCTAGTAGCTCTAATAAATTTTCTAATGATTTAATTAATACTCTAACTCTTTAATTATCCAATTATTCGGCCAAAGTAGCCTCCAGCATTTGTTTCAGCTGTCAAATGATTTCTTTGGTATTTATATTGAATCTGCATGCGATACAGTGTATGTACAACGCCTCAATCACGTTGTGCGTTAAATGCGCAACGCGCAACATGATTCACGCTCGCGATCAGGACGAAGAAAACGATGGTGTGCGCTTTAATTACAAAGCGAACGGATTTATGTACGCAAACGTATCCCGCCGTGACGCGGATTTAATTACAGCCGCGGCTCCCGTGGCGCGCGCACACCATTAATTAAGAAATTCGGTTACCACCCGATTTAATCGCACTGAGCTCGTTTCGCTAGAATGTTCTAGAATTCTAACGCTCGTTAGATCGTTACACTATAACGATGTGAAACTACACGCGCGGTCGCGTAATGATATGTAATGCCGATAACGTTATGTCAAAACATTTATTCGCGAATGCGAACCTCGTAATTAATTGGCTGAAATTTACTCGACGTCAGAATTAATCTCGATAAAAATTCTACCGCGTATTTTGTTCGTACCTAATAGAATTATCTAGGGAAACCAAAGATGCGTGCAATCGTTGAAAGAAAATAATAAACATAAGCTTTCATACGCTGTAAGAATGTCCCTATCTTTGTCGGTTAAGTTATAAAGAATCCTTCTTCCAATCAGCACCATCAAAATCTGAGTGACAATATATTACTTTCATCTGCTCTCTCTCTCTCTCTCTCTCTCTCTCTCTCTCTCTCTCTCTCTCTCTCTCTCTCTCTCTCTCTCTCTCTGTTTCGGACATAGATATCAGCATGCGCAGTTAAACTCGAAATGGACGGTTTCCATGCTCTACTCGTATCGCGTGTTTCATGTACCCTCTGATTCACTGTCTGTATTCGTATTTCATTGCTCACATTCATCTTAGCCGCAGTATAAACCAGCCGCGTATCCAGGATTTTTCAAAGAGAGATACTGAGACGCGTGACCGCGCAAGAGAAAAAGATCTATTACTTTTTTTGCCTCTCCATAACCGGATGCATAAAAGAGTGGAAGATAAAAAATGGACCTAAGATGATCTGAATGAAACAAACATGGTCTTTTTACTTCGAATCTGTTTACGTTCTGGTATATCTTATTGCATGTAATATCAATATGATGCAAGATATTTGCATAAGATACGTCTATGAATGTAATCCAACAGCTCAATCATTTGCTATGCGAATTGTATTATTCATACATTTTTCAATTAAATATTTGTGTTTAATATACCGTACGTACACTTGATGCACGTACATAAATGCTACTACGACTTTTAATCCGCGGTAACACATGCACTGCCTCGATAAAGACCTCTTGAAGCTTGCAATTACTCTCGAGTCTGGACCGTAATGGTCGGCACAGCTGTATCAAGTCTTGCAAAATTCGCGAAAACGTGATCTGGGATCTTATCTGCGGGCAGCAATGATTTACGATACGTCCGGATATATCTCTGGCGATAAACAGTCATGGAGCTTCGGCCACAAACTTCATGCCACGAAAGAGCCGCAAGTGTCGGCCGATCGCCGATAACGGCGGTCATCAAAGAGTACTCTTGTAAGATCTCTCGAAGGGGTCAGAGGGCGGGGCACAACGACGTTTTACAGCATATTATGGATAGAACGATTCGGAGGGAGGATGATGGGAAGGAATTAAATTCTCGCTCGATTATGCTGTCGAGCACAGGCGGCGAAAACGAAAGGAAAGACATCGTCCCTTATTGCGCGAGATTGGATTTGCCGAGATCTCATTTATCGTATTAGCCGATGCCGAGGAATTCCACGAACGGACCCGCGCCTCGTACGTCCATAGTCCAGAAAATCGGCTTAATGACTCGTAATTAGGGAATTCGATTCCTCGAACGGTTTACCACCTCCCGACTAAACTATATCCTCGGCCGATCGTTGCGTCCTTCGGGCATCGTGTATTTATTTTCTCGTACATTCGAATACGGCGTAGTTACGGGACTTAAAAATATTTGTTCCTCATGCACGCGTAGTTTACTCGCTTTTACGAATTTAAGCACGTTCGTATGCCTAAGGAATATAAATATCGGCAAGAGCGTGAGTCACGAGAATAGTTATGTGTGCGAGATTATTACATCAAAAAAATGTATACTCTCATCTTAAGACTATATTACTTATCTTTATAATATCTTTCTCTAAAATAAGAACCTCCTCTTAATTAAGGAGAAAAACTCTCTAAAGAGTAAAGTAGATTGAGATATTCTTAACATGTAAGAATATATACTGGGAAATGGATATTTTCTTAACATTATATTATTTAACATTTGGAATTATTAATTCCAATGATAACAAAAAACAATTTTACAAATGGACATTTTCTATTTATTAAAACATTGACAAGTTAAATATAAAGTTTTTATTTAATTTGTTAATAAAGTGTTTCAAAAAATATCACGTAAAAAAATATATTCTTATTTATCGAGAATATCTATTGAAAGAATTTCTAAAGTATATATTTTGAGAATACAATTTTTTTCAGTGTATCTTCTCAAACACAACATAATCACTGTGATTCGTTGATATCGATGATTTTAATTAATTATTAATAGAGTTACGTTCTTTATATCCTCTCCTCTGTTAAAGAAATTAATAAATCACGTCTCTGTTTAATTTTCCAATCATATCCATGCTTAAGATTGATTGCCTCTTTATGCGTATTCTTTTATTATACATTGATAACGTTAGTCATAATATATTTTCAATTTTTTTACTTATTCTTCTTTATACTGTAAATTAGATCCTTTCTATTTCTTGTTTCATAATCTTACAATTTTATCACAATAAAAAAATCAAATAGAGACTCTTTGATAGGCGTGGACCGCATCGAAAGGAAATCGTTCTAATCGCGCCTCTCCCACATATCGCCGACTTTTATGATTAGATATCGAGAAACGCTCAACGACCACTAGTGGCGATTAGATAGGACAGTAATTGCAGAACAATGACCGCCCGTCGGCCGTTAGCACCGTCGCGTTGCATTGCCACCGAGAGATCGTTGCAAATTGTCTCTGCGAATCGATACGCTGTTCCCCACGCATTGATAATTTCCCGATAGTGAACACATACTTGCATATTTCAGTTGGATACACTCACATGTGCTTTTCTTTTATTGTTCAACTTTTGCACTGCATTTCAATTCGGCTGAACATAATTGCGACTTCGCGATTAGCAGCGAAATTTGTTCGCAATATCATTTGAAAATAAATGAATATGTATGAAAAATTATAAGTATATAGATAAAATTTTTAACATTTTTGTTACGAAGATTTTTATTACGGGTTTTTGAAAAATATTAATTTGAGAGACTAAAAAAAAAAAAAAAACAGTTAAATATTTCTTTATGAAAAGAGAAATAGTTTTTTTATTCAGGATTGACTTTTTTTTCTTTTATTTAATGAAAAGTGTCTAATCTATACTTATTAAATTAAAAAATTTGAAAGCCGTTGTACTGTAATGATGGATGATGAATGATGAATGATACATTGCGACGCACAAAAGCCTCGTAAAATGCTTTTTATTGCGCAGAGGTGCACAAACGCGTCTGCTACACTGTTAGCGTTTTATAAACGAACGAGTTTTGCTCGTAAACGGGTGTGTACTCCCTTCCAACGCCTGTACAATATACACACACACAAACATAATATCCAATATCGACCAGCGTCGGTGGTGGCTGATAATAGATTGAAAAGTGAAGCAGACAGTTACGGTCGGATGGCGCGTAACAGTCGTTGCATTAATGACCGACTAGAGAGAAAGAGTGAGAGAAAAAGAGAGAAAAAATAATCGAGCTTGCGAGTAATAATCAGTATTACACGACTATAGATAATGGAGTAGATTCCATTAGACGGAAGAATGTATTTTTCGCATTGTTTACTTCCAAACAAAACTCGGAATTTATTACGGATATTAAATTGAAATTGCCTAAACCCAAACTTTTTTTTTTCGTCAATCTGTATAATGAATTGCAAATATGAGAATAAAAATAAGAATTAAATTATTTTTTAGAACTAAAACCTAGCATACATCTATATATTTGTTTGCGTGACATTTTTAATTGATAAAAAGTGCAAAAAATTTTTAATATGTATCAATAGCTTACTTTTAATTAATGCATCTAACAAATTAATAATCTTAATAATGTAGAAAATATATCAATTATAAATCCGAACCTCTTTTGCAGCCTCAGCAGTGTCTCAGTTGAAATTATTATTATAATCTTAATAATACAAGTATAATGAACATGTTTACTTAAAAAATGATTGATCCATTAATACTTTTAATGCGTGAAATGAGATTTAATTTCTAATTATAATATATACTTTTTATATCACAAATTCAATTAAACTGTCGAGATATCTCATTTCACGAATTAATATACATACAAGCTATCCAGGTATCCACGATAAAAAGTATAATACTGTTTATATTTCTGGATATACATATATCTAATGGAGAGCTTAAAGACGCAATCCCAATTTAATCAAATAATTTAGCATGTGGATGAAAGTTAACGTGCGTGTAACAGGAGAATTCTTTGCCTGCACGATACGATCGTCCCTCCCCCCCTCTCTCTCTCTCTCTCTCTCGGGAATCTATTATATATCGAAATAACATCTAGATGGTCGACCCACGGAGCGACATTGCTCGCGTTCCTCGCGATGGCACATAATTCCACGTCACGGATGTACTTGCGATCGATCGCGGTCAACCCTATATCCAACCCCTATCATGACGGAAATCCAAGTTGCCGGAGTGCCACTCGGGAACGAACTCGCGCTGTCATGAAATAGTAAATGGACGTCACACCATGGCGTATTCTTCGAACATTGAATTAGTGAAAAGGAGATTCCTGGGAACGCGCGTCGATATAGGTGTACGTGTCTCGAGGCATGGTGTGCCTAACCGATTTTGTGTCGCGATTCGTGAAACGTGAACGGCGAAAATATTCCTGGGAATATGGGGAAGAGGAGGAAATATCGATGAAACCGACAATTTCTTCGGGGAGAAACGGCATCGATCCTTTCCGTAGGCGGTCTTTTTTTGTGCGTAAACGGCGAATTTATTATGACTCTTGGTGTCACGTTTCCTTTCAGTAGATCGATGTAGATATGTTCTCGATATAACTGTATAAGACGAACGGACGTATACGGATGCGAATGATAATGCGAGTGTTGCCGCAGTTCGGTTTTTTGTTAGCGAAGACGATGGCGCCGTAAATTATAGCGTTATAGCATCATTTTCGCTTTATGGCAAACGGCTGGCGGAAGAATACGTTGCTTTTGCCGCATCAACCACAAAATAACGCACTTGATCGAAATGTAACACAAAACTTACACAGCTGGCTAAATGAGTTTCTAGATCGACGTCAATTAAACACTAGAACCCTCGCAACTCTCGACTGCCAACTTTTTAAACAATTATATAAATCCTATATTTTTTCTTAATTTTTAATTAATGGCATCAGTGTACAATTTGGTCCAAATAATGTTTCTTGCAATAACATATTGTGACTTTTAATTGTCGCATAATTTACGAGCAGCGCTTTAGATCGCAATATCTTTTGCACACGTTTCGCTGAATAAACATTCCTTTGAGACCTCCAATGTGAAGTGCTCTCTCTCTCTCTCTCTCTCTCTCTCTCTCTCTCTCTGTTTCTCGTAGCCAAGCGGTTATAAAATTTCCGATACAAAAACTAGCGAAGTAATATGTATCTCGTGCGAAAATCGTCAAGCTGCTCTCGCGTCTTGTCCCCCTCGCCCCTCTTTCTTTTCATCCCAGATTCCCGAGCTCGTTAAATCACGCACCGGCTGATTTTTCAATCGCACGCGCGTGTCTCTACGTCGGTCTCACGTGGATAAAGAAAACGCGTCGTTTTACGAGCTCGTAAAACGCTCGCCGCATCGGCGACAGTCGCGAGGATTGACAGAAGTCGTTTTGAGGAATGCGAACTGCAATCAGCGAAGAGAAAGCTGATTATTCACTCGCAAATTCGTGCGTATCTTCTTGGCCGGTTCGATTAACTCGCGCGTTCGTCGGCCAGTTCTCGCATCACAGTTGGCCGGCCCTAGGTTTGTTTTGGATTTAAAACTAGGCCATCAGGTCGACGGCCTCTCCGACGAATTCTTTCCTCTTTCCCTCCCTGCAACTCTTTAAGACTGCCTTTTCTGCCACATTCCCTCCCCCCCCCCTCCCCCTTCGTTCCCCTTAGCGTCACGACTCCTTTCCCTCCTGCCTCGCTCTTCGGTTACGCGAACCCATATCGGTTAACTTACACTACGAGCTGATCTCGCTCGCGTTGCGTGACACACACAATCGCACGTGAGAGAACGCACTCTTTTGTGGCACGCAGGGACGTCGGCAGTTTCGAGGACAAAGGTAGTGGACGGTATTTCGGTACGTTTGATGTTTCTCTCAAGTTGTGGCTTGTGTTTCGCCACGGGCGATGGATGAACTACTTCCTTTACGGGGAATTGGATTAGGAAAGAGAGAGAATACACTTAGTTATTATATGTATAATATATTATTAATGGATATTATCTGTCTACATTGAGTGTCTTTCGTTTTTCTTTCTTCGTCTCGTTCTTTCTATATCTAAAAGATACGAATAGAAAAAACGATCATAAACGTTTAATTATTTTATGCTAATATGATATATACATATATCTTGTTAAAGAATTTAAAAAAAAACATAAATCGTTTCGTCTTTAATATTTCTGGTAAAATTAAGAATGATATATTTTAAATAGATGAAAGAAATATACCTATCATTTTAGAATTAGAATTGAAATAGTATAATAATACATATATATAAAAAATGTATAAGCATGTATAAATATAATAAAAATTGTTAATACTTTTAGTTTAACATTTTGTAATCTGTTATTTATAAAATATATAATTCTCTCTCAACTTTGAATATAACAATGTAAATAAGAGATGAGCAGCAAATTTGCGTTTTGACTCTCTTTTAATAGCGTATTATTGATTAAGAATCAAAGATTCGGGAACGAAAAACTCGGATCCCTTGGGTCCATCCGTCTTTGTTGTTGTAGCGCGTGTTGCCGATTTAACGAAACAATTTGAGTCGCTTCGACAACCCCGTGTGTGCCAGGTCTTTGTTGTATCAACAGAACTCTGTTTCTCCGAGCCCCTAACGTGGAGCAGCCCTGGCATGCGTTGCGCTATCGCGTCACATGTACATACACACGCACATTCACACGTGCACCAATACGCATGACGCATTGGCACACATCGCTTGGAACTGACATTTATAAACACTGTGTCGTAGCGAGGTACACAGAGGCTTTCATTCAATCGGAGCTTGATTACACGAGTTGTGCGAGTTATCGGAGAGAAAAGGGGATTGCGAAATCAGACGCACACAGATTCTCAAGAGAAAAAAATGCCAGCGCGACAGCTGACGAAAATTTAAGGGCTCTAAGAAAAAAAAAACACACTAATTATGTTAATAGACTACATAAATAGGATTGTAACTTTAATGAAGAAAGAGAGAGCGAGAAAGAATAAATTTTGAAATATTTTTCTTTTTCTCTATCTCTATAACTTTTTATTACATACATAAGATATATATATATATTTGCACATGTCTCTTTTTAAAATATAAATAAAATAATAAAACAGATAATTTCTCTCCAAGTATTAAATCTCTTAATTAAAACAAGATAGTATTACAGCCGGCCAGGCTCGGAATTGCTTTTCAAATTACAAATATGGACAACTTATCGTAAAAAGGTGCGAGGGAAAGTATTTGGTTCTGTAAAATACGATAGAGATCTCGACCGACATTCTTGCGGAATAAATGCCGGCGGAAATCTATTCTCTGCTGAATTTAGATGCGCATGCGGGTATAATTTTACCGATTACGCGGGCCTGCTTGTGCATCGAGGCATACTGACGTTGCTGTTTACAGCCTTTTCATGGCCGACGTAATCGAGCTCTTTCCGCGCAAGACAAATTATGACTCGAAGAAAATCAGGTTAAAGAATTGCGTGGGCGTACGCTTTTATCGTTCTTCGTTCGGCTGTGTAAAAGTCGATATTGACGTTAAAATACCGCTAGATATCGATCTAGCTATAAATTATCTTTGATAAACTATAATTACGGTCGAGACCGAGATTAATTAACATATGGGTTAATGCTCTTTAGAGAGAAAGACATTGCTAATAAACTACACGTTGCTTCGGTCAAGTCGTTATTGCTACGTGCAATTTTTTTTTTTTTTTTCAACTGCAGCCAATATTTATGTAACCACGATTATATCTCGAATCTATTTTTATCTTGTTGACATTTATAATGCGCAGCTGAATTCATTGCACGCAAATTCTCTGCGGAAGTTGTGGTCAAAGTAACGTTGACTCAACAACTCGATGCCAGCGCGACGCGCGTGTCGTGTGTTTATTTTGATGATGTATAAAAAGTTTTTCTTTGAATTAAAAACTTTCCCATTTTTGTGGGCAAGCGAGGGAGGCAGGATTATCTCACGAGATAATCGCAGTCCTGCGAGTATTTTCCGCAACAAGTCGAAGAGTAGTAATTTGATGATTAACGAAAATTGGCGGTTCTTTCTCTCGTTCAAGAGTAAATATCTCTGTAACGAGAAGGGAACGTTGCAGTTTTTCTATGAGTCTTTAAATGTTTTCTTTGTTATGTGTCTCTTTCGCACTCAATTATATCGTACAGTCTGGAGATAAAAGCTCACTAATTGCATTAGCGCGAATACAAAGTGCAGCGAACGCCGCACTTAAAACCACCGTCCTCGAAAAAGTTTCTCCCTTGATGGAAGAAGGCACGCATCTCCACGCGTGATGTTAACACTGCTCGAGACCATCGAGGCAAAGATGTCAGATTACAGACTCAACAGTACGTTTGGAAGGCCTGCCTGATGTAGGTCCCATCGTCGCAGTTCTTCCTTTTCGTAATAGTGACGTCATCAAGGTCAGAATGCAAATAACGGTTGGACCACCTACCAGGTTCCCCACTTAAATTGTTCTGCATCTCAATGTGTCAAAGGTTGCACGTTTTGCAAACGGTGCTGCAGGAGAAAAGCCATTTACCTCTTCGAGTTTCCGTCTTTGTCCTTCGTGAGACGCGCCAGATTGATCCATTTCTGTAATTGATTCAACGGCATCGTTATGATGGATGATGGCACTCACAGTAGTCGGCAGATGATAGGATCCAGTCGAAGCACCATGAAAACCAGTCATTGGCGTTGAATCGAAGCCAAGGTCTAGCCTCATTACTCAAACTGGATCCGCGAGACGTGCAGCGGATTGGCTATTCGCGTCACTCTTGTGAAAAAAAAATTTCAAGCCGTTTTGATGTGCGCTTACCGTTAGACGATGCTAAATCGCTCGCTGATGATCGTGTAATGAAGTATACGTATTTTCATCTTTTTTTTTATTTCCGTACACTCTCTATAATCGGTTTCTTTAAGTGCATATCGTATTCGTCATAAAACAGTTCTAAGGAACGATAGCTAATTTAACGAAAACCTTTCGCGACATCATTAACCGTTCGAGCGAACCTTTCCAGTTTAACGAACGCCATAATTTTTCCTTGTCCCTTTTGTGGCATCTTCGTGCTTGATACTTGTGCCGCAAAGTCGAATACGAGTATGCTCGAAAAAAAGTCTCGCGTGGCTACTTAAATGTACGATTTACCGATAACGTTAATGAATTCATACCGATGAAATGATTGTGCCGTGTACCTTCGCCGAAGAAGTAGAATAAATCCATTCACACACACACACACACACACACACACATATACACACGAGTCCCAAATTCGGTGCGTTGCGATAATCTTGTGCAATCGCAGCGACGTCGCCACTGCCGCAAGTTTCCTTCTATGGATCCCTTTTACGTAACCACGATACGAGAACAGGTATTGTGCGTTGCGCGAATTCAACGTGAGAGAAGGGAGAGCAAAAAATATGTTTCGGTTATATATTCGCCGATCGCTTTTTTTCGACCTATTATGATCCGAGACGCCGCACCGGGCACCGGTTGAACCGGAGACAGTATCACATCTACGTATCAGTGGACATAGAGACAATCATTTTAAACGAGCAGAAAAAATAAATGGTCTCCAATAATTTCCACTGGACGCATTTCAAGAACTCCTCCTTGCTCGAAAGGCTCATTTTTATTTCACAAAATAAAGGTCTCATCGGTTCTAAAATGTCGTCCAATTTAAGAATACCAACGATTTATGCGATTCGTTATGGAAATTTTATGCGAAGCTTTCTTATGATTTTATTAATAAATGGTAGAATCTTTTTATTATATTTTTCAGCTTAAAATCAAATTTTTTTATCAACGTCAATAAATTTAATAAAAACTGACAGCATAAAGAAGCCGATTGATTTTTTTAAATTACTTTATATATATGATAATTAAATAACAACTAAATATTCTTCAGAAATGTTTTA
Organism: Anoplolepis gracilipes; assembly: GCF_047496725.1. Classification (NCBI taxonomy): domain Eukaryota; kingdom Metazoa; phylum Arthropoda; class Insecta; order Hymenoptera; family Formicidae; genus Anoplolepis; species Anoplolepis gracilipes. The sequence goes on along the minus strand of NC_132970.1, from coordinate 10,261,461 downwards.
TTTTATTTTTTTTTAAACGTACCCGGTTTTTTTAATCGTGTGAAAATAAAATAAAAATGTACATCAATGTTTCTCGTATGTAAAAGAGTAGTTATGGATGAGAAACTAAAAAAGCGATCCGTTTCCGTGAGAAACATGTCTCCTTTGTGCCATCTGTTCTCGCAGAAGTCAAGCACAATCCTGTGTAAGGCCTGCGTCTGTCTGTCATCCAGTTCTTGTCACGGATGCCTTGCGTCTGACATATTTATGATAGAGAATGCGACATTACGTGAGAAGATACAGGCAACAGCTCTTATTATCCGAGCACTTGACTTAGATTAGTATAACTGTAAACAGATTATGTATTACCAATAATGTATGCAACATTATCCTCTCTAATCACTGTCTCAAATGTTAATTAAATTTCCATGCTATGGCAACGGTACGTAAATAATGCCGTTAAAAAATATTTCCAAGTTTTTGTTAAATTTATTTACATAAAGTAATATTTTGATTTTAAAATGATAAATATTTTTATTCTTTTTATTTCTTTCTCTTTGTCAATTCCTTAATTACTTATTATATAAGCTATATAATCATTGCATTATCGATTGATAATAATAAGATTGGGATTGAAAAACATGTGCTGGAATTAATGAATACATAATGTGTATAGATATGAGTGTTTTTAGATTGTTCTGAAGTGACATACCTATATAAATTGCTCGAAATCTATAGCGCTCACGATGGACGTTCTTTGTTCTCAGTTTCTCCGACTTATCGATCGTTCAGAAGGGAATCGCGTCGTCGCATATAGACGAAATTCGAAGGCTGCTGCGAGCGACGTCTAAATGGTTTTCTTCTTTGTGGTAAAGGGGACTGCGACAGTCGATACCTAGCGCAAACACTATAATTTCTTCCGATCGCGTTTCTTATCTTTTGACATTTGTGCGCTGGGACGCGGGTGCGGGTGTCATACACCCGCCGGAGTAGGAACGTGTTCGAGATTTTGTCACTCGCGATTAGGACACCCACTATTAAAGCTTGCCGATCTAGGGCTGGGAAAAGAACGACCGGATTTATCCGTATCACTTATACCACCAATGTGTTCCGTATTTTTCAGAAGATTTTATCAATATTGTTTTTGTAGTTCTTGTCTCTCTCTCTCTCTCTTTTACTTTCTTTTTACTTTGAAATCTTTTTAGATCTTGCTTGACTTTTCGCTTCAACTTGGCTCATATAAGATAGAAAAATCTGTTACAAATGCAATACTTGGAGGTTTTTATCTAATTGTAAAATAAAAAAAATGTGCGGTTTCCCCAGACGTGTTTTTCACTCATGTTTTACATGTCAGATTTGAATCATGATTTCATGTATTCCATGAAGCTGATACGAGAGACAATAGGAGAGGGTATTGTGTTTTTCTAATAAAAAGGATTGAATTTTTTTACTGTTGGAATGAATTGCTAACGCATACTACTTTTAACTATCATGATAGAAAATGTATAATTTAATACGCTTTGAGAGTGGTTGAATTTCGAGCTACGTTACTGGTTCGCAACAATTCATTTCAACGCTCGAATGTACTGAGATCCTCCCTCTCTTTTATCTGACCCCTCCATACGATGCAATCCCCCTTCCCGCATATTGCAGTTGATCTCGTCTTGTGCTCCAGACGGCCGCTTTTTTTCCATCTTTCTTTCTTCCTTTTCGTCCTCTTACCAACTCCTGGCATACGTACCGCTGCAGCCGGCTGCATCGTCGAGATGCAATTCAAGTCTGACCTTCATCATGTACTCCCTGCCATAGGCTCTACCGCTCCCACCCACGAGCAAAATGATTATTATGATTCGATGTGCAAACACGCCCTTCGAGCTCCACAAGAGGATATTAAAGAGTTTCGTTCTATAAGCGAGAAAATTTCTTTTTGCAATGTGCATTTTATCACACCTCAAGATAAAATGACGAGATAAAATTCTATACATACATAGATTCTATTTGTGTTCTTTAATGCACCTTAAATATTAATTGAATAATAAAATAAAAATGTTATCACAGCGTTTGTGAAGCTGGTACAACATTCTACAAATATAAAAAAATACTAAGAGTTTTAATAGCACTTTTCATATAGTTCTATACTCTCCTTTCTAAAGTACTAAAACGAATTGAAAATTTCATTTCATTTTCATTTTTTACAAGAGTTCCCGATAGTTCTAATTAAGATTCACATATATATATACAATTTCAAATCGATATTCCATCAATTAATTTTTAAACAATTTTTAACAATTACGTCCACCACGACACTTTTAGTGAAAATGTGTCGCGCTGATGATTTTCGGCAGTTCTCGACAGTTCTGCAAGAGTTGTATGCATTAGAATTAGTTTTAAACAGAGTTTCCATTATTATTTATTTTTTAATCAATTTGCAAATTTAGCACGACACTCTTCTCTCTAAAGTACTAAAACAAATGGAAAATTATCATTTTTACATACATTTTTACTAAGTGTCGTGCTGGACGTAATTGTTAGGTTATGTTAAAAATAAATAATAACGGAAACTCTTTTTAAAAATAATTTTCAATTTGTTTTAGTATTGTACTTTAGAGAGGGGAGGGGAGGGGTGCCGTGCTAAATTCGCGAAGTTAGCACGGCATGTTTTCAATTTTTATTTTTTAATACAAGGAATGCGGAACTCTTTTCAATTTTTATCAAGAACTGTAGAAGTATGAAAAGTGCTATTAGAACTCTTAGTATTTTTTGGTTTAAATTGTTAGCTGTCATAAAAAGTCAATAAAAAAGCATCGATTTGAAAGCAAAATAAATTGTAACATAAAAATGACTATTGTATTCGATATTTAATTTTTACTAAAAAAATGTATTGTTAAAAAAGTCTTCGATATGATTGTGATTATCATGTAAATCACTGTGACACTATAGAAATGTCGATACTCGGTCTTCAATTATTCTCTTCGTTGCTCTCACAATAAGAGACACGTCTGAATGACGAGTGCTCGAGAATAACGGGTTTATTCATACGAGTTTAGTATATACTAGGGACGAGCGCAATTGCTTATTTGCACGACTAATCACTGAGATATCGACGGCATAGTCATCAATTAGTCGATCTAATAACAAACACATATGCGTACGATGTGATCGTGTACGATTCGTAATGCATAAAGCATTAACGATCGAGATAAGCGAGAAACCTAGTTGATGGTGGTGCATCGAGTGCCACAAAGTATCACGTCGCATCGTAGATGCGATTTGATCGACCGTGAAGACGCGTATTCTATATTCTATAGCTTCATGTGGGCGTTAAATAGACATCTCTCGAACGATGTAGCGAATCGCGAGAAGAGCAAAAAAAAAAAAAATAAATAAGTTAGTCGATATATTAACGTCGATATAGCGAAACGATGGCGGATATAACGGTATTCAGAACATATTCACATCAAAGTTATTCGAATACATACCTGTGTTATATTATATATCGCACGTTGAAGATACTTTTCAATGGATTAGGTACGTAGCATGTTATGCGATGGAAGAATAGACGAGATTAGATAAAGCTTCGCTATCGCGACAATGTTAATTCGTTAAAGATTTATTGCTCATCGTTGAACGTGCAATTTATACAAAGAAATTACAGCGATAACAAGTAATAAGCTGCGTACTGCACAAAAGAATGCCAGACTATAGCACATAAATTATGTCTAAATTTTGCGTAAAACTTCACTACTTACAATATATTATTCTTATGTAGATCTTCTCCTAGAATATAAATCAAAATAACTGTCTTTTTGATTAATCGATAATTTATTACATCGAGGAACGTTTCAAAAAGTCATTGCCTCTATTTTTTTTCTCCGCTTATGCAAACACTGATACGACGATATTAGTGAAATATGTTTAATAGGTTTGTAAAAAAAAGTCAAGTCAAACAGTCAACATTTACGGATTTTATTTTTTTTATCCCTCCCTCAAGTTTACATTGAGTGGATAACGGTTTCGACGAAGAGCTTCAAGGTGTCTTATCGTGGCTCAAAAAGTTAAACGTGTAGTACTTGAAAAATGGGATTTTAAAACTCATTTCACGTTACGATAAGTGCTTCAATGTACATGGGAATTACGTAGAAAGGTAATAAAATATTATCTCATGTATCTTTTATAATTTTTTCAGATTCTTTTATGTATTTTTCGATTTTTGCGAAGATAGTGGCAATGATTTTTAAAACACCTCTCATACTTTTCAAGAACGCATATAGCGTGCATGTTTATAACAGAATACTAATTGTAAATAACGTTTTTGCGTAACGTTTCTCGATTGCGCTGGTCACTCGTAACTCTTATCTTTCCGAAATGCGGCTCGCGGAATGTAACAAACATCACGGTCGCGCCCATTACGCCACAGATGCAGATATGCCGCGTAGATCTTGTGCAACGCTTCTTTGCGGACGCGTTAGCAGTGGCACGTGATGAGAGGCCAGAGGTCACGAAGACAAAGATTGTGCGAATGGAAATGTGACACTCGTGCGTGTCTCTACCGATCTGATAAGACTATATCTATCACGGATAAAGTCATCATCGTGACCGCAACACAGAATGTGCACGAAACAAATATGAGATTCAGTGGAAAAAAAAAAAGAAAAATTACATACTATCAAAATACCATGTTACTATATTATTTTTTTTAGTTTTAATCATGTTTTATACGCATCTTGCTACACGTTGGTACTTGCTAAACGTTGGTTTATCGGATAAGAAATGCTATTCTAAGATCTTATTAACATTAACTGGATGAATAAAAAAGGTTGAAGACTAATCGACAGCGAGTTTACGATACTGGAATTGCATACATATTTATCTAGTTTTTGCGAAATGATAAAGAAAGAAATATGAAAATTTTCCACTTTACAAATCATAAAAATTTAGAACGATGATGTTTATACGTTTATGTTTCTTGATTAACATACTTCCGGCAGCTTGCTCGTGCTAATTGCTTTTGTATATGTATACGCGATACTTACAATTAGTAACTGAAAAATATAGCGATGTGTACACGCGCTCGTATACGTATGTGCGAACGCGATAAAATGTAAATCAAACGCATGGATACAATAAAAGCCACTTTCGGCGATTCTTTTTGTGTTGAGAGAAACGAGCGTCAAGCTACCTATTATTGGATCGCGTTTGTCTGCTAAATCAGCGAACATGAGATATGCAAACTACCGCTGAACAAGCTATTTTTACGCGGTGGAATTTGCGGAATTTGTATTGAAATCACATCAAGACAAGAAACCCTATCACATCGCGTGTCAAGCAAACGAGATGAAAAACTATGCCGGTAGTTTTGTGAAATTTCGAAAAAATAAAATACACAAACATTTGAAAAGTTGATGATGAAAAGATTTATATGCAAGTATTTGTTAGATTAAATTACTTGTCATTTAAAATGTGTAAACTTCATTTTTCTTTAATAATAGCTTATATTTGATAATATTAAAAATTCTATATTGTGTAATATTGTAGACGAGATTGAAAGCACTGCGATTCATTATATTTCACTGGAAATATGTTATTTATAAAAAAATCAGATATCATGAAACTTATCTGAGCAATGTTTATATAGTTATATAATTAAATAGGAATCTTGGATTATCGATCATTTTTACTCAGAAATGATTCACTGCCTCTCCTGTTTTCACCGCAGCGCGAATAATACTTCTTGAATCAGTAAAATGCACTGGTTAGTCATAACTGGGTATCCACCATTATTATATTTATACCACTCTTGCAATGTTTATTATTATTTTAAAGATATGTATTATTTATTTTAAGTAGGAAATAAAGCTTGGTTGAAGGAAAATGATTCGAGAGAATTATTAAAATTAAAATATATACATATAAAATATTTTTATTCACAATTAAAGTGCGACGTTTTTTGTAAAGTTTATAATTATATATAGAAATAATTAATAATTACGAATAAATATATAACACTCATATTTATTTTATGGAATGCTGCTAAAAATACTGAAGTATAAACAAATATAAGAACAGAACGAAAGTGAGGATAAACGTTATTAATAATCTAGAGCAAAGAGTTTCTCAAAAATTAATCATAATATAAAGAATAATTGTCAGAGTAAATAAATGCCAATCGAATTGGTGGAAAAGTTATAAAAATATTACATAAATCGAAAAAGTGTAATAATAAAAATTACAAAATAAGAATATTACAATTACTCCAAAATTGCAACCATAACTCATAAACCCTTAAATATTATAGTTAAATTTTAATAAAATAATTACCATAGTGAACCAACTGCGATATTATTTCTTGAATGTCAACATGATCAATAAAAAAAATTATATGAATTATAACAATTACAAGCATATAAATAAAGTTGGATAAGTCGAAAACACGAATTGCTCTTTGTTGTATTTTCCGTAAAATATATATTTGCATCGGAGTTAGTTCGCTATAGTATTTCACTTTAGTAGTTAAAAGGAAAACATTTATTAAACGTTTGAAGATGATGTGTAAATGAATATTATTCAAAGTTTACATAACTTAAAAAACAGATGATATAACTAATGTGGCACAAATTATATATAATATAAAAGAAAATATATAAAGAGTTTTATATATTTTTTTCAACGCACACGTTTAATCAAAATACGTTTTTTTTTTTTTTTTTTTTTTTTAACATATCGTCGAATGACGAGCTCACAAGATCTTTAGTTTAATTTGGCGATTTTTCATACATTTCACGTACAGTGTATTTAAATATCACTCACACTAATGAAACAAACTAATTAAACACAGGTATTCAACTGGAACCACGATTTCTGTAAAAAACCACGTCGCGAAAATGCAACAACTATGCAACGACGATGTAGCGGAGCCATCCAGCAAATCGCAGATGGCTGCCGAAGACCCACTGGCCCAGTTCCACCCAGTTTCGCTTCATCCCCCTGCATTGCTGCACCCTGCTGCATCTTGCGTGACGTCACCGGCCACCCTCGACCACCCACGCTTGCAGAGACCACCCCTTCTGCACTGGTAACGCTCCCACTCTCGCCGAGACTCTGCCCCTCTCTCGGGGAGGAAAAGAGGTAGGAGGAAAGATTGCAGTTTCTCTCTAGACGCCCTCTATTTTCCTTGAATGTATTTTTTTCGCTTTCTCTCTCCTTTATTCCCTAATTTTACTTGTAAAATCGTGTGCGAACGCTTAAAAGGACAACGTCGTCCAGATCGACGGATTATTTAGAATGCGAACTTTTTGATATGTCAGCCCCTTTAACTTGTTTCCTTATCCCATTTGGAAAGTAGCATTCGTCCATTTCGAGAAATCACCCCTAGTTTATACTGAGTAAGGAAATTGCATTTTTACTGCCGTTTTTTATTGCCAGTATAAAAAGGATTATGCTCATTCCCAACGCGCAATCTGCCATATCGTGATGTACTTTTTAGGGTAATTCGAAAAACGTATACGTGTCAAATTGTTTTTTGTTACACGAAACAAAGTTTTAAATCGATTTTTGTTAGCATTTTCCGTGATAGAAATAGTTTTAGATTGCTGTCACAATTATAAATATATATTCATGTTATATATTAATTTATGTAAACAATTGAACTTGTTGATATCCTTCGGCTTTTATTCAGCTTTTGATAAAAAGAATATAGAGTCATGTGTGTACGCGCGCGCGCGCGCGCGTGTGTGTGTGTGTGTTGAAGTTTATTTCAGAGTTGCGTTCATACAAGTGTTATTGACAGTGCAAATACGATATCTCGGCTTGCATATTTCCTTGATCATGTAAGATATGACACGCCAGTTGGGCACGGCTGTGTAAATTAAGAACTAGTGCGTATCAAAGATTTATATAATGCTATCTGAAGTAAAAATATAATACACTGATAAGAGTCTGCTATCTTCATTGTGCGAAGGCGCCACAATGCAGAAATGAGTTCAGTTTTTGACTTTATGTTTTTAAACATGATTATCTCAATGTCAGATCGTTATCAGTATTGATAAAAAAATCAAATAGAATTTTCTTATCGATAATAATTAAACGCTTTTCAATAATAAAAACAACACTCGCGAAATATTTTTTTAGTTTCCTTATCAGAACTCATAGAAGAAAACATGGAATTTATATTCTTTATATATTTTAATGGGTACATATATATTCGGAAAAACTTCCTTCTTGTCAGCACAATGCTCCATATTTCTTTGGATGACCATTTGCCGATTATCGATATTCTTCCCACAGTATCTCATGTCACGATCAATGATTATGTTTTGTATCAAAGTGGCCATTAAACGCACTCCGTCTATTCTCACACATTCAACGTCGCAGAATCTTTTTCTCTTTTTTCTCTCTCTCTCTCTCTCTCTCTCTCTCGATTCTCCGATTTCCAAAGTTGACCGTGAATCGTCGAGGGAGCACGTCCGTGCGTGCCCGTAAGTCACGCTCGTGAACGATTCGCGTTCGCGCTTTTATGGGGCGTACCATCAGCGAGTGCATGCGTGCGTAGAAGAGAGAGGGTGAGGGCGGGCGATTGGTACGTATGTGCGTGCAACACGTCGCTCTTAATGAAACTGGCGAGCGCCATGAGCGCAATAATATACGCCGAGAGAGAGAGAGAGAGAGAGAGAAAGAAAGAGAGCAGGAAGGAGAGCAGCGAGGCGCAGAGAGCGCGAATCGCAGGGCAAGGGAGGTGTTTTACGATGGGATGTGTGTGTGTTTTAAGCCGGTTGCATACGGGAGCGTGGAATGTGTGCTTTTTATGGTCGAAAAGAATGGGCAAAGCATAAAGGCACGGGGCATTGAAATTCGGCGCTCTTTTATGCGTGCACGTCAGTGGTCGACCGACTGACTGGTTGGTTGCTCGATTGTATCATCTCTCTCTCTCTCTTTTTCTCTCTATCTTTCTCTCGCTAACGTACGTATGCCTTTTATAGGAACCAACACACTCATTGCGCATCACCATAACGTTGTGGAACAACGGAAACCGGTACGCAACCATAAGCTAAATGCGTGTGCACCGGTGCAAGGACGCCATGGGTAAAGTGCAGGACTCCGTTGCATAGAATCGAACTGTGAAAAGCATGAGAGATGCGTTCCCAGAAAATGGTCCCGGTCACCGGTTGCTAAAGCCTGTTTTTGAATGAGTGAGGTATCTTGCAATTTAAATTACATAATTAGAATGAATATAGATTTTTTGGATGTTTAAAGATTTAAGGAAGAGTTTCGCGCGGTTAAAATAAAATTTATGGAAAAGGAATATACTGTTATACTATGTACCTATTTTTTAATTATTGACTTCTTGGACGTAAAATAACGTTAAGTAAAATATTGTTAAATTAATCTATTTTTATTTTGAAAAATAATATAATCTGTATTTTTTACTTTAAAAGATAATATATAAAATTGGAAAAAAAGAATAAAAGAACTTTGGAGGAGATACTTAAAGAGCTATTCTAATTTTCATTTGCTCTTTTTTCGCAGATTAATTCAATCGAGAGATTCCATTTTAATAATGTTTCACAAGCTTTTTAGTAGAATTATAGAAATATTAAAAATATTTTACACATTCATTGTATCATGAAATGATCGCATCATAATATTTTACTGCCACTTCGAATTCCACTTGCTTATTTTTCATTCAAGAGGGGATGTCCCCTCTCATATCGCAAATATCCCGATCAAAAGCTGCACAGATGCAACTTGTACTGCCGATCGTAACCGATTGAGCTGGATGGCGTAGGCGACAAGGGAGAAATCGAGAGCGAAATCAGTATGGTGTGCACTGTGAACGACTGTGCGTTACAAACCGGACGGCGATGGTGCAACGCGTGTCACTAGGTCACTATATTTCACGGCCATGAATGGTTAAGATCCTTTCAGCGAGATGCGCGGATGAGAGACGCGCTTCTCGCGTTTATCTCGTACCACGATTATCTCGCTCCGGGCTATAAAAGGGGCGGGGCAATTTCGCGAATCCCATGAGCCCCGGATCTCGACACGAGTGTACATCTGCGCCCGCGGAGAGAGTGCTCGTCGAGCGGATTATAAAGGGTCGTATGTCCTCACGCGCGTACATTCGCGCCTCCACGTATCCGGTTTTATTCATCTATGAGCGTGAACCGAGCGACGCGTTACACGTCGCGGTACTTAATGTAAGCGTATAAGGGAAACTGTGTGCGCTTCCGTCTCTCCCTACCAAAGATAAAGAAGGTTTGGCTCTCGCAGATGATGCATCGGCGTGATATCGATTCGGGAAACGTAGACGTATTGACGCACCGGTTGTTCTCAAGCTGATTGTGTCGAGGGTGCCGGAAATAATCCATTATTTACGACTCTCTTCTGCCGTGTCGTCTCATGAATTTTGAATGCAAAAGGGACATTTCATATTGGTTTGAAAGATGCGAAGCGTGCCAAAAGATTGAGAATACTTAGTGCGAATCGCGCCTAGCTATATTTATTTTACACGAAAGAGGGAGAAGATCGAATATTAACATATTTAGGTAATATCTATATATCATTCAACGATTTCAAAATTCGCTAGGGTAGCAATTTAGCAATTGATTTAACGTGCTCGACGTACCCATCTTATCTTATGAAACGAACATTTCCAAAATTTTAAACATTTGACGTTAATGAATCCTATTCGCCCTTGTTGCGCCGATGCTCGCGCAAAATATGCAGGGATAATTATGCAGTTTGCGGGGATATTATGCAGATAGGGGTAATGAGTGGCGTTATTTAAAATCGAGCTACGCCAGCGATCTCCCGTCGATACAATACTTTCGATCGTGCAATAAATATCGCATGTAATTACATACGCGGGATGCGAACCATGCGAAACGCGCGACAGGCTGGGAATCGCGAAGCGGGGTGACCCACATATAATAAACTCTCACCGCAGATGCGTTTGCAACCCATCTAATTTAAATTCGTTTACAGGCCGCTATTTTATTAACCCATCGCTTTTCGCTGCACCTTCTGTGCGCGATGTTCGGCGAACCGAGCGAGGCTTTGTCTCGTCACCGCGGGTGTAATTGCGCACACGCGTGCAACTGTACACGTGTGCGCTTTCGAAAAGCCGTAAATTACTTTGCAAAGACCGCATAGTAGATTTCGGCTTTTATCTAACCGCCAAAACTCTCTGTATTTTCAAGATTGCAAATTGCATTTTCGCATCGTTACCTATGATACACTAATACATGTGTTATTAGTCACATCTTGGCTGCGTTCCCTTGGGAAGCTCACGCGCTGAAAGCATCATTCTATCTTTATTGCTCATTATAGGTCGAAGAAAGAATAATGTTTGCAGTGCATTAGTATCCAAAGGAAATGCAGCGGCATTCGTGCGAAACTGACGGACAAAGAGAATCTCGCAACATTCTGTTACATCATATATCGATCGACGAGAGATGAGATGCGTCGTGTCTAGTATTTCTTATGATAGTGATGTACCCGTTATATTCCGCGAACGGTGTTTTTTTATCTTCCTTCCCGTGCCGCCCTGTGCCCTACGTCGTCGAGCGGGACCGTGCCGTGGCCGAACAAAGAAGAGGCATAAATAATCCGAAGAGTTTCCAGCGGGCGTACCGATAATTAGATTCCAAGGACCGCCTATTTTGGCCGAAAGTTACGTTAGAAGAATCTACGGTCCCCACTCAACTCTGCGGCCCCTTCCTCACCGGATTCACTTCGGTTCTCCCTTCTTGTCCCTTTCCCCCTTCCAACGTCCTCACGACCCACTTTCGTCTCCCAATGCTCCTCTCTTCCCTCTCTTCACTCTGCTCCTCTTTTCCCCCTTCCTCTTGGCACCCACTCCGGTCCCGTACTGCAAACTTCGCCAGCGGGAGCAAACAAAGAGAGGCTCCCACCCTTGCAAATGCGCTCAGCATATTTATGGCGCCGAAAACTGTCGTACACTTACCGGCAAAAATGCCGTAGAGTAGAGGGTCGAAAGCGAGAGCAAAAACACGACGGATGACCGAGACTCTCAACGAGAGATTGACCGAGCTCTCCAGCCTAAAAAAGAATTGCGTGACCAACAGATTTGTGGTATCCGAGGTTGTACACAAAGACGAGATTATTGACTTTCAGCTGGTGTATCTGTTTTAAACCGACCAAAATGTTGACTAGTTTATGGTCACACTTCTCATTCAACACAACACTGTATCTAATCGGCACATTAATTTTATGAATTGATATTTGTAATTTATACGAGAAAAATATGTCTCCCAGGAAAATTAATTAAACAAAAGTCGAAAATGCAGATAAAAGAAAATTTTCGGCTTATCATTAATATCTATTAATTACAATTACAAATTCTTGTGAAAAGCAATTTTAATCATTAATACGAAGAATTAAAGTGTATAAAAAAAAAAACGAAGATTTGCATAGAAGAGAAGAGGAGATTCCTCAAGTTAGTACGGCATGATACTTTTGTTATCATTTTTTATTTCTTCTTTTTTCACATAAGAGAGATGAATATGAGAATGCTGCAAATCGTTGCGACAGCTAAATCGGAAGGAAAACTTGAGAGAGAAAGGTTTTATAAACTGAATCGTCGTTCCGCGGTGCCACATAAAGTTCCATAGAGCGAGACTTTGCGGTACTCCATTCAGAGAATGCGGAATAAAGTAGTAGAACTCGAGAACTGCTCCATTTTCAGACAATGAAAGCAGGTAGTCGAAGTGTTCTATCTCTTTTGCGTTCCCATCGCGTCTGTTCTTTTTTCTCGCTCGCGCGTTTTTGGACCCATAAAAAGATGCTCCCATAAAAATAGTTACGGCATAATAGGTGTAACGAGAATAGCGGTTGTTACCGCTATACCAGTTGCAGGGTGCAATCGTCATAAATTCAACGTGCGAACAGTGTAACAATACACGTTAAATCATCCTCGATCGCCTAAAAAGGGCTCTGAGTTATTGCTACGGCGGAGGGATATGCGTTTGCGTATTAATGCATCCCGTTCATTTTCAAAGAGCTATGAGAATTTTTATCGAGTGAGAAGCAGGGAAAATAAGAAAGGGAAGCTGCAAGCACGCATGTTCGTGGAATGTGTGCCATTTACACTTGTAATCTCATTCGTAATAATAATTATATTCGTAATAGGCGCGAAATAAGCAACCCTTATACACTCATTAAAATATTTTGAAAAAAATCATAACAAGCTAAATACTTTTTTTCCGATGACTCTTGTCGATGAATCAAATTCGACAACACGAATAACACGTTTAGATGAACTTAACGAGGGATTAAATGGGTCTCTTTTCAAGACGAAGCACGGTATTGATTTTCTTTTCCTCGCCGCGAACAGCCGCGGCTCTAACAAAGGACCATTAAAATCGGCGATTCTTCACTCTCGGAAACGTCCTTTTTCCTTCCTTTCCTCTTTTTCTCTCCGTATCACAATCACAAATCTTCTCCTACCCTCTAGGCCTACTCGTATTGTTATCTGGTAATAGAAAAACTTTGCTGTTCCCAGGATGCTGCACGTTTTTCTTCCATATATGTATATATATGCACGCGCAATATATGTAAGTTGTTAGCTAAAATCAGATTTAAACTTATACGAAAGAATACAAACAATGTTCATGGATTTTAATTTTGATATGTTATATATTTTTTCGGAACTGCATGATTTAAATCTGAACCCGCTAACTTGTACAAAAGTAAAAATTCTCTCTGCATTATTATTATTATTATCATAAGATTGCAAGGATGATTTTAAAATAAAAGTATAAAGTAGCAGCATATTTTATATATTTTATACAAACAATCTGTTTTTTTTTTCTTTTATTACAAACCATTTCTGCATTTCTCTCATTTCTTTCCCTCCAAATCGACCGTATCTTTAGGGATGATATCAAGGTAGGTGGAGAGAGTTGAAAATATGTGCTGCTAGAAAAGCGACATTCGACGAGAACAAAAGTGATTTAACCGTAAACACACACGTGAGTCGCCCCCGTCCTCGCCTGTCTGAGAAAGGCGGTGGAATGAAGGTGGCTTACACGGTGCGCCGACGGGGGTGGTACGTAATATTTCGCCGTTGAAACTCACCGGGGCCACATTTCTCTTGATTTAGCGAAACAATCCGAGCATCTGAATTTCAAATATGGCGTCTGCGTCTCTCGTTGTAACAGCCGCGCAGGAGTTTCGCTCATATCACATTTCGGATGACCCGTGAGAGAATCTCTCGCGAATTAGTTTACGGAAGATTTTTCCGCACCCTTAGACACAATCCCTTCTCTTTTTTTTTTCAGGGAAAAGATTACACGCAGCTTGTACCGAGGGACGCAGACTCTGTCAGAATGCTTTGATACTAACAATAAGATTTTTAATGTCGAGATTACTTTGTATATTTTAGCAACAATGTAATTTATTTATATGCAGAGAATTTTAAATTATAATCACATCAAATATAATAACATCATAAATAATTATCTTTCCCTTCAACAAATTTTTGATTAATTACAAGATGCTTCTATAGAAAATTTTGTCCTTTTATTTCTCTATTTCTTTAGAATAAATGTTCTTCATTTTTAATACTCGTATTTCAAATATCGCTTCTAGTAAAAATGTAAGATACTGATGAAAAATGGTCAAAGATATTGTACTCATTTTTTTTTTTTTTTTTGTCTCATGTATGTGAATTGCGTATTTTGTCTCAATAACTTTATTCGCGTCTTCCTTGACGTGCAACGATTTGTAGAACGAATTGGTATGTTTCGACGAGCTGTTTCGATTAAGGGCAGATTCGTAATATCGTCGATCGCCGCGTGAGGGATTGCGGGCCATTGAGCAGCCGCCTCCCGTGAAAATAATGATCCAATGCCCCCGGGGTCCTTTCGAGAACTGTTCGTCGTGCCATAATTTCAGTACCCTCAATATCTTCTACTTATATCTTCGACGAGCGTCGCGCTCTGAGAGCCACGCGAGACGCATCCGATATAGTTCTCTGAATAATGTCCGCTGTTGAAGAACGACTTTGTTAAGATATTTATTTTTGTTTGCGTTATCGAACTTTTTATTGTTTACATCTCTATTTTCAGTCACATCTTGCCCTTTCCAACAATCTATTTCAACTCATGTTCATTAGTTCTATGTACTTAGTTTATTAAAAATTTCCTATTCAATATTTCACATTTTTCATCAATCTATTCAAGAATATGCAAACATCCTCTATCCACCTTCTATTATCTTTATCGTTGAAAAGACGGGCAAGATAACAAATCATACGTGCCAGTAACGCGATTGAAAATCTGGATGATGCATAAAAGTTTGATCGGGAGATCACTTTTGAGATTAATCTTTCGTATTTGTTTTATATGTAATGTATAAAATTACGATGCACACTTTCGAGCCAATGTTCAGAACAATCGGAATGAAATATCACTAGTTTCGAACAGCTAGAATATAATTTGTATACTAAGATCTTCATTAATCTTTTCTCATTAAGCAATATTAACGCAAGAAAGTAACGGCGGCACGTATTGCGCGTTTTAAATTCGCACACCGTGAACGCATTAAGACTGACGGTCAAGGATACTTAAAAGAGGCTGCGCGGAACAATGAGTTATTTGCTTCAATTGATTTCTTTTTAAGATCCCAATTATATGAGTGACCATGGGACGCGTTCTTTTTTTTGTCTTGTACAATAGAATGACCACGTATAAATATTTCGTTTTTTTAAACTGGTTTCTTTATTTCAAAAAAAAAAAAAGAAAAAAAAAGAAAGAAAGAGAAATATTACTTTTATAGAATTTTGATTACATAGATTATATAAATGCGCATACCTTGGCTTCAGACATCCCTGATACCATGAGTTGTATATTGAATCCTGATTTCGCAGATTCTTAACTCTATATATATATATATAGTGTTTGCGTTTGCTTCTTTTTATCTTGTGACTTAAATTTTTGACATTTCGCATTTTGCAGATTAAGCGTTAATCGCGGACGGATGTATCACGTCCTTCGGAAGTCCCCGCACGTGCCGTTTCTGGCGGCCCCAAGGTCGCGATAATTCGCAAGGGGGAAGCCAGAAACACAGACTCCTCTTGTGCACGAGCGACAGCTGGGAAGCAGGCAGTCAGGCATGCGGGGCCCAAGGTCTCTCCTCCTGAGGGCCCCTATTACGCTCCGACACGCATACCCACATACGCATACACATGAGCATTTACATACGATCCTGTTGTTGAACAAAGAGCGAGAGGATGCCCTGTGCGACCTTCCGGCGAATTCGCACACGTGCACGTATATAGGTCAAACTACGCAGTAGAACTAGTCCGCTCTTCCCGGGTTTAAATGAAAGAGTGCCGCTACTTAGGTCATTATATCTTTTCATTTTTATTTTGGGATACGTTGAAAGGAATTCAGCGGAGGATTGATGTAATACGAACTACCACGTGTTTGACCTTTTATTGTCAAGTGATAACTTAGTTCGAAACTGTATTGCTATTTACAAATTTTGATTGTTGATTATTGTTTATTCGCAAATTAATTCACATACGTTAATTAACATACTTCTCGTATTTCAGCATCTCTCATTTAATAATTTCTTTTTTAATTTTTACTTTACTAGAAAACGAGTTTGTACCAAGAGAATCGCTAGTTCTTTCTGTTCCTCTTGACAAATGCGAGAATACGCCTACATACGGGGCGGACGTCTAATTTACCATCCGTGATTTTTGCTCGCGCACCCCACGAGAAATGTATCGTCGGAGGGTGAAGCGGAGACTTGTACAGAAAGAATGAGAGAGAAAGAGAGAAAGATGGAGGCAGAGAGAGAGAGAGAGAGAGAGAGGGAGAGAGAGAATCTATTTCTCGTCGATGAATCTATATACGCATATATAAGCTCTTTTCGTATGACGTATAGCCGTGATTACTCTGATGTAGATCCGTCCGTCCATCCTGGCCCGATAACGCATCGAGAATGTACAGGCCCTTTTCTTCTTTTCTCTTTTTCTCTTTCTCCTTCCATCGGCGAACATATCGATCATCGTTGCGCCCACGATTTTTCATCGGAGTCCCTTTACCAAAAAAAGCCCATCGAGATTGAAAAGCCATTCCGCCGTCTGGGAATGCAAAACGAGACTTTTTATTCGGTGTGCCAACGTCCATTGTTGTTCACAGATTCGTTTCAAGAAAAATAGTATAAACAATTAAGAAAGGTGAGTGTGCAATTGGTATTTCAAGAAACATAATATTCTGATTGTGACATGGTTTGCATGAAATAAGGAATTTGAAAAGTATAACCTAACCCTCTTGTTCATAAAAAATATAGATATACAAAGTTTTATACACGCTATCAGTGATTTTTTTGAGAACAAAACTATCTAAGGCTCGTGTAATTAACAATAATTCCCGGTGGACGTTTATTTATAAGTTTAATTTCCCGATAGATGCTCAGAAATATTAACACTTAGCTTAATGATAATTATAAAAAAGAGTTGTAGAAAACATCGAGATTTTGTCATTATAATTACCTTATCTTTCCGTCGAATTATCATTATCGCAATTACATCATTTTGTCGTTGTATGTGACAATTTTTTTACCGTAGCTAGATTTTTTCAATTCGTGCGACATATGACAAAGTAAGGACAAAGAGAGAGAGAGAGAGAGAGAGAGAGAGAGAGAGAGAGCGACGCGTGGTCGATTCTCTTCAGAGTAAAATAATACATCTGCAGCAGAATCTACGACGTTACAACGGACATCGTTTTTTATCCGCGGTTCCGCGAGGCAATCCTCGTCGGTGATTTAGTCGATCGATTCAATTTTATGGCCGATCCTTTTTTTTTTCCCTGATGTCTCCGCCCGCGAAGCGATGGTACATCGGCCACGATGGTACCCGGTGTTGGTACACGGGCGGATCGCGAGGGAGACTCGACCATCCGGAAGCACGCGCCGATTCGCCTCAAATCGTCCGTGGCCCGAAATTATTGCCTGAAATTATACGTTTTGCCATGCTGGCTACGTCGGTTCGAAACGTGCCGTTTGCTACCACGAGAAACGTACATCACCCCCGCGACCACCGATACTACCTCCATGTGATGGCTCTTTCGTTCGAACTACCCTCCAATCTGATGATCGAGCACGTGACTCGATACAGGGCTGACAGAAAACGCTTCGTAGAAAATTGAAGTGTCCTCTTTCTAATCTGAATGTTGCGCTTGGTTCATCACAGTTTATCGATAAATTCAAGAGAGATTATCGAACATCTGCCTTAGTTACTTTGAACGCGCGGATGTGATTTTATTCCGGCATTTATTTTCTGGTTTTCAAAAATAACATATATAAACTCCATGTAATATTATACACACGACAGTTATGAATTATGCTTCAATTCTATCAGACGTTTATGTAGCTATCACTTATTCAAATAAAAAAACGCACATTTTCGGAGATTCATGACTTGATATCGCATTACTGTCATCGTGCTACTTCGCTTCTCACGCGTTATCGTCGGCACTATATGCATAAGGAAGGAAGGAAGGGTAATGCAGCACGGAGACGAGCACGGTAGCAGATATGAAGGTACATGACTTACGGGACGTTCCCCGAGTCCCAAGATGGAGAGCCATAAGCCGCTCGTTTCCTTGCGAGAAAGATTCGAGCTGGGATCACCGTCAAAGGCGATGCCGCGGAAGCCGTCGACGTCCCTCGAGATTGATGCCCGTAGGCGAATTTAAAAGTGACAGGGTGAAGGATCGAGGATACTTTCGAAACATCGAGGTAACATATTATATATAGGGTGATCCGCATTACGGCGAAAATCTCAGAAGGTAGCCAGATAAATGTACGGTGTGTTTAAAATTGAAATTGTCTAAAAGAATTTTTATTCGCTTCTTTCTCCACGCGATCGGATAATAATGATGTAATTTGTTATTCATATTTCTTACGCGAGATAATGTCGAGGAATTATCTCGCTAACAAGTTTCGGAAATTCTCGTATTTTTTATTACACATTTAATCACACGCGTGAAATGAGTAAACG
This sequence comes from Anoplolepis gracilipes, assembly GCF_047496725.1. NCBI lineage: Eukaryota > Metazoa > Arthropoda > Insecta > Hymenoptera > Formicidae > Anoplolepis > Anoplolepis gracilipes. The sequence goes on along the minus strand of NC_132970.1, from coordinate 10,242,452 downwards.
ATGAGTGCTTATGCACCAAAGGCAGAAAATGGTAAAACCGATAGTCACCTGAGTTTAAATAAATATCAAGTTAATCAAATAAATTATACGCTGATGTAATTCTGCATTTTGCCGATGCGTTACAATCATTGAATCAATAACGTAATTTGCAGCAACACATAATTCATTCAACGTTATTTGAACAACGATTTTATTCATTAAGGCAATTCTTCTTTCTGATATAAGAAAAGATTGCTCACGCGGGGTAGATATCAAAACCTACAATTACACGAATGAAATATACCGGAAGACGTCTAGTTTCTACCACGTAATTGCCGGTCAGCTGAATTTCATCGATCTGCTTTCTTTCAGATCCCTAAATTCAACTTTTCGAGTAATCTATACCTCGCAATCTATATCCCTTCAATTTTTGTTCTATCATCGGACTCGATTGCCCCAGTAGCGGACGGAAGAGGGAGGAACACTATTATGATATATATTGTAGGTAACTCGTAATTACAAGCTATTCGCGTGCCGTCGAATTTTTGTTGGTTCGCGGCGTCGGCGTCGTTGGATACATTTGTTAGACACGAATTTTCGTAGCCGTTGAAACGCCGCGGATTCTCGTGACGAGATGCCGTACATTTTACGAAGCCGTCATATCCTCGTCTATCGCGGCTATTTTACCCAGTCCCGCTCAATTTCTTTCACGATTAATCGCCTCATTTGATCGTGCTATCCCATTACGAAGCGAAATACTTTCCGTTATATCGGTGTTTAACCCGAATTCGGCCTTTAATCGTTTCTCCAAACGCGAGCTACATATGTATTTTTTCTATTGCTCCTTTTCGTGTTACACCATATTTTGTAAAAATTTGAGGAAGAAGAAATTACCTACATCGCGTATTACGGAACATTTTATTTTCGTGCCACATTCGATCGGTAACTTAAACAGTACATAATGTGGAAAGAAAGTTGGGTATAAGTATTGGCAATTACGTAATAAGCACAAGTAAGAAATATTACGACGTAACGTGTATACTTACGTAATGCGACACGAAATAGTTTGCTACGCACACGTGTTAACGACGGTTACCTGCGATATGACAGCCCGTTTTGACAGTATTAATGCGATTTTCACGCCATTTCTGACCGGTTTCGATGATTAAATACCAGATGACCGTTGATGCCGGTAATTTTCGTCGGCCGGAGGGTCACTGAAGAGAAATCGGCGTAATCGCTCCGCGAAGACCCTGTCGTCAACCGGTGCCGCAGGCTTGGGAAAAGCTCTTCTGAAAATCTCTATGCAAATGAAGGTCGTCTTTTTGGGGTCGGCGATTTTAGTTTTTGGCGCTGCCGGGCAGATCGCGCGCTCTGTCTCCCGCTGACCGTGATTGACAGTGCTGTATGGAACACGCGTGTCGTCCAACCCTGCTGTCAAAGAAAGAGGCGAGGGGAGGAGAGATGGTAAAGGACGAGGAAATAGAAAGAGAGAGATAAATAGATTGATAGAAAGAGAAGAATAGAGATAGAGAGCGGGAGGACAAGCGAGAGGCAGTGCCAGCAATGGCGGATCGTCGAGGGTCCTTCAACGTTGCCACCCCAGTCATTACTTCGGCATTAACGGGGGATGATTCTCCTTCCCTCTTTCGCGGATTCACCGGTTCATCGAGTACTCGAGAGAGCCCATGAGAGGCGGACATGCAGCAGGGGAAGGCGGCTCCTCATCGGGACACGAATGTCGTGCAAAGTTAAATCAGCGAATTTACGAGCGCGCTTATTTTATATATTTTATATGCAATTGTTTTTTTCAATCTGCACGAAATTCACTAACGTGGAAATTTTAAAGCACTCGAAGAAAAAGAATATTTTTTTTTTAAATTAAAGAAATATATATATAAATTACAAAACTATTATATTATACATTTTTACAAAAGTAGAAGCTTATTATTTTACATTATTTCTACTTTTCCCTTTTTGAAGAACTTTAGATTTATAGTTTTTAAAAGTTGATGTTTGAAGGATATATATGTATATATATGTATATATATATATATATATATATATATATAAAATTGTTTTGTATTTCATTGCTTAATGCAAACGAAATATATATATATATATATATATTTCGTTTGCATTAAGCAATGAAATACAAAACAATTTTCTCCGAATATGTGGTTACCAAATATATGTGTTAAAGTTCCGTCAAATTTAATCTCGTTTGATAAGTGCTCTTCATTTTTGATCACGTATTGTTTCATGAAAACTATGGAACGATCGACATAGCTTGGGAAGATTTAGCTGCGCATATTGCGCACCGAATTGCCGCAGCTGCTGCGGTTTCCGGACCTGATGGCCAGTTGGCCGAATTGTTGCCAAACTGCGTTCTTCCTTCCACCGTCAGCGCGTGTGGTAACACGAATAATTTGCATGTAAAACTCACTTCTACTTTTTAAATACAAATGTTGCAAGTTGTATTTAAAACTTTTCCGACGATTTATACTTCTTTTCATTTACTCAGCATCAATAATGAAGGCAATTCCATATTCTTTCATTTTGATATCAGTGATTTACTATTCTCATAATAATATTCTACATATATGTACTTATCATGTGCATCTTGATCGATTGTTAAAATTAATTTTTTAAACAAAAAATATTCTTACTTTACGGGTGAAATTAATTGTATTGTAAAATTTATTCATTGTCACGTAGCAATATGCATTATTTATCGTCATGCAATTATAAGAAGACTATTTGAGTTTAATATTTTGATTCTTTCACCAAATTTTCTGCTTCTTTAAACATAAATGTAACGAAAGAAGCACGGTTAGCAATCATCTTATTGCAAAGACAATTATTAGTGGGTATACAATAAAGCGACATCAGATATGCATGAATATTGCGTAAGTAGATGTTAAAGAGATCCTTAGGGGATCTATTCACTCATCAGAACATTTCTGCTTCTTTGACAGTAGCTATATGCGATGGCTGTAATACTTGCAAATCTGGTGAAAGGCTACGAAAATGTCAAATCGCAGCCTTTTAGTAAACGCGCAATAACTTTCTCATTTAGTATTAAATTGATCACAAAATCAAATGGGTTTAAATAAAATATTACTATATAATATAATATTATTATATGCGTCAATCAACATGTCAAGTCATATTGTGAAAAGGATAATCAATTATTTGATGATTATAAGTGAACAATAATGAATATTTTAAATTGTGCAACATTAATTTCTTTGAAATTTAAGGACAATTTAGGAAAATTACGATTTATATAATAAATAAATGTTTATTTATTTTTCTAAATTAATTGATAAATTTTTATTTATAATTATTTCTATACTCTGCTCTCTCTCCATATATTTCTAATTGTAAGACTGAAGAAAAAGAATAGAGAATTCTCTCTTCTACAGATTACATTATTATTAAGTATCTTTCGCATAATTCTAAGCATATTTTAATTTAAATGTTAAAAATTATATGATCCCAATAAATGGAAAAATAATGAAAATATTTATACAACAACATGATCTCTTTCAATAAACCAAGAGAAATACATATAAAGTCGTCAAGTAATAACACATAAGAACACTTCTGCAACTCTTGATTACGTAATTATTATTGGGTGGAAACTCAAGAGAGAATTACGCAGAAATTCTGAGAAGCTACCAAATAATGTTACGATTGACCTCGAAACACTGTTGGACCGTTGTCAGATATGACGTGATTATATCCATTTGATTACACAATCATATACAAGCCCACGCGATTTTGTTGACTGAAGTGTTACATGTCAGTTGATAAGGTAGGCAAACTATACAAATTCGCAGGAATAACTAACAATCTTATTTTTCCATTTGCAACCTTGATATGATACAACTGCGAAAATTAAAAGACAAACACAAAAGAATTTTAAGAATTTTATTTAAATATATCAACACGATAAATATATATATATAAGACACACACAATAAATCGGTGATTATTTATATTCCAAGGTTAAACATTTGTATAATAATCTTATCCATTACAAGATAATGCACATATAATACATAAATTTATATATTACATTTATTAATAATGTTCTTATTACTTTATTTATAATTATTTTCACAAACGATAAATAATAAAATAAGTTATAAATAACTTATAATTATTGGGCCATTATTCAATGCCTTCTCAAAACTCTTGTTCTTTTATTTATTGTTTTTTATACACACTCGCAAAACACTAATTAATTTAATTACGATTACACGCGCATTAATTAACAAAATATGACTATTGTACAGCATTCCTGATATTACATTTTACGCGCAATTTATTTTATATTGCGACGGTAAAACAATGTGAGAATCAGAAGGTACGAATGAAGACACAATTCATTCAATAATGCAAAATTGTGTGTCAGTTACTACGATAGTGTTACTTTTATTGCTAAAGAAAAAATGTTTTTGTATATCTTATGACAATTATCATTTCGTATTTTAACATAAACGTTAAAAAAATATTGCTCAAAATTAAAAATAAATATGTGCAAAATGCATTATTCAAAATCATGTTATTACTTTGCCGACTACACGTGCGATAGACTTCGATTTAATTAATAACATAAAGTACATATTTTAACAGATTATTGATAAACAAAGGCTAACTTTTTACTACACAATAGACAATTATTAAAGCGCATGATTAAATATATTGTAGTTATTGATTAAACGTTGAATGCCACTCGATTCGGAATCGACCTATTCTATATTTCTGTAATTTTGTATTTATGAAATGTGAAAATGATCTCTATAACTTTATTCTGATACGCGGTACTATGCGAATCGAATTATTGGCTAACTAACACGTAATAATCGCAAGAATTAATTTATCATACTGGTTGACAATCGCTAATTGTAACCATCCCAGAAAATGATCGTCTTTAGCATATTATCGAGCAAATATATAATACATACAAAATACGATGTAGAATCTCTTGCTCAACCTGCCGCCTGCCGCGCGAATAACAACAAAGCGATGTAAAAACAGAACGCTATACTAAGAATGGAATGTCTTGTAAATATGTATTATCTCACCACGAAATATTTAACATATTACGTATTTAACGTAAACACATGCCTGCGTAACGTATAGTGTACTATGACTTTGACATTGTACATACACATACGCGGTCGGTTGTTATTCGCGTGATGAGACTCGAGCGAGGAAGACGTATCGTGAACCACTCTGCGTATCGTTTTATTATCCTTCGGAATGCGATCGCGATAAGTACTACGAGAGACCAAATGCATGATTATTCCCTGTAATTAATACAATTAGCGATCATAACGCGTGCAGTCAGTTAATTCCTGCAATTATCGCGTATTAACTAGCCGTTTACTCGATTCGCGTGATATGAAGTTGTTTCAGTTATTAATAAAAATTCATGAGTGTAGAATGGACCAACTTTCGAATCAAGCAGTATTGTAATACATTTATTTAATAATTACAATTGTATTTGACTTGAATAATCTTTAATAACCGTTAATTGCGCAGAAAAAATTCAGAAATTATTTATCAACGATTTTATATGATTTAATTAAAATTTATATGATTTGATTAAATTAAAATTTATATATTTATTTATAATTTTAACTAATACATTTATTTATACAATACGAGATAGTAATCGTTCTAAAATAAAAGTTTATATTATTTGTTTACAATAAAAGTATCATTGGCACAATTAATGACACTAATTTAGCTGCGAAATTTTCGAGTATCGAATTGTACTTTTGCATGATTATAATTTTCATGTTATTTTTTCGCCTTAAAATAATAAAATGCGCGGCATGTACACTCATGAATACCGTACAAGGCTGTGATTATATTTTGCTTATTAGTGAGTGCGTGATAATAAACCATATTTTTGCGAGTGTTGTGTAAGTGCTACGAAGAAGTAACAACCAAAAGAGAAGAAAGAAATATGAGTGAGCATCAGGCACCGATACGAAGCAAATGCAAGTAAGAAATTTATAATTTACTCAATTTATAAGTTAGTTGTTTTATTAATTAGTAGTTCAACTTATTAGTTATTAGTTAGTTGTGTGCAATTAATGCTTATTTATCTCTTCAATAAAGATCCACCTTACATTAATAAAAATCTGACTGTTATGTAAAAAATTCAAACAATTACAAGTCTTGAAATTTTTATCTAGCTATAATATATTTTGTATATATTTATATAAAAATATCAATTATTATAAAATATTTTATTGTAAATATTCAAAATTTATTTAAAAAAAGCAAAATAAAATTTAAAATATTTTATATATATGTATAATACATATATAATATATATATTCTAAATTATTTCATTTTATATTATATACATGCATATATAAATTAATATAATTTAAAATAAAACATTAAAAATTTTATTTTTATTTCATATATTTATCCATAGATCTATTCGTAATCTATTTATAGAGATTGTTATTAAACTGAAATTTACACGATAGAAATTACGTGGGGTATTATAAGCGTAGAGACGTGTCGAAAACTTACGAGAGGCGTTGAGCACGTGCAAGGAATAGAATGACATTTACTTGCGAGACATTATATCGCTCACGGCGTGTTTAATGCCATTGGATCGGTGCAACGTCCGAAAGCGGCCACCTAAGCTACAACTAGCTCAAGGAGAAAGAACATTGGCTTCAGAGCCAAGATTTTTCACGCTCTGTAACCGTTTATAGCCACCGTTCGTACGTTGATTTGCCACGATAAACCTCTTACTTTTTGTCTTCTTTTTCTCTTACGTTGTGTGTTGCTGTTCCATCATACTTATTGTTAATAAAATCACTAATTTACAAATAAATAAATTAGAAAAGTGAGCGATTAAAAGCCAAACGCGGATGTTAGTGCGTCGATTTAGCAGAAAATAATTTTGATAAGTGCACAGGGCACATATTTTACTTGGTATTTATCAAGATTTAAATTCTCATTTTTGAGAATTTTTATATAAACCCCTCCTTACCTCCCCCCTCCCTCCCCCCCCCTAAAGAGACGTAGGCGAGAAAAATATCGGGCGAAGGCCTTGAATCGGATCACTAATTTATTTATATGAAACTATAGTATTCGCGATGTTCTTGTTAAGAAGAAACCGATTTCAAATTGGTATTAGATTTAAAGAATCTATGAGATAAAATACAAAAATATACTCCAAATATTTTACATTATAATGGAAATATTATTATGATCTTGACACAAAGTAAAGAGTTGATTGACAAACGAAATTAATTAAGGATCTTAGTTATAGTTGTGCACATATAGGAGATGTATATCCATTATTGATTAACTGTCAATTATTTACCAGGAAATTCTGTAGCGGAGATACCAACGAATACGCGAATACATATATCGGTTAGATACCAACCCCTCTGTATCGTCACAGATAACCGCGGAGGAGTAATACGACCGTGTTTCCGTGGCAACTGGAGAGCCACGCAGACGTTCTCAGAGATATGTGCATACAAAATTGAGCTCGTAAACTGCGTGCGAGCGGATATATTAACGAAACGTCAATGTCGCGAGGTGTAATCGAACGGACAGCTCGAAATAAAAATTAATTCCCGATTTATATTCTTCGATCTCTTGATCTAGCGAACGTCGCGTCGACGTGAAAGCTCCGTTATTCTAATCCGTCCGTCTCGTTTCACATCGAATTCGAAAATACTTTACACTGTTGTAAACGGCTATCGTATTTTTACGGACGCGCTCCTCCCTTCGCTCTTGACATCCATCATATCCGATCGCCCGCTGTGCGGATTATTCTCGCGAACGCGACGCGATGCGCCGTGAGAGGAATCCTTCACGCGACGCACGGCCGTGCTCGCGTGTTTCCGTGGAAACCGTAAACAGGGGCCCCCGAAATTTTACTGGCGGGCTATCGTATCGCACAAAGCAGGTGGGTCACCCCTTTTACGATCCGCACGTGGAATATACCAGCGGGATCTCGCGCTATCTCGGGCCTCGTTCCCCTCCACCCCCTCCCCCTTTTCGCCCTCTCTCGGTCCTCTTTCCCCGAGCTTTCGTCACTGCGTCGCGCATTCGACTATCGGACTCGATTAATTTCCAATGGATGCTCGTAAAGTGCGTTTTACTGGCTGTTATACGTGCCGATATGCTTGCGAAAAGGCACGTTCGTTCACCGCGCCGATACGGCCGTAGACCTCGTTCGGGTCTGTCGGGAGAAACTTCCTCGCTTCGGAGGAAGAACGACCGCAATCTCCGTAATGGAGAGGAATCCGTCGGCGTCGGAGGCGTTTCGGGGTCGCTAGTAAATTGTCTCGTGCGAAAGACTGAATTGTTGTGTCCGATTCCGTACGTTTTCGGCGACGCGACGGTACCGACCATCATTTCAACCAGAGGTTCCCAAATTTTTCCGCTTTGTATTATCTTTCCATACTTTTTTCAACTCTTGATTGAGTTTTCCATGATTATTTTTTTTTAAAAGAATCTATAAATACAATTTTCTCTTGACCGATTTACGGGCAGAGTAAATACATGCATTATCGCCCAATACACTGATCACTTCAAAGTTTCTGTATGGAATAAATAATCGGATTTTCTCACAATAGAAACGTCTGATGACTCGATGTATGGCACATCAATATTTGTAGAGCATTACGTAATAAGACGTTTCCGTTTGCTTCGGTAGAAATAATGCACCTCTCGATAAAACGTCAGAAATAAACAAATAAAAGGAAATACGACAATATACAATGAAACAGTAAGATAGTTAATAACGCATAATGAATTAACAAATAATTAAAATTATCAGTATATGAATCAATAAGATATAATTGGAGGAAATTTTTTCTTCGATAGACATAAATTAATGAATTTTATTACATATGATATTTCATATATAAAATATCAGTTATAATACCTTTCTACAATGGGAGGTTTATCATGCTAACAATAAACTACTTATCGAAAAAAAGTCTTCTTGTTTTTTATATTTTGTTGTGTTTTTATAATTTTCGATATACATTTTGATTATCAATCTTGATAATTAATCAATAGCGATCGTATTGATAGTTACTTCGAAAGCACTTAACCAATATTGGTAGAAATTTTTTCTTCGATAAACATAAATTAATAGATTTTATTGCATATGATATTTTATATAAAATATCAATTATAATATCCTTCTAGGAGATTTATCATGCTACCAATAAAGTATTTAATAAACTATTTATCGAAAAGAAGTCTTCTTGTTTTTTTATACTTTTCTGTGTGTAGTGTTTTTATAATTTTTGATATACATCTTGATTATTAATCTTGATAATTGATCAATAGCGATTGTACTGATTGAATTACTTCGACAGCACTTAACCGATATTTGTTGTCGATAATCAAGTACACTGATAAAGCTTTTAAACGATAAGTTATCTCTTTTATACACGAGTCGCAAATGCATTATCTACCAACCGTTCTCTTTCTCCATAAATCGGTATTTTTTGAGATGATGATGCAATCAAAACGAAATAGAAATGCAAAAACTCACAACGGGGGGAAATGAGACACGAAAGTCATAGTTGATTTATATATGACGTAAATGAGTCGCATTTTAATTGAGATATAAATTTCTGGGCGTGAATATACCTATGATTGAAGTTACAATCCAATTTCATTACGGAATTTAATGTCATACACTGTCAATAAAATATCTACGATATCCACCCAACAATCTGCCACTTTACGTTGAATTTTGCCCTTATTTTTAGACCAGCATTTCTGAATAATATTACGGATTTTATGAGATATACTAAATTATTAGAACAGAAATAATATATGACAATATAATGAAAGCAAAAATAAAGTAATAAGAGAATTTAAATTAATTATTAAATTTTATATTAATTTTATATTATTTTATATTATTAACTAAATTTTATATTAAATTTTATATTAATTTTATATTAACTCGCTTTTAAATTTTAATTTTTTATCATTTACAATTTAAATTGAAAGATGAATATTTTCTATAAAGATATTATTTTTTATTAATTCATTTATCTAAATAGATATTATATCTTCAAGACCTTAATATAGATTGAAATTTGTTTAACAGATAAATTTTTTTTTTAATTCTTATTTTATGTTTTATATTTATGATTCTATTTTATTGAATTTTACTAGTTTTTACTAGTAAATAACTTATTAACGTTTTTATTGATCGTTTATCAAATGTAACGTTCAAGAATACGCTAATAGCATTGTACAATTACATAGTACCCTACCATCGGTTTGCCACTTTACATTAACGCTTGCTGGGTCGTCTCTGTTAAGGCGTAATTACTTCACGATGTTCTTGATTCAAATGCAAGTGTATACAATTATGAGAGAGAGAGAGAGAGAGAGAGAGAGAGAGAGAGAGAGAGAGAGAGAGAGAGAGAGAGAAAGAAGAAAGAAGAAAGAGAGAGAGAAACAGTGAACATAATAATTAAATTAAGGAGAGACATAAATAAGATTCGCTGTATCTTTCATGATATTTTGCACTTTCTAAAAAGGATAATTACTATCTTTTTAGCTTACAGTTCTTCAGGAATTAACAAGACTTAAGCATTAAATAGATATAAGTTGAAATTAAATATAGATATAAAGATATGTATAAAAATATATATCCATATCTCATGTTTAACGTTAAATATTAAAAACTTTATGAATTTATTATTTTTAATTACAATTATTTATTTTTTTCTCTCAATTAAGAATTAATAATTTTTAATTAAAAAAATGTATTATCTAATCTTGACGATATAATTTATAGATATAACTCGTTATAATTTGTGTTAAAATTTATTTCAAACAAGATTGCCGATCTATTTGATTAGGTACCCTGTTGTTCAGTCATTATTATCTTGTTTTTTTATTGAATTGTGGATTGCACTTATCAAAATACTCTAAAAATCATAGATTCTCTGTTGTTAGTATGCCGGAATAGTCATCTTTTCAGACGATTGTCTAGACATAAGACACACGATCGAATCACAGAGATTTGTGAGTTCCATTATGAAACTTTTCGATTTACGTAAATTCTGATCCATGGTGAAGAAAGAAAGAAAGAAAAAGAGAGAGAGAGAGAGAGAGAGAGAGAGAGAGAGATTTCGATTGGGTTGCAGTACTTGGAGTAGATTAAATCTTCATGGAGAAATGGGGCGATCGAGTGCAATAAATCAAGTCCCCTAGGCTTCTCATTTCAGAAAAGACGCGTCTTCTTTTCTTTAAATCATTCTCCCATGCTACATGTCAGCAGAGATTAAAATTTTATTTAAACTTGCAATTTTATTTGTGTCTATTCATTTGTGTTTCACTTGTTATTATTTTTGTATAAGAGAGAGAGAGAGGGGGGAGAGAAAGTATGAACTAAATTATTTTATTTACATTTAATTATATATATGTATATATATTACAACAATATTAAGAGAATCTATATAAAAATTGCGTAAAGGATTAATTAAATTAAAGACGTTTTTTATAAATTTTTTTATATTACTTGTGCTATTGTGATATGTGCGATTTTTGATATTAAACGTTTCAGAGCAAGCTTTTAATAATACAGTGTACATGGTGGGGCAATTTGACAATCTGTACTTCAATCTAACGAGTTATTTTTCATATGCTATTGATAGTATCGTTAACATGTTTTTCTGTGATAATTTTATATATATATATATATACTATATAATATGAAATTTATAACTTACTGTAATGCTTTTTTAGTATGTAAATTATTATTTACGACGGTAATAATAATACGTCGATCGTATAATTTACATGCGAGTGATTTAGAAATTATCTTCCTCTCACAGCAGAGCCTTCTGAATTGAAATCTCGGTTGCGAATGACTGGGCTTCGTCAACAGACTTGTTACGCGAAACGTTTTCCCTTTGCCATACGCTTCGAATATCGTATTGTCTCTATTCGTATGACATTCTGCTTTATCGGTCCAGCATATTGAAGCAGTTGACCGGAAACACGGTAGCTGAATATGTCTCGAATTTCCTTTTCTCCTTCCTACTTGATCGCCCTCCCGCTTTTCTCTAAAACTGACAATTCAGATCTTTCTCTTTCTCTCCGAGGGTCCTCGACTATGGTTTGAGACATTGGCGATGGGGACAGTCATGCGTGTCATCCACGGTATTTGCCGAACATCAAATATCTGCCGTCAAATATCTGCCCTAAAGGAATGAATTGGTTATCACACTATTGTTCGTTATATGTCGAATATTTGTTCTCGAGATAACGTATATGTGTTTGTTAGAACATAATTAATACGATGTGATGTATGCTTTTGGAGACGTTACTGACGTTAATGACATTACCTGGAATTAATATTTTTCTGCTTATTGGTTTTAAAGAGACATATTGTCGAAAAGTTATAAAATATAAGATAACAATCAAAGATTGTTTATCAATAATTTAGACTGGATTATTTATTAACACTAGAAACATACGTAGTTTGCAAGCTTTGTTTATCCGGGAATCGCGTAATAAGTTGCCGTTTAATACTATTAATGACAAACTGATTTAAGATAAAGGTTCATGTTTTAAACTGATAATCGAAAATGGAAAATTTATATCATGAAAATATGATGTCTAAAATATTAATCATATTCTTTATAAGAAAAATATCAGATGATGCGACAAACTCGATTTTGATAGAATTACATTAAATTAAAGGATTTCACTGAATATGTTTTTACGTTACGTTTTATGATTCTTTTTTTATAATTTCGTGTAACAATAAACGTAATATACCTACATACGTGGTACTATAATTATAATACATCATACACAAGAACATTACATATGCGAGCGTTTTTATATATAAATTGATATATTTAAAAGATTCTGTGAGACGGGGGGAGATGTACTGTTATACAGGACATTGCATATCTTTTTATATAAATATTTTTTGTAGCATTAAATAACTTGTTTATAATAAAGAATATTAAAATAATAAACTTGCATCATTTTGCAAGTATTATATCTATAATGATTGTTTTCAGGCTATACATAAATATGAGTGTACACGTTGTGTATATTAGTTTATTTTATTTTGAATTTAGCGCATATTATCTAGAACTCCTGTTTTTTAATTTTATAACTGTAGCGTGTAACTGTGTTGCGCATCCATCTTTGTTTTTTTTTCTTTTCTTTTCGGTGGCGTTTGTGTCCAATGTCCGTGTCAGTATTCAGTCTGGTATCAGCCTGTCCATTACATTGGTCAAACAATACATTTTTCTGTTAAAAAAAGTTCAGTTAACAATTGTTGTTGTGCCATACTCAAGTCCATTTTCCTACTAGCGATTTTTAGATATTATTTTTGTCATACACACATGTTACAAGGTATTGCCATTGTCAATAAGAAAAAAGTGTCCACATACGAAAAAGAAACAAGTCCCCACGTAACAATGAGATTAATATTAAAAGTGTATGCACCTAAGTTTCATACAAGTATGTAACTCGTTCAAAAGTTTGGAAGCAATCAATTTTTTAATTAAACAAAAAATGTAATAAAAGTTTATAGTATATTTCGACTACATTTTGTAGAAAACAAAGTTCTTTATTCTAACTACATTTCTCAGACATTAATAATTAATAGTCAACAACTCCTAACTTTCTTCCACACTTTTGAACAGTATACGTGTGTACAAAATATATGTACCTATATAAATTAATACAATGATCAACTTGCGATTATCGCACTAGATACAATGATTATCACAAAAAAACATGTTAACGATATTATCGTCCATAAAAAATAACTTGTTAGATTGAAGTAGCTTGTCAAATCATCCCCACCATGTACAACATAGCTTTAAAAGCTTGTACTGAAACATTTAGTCCATCACAAATCGCATAATAAGAGTGCAAATAATATAAAAAAATATACGATGGCACGGCTGGTTGCTTTGTCTCTTCTTTTTGTTGCGGTCTGCGTCTGTAAGTTTTCTAATTATTTTATTTTATCTGTTATATTATTTTAACTGTCATTTTATTTTACCTGTTATATTGATTTATAAGAATTGCATATCTTTTTATTAATAATTTTATATCTTTTTTTAAAATTAATATGCAAAATATAAATTTACTACGATACAATTTTTCAGTATTCACATTCTATCTTTTCTTGTAGAATGTTTTTTGAAATATTTAATTTTGTTCGATAGTGGAAAGATAAAAATCCAGTTTTAAAACATGTAAAACATTCTACATGAAACAATTTGTATTAAATCAATGTTATCAATATTAAATCAATATGTTTCTTGTATATGATTTTATAACATGCATGTTTAGATGGTTATCCTCCAAAGCCTCACCAATGTGATTTTAATGAAGAATGGAATGAATGTGCAGTAGCAAAATCTTGCGAACTTAAATGCGGTCAAGATGTTCCGAAAGTCTGCCCTGCAGTACGTAAATACAATAATTATTATGATAATTATACCACCACAATAATTAGTTTATCGTTAGTTTATTATATTAGTTTATACGTACATAGGATGTTCAAAGTAAAATAATATACTTGAATAACGTAAACAGTGTTAAGAAATAATATGTTTAAATAAAAGTTTTGAAGTACATAAAGGGTAAGCTAAGGATATAATATCATCATCATTTCACCACTTCATATTTTGGCATACATTTATCTGACTCACAAGAGAACTTCGCGAACCCGGAAATTCTGATTTTAATGAAACTTTGCACTCATATAGAGGGGGTAAAAAGGTGAATTTAGAAATTTTCAGTTGCTGCCCAAAAACGATTCTAAGGGATGAAACCATCCTTTATATACATATAGAGCCGTTTCTCGGTTTTCTCTATATATCTCGAAAATTATTGGAGATATCAAAAAATGTTTTATACAAAAGTTTTATGATTAAAAAGTTCTCTATTTAAACACATTAATACAATTTGGAAAAAATAATTAAAAAAATTTCTTTTTTAAATCTTTGAAAAAAAATTATTTTTAAAAAATTTTATTAATTTAGTCAAATAGAGGTATTTTTATCATGAAACTTTTGTATGAAACATATTTTGCTATCTCAAATAATTTTCAAGATATATAAAAAAACTACTCTTCATATGAGATATGGTTTCACCCTAGAAGCATTTTCAGGCCGGAATTAAATATTTCTAAATTTATTTACCTACATATGTACCTACATATTATGTATGTACTGTAAGTTAAGAAATTAATATAAAACTCTACATATTATAGTTTTATCGAAATTAAAAATTTTTTAAGATTTTTTTGCATCTTAATTAATTATTATTAATTATTAATTATTAATTATTATTACATAATTAAATTGTTAATGATTACTTCATCAAAAACTACGCATTATTTTCTTTGATTAAACAAACTCATTATCATATTTTCTAAATAAATAAATTTTGTAAAAATATTTTTACAATGCATTAGAACGTAATTTAAGAAATTATCGAGTTTATATAATCGCACTTAACATTACGATTATATTGTACATTTATATTGTATTATTATATTGTATACTAATTGTATCACGTATTTATCGTGTCACGTACTTATTACTGTATTAATCACGTATAATTCTAATTTTAATGCAGAATAGTCACGGTTATATATTAAAGTAATTTTTCTGTATTGAGAAGATTAATTAAAAAGATAATAAGGTTCTATGTATATAAATCGGAATTCATGATTGTAAATACTATGAAACATAAGAATTGTTCCAAAGTAAAAAGTTTTTTTCTAGATAATAATATTTATTACTATATATATATGTATAGTATAATGATTGTAATAATTACTTTTACACATTATAGGGAATGCAATCCAAATAAATGGCATTGCAGCTTTTATGGAGAATATCATCAACTTTAGAATTAATGCACGAAGTTTACATTTGATTTTTTTCACTCATAATTATAATTTTCATTTTGCTTAATCACAGAAAATAATGCGTAATTTTTGATGAAGTAATCTTACGTAAATAAGAATGAAAAAAATACGTTTTAAGATAAATCAGTATGACTTGTATTACAAAAACATACCAAATAAATGATAAATTAAAATTAATATTCCATATAAATAAAATTATAATAACTGAATTCGGCGAGTGGAATAGAATCTATTAATCATTAACAATTTAATTGTGTAGTAAGGTGCGAAAAACCTAACCTTAAAAAATTTTTAATTTCGATAAAACTATATATAATATGTAGAGTTTTATATTAATTTCTTAACTAACAGTACATACATAATATGTAGGCACATATGTAGGTAAATAAATTTAGAAATATTTAATTCCGGCCTGAAAATGCTTCTAGGGTGAAACCATACCTCATATGAAGAGTAGTTTTTATATATCTTGAAAATTATTCGAGATACCAAAATATATTTCATACAAAAGTTTCATGCTAAAAACACTTCTATTTGACTAGATTAATACAATTTTTAAAAAATAATTTTTTTCAAAGATTTAAAAAAAAATTTTTTAAAATTATTTTTTCAAAATTGTATTAATGTGGTTAAATAGAGGACTTTTATCATAAAACTTTTGTATAAAACATTTTTTGATATCTCAAATAATTTTCGAGACATATAGAGAAAACTGAAAAACGACTCTATATATGTATAAGGGGTGGTTTCATCCCTTAGAATCGTTTTTGGCCAGCAACTGAAAAATTTCTAAATTCATCTACTTACTTCCTCTATATGTGTGCAAAGTATAATAATATTGCCTTATTTTTTTATATAAATCGATTCCTCTCAATATTTACCGTAAAAAGTTATAAAAGAAGTTATAGGATGATCAAAAAAATTGAGTAGTTTACTAGATATTTATTATATTTTAATTTGACATTATTTTACATAAATTTTGAAATTTCTCGTAAAATATTTATTTTTCAATTCTTATCTCAAAACTTTTATGCATAGAATCATGAGAGGAACAAATTAGTGTAAAGAAAACATATAATTGTTTCTAAAAATTTATGTTTTCAAGAAAAAATTATTAAAACATAAATATAAAAATATAATTTGCACACAATGAGCAGCATAATATTTTTTTCTTATCTTCTCTTCTATATCCTATAACTTTTATTTAAACAATTATGTTCCTAATATATACTATTGATGAATTATTTAAGCATATTTTTCCGATAGCCTATATATTTTAAATAGTTTATTATGTGTTTACATGTGTATTATATTTTTTATTTATACTTATACATATACATACATATTTTTACTAGTATGAGTCGAAGATTGATTTCTATTTAATAAAACTAATTTGTCTTCTTATTTTAATTTTAGATTTGCGTCGCTCGTTGCCAGTGTATAAAAGGATACAAGAGAAATCTATACGATGATCTTTGTGTTCCTGACCATTGTAAATTTTTCTCGAAAACAGCGTAATAAAAATTGTTAAGGAATTGATTTGTTTCAGTAATTACATATTAATTGTTAAATGTGTTTAAACTCTTTAATGTAAAGATTCTTATATAGACTCTTATTATTTCGTTATTTAAGTATATCATTTTTACTGAAAGTTTTGTTATATAATAATTTTATTTTAATAAATGCTTAAAGTTTAATTAATTTATATTTTTACTTTCTTTTATATTTTATATTACATTTTCCTTTCATAATTATATTACAATAATATTATGACATAATATAATGTATATTAAATATATATACAAAAATAATTGTTTTTATACGCGAAAAATTGTTATGATACTTGGTGAAAATAATGAATACAAAAATGATTATAAATTTACATGCTATGTAATGACTGTGTTTATTTAATTTAATAATTTTTTAATAGTTTTATTTAATGTAATAATATATGCACGTATAAACTTTTTTATATGTTTATTATAATTAATCAAACGCATGTATGTACTACGCGTAGACTGAAGACGTTTTGCTATTATATAGGAGAAAAGGCTATAGTTTTATACATATGTTAAACTGAACGGCCGTGTATACGATACTATGATTATAGCAACCGAGTAGAAAACATAAAAAGCAGCGATTGTCAGAAGATTAAACTTATTGTTAGTGATCATTTAGTTGTTATTAGTGTAATCTATGCGTTATCTATCCACACTCGATGTCCAAGGGTTTTCTCAGATTTTCATCTACAAAATGGTTTACATTTTCGATATTTTTTTAAATAAAAGATAATTTTTTTTTGAAAAATTAAATAAAAACATATATATTTTTAAATATTTTTTTAATTATTGAAAGATGTTATTTTAAGATTTACCAAGAAGAGAATGGTCTTCCGCGAATATATGTATTAAAATATTATTATATTATATGTTATTTATATAACTCCCTCTTTTTCTTATTCAAGAGTCACGTTTCTTTGTACATTCCAACTTTTCTATTTGTTTATTTCTAAGTTTATTTCGAGAAAAATATGTACAATAATTTGGAACATATTTAAAATAACCCTTTGCATAAAAAGAAAATCATGGATATGTTAACGTTCTGGAATCATAAATAACAAGTGCTCTGATATGTGCATTTATATATTTCTTTTTTTAAAAAAACATGAAGCAGTTTAAATGTGACAAAATTAAGCAACTTTTACAATAACTATAATATACATTATAATATAATTGTTTTAGTTTAAAAATGTTGAATGCCATTAAAAACTAACAACAAATATACTATAATTAGTAAAAAAATTTTAAACAAATTATGCTACATTATTTTATCTCGACATAGTTGACGTTCGGAATTGTATTTGTTCGATATGCTGATCGTTTAGCAACTATGCAGAGGTACGCATTCATTTGCGGCGTTTCTTATATGTCCATCTATGCAGATACATCCAGGAAAACAGGCCTGAAAATAGAATAAGAATAATAATAAAAAATACATATAGAAATTTCATTTACAGAGAAGTATTATAGAATTTCATATTATACGCAAACATACTTTCATAAATTCTATTTACTAAAAAGCACACGTATGTAAGTTTAAAATTGCAATAACATTAGAATTATCTATCCGTATTTATGTAATCTTAAATTTAAGGAGATTATGAAGAAATGTAAGAAAATATCTTTGATATTTAAAATTATAATTATTTTTAAATGTATTTTATTAGAGAAATACTGACTGTTGGACAAAGAAGTTCTTGATCTTCGCATGTATGTTGGCATAATCCAAAACATTGAGTATATTTTTCATTTGGACCACAGGAAGGCAAGGCATCTATAAAAAAAAATAAAAAATGAAATATTTTTATCTTTATTTAAGAAAATTCTTATATGTAAGTACAATACATATGTATGTGTAAGCTGTTGTTATTTTATGCAAAATATGGTTATAATTTAATTCCTTTTCTCATCTTCTTACTTTACAAGATATCTTATATGATTAAAGAAGGGTGGGTAAGATGTGTTGTTTTTTGTCCAGAAAATGTAAGTAACGTAAGTTACATATATTTTCTTGTAGTTTTTTGTTACTGAAACTATCCGTTTTATTGGTCTAACAAGAAAAAGTGGTCAATATTTGCCTTAAATCGAAATAAATCACTTTTAATATTATTTTGATTAGTGTGGATTTTATTGTAATTATTTATTATTTACATATATTATAGTTTAGTTTTATGAGTTCTTTAACTGAGAACTAAAGAAACACTATAAAATGAAACATTTTAGAAATGGTAAATCTAACATGGCAAAATTAGTCTTAACAAATGTGCAGCTTATAAAAATAATTAAATATTGAGAAGAGAATTTCAAAAACATAAAAAGAGATATAGGAATAGATATTTCGACTTTATATAACTTTAGTGAACCCGATTAACCAAGAAACTGACAAGATTAAGATTCTGATGACGAATAAAATGAAACGCTATACATTATAATACAAAAAGTAATGTGATAGTGCTCCAGGCAAAGATCTACTATAAAAAACTTTACGCCCCTTTAGGTGGAACTTCTATAGTGAAAGTCTATTTTAAGATATTTAAAACTGTATAATGTATATAGTTGCATCTGATAAGGCTTAAGATTCTTTGAATAAATTGACTTTTTTTAAATGTTTATATTATATTGTTTTTTAGTTTTAAATCAAATGAAATTATAAAACAAAACTATAATATAAATAATTAAATAATTGCAAAATTGACACTAATTAAATTAATATTAAAAGTGACTTTTTTCAATTTAAAGCGAATTTTGACCACTTATCCACGGACTTAGACCAATAAAACGGGTAATTTCAGCAATTCAAAAACTATAAGAAAATATATATATACGTTACACTTTCTGGGTAAAAGTCGGTACATTTTATCCATCCTCTTTTATAATTTTGTCAGCAACTTATGTTTTTAGTGAAATTCAGAAGTTAATTTACGTATATAACGGAAGTCTTTTTACGTATACATATAATATTATGATATAATATACAAGATATAATTTTGTTAATTAATTATAAAATCTTATGACAATATCAGTTAATGAAATTTCAAGTTTGATTTCATAAAAAGATAGATTATTATTGTTTTGAACTTACTAATGGTAGCAATTGCGATGAGGAAGAGGAGAATTACGGCACGGGCCATGTTTTTATCTCTCGATGCTATTTGGTATTCGTTTGCACTTGAACAACTCGATTTTTGGACTGATGAAACCTTTCCGGTTTTTCGAGCTTATATACAGCGTCGGGCGACCTTTATCTGTCGTTGCCACATGCCTTTCTCCAGATAGGCATTTTTGTGGCATATCTTCTTCCTTTTTAATCTTGACGCTCTTCTTAAAATATACACATAACTTGTTTGGAACCGTTATCAAAATATGAAACATTAATTTTAACTGTTTTCTAGTTTTAGTAGAGAATCTTGTAACTTAATTTCAAAGCAAAATTTTTGAATTAACGAAATAGGTTTATCGTAATTTTGATGTTTGAAATTTACATAATAGTTAGAGTAGTTGCAATTTTTGTTAAAACATTATTTTCTGCTTATAATACTTGAAGTTTAGTTAAATTTTAGTTGTACAAATATCAGTTAATTAATCGTTAAATTTAAGTGTTTTAAAATACATTTTTATATTTTACATTTTACGTACGAACACACACACACACGCACACATACATACACACACGGTGTAAACAAAATCTGATATGAGAGAAAAAAAATCTTTCCATATTGGAATTATAAATTATAAACATAAAAAATTTTATTATCTCTTTTTGGAGATAATTTATACTTATTTTGGAATAATGTAGAAATTGTTGTTCTAATATTAGAAAAATCGTAATGCGACTGGAAGTGTGTGTTATTATTAATGACTGCATAACTGAACTTTGATCGCTAACATATAGAAATATTATGACAAATCTGTTTAGTGAATGTTATTATATTGTAATAAGCTTTTAGTAGCTTCAGTATCAAAATTCCCGTATCTGCATCTTCGTATCGTTCGTTTACGACTTCGGATTGAGATACCAGCATGATCAAGACTTCACGTCGCTACTTGAAGTATCCAGCGATTTCCAAATTGAGGAACAATCATATGTTATACATTACGTGATATTTATCACGCAGTAACATATATATATTAGGTATACGTGACACTTGTCACATGACATCATGA
This sequence comes from Anoplolepis gracilipes, assembly GCF_047496725.1. Classification (NCBI taxonomy): domain Eukaryota; kingdom Metazoa; phylum Arthropoda; class Insecta; order Hymenoptera; family Formicidae; genus Anoplolepis; species Anoplolepis gracilipes. Next base: position 10,220,792 of record NC_132970.1, on the reverse strand, counting down.
AATAGTGAAAATGATGAGCATAAAAATGATTGTTTACATTATTCACTACGCGATGTCTGTATGCTTGGAGAGATTATGTAAATAATTACTATTATTCATGTCAAAATCATTAATCGGGAAAAACGTGTTGATTTCAAGGGTCACTTTTTAAGAAATAGAAAATAATATTTTTAGTGATCATTTTTATATAGAAATTCATTTATTTGAATTAAATAAGATTATTAAGATGCGTTTGACGAAGAACGATTGAGTTAATAATTTTATTTTATGGAATATATCAATAGATAAGTTTATAAATAAGCATTTTTGTATGTATATTAGAATTAATCAAGTGCAGGTATTTTGCATAGTCTCTCTTTAAAAATATTTTGCCATTATGTAAGAAAATATATTACATAAAGAATATATAGTTCTTCATAATGTCGATCTTCATCATATACAATGATTAAAGTAACCGATTATGAAACATAAAAAGCAATGATTTTCAAAAGATTAAACTTGACGTTCATTTAGTTGTTATTAGTGTAATATACGCGCTATTTATCCACATTCCCTCTCCAAGGTTTTCTTCAGATTTACCATCTATAAGATAATTTAGATTTTCAATATTTTTTTAATATAAAATAATTTTTTTTTTGGAAAATTAAATAAAGACATATGTATTTTTAAATATTTTTTTAATTATTGAAAAATATTATTTTAAGATTTGCCACAAAGAGAATGGTCCTTCGTGAATATATGTATTAAAATATTATTATATTACATATTTATATAACTTCCTTTTTTTCTTACTCAAGGATCTCGTTTTTTTGTGTATTCCAATTTTTCTATTTGCTTATTTCCAAGTTTATTTCGAGAAAAATATGTTTATAATAATTCAGAATTTAAAATAAAACTTTGCATAGAAAGGAAATCATGGATATATCAACGTTCTGGGGAACCATAAATAACAAGTACTCTAATATGTGCATTTACATATTTTTTTTTTGTAAGAAAGCATGAAGTTCAAAATTAAGCAACTTTTACAATAACTATAATATACATTATAACATAATTGTTTTAGATTATAAAAATGCTAAATAGCACTAAAAACTAACAACAAATATATTATAATTAGTAAAAAAAACTTTAATCAATTCATGCTACATTATTTTATCTCGACACAGTTGACGTTCGGAATTATATTTGTTCGGTATGCTGAGTGTTTAGCAACTATGCAGAGGTACGCATAGATTTGCAGCGTTTCTTACATGTCCCTCTATGCATTTACATCCAGGAATACAAGCCTGAAAATAGAATAAGAATAATCATAAAAAATGCATATAGAAATTTAATTTACACAGAAGTATTATAGAATTTTATATTCTGCGCAAATATATCTTCATAAATTCTATTTACTAAAAAATACAGGTATGTAAGTTTAAAATTGCAATAACATAAGAATTATCTATCTATATTTATGTGATGTCAAATTTAAGGAGGATATGAAGAAATGTAAGAAAATGTTTTTGATATTTCAAATTACAATTATTTTTAAATGTATTTTATTAGAAAAATACTGACCTCTGGACAAGTAACAATATTTGGTTCATTGCAAGAAGTGTAGCATAATCCCTTACATTTACTATATACTTCATTTTGACCACATGAAGGCGAGGCATCTATAAAAAAATAATAAAAATGAAATATTTTTATCTTTTATTTAAGAAAATTCTTATACCTAAGTATAATACATATGTGTAAGCTATTGTTATTTCATGCAAAATAAGGTTATAATTTAATTTTTTTTCTCATCTTACTTTACAAGATATTTTATATGATTAAAGAAGAGTGGGTAAAATGTGTTTATTTTTGCCCAGAAAGTGTAAGTAACGTAAGTTACATACATTTACTTATAGTTTTTAGTTGCTGAAACTACCCATTTTATTGCTCTAACAAGGGAAAGTGGTCAAATTCAATATTCACCTTAAATCGAAATAAGTCATTTATAATATTATTTTGATCAGTGTCGATTTTATTGTAATTATTAATTATTTAAATAGATTAAATATATTATAGTTTTATGATTTTTTTTACTGAGAACTAAAGAACACTATAAAATGGAACATTTTAGAAATGCTAAATCTAACATGACAAAATCAATCAAATCTAACATAGCAAAATCAGTCTCATCAGATGTGCAGCTTATAAAAATAATTAAATATTGAGAAGAGAATTTCAAAAACATAAAAAGAGATATAGGAATAGATATTTCGACTTTATATAACTTTAATGAACCCAAAATCAACTAAGAAACTGACAAGATTAAGATTCTGATGACGAATAAAACGAATATTATACGAACGTTATACATTATAATACACAAAGTTATATGATAGTTCTCCAGGCAAAGGTCTACTATAAAAAACTTTACGCGCCTTTAGGTGGAACTTCTATAGTAGTGAAAATCCATTTTAAGATATTTAAAACTGTATAATGTATATAGTTGCATTTGATAAGGCTTAAGATTCTTTGAATAAATTGACTTTTTTAAAATTTTTATATTATATTGTTTTTTAGTTTTGAATCAAATGAAATTATAAAACTAAATTATAATATAAATAATTAAATAATTCTAAAATTGACTTTAATTGAATTATTATTAAAAGTGACTTTTTTTCGATTTAAGGCGAATTTTGACCACTTTTCCACGGGCTTAGACCAATACGACGGGTAATTTTGTATTCAGCAATTTAAAAACTATAAGAAAATATATGTATACTTTACACTTTCTGAGCAAAAATCAGCACATTTTATTCACCTTCCTTTATAATTTTGTCAGCAACTTATGTTTTTAGTGAAATTCAGAAGTTAATTTACGTATATAACGGAAGTCATTTTACGTATATATATAATATTATGATATAATATACAAGATATAATTTTGTTAATTAATTATAAAATTTTATGACAATATTAGTAAATAAAATTTCAAGTTTGATTTCATAAAAAGATAGATTATTATTGTTTTGAACTTACTAATGGTAGCAATTGCGATGAGGAAGAGGAGAATTACGGCACGGGCCATGTTTTTATCTCTCGATGCTATTTGGTATTCGTTTGCACTTGAACAACTCGATTTTTGGACTGATGAAACCTTTCCGGTTTTTCGAGCTTATATACAGCGTCGGGCGACCTTTATCTGTCGTTGCCACATGGCTTTCTTGAGATAGGCATTTTTGTGACATATCTTCTTCTTTCTGAATCTTGACGCTCTTCTTAAAATATATTCATAACTTATTTGGAACCGTTATCAAAATATGAAACATTAATTTTAACTGTTTTCTAGTTTTAGTAGAGAATCTTGTAACTTAATTTCAAAGCAAAATTTTTGAATTAACGAAATAGGTCTATCGTAATTTGGATGTTTGAAATTTACATAATAGTTAGAGTAGTTGCAATTTTTGTTAAAACATTATTTTCTGCTTATAATACTTGAAGTTTAGTTAAATTTTAGTTGTACAAATATCAGTTAATTAATCGTTAAATTTAAGTGTTTTAAAATACATTTTTATATTTTACATTTTACGTACGAACACACACACACACACACGCACACATACATACACACACGGTGTAAACAAAATCTGATATGAGAGAAAAAAAATCTTTCCATATTGGAATTATAAATTATAAACATAAAAAATTTTATTATCTCTTTTTGGAGATAATTTATACTTATTTTGGAATAATGTAGAAATTGTTGTTCTAATATTAGAAAAATCGTAATGTGACTGGAAGTGTGTGTTATTATTAATGACTGCATAACTGAACTTTGATCGCTAACATATAGAAATATTATGACAAATCTGTTTAGTGAATGTTATTATATTGTAATAAGCTTTTAGTAGCTTCAGTATCAAAATTCCCGTATCTGCATCTTCGTATCGTTCGTTTACGACTTCGGATTGAGATACCAGCATGATCAAGACTTCACGTCGCTACTTGAAGTATCCAGCGATTTCCAAATTGAGGAACAATCATATGTTATACATTACGTGATATTTATCACGCAGTAACATATATATATTAGGCATACGTGACACTTGTCACATGACATCATGAAATAGTGAAAATGATGAGCATAAAAATGATTGTTTACATTATTCACTACGCGATGTCTGTATGCTTGGAGAGATTATGTAAATAATTACTATTATTCATGTCAAAATTATTAATCGGGAAAAACGTGTTGATTTCAAGGGTCACTTTTTAAGAAATAGAAAATAATATTTTTAATGATCATTTTTATATAGAAATTCATTTATTTGAATTAAATAAGATTATTAAGATGCGTTTGACGAAGAACGATTGAGTTAATAATTTTATTTTATGGAATATATCAATAGATAAGTTTATAAATAAGCATTTTTGTATATATATTAGAATTAATCAAGTGCAGGTATTTTGCATAGTCTCTCTTTAAAAATATTTTGTCATTATGTAAGAAAATATATTACATAAAGAATATATAGTTCTTCATAATGTCGATCTTCATCATATACAATGATTAAAGTAACCGATTATGAAACATAAAAAGCAATGATTTTCAAAAGATTAAACTTAACGTTCATTTAGTTGTTATTAGTGTAATATACGCGCTATTTATCCACATTCCCTCTCCAAGGTTTTCTTCAGATTTACCATCTATAAGATAATTTAGATTTTCAATATTTTTTTAAAATAAAATAATTTTTTTTTTGGAAAATTAAATAAAGACATATGTATTTTTAAATATTTTTTTAATTATTGAAAGATATTATTTTAAGATTTGCCACAAAGAGAATGGTCCTTCGTGAATATATGTATTAAAATATTATTATATTACATATTTATATAACTTCCTTTTTTTCTTACTCAAGGATGACGTTTTTTTGTGTATTCCAATTTTTCTATTTGCTTATTTCCAAGTTTATTTCGAGAAAAATATGTTTATAATAATTCAGAACATATTTAAAATAATACTTTGCATAGAAAGGAAATCATGGATATATCAACGTTCTGGGGAACCATAAATAACAAGTACTCTGATATGTGCATTTACATATTTTTTTTCTGGTAAGAAAGTATGAAGCAGTTCAAATGTGACAAAATTAAGTAACTTTTACAATAACTATAATATTCATTATAATATAATTGTTTTAGTTTATAAAAATGCTAAATACCACTAAAAACTAACAACAAATATACTATAATTAGTAAAAAAAACTTTAATCAATTCATGCTACATTATTTTATCTCGACACAGTTGACGTTCGGAATTGTATTTGTTCGGTATGCTGATCGTTTAGCAACTATGCAGAGGTATGCATAGATTTGCAGCGTTTCTTACATGTCCCTCTATGCATTCACATCCAGGATGACAGATCTGAAAATAGAATAAGAATAATAATAAAAAATACATGTAAAAATTTTATTTACTGAGAAGTATTATAGAATTTCATATTTTACGCAAATATACTTTCATAAAGTCTATTTACTAAAAAGCACACGTATGTAAGTTTGAAATTCAATAACATAAGAATTATCTATCTATATTTATGTGATGTCAAATTTAAAGAGATTATGAAGAAATGTAAGAAAATATTTTTGATATTTAAAATTACAATTATTTTTTAAATGTATTTTACTAGAGAAATACTGACCGCTACACAAACTCGAGGAATTGGGTTTTCGCAACTGGCTGGGCATCTTGAACCACACTCATTATATACTTCATTTGGACCACAGAAATGCAAGGCATCTATAAAAAAATAATTAAAAATGAAATATTTTTATCTTTTATTTTAAGAAATTTCTTATACGTAAGTATAATACATATGTGTAAGCTATTGTTATTTTATGCAAAATATGGTTATAATTTAATTTTTTTTTTTCATCTTCTTACTTTACAAAATATCTTATATGATTAAAGAAGGGTGGGTAAAATGTGTTGATTTTTGCTTGCTTATAAAGTGTAAATAACTTAAGTTATATATATTTTCTTATAGTTTTTTAGTTGCTGAAACTAACTATTCGTTTTATTGGTCTAACAAGGGAAAGTGGTCAAATTCAATATTCGCCTTAAATCGAAAGTCATTTTTAATATTATTTTGATTAGTGTCGATTTTATTGTAATTATTTATTATTTATATATTATAGTCTAGTTTTATGATTTCTTTTACTGATAACTAAAGAACACTATAAAATGAAACACTTTAGAAATGCTAAATCTAACATGACAAAATCAATCAAATCTAACATAGCAAAATCAGTCTCATCAGATATGCAGCTTATAAAAATAATTAAATATTGAGAAGAGAATTTCAAAAACATAAAAAGAGATATAAGAATAGATACTTCGATTTTATATAACTTTAGTGAACCCGATCAACCAAGAAACTGACAAGATTAAGATTCTGATGACGAATAAAACGAAACGCTATATATTATAATACAAAAAGTAATATGATAGTGCTCCAGGCAAAGGTCTACTATAAAAAAGTTAACACGCCTGTAGATGGAACCTCTATAGTAGTGAAAGTCCATTTTAAGATATTTAAAACTGTATAATGTATATAGTTGCATCTGATAAAGCTTAAGATTCTTTGAATAAATTGACTTTTTTTAATTTTTATGTTATATTGTTTTATAGTTTATTAATTTTATTATTATATTGTTTTTCAGTTTTTAGTAAAAAAAATATAAATAATTAAACAATTGCAAAATTGACAATAATTCATATAATATTAAAAGTTACTTTTTTCGATTTAAGGCGAATTTTAACGACTTTTCCACGGGATTAGACCAATAAAACGGATAGTTTTGTATTCAGCAATTCAAAAACTATAATAAAATATACATGTACGTTACACTTTCTGGTCAAAAATCAGCACATTTTATTCACCTTCCTTTATAATTTTGTCAGCAACTTATGTTTTTAGTGAAATTCAGAAGTTAATTTACGTATATAACGGAAGTCATTTTACGTATATATATAATATTATGATATAATATACAAGATATAATTTTGTTAATTAATTATAAAATTTTATGACAATATTAGTAAATAAAATTTCAAGTTTGATTTCATAAAAAGATAGATTATTATTGTTTTGAACTTACTAATGGTAGCAATTGCGATGAGGAAGAGGAGAATTACGGCACGGGCCATGTTTTTATCTCTCGATGCTATTTGGTATTCGTTTGCACTTGAACAACTCGATTTTTGGACTAATGAAACCTCTTCGTTTTTCCGAGCTTATATACAGCGTCGGGCGACTTTCTGTCTCCGCCACGTGCCTTTCTCGAGATAGGCATTTTTGTGACATATCTTCTTGCTTTTTAATCTTGACGCTTTTCTTAAAATATACACATAACTTGTTTGGAACCATTATTAAATATGAAATATTAATTTTAACTGTTTTCTCTAGTTTTAGTAGAGAATCTTGTAACTTAATTTCAAAGCAAAATTTTTGAATTAACGAAATCGGTCTATCGTAATTTTGATATTTGAAATTTACATAATAGTTAGAGTAGTTGCAGTTTTTAGTATAACATTATTTTCTACTCATAATACTTAAAGTTTAATTATATTTTATAATTAAATTTTAGTTGTACAAATATCAACTAATTAATCATTAAATTTAAGTGTTAAAATACATTTCTATATTTTACATTTTACATACACACACACGCACACACGCACGCACGCACGCACGCACGCACGCACGCACGCACGCACGCACGCACGCACGCACGCACGCACGCACGCACGCATGCACACCGAAAAAATTGTATTCTCTATTTTAGAAGAATTCCTTCTAAAGCTTTCCTCCAATAAAAAATTCTAAAAAATTAAGAATATTCCCCTCTAATGATCTTTTGTTAAGAATAGTATATGAAATAAAGAAAATATTCTTAAATTATATCATACAAACCCTATTTGCGCTTACACTAGAGGGCATAACGGTATATTTTTCCCGCGGATAGAAAAACCTCTTGCAAGATATAAGAACCCCCACCCAAGAGAGCTCAGTATTGGGGCTCTTAGTCCTGAAGATGCAAACTGCAACGTTTACGAAACGTCATTGCGTGCATTACGCTGTTTAATCACGCGGCATCCATCCGGAAGTCCCCAGTTTAGACAATTCTAATGACCACGAAAGCCTCAAGACTACTTGTGTATATATATTCTTACATATTAAGAATATCTAATACTTTTCTATTTTTTAGAGGATTTCTGTCTTTAGTTAAGTCTTAAGAAAATTCTCTTGGCGCTTATTTTAAAGGAAAATATTCTAAAAATAAGTGGTATATTCTTAAAATGAGAATATGATTTTTTCGGTGTACGCACGCACGCATACACACACATACACACACGGTATAATCAAAATCTAACATGTGAGGAAAAGAATCTTTACATCTTAAAATTATAAATTATAAACATAAACAATTTTATTATCTTTCTACGGAGCAAATTTATTTTTAAATAACGTAGAATTATTTTTAAATAATGTAGAAAATGTTGTTGTAATATTAGAAAAATTGTAATGTGACTGGAAGTGTGTGTTATTATTAATGATTGCATAACTGAACTTTGATCGCTAACATATAGAAATATTATGACAAATCTGTTTAGTGAATGTTATTATATTGTCATAAGCTTTTTGTAACTTCAGTATCGAAATTCCCGTATCTGCATTTTCGTATCGTTCGTTTACAACTTGGGGTTGAGATACCAGCATGATCAACTCTTCACGTCGCTGTTCGAAGTATCGCGATTTTTAAGTTTAGGAACAATACGTGACATTTGTCACGCAGTAACATATATATGTTATATAATACGTGACATTTGTCACACAGTAACATATATATGTTAGGCATACGTGACACTTGTCACATGACATCATGAAATGGTGAAAATGATGAGCATAGAAATGATTGTTTACATTATTCACTACGTGATATCTGTATGCTTGGAGAGATTATGTAAATAATTACTATTATTCATGTCAAAATCATTAATCGGGAAAAACGTGTTGATTTCAAGGGACACTTTTAAGGAATAGAAAATAACATTTTTAATTATCATTTTATAGAAATTCATTTATTTGAATTAAATCAGATTATTAAGGTGCGTTTGACGAAGAACGATTAAGTTAATAATTTTATTTTATGGAATATAATAATAGATAAGCTTATAAATAAGCTTTTTTTTATGTATATTAGAATTAATCAAGTACATGTATTTTGCATAGATTCTCTTTAAAAACGTTTTGCTATTATGTAATAGAATATATTATATAGAGAATATATTGTTCTTCATAATGTTGACCTTCATCATATACACTGATTAAATTAACTGATTATGAAACATAAAAAGCAATGATTCTGAGAAGATTAAACTTAACGATCATTTAGTTGTCATTAGTGTAATATACGTGTTATTTATTCACATTTACTGTCCAAGGTTTTCTTTAGATTTTTCATCTATAAGATTATTTAGATTTTAGGTATTTTTTTAAATGTAGGATAAATTTGTTTATAAAATTTAATAAAGATATATTTCTAAAGATATAGTTTAATATTTTTTTTTATTTGCTGAAAGATATTAATATTGCATGGAGAGAATGGTCTTTTACTAATATATCTATTAAAATATTATTACATTATATATTTATATAACTTTTCTTTTGTTTGCCCACCCAGTAGCTACATTTTTTATATTTTAATTGTTCTATTTATTTATTTTCAAGTTTGCTTCGAGAAAAACAAAAATTTATAATAATTTAGAACATATTCAAGATAATAGTTTGTATAAAAAAAGGATTCTAGATATATAAATGTTTTGGAAGTATAAATAACCGTTAAAGTATTCTGATATGTATTTACATAATTTTTTTATTAAAAACATAAAGCAGTTTTAATAAAATTAGGCAATTTTCACTAATAACTAACACAGATGATTACACATTCTAATATAATCGTATAAGTTAAAAAATTTTGAATAAAACTTTTAACAACAAATATACTATCATCAACAACAAATACTCAATAAAAAAAGCTTTAAATATGCTTACATATTTCACATTATTTTAAATCGGAAATGTCGATAACATTTTATATTATATTTGAAAATTATATTTGTTTGGATGCTAAATGATCAACAATTCTGCGTTAATATGCATCTGTTTTGCGCATTTCTCACATATCCCTGTATACAGTCGCATCCAGGATTACATGCCTGAAAATAAAATGAAAAATATTTTAAAATATATAAAAAGATTTTATTTATATAAAATTATTAATATATAGAGAAATATTATTTATACAGAATTATTATTATAAAAAATCAATTAATTTTAGAATTTCGTATTTTACTCATTCAAACACACTTTTGTAAATTATATTTACAAAAAATATACGTATGTAATTTTATAACTACAATAGTATAAGTATTTTTATCCACATTTCTATGTCAAATTTAAGAAGATTTTGAAGAAATGTAAAAAAATCTTTAAGATATTTAAGATTACAATTATTTTTTAAATGTATTTTATTAGAGAAATACTGACCAATGTACAAACAGAAGGAACTGGAGTTTCGCAAGTGCTTGGGCACGATGAACCACAACTATTGAATAGTTCGTTCTCGCCGCAGTGAGGCACGGCATCTACAAAAATGTAATTAAAGATGAATTATTTTTATCTTTCATTTAATAAAAAATTTTTATAAGTATGTATAAGATATTCTTATAAGTATGTATGAGATATCATTTTCCACGAAATATACTTATAATTTAATTCTTGTTGTTGCTATAAACGTGTCCTATATGATCAACTTTGTCAGTGAATTATTTTTTTAGTAAAATTTGAAACTTGATTATTTTAAATATATGTACATGATATGATATACATAATTTTATTAATTATTTGTAAAATCTTATGACGGTTTATCAGTAAATGAAATATCTATAATTGAAATTTCAAGTTTGATAATTGAGTAGATTATTATATTGTTTTGAACTTACTAATAATAGTAACTCCGATGAGGAAGAGAAAAATTGCGACACGAGCCATGTTTGTATTCGATGCTATTCGATATATACTTGTGCTTGGGCTCCTCAAACTTCTGGACTGATGACATATGTCCGTCTTACTGAGCTTATATACAATATCGAGTGACCTTCGTTCGCCGCATGCCTCGAAATAGATATATTTTTTTGGCATAACTACTTACTTTTTATTCTTTTACGAGCTGAAGTCATCACATAACGACTTGTTGTTTGGAGATTGGAACCACTATTGAAACATATGACATGAATTCTAATTGTGATATTTTCTATAAATAGAGAATCTTATAATCTATTTCTAAAATAGAATTTTTGAATTAACAAAAATTAGTCTATCGTAATTTCGATATTTCAAATTTAATAATAGAGCAGAGAGAGTTGCAATCTTTGTTAAAACATTATTTTATTCTAGTTATAATGTTTGAAATTTAGTTAGATTTTAGTTGTACAAATATTAGTTAATTTTTATTAAATTTAAATGTTAAAACATATTTTGACATTTAATATACACACACACATTATTTTTGTTTTATATTTAATATACACACATACATTTAACGTAACCATATATTTGACATGTCAAATAAATAATGTTTACATCTTGAAATTCTAGAAAGTTATTATCTCTTCTTAGCACAAATTTATTTATGTTTGAATATGTAGAATTAATTTGCCATTATGCAATCAATTTTACACATTGCATTTAACATCTGTTAATTATCGACATTGATAATATAATATTTGATTAATATCTTCTTTATTATTATTATTAGAACACTACATGATGTATTTATATTAGAAGAGTTCACGCATGTAGTATATAAATATATGTGTGTGTAAATAAAGATAAAAAATATTATTATAAAATTATTTATAAAAATATATTTATATGTTACATAATAATTGTGATTATTATCTTTGATTATTAATTAATTACTGATTATATTTATTATCTTTTACCAAAATATTTAGATTCTAGTATTTCTTCAACTGTTTTTAGTCAGAATAATATAATATATAAATCATATGATTGCTTATCTCGTTTAATAAGAAAGTTGAGTAAGACTCAAGTGACTCAACGTTCCCGTTAATATAATCAGTTATCTCGTCGGAATGACCCTTACTTTGAATTCGACATTTTTATTATGTATTTCTAAGGAATACATAATTTTTCTTTCAGAGATTTATAACTAATTTAGAGTAATTAATATTCTGTATAGATATAAGTAGTAAATATTTATTTCTTCAGCATATGCCTAGAAAGGGCTTGATTGGTGTTTACAAGATATGTTATTCTCTCATCCATCCATAAATATTTATACAAATTTCACCCTTATTCCTATAGTTCATAACATATCTACCTTTTGTCTAACAATAATCAACATAAACATATCTATTCCTATACAACTTTAAGCTACATAGAACGTGTAACTCCTATAATAATAATATTGCATCTTTACAATAGATATAAATAGTATAATATTTATATTAGATAGTATAATTAAACGACCAAACTAGCCAGTGACTTCTTTATTAGTACAACGTTTCGACCATTTGGTTGTGGTCCTTTTCAAGTATCACTATATAATCAATAACAAATATAATCAATAATAAATTTATTCGTCTTTGATCGATTTGGTCGCGTTTATTTTCTGTACATTATTGACATTGTGATTATTTTGTTATTGATTATATAGTGATACTTGAAAAGGACCACAACCAAATGGTCGAAACGTTGTACTAATAAAGAAGTTACTGGCTAGTTTGGTCGTTTAATTATACTATCTATTATTTGGAATACTAGCGATTTTAATTTACTAATCTGCATTTGAATATTTATATTATTGGTAAGATAAAATAAAACATAGTACATAAAATTGCTAATATTTTATGTGTCATTTTACGTATCATTAACACGTTTTTAGATTTTAACATAAAAATATTCTAAAAAAATTTTCTTATTTTTACTTTTTAGATATAATAGCTTTGTAGAAATATTGCTTCAAACATTCATAAATTTCATGATTTTATATTTTTATTATTCTTGATTCTTGAAGGTGTACATACATATATATATATATATATATATATATATATATATATATATATATATAAGTATATTTACATAAGATATAAAAATTTATAAATTTTATATAAAAATATATTAAAGTATGTGTATATGAATATGATTGGAAATGTACAATAAAGTAATGACCTTAACATTTTCGCTAAGAAAGACTCTTTTTTAAATTAACCAAAGAAACTATGAATAAAACACATTCTGCAATTTTATTCTGATATAATTGTATTACTAGATAATAAATTAATTTTTTTTGCATATGTTAAAAATAAATTTATTATAAATTGCACATTATAAAAATATCTATTGATATATATTTTTATAAATATACGAGATTCTTTATTAACAAAATTAAATGACAGAAATATTTGTTCTTTGTCAATAAATAAGAAGAAAGATCACACGAAAGAAAATATATATTCTTTCCATTTGCATTTCTAAGAACTGAACGAAGATTCATACGTCAATGCTGTTTAAATAACAAGCACTCGGTTTCACGAAACGAGTAATATATTAGCTAATATTGACTGTTAAAAGAGATAGCGGTATGTGGATATACTATGTGTTAGTGAAATTGATATATCGTATTCAAATTTAGGAGAAAGAAACACCGAAAAAATTGTATTCTCTATTTTAGAATTCCTTCTAAAGATTTCCTCCAATAAAATATTCTAAAAAATTCAGAATATTCCCCTCTAATGATCTTTTGTTAAGAATAGTATATGAAATAAAGAAAATATTCTTAAATTGTATCATACAAACCCTATTTGCGTTTATACCACTAGAGGGCATAACGGAATATTTTTCCCGTAGATAAAAAAACCTCTCGCAAAATGTAAGAATCCCAATCCAAGAGAGCTCAGTATCGGGGCTCTTAGTCCTCAAGACGCAAACTGCAACGTTTGCGAAACGTCATTGCGTGCATTACGCTGTTCAATCACGCGGCATCCATCCGGAAGTCCCCAGGTTAGACAATTCCAATGGCCACGAAAGCCTCAAGACTAGAAGTGTATATATATTCTTATATATTAGGAATATCTAATACTTTTCTATTTTTTAGAGGATTTCTGTCTTTAGTTAAGAAAATCCTCTTGGCGCTTATTTTAGAGGAAGATATTCTAAAAATAAGTGGTATATTCTTAAAATGAGAATATGATTTTTTCGGTGAAGAGATATAAGATATTATATATTATTTAAAGTAATTTTTAAAATATGGAAGTAAATTTAGAACCTAATGACTATACAGAATTAAAAAAGAATAAAAATGATCATATTACTAATTATATATACATATTTTAATTTAATTTCCTCTACATTAAAATAGAAAAATAGTGAAAATCAAATGTGAAATGTTATTTGTGTAAGCATATGTAGTCATATTTATATCTAGTCTTTAACTGCGCTATTGTCCATTATTTCTGTAAAAAATGTGCCGCTTTATTACTTGACTATGTAAGTAAATAATTTATCGATTAGATGTTTCATGACTTGAGACATTGTTAATATAAAATTAATTATCGATACCATTATAGGATTCAAACGGTATTGACTTGAACGGTATTGACTCACCAATGAACGACACATTAAATACTTCTTCGTGGCTTATCAACCATGCTTGATTGTACAGATTGACAATTATACATTTTGACAATCATAATTTTAAGCGCCGTTCTTTGACCGCAACATCAAGTTATAACTCTGTTTACTGCGTTCCGAATAGATTAGTTAAGCTAAAATGAATCCTATAGTGTGTCTTTTTATTATGACTATTGTATTGCGTTGAAGAAGGCTCAAATCGGAGATCGAAACGTTCGAAAGATTTTTTATAATTTTTTTATAAATTTATTATGTTTTGTACTAATTATCTTCATATTTATATCTTAAAGTTTTGAATTATACGATTAGTTGTTTCTATTTCGTCTATTTTAATTTATTTTGTTTTGTGTAATGTATCTTTAATTTTTAATTTATAAATAATTTTATAATAACATTTTTTTTCTCTATTTACACACATATGTTTATGTTAATACGCTACATGCGAAAACTCTTCTATTATACATCACGCTATGTTCTAATAATAATAATAGAGAAGATATTAATCAAATATTATTATATTATCAATGTCGATAACTAACAGGTGTTAAATGCAATATGCAAGATTGATTGCATAATGGTAAATAAATTCCACATATTATTCAAACATAAATGTGTCCTGAGAAAAGATAATAATAAGAATAAAGTAAAAATATTTAAATAAATCTAATCCAAAAATTAAGGTTAAATTTTCTTTTGTATATAGCTATATACACACGTTTATTTTTTAACTATTTTATTTTTATTATTATGTTACATTTAGAGAAATGATGTTAAATACTCATGTTGCATCATAAATTGATAAGTACAAATTGATATCGATGTCAAATAATATATAATTTACACAACAATTCTCTATAATAATTGCGTTATCAAAAAGTTGAAATTAAGAAATAAATCATAATAATTTTATTATTAGCAGTCGCAATCGCACGGACGAACACATTTTTTCTGGCTATTTCTTAAGTATCCAGGTTTACATTCACAACCTTTAACGCACACCTGAAACGTAAGTATAATGAGTTTACAAAATGTGTACTATATCAGGACCTAATTTTAAGAGAAATATTGTTTAATTATTTAGACATTTCTTACATGATAACTTTCTTACATTATAAATACGACACGTCTATTAATGTATAGATGCATATATCGTTTACATTTATTTATCACATAACAATTAAAAACTTACCGTGGCACAAAGCTGTGGTTTTTTCGGCGGGTGACATTTTGGGGGACACGCCGAACCGCATTCATTCCATTGCTCATTTTTTCCACACTTCTTTGGTAGTTTTTGACCCCAAACAGCTATAATCGTTGATTCATAAATATACATAAGATTAATAATAACAATATTACTTATACTCTCTCTATTACTAATCTTATATGCTATTATTTTTTATAACATAAAATAATTAGGCTTAATTTAATTTATTCACGAAATATAAAGATTAATTTTAATTAAATAAAATTAATTATGGTTTTAGCAATAAAAAATTACTACAAGTAATTTTTTATTGCTAAAAAGTAATATAAAAGAAAATAAAAACTATGTACTACTTGTGTGATAAATAATAGTTGTAGTTTAATACT
Source organism: Anoplolepis gracilipes (assembly GCF_047496725.1). Lineage (NCBI taxonomy): Eukaryota > Metazoa > Arthropoda > Insecta > Hymenoptera > Formicidae > Anoplolepis > Anoplolepis gracilipes. The sequence goes on along the minus strand of NC_132970.1, from coordinate 10,204,434 downwards.
CTACTCGAATAAATATTGTACATAATTAAATATTGTGAATATTACTAAAAAATTATATCTATATGTGTAATAAAGCACATTCTGATAAACTTACTTGATAATACTGCGATAACAACGAGAAGGCAGAAAACAGTACGAGACATTTCGATATTTTGTATTGCGAATTTATTACATGAGGAGATGATAAGTCCAGCTTTTATACATCTTTTTTTACAATTATTATTCTTCCATCGTTTATGTTTTATGATAAAAAACTTACACGAAAAAATAACGCGCGTCTTACAATAAGAAAAAAAATATATTTAAAATAATTTTCGTTATTACAATCTGTTTCTCTCAACTGTCGCGCTATATTTTTGTTTTGTATATACAAGACTTATTGAAAGTAAGTACATTCGAATCTTTTAGTTACTCGATATCAATCGTTCGCATATTACAATTGAGATTTCGTTGGTAATAATCAGTGAAAAGAACATTTATTAATATTTTATAATGCTTATTTAATATTTAATTAATATTTTGTAATGCTTATTTTTTATGGAATATTAATAGAAGCTCTGCAATATGTAGTATCAATCATTATTTTTAAATTTTCGGATTTTGGACTTCTCTCACAGTGTGCTTTATACACAAAATATGGCCCTTAGAAAGTATTTTGAATAACAATGTTTAAAATGTGTTATTATTTTCTAATTTAATTAAAATTTATTTTATTAATAGTGCTATATTTATTACTATAATAATAGTAATTATATATAAAAGTTAGTGCTTACCTTTAGCAACATTATTTTATTATACTGTAACATTATAAATTATACATTTTACTGACAATGAAATAAGCATGCCTAAAAAAATGATGTATATTTCTCCCCCCCCCCTCTCTCTCTCTCTTTCAAATTAGTATTATTTAAATATAAATATAATTAAAAAAACAAACTTGAAAAATATTTTATAGAACTTAGGTTTCAACAGTATCTCAATCAAACAATCAATGACTTTTTGACAAAAAATTAATCACGATATAGGTAATGCCAAATGTTGATTTGAAAGAATATTACTATATACAATTTTAACGTAAATTAATTTAAATTAAATTTCAAGATGGGTATATAAGACAAATGTAGGTATAAATTGTAACATTAATATGTATTAATAATTCCTTGACATGTGTTAATGAAAATTATTTAAAAAAATGCTATAGAAAAAAGATAATAAAATTTTTTATATTTTGTCTGTACAAATCAAAAATTAAAACAAATTGAAAAGTAAAGATATTATTAAAAAAAAATTATTATTTAATTATTTATCAATTATTATCAATATTATTTAGACAAATATCATTATTATTATTATCATTATTATGTAGACAATTAAAAAAATTTTTTTAAATTAGATACTAAATACAAAAAAATCTATAAAAAATATTCTTACTAATAATAAGAATAAAGAAAAAAAGATTAGAGGATCTACGTAATTTTTTATTTTTAGCTACTTTTAATGCATATTTTCTCGAAGCATTGAAACAAAATTTAAAAACACTTTAATATTTATATATATATATATATATATATTAATTTTTAGCACTGTGTCACACATTGTCCAGCAGCATTCAACATGAAACCATCTTTGCATTGGCATTCTTGAACGCATTGCTGCAACAGAATTGTGTAAAATAGATATTTTAAATGAAATATAAGATTTAAATTATAAAGTTTTATATTTAATCACTCAATATATTTTACATTTGTGTAATAAAAAAAGTAAATAAGATTTCTATCAGATTCAATGAAATCAAATAAATACCATTGTACAGAATTGATTAGGTAATTGATTGCATGATGGTGGACATGCTGATCCGCACTCTTTCCATTCCTGATTTTCTGGGCATTGTTGTGCAGCAGTTATGCCTATACATTTGTAATATTATTTAAATCATTATACATGTTTACACAATACAATTGGAAAATTAAAATTAACACGAGAGACTATATTATAATTCATTAGTTGTGAATATTTTTGGAATAGATTAATCACAGATTGAAGAAATATTGTAATTGTTTACATAACGCAAAAACTTACCAAGAAGCACTCCGAGCACTACGAACAATACAAAAGTACGAGACATTGCTAATGTTTCGATACTTTCTTCTATCAAGTTGCAATTGATACTGTACATGAGCTTCTAATGCGCTTTTATATATACTATCCACTTTGTCAATAAAGCATGATCTGTGATTTGCTCATTTGAAATTACTGTCTATTATATCTATTATATTATCAAATGCATTCATGTATTCATGTATGTTACATGACAAAATCCTCATTTATTGAACGCTGATGTTAACAAAAAGTACATTCCAGCACGTAAACTTCAATAACAATAAAGCATTGATAGTATAATCTTATCAATGATAATAAATGTTGCTGCATTTTTTTCGCATGCGTTGCAAATTTATTGCAAATAAAATTCAAATTCATTATTCTTATATGTTTGAGAGTTAGAAAAAAAATTATTTAAAAAAAAATCTTTGTATATATTTTTATTAATATACATTTTCCATACCGAATAGATACATATATTATTTGTAATATATTATTTCCTATTATTGTTATAGGTTGTTATTTTTTCCGTCTGTATCTATCCATTGCGTGATCAATATTATTTGCTGATCCAATTTTTTACCAGCCATTAAAGATCAGTCAAGCATGCTTGCAAAGTCTTACGCAAATTTTGTTATCGGTAAAATTTTCGAAATAATAATTTAATAATTAAATGAATATTATTTATATTCAGTAATTAGTGTGTTTTGCGTAAGACTAAAGTAGGATAGATTCTTGTTCGATCAATTGGGAGATTTCGGGCCTTCAAAAACGTATGCGTTGTGTTCACTTTGTCAGCGTAAGCTCGACGGTCACTCCAGCCGCTTCCCGAATACGCTTTTACCCTAAATGCCATTTCGCCATCGGCGAGATAGCCCTAGTGAATCAGATTGACCCTTGTGCTTCCCCTTGTTCTCTTGGTTTTTTTATTTCACGTAAAGAGCGTCGAGAATCGAATATCTAGCGATTCGAATTGAATTTATTGCGATCGGGAATTGAATTATTATCTGCGCGTAGAACTTGCTTTTAGTTAACACATTTTCTTAAATTGAAGCGACTAAATTAATTTATTTCAATGACGGACGCATTCCTCAAAAAGTTTTGTTTACAAAATATCTTTATACATATATGTGTATTTTGATTTAGCAAATATTGTTATTTGTAGTGTAAAAATTGTATTGTGAAAATAACGACTTACAAAAAAAAAAATAAAGTTTTATTTAATTGTCGTGTAAAATCACTGCGTGATGCTTGCGCAATAGATTTTATTTTTTAACCAGAGAGACTGTAGCTAATTATTATTACTAATTATTTTCCTGATCTCGTCTGAGACGAGAATTTGAAGATGCGCAAACGAGCTGTTTTCCTACGATGGTGGAGCCGATGTCTTAATTACTTGGAAAACTTAGAGTGTAATTGTGATATCCACTCTCTTTTCCCATTGTCTTAGCTGTCCTATTCAGCATTTCACAATGCATGGCCATCTGATTTCGACAGCTCGAAAACTCGATTGAGAATTCCGGAGATCCCCTGCTCGTTTGCTACGGCCTTTCTCTTTCGCTTTCAATCTTCGTATTTCTCTCTAAGTTCTATTTTAGCTCTTGCTATGCTACTTTTGTCGCTCAACTTTTATCGAATCAGAGCAGCTTCGAAAAAACGATAACTTATTTGAACTACTGACTCTATCATATTTTTACTGACTTTTATCACAGCGAGCAAAAGATATGTATATACACATTATAATATTTAAGGTATCTCCTAATCAATTTTATCTGTAAACTCTCTAATGCTTTATATTTATTTACTTTAAATGATTCGGGAATATCTTATCGAGACTTATCTTTTTATTAAATTGTACATTTGCTCAGCTTTTCTTTTGTTATTATTTGATATAAAAAACATATTTCATTTTAAATTAGACAGAGAGTGTGTTAATAAACTTATTTAATTACACCATGAAAACGTGATTAGTTTCTTTTTGCTATAAAATTTGTTTTTTAGATGAATTATTAGTATTAATTTAAAAATTTATTAATTACTAATTATAATGTAATTAATAATTAAATAATTAATAAAGAATTAATATTATTTTAAATTTAAATATATATATAAATTTTATATATATAATAACATTATACATATTATAAAGAAAACGTTAAGACAATATAATAGATAATTTTTCAGTCAAAAGAATTGAGATAGCTAGTACTACTTCTTCATCTTGTAAAAATAGAAAGCGGCAAAAATAATAATTGCATTATACACAACACTTTGCACAACAATGAGATTCAGTAATGTCCATATAGCTATCGTTAAAGAACGAAGAATCACGAGTAGTCAAAGCACGCAATGTACATATTTATTTTGGACTTCCCCGATCGCGTATACGTCACGTACAGCATAGAGGCAGATAAACGATCAACAACAATCGCCTTTAAAGAGGAAAAAAAAAATTTCCACATGTATTATTATTATCGCTCATATGGCAACAGATGCGAAATTATCTTTAAACAATGTTTTTGCTGTTTCAGGCGAGAAAACACACATATATACATTTAACATATAAAATACATGTAGAAATTTACAATTTTTAGTCGTATTATATACCTTCCTGTTATATAAAGTCCACATAAACTCTATATAAGACCGAAACAGTGCGAAGCTGTGTCAGTTAGTTAAACTGAGATGCTAATTGTGCGCGGAGATTGAAAATTTATCATAATGTCTCGCACAATAATTGTACTACTAATTGCATTGACAATATTTTCTACATGTATGTATATATATATATTTAATATATAAGTATATATATATATTACACTTTGAATTTTATATTGAAATTTCTCAGCATATTATAAAAAGAAAACATTGATAAAATTTAATATATTGAAATTAAATATTTATTCAGCGTTGTTTTTTTATTAAACGGCTTATTAAGCATTACATTCATTTAAGAAGAATTAACTAAATTAATATTTGTCTAACGTTGTAACATTTGTGATGTGTGTAAATTCTGAACAATTAATGTTTTATTTGTACTATGTATTATACGTAAAACATTATTGCTTTTAGACACGTTTGCACGTCAGCTTTATTGTAATCGCAAAAATGAGGAATATCAATGCGGATCGGCATGTCAAACAACTTGTAGAAACTTAGGCAAACCTTGTCCTATAGTAAACATCGTAAGTGCATAAATATTGCAATCTTTTGAGAAACTCGTATTATTCCTTATATATAAAAATCGATTAACTGATAAAGTAAATGTATTTTATAGTAAAATTTATTTTATAAGAAATTAATACTTATTAAGGATCAAAAGATTAATTTTTATAAGATTATAACTTGTTAACATCTTATCGTAAATATTTCTATTTTTGCTCAACGATGGTATTTAAATTAATCTTCTTTCAGAGGTGTAACGATGCTTGTTATTGCAAAAAAGGATACGCGCGAATTAGTGACAATAACAGTCGATGCATTCCTATAAACAAATGCCCTAAGAAAAGAAATTAAATGTGTTCAATACTATATGATAACGAAAAATTAATGCTATATTGATTGGAGCGGTTATTCGATCTTTACTTTTTATTGTTTTTGCGGCAATAAATTATATTTTAAGTTTTTTAATTAGTAAATATTTATTACACAATTTATTATATGAAACACTTGTTAATATTACATATGTGTTACATATATTATATATTTTTAAATATATATATATTATATATTTTTAAATATATATATATTATACTTTTAAATATATATATATTATACATTTAATTTATTAAAAAAATATTATTTTTTGAATAAATTAAATGTTTTAATGGATTTTAGAAAGGCATACTTAATTTATCTTTCTCTTTCCCAAATTAATTTCATCTTATATCGATTTCATAAATGTTTCAACTTATACATTTTGCATTGATCACGAACATTACATTAATATGCATAAATAATATATAAACCTATATTATTACTATTTTTTTCGATAATTTTTAAGAAATAATTAGAAGAGAAATTAAGAAACAAGATAGTTTTATTTTATCTCATCTTTTATTGTTTTAGATTTAGATTGTTTAAATGTTTTTTATTATTACATTTATTTTTTTTTTGTTATATTATTTACAAACTGCAAAGAATTGGTTATTTCTTCAGTATATAATATTGCATCAATAAAGATTTTTAAAAATAATAACTTTGTATCATGATAATGGCCGTCTAATAAGCGTGAATACATTGCTCGTGCATTTTTCTCTCGGCACGTCAAGCACAGATTTGCATGAAATCATTCTTCCAGAATATTGTTCGCTAACAAGATAATGATGCTCAACTCTCAGAATACACACGACGGAAGTCGGAAACCCTGTCTTTCATCAGGACCGGCTTCGCGTTTACTCTAAGCCGCTTTTCGGATTAGCAAGCTTCCATAGTCATTGTCCAGTTATTAACGATTCAGTGCGCCGAACGAAGTAACCGGCTCGATGTTCAAACGCACAATCGCGTAAGTCAAACAGATTGGCTACTGGTTTCGAAGAGGTGCTCCAATATTTGGTCCTGTAATCCACGGAGAAGTCGCGAAAGAGGATAATGTTCTCAAAATGTCTCTTTCTTCACACTAATACATGTGCTTCCTGAATGTTAGTAAAATAATTTCTAACTCGACTCTTTATATACCTAGAATTCGCTGTCGTATCTAACAGTTTACAATTAAAATGCGTTGGATAGCGCACGATTACGAAACCGTTAACTACGCGTGATTCATACGTTCTATTGCTTAATGCCGCAGGCGGATGCACGCCGAAAATGTTAAGGTATATTGAATATAAAAACATATCTGCATCTAGTATTAAAACAAGAAAAAATATTTGAAATATTGTACTCGAATAATTTTTATTATTTTTTGAAATTAAATTAATATTAACTTTGAAATTATATAACAGCATCTATTCTGAAATATTACGAGTTTTCATTGTACTCTTAAATTTATGTGCTGATATGTTTACGTATTGAGATGTCCAAATATTATAAAAAAAAGATACTAATAAAAAAACAATTGACTGTAAAGAATATTCTTATTAATAATGAAAGTAAAGAAAAAATATCAGGATCTACATAATTTTTTATTTTTAACTACTTTTAATGCACATTTTGTCGAACCATTAAAACAAAATTTGATGAACACTTTAATAAATTAATTTTTAACACTCTTCAAGGGTCACACATTGTCCATTAGCATTCAACAAATAACCTGGTTTACATTGACATCCTTGAACGCATAGCTGCAACAGAATCGTGTAAAATAGGTTTTTTAAATCTAATATAATATTTAAATTAATATAATATTTAAATACATAATATTTAAATTATAAAATTTTTTTTAAATCACACAATATATTTTATATCTGTGTAATAAAAAAACCGGAGAATAAGATTTTTGATCAAATTCAATGAAATCAAATAAATACTTTAAAACAAGATGGCTTCTGAAGTTGACTGCACGATAATGGACATGCTGATCCGCAATCAGTCCATTCCTGATTTTTTGAACATTGTTGTGCAATAGTTATGCCTATTACATATGTAATATTATTTAAATCATTATATATCTTTACAATACAATTGGAAAATTAAGATTAAAACGAGAGAATATGTTATAATTCATTCGTGAAAGTTCTTACAAATTAGATTAGATTAATCATAAATTGAATAAACATTGTAATTGTTTACATGAAAACTTACTGAGAAGCACTCCGACCACTACGACCACTACGAACAATACAAAACTGCGAGACATTGCTAATGCTTCGATAATTTCTTCTACCAAGTTGTGATTAATATTGTTCGTACTTCAAATGCGCTTTTATATCCTTTGTTAACAAATCTTGATCTATAATTTCCTGATCTGAAATTAATATTTTTTATATGTATTACGTCATCAAAATATCGTATATTTATACATGTATATGACAAAATCAATGTTTACTAACGTTGATTTTAACCGAATGGTACGTTTCAGTACATAAATATGACTAAAATATTGATAATATATCTTATCGATAATAAACATTATTATATTTTTTC